>NC_134949.1:148103332-148833828 GCF_965638725.1 Aptenodytes patagonicus | reverse complement strand
CCACAAGACTTCTTTGGATCTCAAACAGAAGCAGTAGCATTCAAACTTGGTAGAGTTGGTGAGCAATTCTTCCAAGTCTAACCTCAGCTAAGCAGAGAGCTTGTGAGGCCGCCTATGAGCCAGTGCTGCAGCTTGCCCTGCTGGAGGGAGCAGTTTCAGATAACCCATGCCCCGTGCGATGGATCTCAAGCAGCTGGCTGGGCAGGTGTCGACAGCAGGTGTTGGACTGGGGCTCTGCAGCTCTTCAAAATACAGTGAGGTACTTTTGAATGTAACCCATTATTGTGAATTGCTTTTAGCTTCACAGAAAAATCTGATCTGTACTCAAATTTTAATTACTGTAACTTTGTTTATGAGAAACATCTGTGTTTATCACTGAGAAACAAGCTCTGCTTTGAGCTATAAACCACAAAACCCTTTAACTGTGGAACTTCCAAAGTGAATTAAAGTGCATGGGAAAGAATAATTATTTAGCCCTAGATTTATGGTATCTGCTGTGGACTGGTATACCTACTACATATGGTAGACTGAGGACATCTTTGGGTTTTTGGTTTGTGGTTGTTTTTTTTTTTTAAAGTATTGGTATATTTGTATGTGGTATATGGAGAGAAGGAATGTTTAATCTCATTTAACTTTAGCTGCAAGAAAGTGAGGCACCCAGCCTCCTCTGTGGTCAATGTTGAAAGAAATGCTCCTTTGCACTGTGATTCATCCCCTCTGTGTTGGATGCAAATCCTCAGAGAGGAGAGATCTCTGACTCTTCCATTTCAGCGAAGCCACCGAGGCGAAGGGCTCCGGAGCGGAGGATCGCGACGGGGGACCCTTCCTGAAGCGGCAAAACCGCGGCCAAACCCGCGAAAAGGAAAAGCGCAGGGAGCGAGAGGGAGCCCCAGCCCCGCCATTCCCCGAGCCGGAGGAGGGCGTTCCTGACGAGCGGCAGCTCTGACTCAGCGTGGGCGGGGACAAGAGGGGCGGCGGCCAAACCCCCTCACTTACAGGAGCAGCTCCAGGGAGCGCGAGCGACCCGGAGCGCGGAGAACAGGGCGGGCAAACAGGACGTGGCGCGTCAGAAGGGCGTGGCGCGGCAGTTTGCGCGGCAGTTCGCGCAGGCAGGGCGTGCAGGGAAGGCGAGCGGGCAAGGCGCAGCCCCGCTCCTGGCTCTAGAGGTCAACTCAACTGGTAATCGTCGGCTTCCGAGAAGAGGACCGGCTATGGTTTCCACTCGGCCGAAAGCCGTCGCCAGAAGGAATGTGGCGACCCAGACGGAGCTCACGCGCAAGCATGCAGCTGTCCAGGTCTCTGGCTGCAGGGAGTGCCTGAGCCTGTCAGCTGTGCCGGAGGGCAGCAGAGACACCACCTGTGTGCGGTGTGACCAGGTGGATGATCTGCTCGGCCTGGTGGCAGAGCTGAAGGAGGAGGTGGAAAGGTTGAGGAGTATCCGGGAGTGTGAGAGGGAGATAGATTGGTGGAGCCGCACCCTACCGTCCCTGAGGCAGAGGCAGCAGAAGGAGGCTCCGCGAGAAGCAGAGGACCCCCTGCCTTCTTGCCACCAGGTAGAAAGAGGGGACCTAAGCGACGGGGGGGGATGGAAACGGGTCCCTGCTCGGCGTGCCAGGCGAACCCCTGCCCGGCCTCCCTCACCTTCCCGGTTGCCTTTACACAACAGATATGGGGCCCTGGAACTTGAGGGCGAGGCAAGCGAGGACGTAGACGAAGGTCCATCCGGGGGGTCGCCTAGGGTGAGGCAGTCAGCCCCACGCATTACGACTGCCGCTGCTAAGAAAAAAAGGAGGGTAATTGTCATAGGCGATTCCCTTCTGAGGGGAACAGAGGGCCCGATATGCCGACCGGACCCGTCCCACAGGGAAGTCTGCTGCCTCCCTGGGGCCCGGGTCAGAGACATCACTAGGAAGCTCCCTGGTTTAGTACGGCCTTCTGATTACTACCCGCTGCTGGTTATACAGGCTGGCAGTGATGAGGTTGTGGAGAGAAGTCCTGCAGCGATCAAAAGGGACTTCAGGGCACTGGGGCGACTGGTTCAAGGATCGGGAGCACAGGTAGTGTTTTCCTCTATCCCTGCAGTGGCAGGGAAGGATACCGAAAGGAGCAGGAAAACACACCTGATCAACGCGTGGCTCAGGGGCTGGTGCCGTCGGAGGAATTTTGGCTTTTTTGATCATGGGGAGGTTTACATGGCACCGGGCCTGCTGGTGACAGACGGAGTCCAGCTGTCTCACAAGGGAAAAAGGATCATGGCTCATGAATTGGCAGGGCTCATTGAGAGGGCTTTAAACTAGGTTCGATGGGGGAAGGGGATAAAAGCAGGCTCGCTAGAGATGAGCCGAGGGGTGGCGTGCCGATGCCGGGGGCGAAATCGATAGCCCAGCTCAAGTGCATATACACCAATGCACGCAGCATGGGCGGCAAGCAGGAGGAGCTGGAAGCCATTGTGCAGCGGGAGAGATATGACTTAGTCGCCCTCACAGAAACATGGTGGGGTGACTCTCACGACTGGAGTGCTGCAATGGATGGCTACAGACTCTTCAGAAGGGACAGGCGAGGAAGGAGAGGCGGTGGGGTGGCCCTGTATGTTAGGGAGTGTTTTGATTGTATAGAGCTCAACGATTGTGATGATGGTACGGTTGAGTGTCTATGGGTAAGGATGAGGGGGAAGGCCAACGAGGCAGATATCCTGCTGGGAGTCTGTTATAGACCACCCAACCAGGATGAAGGGGCGGATGAAGCGTTCTATAAGCGGCTGGCACAAGTCTCTCAATCGCTAGCCCTTGTTCTCGTGGGGGACTTCAACTTCCCGGATGTCTGCTGGAAATACAACACGGCAGAGAGGAAGCAGTCTAGGAGGTTCCTGGAGTGTGTGGAAGACAACTTCCTGACACAGCTGGTAAGTGAGCCTACCAGGGGAGGTGCCTCGCTCGACCTGCTGTTTACCAACAGAGAAGGACTGGTGGGAGATGTGGTGGTCGGAGGCCGTCTTGGGCTTAGCGACTGTGAAATGATAGAATTCTCGCTTCTTGGTGAAGTAAGGAGGGGGGGCAGCAAAACTGCAACCATGGACTTCCGGAGGGCGGACTTTGGCCTGTTCAGGACGCTGGTTGAGAGAGTCCCCTGGGAGACGGTCCTGAAGGGCAAAGGGGTCCAGGAAGGCTGGACGATCTTCAAGAAGGAAGTCTTAAAGGCACAGGAGCAGGCTGTCCCTGTACGCCGTAAGAAGAATGGGCGGAGAAGACGACCGGCCTGGCTGAACGGGGAGCTCTTGCTGGGACTCAGGAAAAAAAGGAGAGTTTACCGCTTGTGGAAGAAGGGGCAGGCGACTCAAGAAGAGTACAGGGATCTCGTTAGGTCGTGCAGAGAGGAAATGAGAAAGGCAAAAGCCCAGCTAGAACGCAATCTGGCCGCTGTCGTTAAAGACAACAAAAAAAGTTTTTACAGATATATTAATGACAAGAAGAGAGCCAAGGAGAATCTCCATCCTTTATTGGATGCAAGGGGGAACATTGTCACTGAGGATGAGGAAAAGGCTGAGGTACTCAATGCCTTCTTTGCCTCAGTCTTTAACAGGCAGACCAGTTATCCTCAGGGTACTCGGCCCCCCGAGCTGGAAGACGGGGACGGCGAGCAGGATGAACCCCCCGTAATCCAGGAGGAAGCAGTCAATGACCTGCTACGCCACCTGGATGCTCACAAGTCTATGGGGCCGGATGGGATCCACCCGAGAGTGCTGAGGGAGCTGGCGGAGGTGCTCGCCAAGCCACTCTCCATCATTTATCAGCAGTCCTGGTTAACGGGGGAGGTTCCGGAAGACTGGAGGCTTGCCAATGTGACGCCCATCCACAAGAAGGGCCGGAAGGAGGATCCGGGGAACTACAGGCCTGTCAGCCTGACCTCGGTGCCGGGGAAGATTATGGAGCGGCTCATCTTGAGGGCGCTCACAAGGCATGAGCGGGACAACCAGGGGATCCGGCCTAGCCAGCACGGGTTCATGAGAGGCAGGTCCTGCTTGACCAACCTGATCTCCTTCTATGACCAGGTGACCCGCCTAGTGGATGAGGGAAAGGCTGTGGATGTGGTCTACCTGGACTTCAGCAAGGCCTTTGACACTGTCTCCCACAGCATTCTCCTAGAGAAGCTGGCGGCTCACGGCTTAGACAGGTGGACTCTGCACTGGGTCAAAAACTGGCTGGACGGCCGGGCCCAGAGAGTGGTGGTGAATGGAGTTACATCCAGTTGGCGGCCGGTCACGAGCGGTGTTCCCCAGGGCTCAGTACTGGGGCCGGTCTTGTTTAATATCTTTATTGATGATCTGGATGAGGGGATTGAGTGCACCCTCAGTAAGTTTGCAGACGACACCAAGTTGGGTGGGAGTGTTGATCTGCTCGAGGGTAGGAAGGCTCTGCAGAGGGACCTGGACAGGCTGGATGGATGGGCCCAGGCCAACTGTATGAGGTTCAACAAGGCCAAGTGCCGGGTCCTGCACTTCGGCCACAACAACCCCATGCAGCGCTACAGGCTTGGGGAAGAGTGGCTGGAAAGCTGCCTGGCGGAAAAGGACCTGGGGGTGCTGGTCGACAGCCGGCTGAACATGAGCCGGCAGTGTGCCCAGGCGGCCAAGAAGGCCAATGGCATCCTGGCCTGTATCAGAAATAGTGTGGCCAGTAGGAGTAGGGAAGTGATCGTGCCCCTGTACTCGGCACTGGTGAGGCCGCACCTCGAATACTGTGTTCAGTTTTGGGCCCCTCACTACAAGAAGGACGTTGAGGTGCTGGAGCGTGTCCAGAGAAGGGCAACAAGGCTGGTGAGGGGTCTGGAGCACAAGTCTTATGAGGAGCGGCTGAGGGAACTGGGACTGTTCAGCCTGGAGAAAAGGAGGCTGAGGGGAGACCTCATCGCTCTCTACAACTACCTGAAAGGAAGTTGTAGCGAGGTGGGTGTTGGTCTTTTCTCCGAAGTAACAAGCGATAGGACGAGAGGAAATGGCCTCAAGTTGCGGCAGGGGAGGTTTAGATTGGATGTAAGGAAAAATTTCTTTACTGAAAGAGTGGTGAAACATTGGAACAGGCTGCCCAGGGAAGTGGTGGAGTCCCCATCCCTGGAGGTATTTAAAAGACGTGTAGATGAGGCGCTTAGGGACATGGTTTAGTGGGCCTGGTGGTGTTGGGTTGACGGTTGGACTCGATGATCTTAGAGGTCTCTTCCAACCTCAATGATTCTGTGATTCTATGATTCTATGATTCTATGACTCCTGGAGCTCAGTTTGGAGGGTAGGTAAAAAGGCTAAAGTTAGTTGAAGCCCACTGTAAATGCACAGACGTAACTTGCCTCTTCCTTATGTCTCTTCCATAGAACTAATCTCTTTTCCTGAATTAAATGTATTCATCTGTTTGTGTTTGTCTCAGGAAAAAGGACCAATGAAGAATGTAACTGTGGTGGGTTGTCCCTGGCTGGATGCCAGGTGCCCACCAAAGCCGCTCTATCACTCCCCCTCCTCAGCTGGACAGGGGAGAGAAAATAAAACAAAAGGCTCGTGGGTCGAGATAAGGACAGGGAGAGATCACTCACCAATTACTGTCACAGGCAAAACAGACTCGACTTGGGGAAATTAATTTATTACCAATCAAATCAGAGTAGGATAATGAGAAATAAAAGCTAAACTAAATCTGAAAACACCTTCCCCCCACCCCTCCCTTCTTCCCAGGCTTAACTTTACTCCCGAGTTCTCTACCTCCTCCCCCCAAGCGGTGCAGGGGGACGGGGAATGGGGGTTGCGGTCAGTTCATCACACATTGTTTCTGCCGCTCCTTCCTCCTCAGGGACAGGTCTCCTCACACTCTTCCCCGGCTCCAGCGTGGGGTCCCTCCCATGGGAGACAGTCCTCCACGAACTTCTCCAACATGAGTCCTTCCCATGGGCTGCAGTTCTTCACGAACTGCTCCAGCGTGGGTCCCTTCCATGGGGTGCCGTCCTTCAGGAACAGACTGCTCCAGCGTGGGTCCCCCAGGGGGTCACAAGTCCTGCCAGCAAACCTGATCCAGCGTGGGCTCCTTTCTCTCCACAGGGTCACAGGTCCTGCCAGGAGCCTGCTCCAGCGTGGACTTCCCACGGGGTCACAGCCTCCATCGGGCATCCACCTGCTCTGGCGTGGGGTCCTCCACGGGCTGCAGGTGGACATCTGCTCCACCGTTAACCTTCATGGGCTGCAGGGGGACAGCCTGCCTCACCATGGTCTTCACCACGGGCTGCAGAGGAATCTCTGCTCTGGTGCCTGGAGCGCCTCCTCCCCCTCCTTCTCCACTGACCCTGGTGCCTGCAGAGCTGTTTCTCTCACAAATTCTCACTCCTCTCTCTGGCTGCAGTTTGTTGCGCAGGTTTTTTCCCCCCCTTCTTAAATATGTTATCACAGAGGCACTACCACCGCCACTGATGGGCTCGGCCTTGGCCAGCAGCAGGTCTGTCTTGGAGCCAGCTGGCATTGGCTCTGTCGGACATAGGGGAAGCTTCTAGCAGCTTCTCACAGAAGCCACCCCTGTAGCCCCCCCGCTACCAAAACCTTGCCACGCAAACCCAATACAGTAATTTATTTCATATTGAGTATTATGAATAGAGTGGTGCTAAGACTTTAAAAGAAATGAAAGAACCAAGTTCTGTTTTGATATTCTGATTCATAAATATTGAAAATATTGAAATCTCTCTAGGCTTCTGTGAGGCAAAATGTGGTTGCAGTGTACTGTCTTGTATTTTCCTTAGCACTGTTGAATGATTTTGTAAATATCATCTCTACATTGTTTTTGGTTAGAATTAAAATTCAAAGCTGGTTTACAGCAAAAATCAGGATGAAATTTCGCACTCATATATATGTTATTTTTAAGTTTTAGAAAGATTACGCCCCCCCATCCCATCAAGATGTTTGAATGCATGCGTGCAAAGTCCTTTGCTTCTTGGCCTAGGCTGGACAAGAAGTAGAAGCACTTAATTAATATACATGAGATAGTATTCTTCTCTACCACAAAATGAAGATATGATGGCAGCACATACGGGTGTCATTGTGTAAATGTAATCAATGGGGAGCAGTAGTAATAACCCACATATCTTTGGCAGGTACTAGCAATCAGGTTTCAAACTCTACAAATGCATATTCTACTCCCTAGTTTGAGCTAAAACATTTACAGCTTCATAGCTATTACCTGCCTGAACAAGGTATATTATGCTGGTGTACACTAAAATGGCACCTTCATTTTATAAACATAATATTAATATACAAAACCCAGAAAGGCCTGTGATTTTCTTCATCCCAACTGTTCATGAATATGAGTCAAGCTCTCAAAATCACAGGATTCCTTTAAGTATCATCAGTTCTAAAGAAAAAGATATTCTGGGCTCTTTTCCCTGCCCTTCTAGTTTTTGAGCACTAGAATCTGTATTTCCAGACTCTTCTTCAGTCAGGAGAAGGAGAAATGAGCTGTTACTTTTTATGAACACGGAGATATGTAATTGCATCACTTTAAGGAACTGTAACTAGCAGGAGTTTCAGGAGACATTTAAGATCTGATTTCAAAGAATGTTGAATTTAAAAGCCTGAGAGGTTTGTTAACATAAATAAATTGCAGCAGGATTATTAAACTTCTGGACACTAATTACCTTTGAAAATGCTATGGATTCTGCGGAACAGCAATCTAATGGTGGTTGGTTTTCCACATTAATATATATTCCTAACCTGTTATCTTTTAAATTAACCTTAACTGTGCTTTGATTTAAATTCATTTGATAAGGTGTATTTTGAAACAACATAAGACCACATCACCATTGGACTGTACAGGGGTTATAAATGATTGATTGTACTGCTTTAATCAACACTCAGTTTCTTTCTGTAAGGAGTCTGTGGCATAAAGCTAAACGGACATTAGAGAGATAAGGAAGGAATTTAATATAAACTGTAGTCACAGGATGTGGTAAGGAATATGCCTGCCCCAAAAGAAAGTACACATCTCTTCAGGTAATAGTGGCAGAGGGCGAGGAAGGGAGAATAATTCACGAGTGCTTCCCTAGTTACTTTAACAGGAAACTCTGGATCTGTTTTTGTTGTTAATTCAGGAAGTGCTGATATATGAGGAGCTGTGACAGAACTTTAAACGAGAGAGTGAGCTCTTATTTTTACAGTGACATTTGAATTTTCACAGCGGTGAGCAAGCAACCTTCCAAACACCTTGGGAGCAGGACAGAGTGGAATTTCAATGGATTAAACATTGTGTATGACAGCGTGCTGGTTTTGGCTGGGGTAGAGTTAATTTTCTTCAGAGTAGCTAGAATGGGGCTATGTTTGGGATTTGTGCTGAAAACAGTGTTGATAACACAGGGACGTTTTCATTACTGCTGAGCAGTGCTGACACAGAGTCAAGGCCTTCTCTGCTTCTCACCCCACCCCACCAGCAAGTAGCCTGGGGGCGCATGAGAAGCTGGGAGGGGACACAGCCCGGACAGCTGATCCCAACTGACCAAAGGGATATTCCATACTGTATGACGTCATGCTCAGCATATAAAGCTGGCGGAAGAAGAAGGAAGGGGGGGACGTTCGGAGTGATGGCGTTTGTCTTCCCAAGTCACCGTTAAGGAGCCCGGCTTTCCTGGAGATGGCTGAACACCTGCCTGCCGATGGGAAGCAGTGAATGAATTCCTTGTTTTGCTTTGTTTGTGTGCGCAGCTTTTGCTTTCCCTATGAAACTGTCTTTATCTCAACCCATGAGTTTTCTCACTTTTACCCTTCTGATTCTCTCCCCCATCCCACTGTGGGGGAGTGAGCAAGCGGCTGGGTGGTGCTTAGTTGCTGGCTGGGGTTAAACCACGACAGACAGCTATGAATGCTGTCAGTGGGGTTTTTTCGTATACCAAAAATGATGATGAAGAACTAAAGGGCTTACCCAACGCAAGAAATACTATTTCTTTGGAATTTGCAAATTGTATGCTGCTATGGACTTACATTATCTCTCTAGTAGTGACATTTCGGGATTTTTTTTTCATCAGCATTATTGATCAGCACTGTCCTGACTTGAGTCTTCACTGAAATCCATAGGACTTTTACTATTAATTTTAGTATTAGTACTGTTGTATCAAAAGCCTGTGCTATTGAGTACTACACTCTCCTAAGATTCCTTGTGTGGTTTTCATTAGATTGGAAGTTCCATTCATTTACTGACATGAGTAAAATATTTTCTATGAATTGCTATTACTTTCTTCAAAATATAGATAAGAACATATAAACAGCCATAATGAATCAGACTAAAGTTAATCTAATTTTTCCTGTTTATATAAATGATAGTAACTGTTGTATAGGAAAAAGTGTATGAACAGGAAATGAATAGCAGCGTACTTTTTCACCTCCATCAGGGATTTCCTGAGCTTTATAGTTAATAGCCCTGAATAGGTTCTTCTTCCATGAATTTGTCTGGTCTATTTTTGAATTCATGTAAACTGTTAGCATCCACAATAAACTATCTAATTTTATTAATTTTACTTGTTGTTTTTGGGTCTGAGTCTGACTTTAACAGCTAGCAGAACTCTATTAACTTGTTCTTATCTGCAGAAAGTATCCCAGATGACACAGGGAATTTGGTCTCAGGAGCACATACTAAACAGAAACATATTCAATGTTAATACTGCAATAATATACCCTGTCTTCCAAAGAACTTAGTGATATCATAGACATCTGTGCTCAATCAAGTCAGACGTCTGAGCTGTGAACTGTTCAAATATGAAAATTCAAAGGCCTCAGAGTTACGACACCAATGCATGGAATTTCATGGATGACTTGTTTATATACATTTTCATTCTCTGAGTGACAGTAAAACAAATAAAGAAGAAAGGTGCAGATTTCCAGAACAGATTTGCCTGGAAACAACACTGTAACCTCTTTATTAAAAAGATGAGGCAGTCTTTGGGCTGATTTAAGACCAATAGTAAAGCAAGTTGCAAAAGCAATTAAGTAAAAATCTACAGTACTGCACTTCACTTTATGAGCATATAAATCTCAAAGATGGAAATGTCATTTCAACATAGCTATTTACCAGAGATAAAATAGGCCTACTCTGTGCACAGACTTTGATCTGACTTTGTGGTTCCTCAGGATTCAAATTCAAGAGATGTTGTCTTTCTGACCATTGGCACTGAAGAGTGAAAGGTATGGAAGACTCAAGTGTTTATTACTGCCGAAAAAACAGACCAAATTTTTTTAGCTAGAGTGTGTCTAAGAAAATGTAATGGTCAAAGACCCAGGCAAAATGAGAATGTAAGAAATAGATGAGAATCTTCTGGCTATAGGAAGAGCGGACTACAAAATGCATCTTTTTTATTAGTATTTTTTCTGCAGATTGGGTAATTACTCGAGTGACTTTCAATATTAAATATTGAAATATTCTACTCAAAGTATTCCATTTACAGCTGATTAGAGCCTCAAATTCTGTGTTGCTGAAAGTTTTAAGTATAAACCAAAAATCAGAATTGTGCAATTTTGTAAAGAAATTAAATTAAAAAAAAATTAAAATTAAAAAAAAAAGGTTTGGAAAATTGTTCTGGTTCTTTTTACACCAAAAACGAGCAAGTAGCCAGCTGTTTCATTACTGAAGGAGTGTCCTAGAGTCAGGGCACTGTGTGGGGCAGCCCCGTGGAATCAGAGGCAGCCTGAGGGGTTTCACAGAGCTAGGAACCCGGCTGCCTAACAGTCCTGGGAGCCATGGCTTAAACTAGGAGACTTTTGGAGCAATCCCTGTGTCGTGGTTTAACTTCAGTCAGCAACTAAGCACCACGCAGCCGCTCGCTCACTCCCCCCCACCCGGTGGGATGGGGGAGAGAATTGGAAGAGCACAAGTTAGAAAAACTCGTGGGTTGAGATAAAAACAGTTTAATAATTGAAATAAAATGATAATAACAATAATATGATAATAATAATAATAATACACAAAGCAAGTGATGCACAGTACAATCGCTCACCACCCGCCGACCGATGCCCAGCCAGTCCCCGAGCAGCGGCCCCCCCGGCCAGCTTTCCCCAGTTTATGTACTGAGCATGACGTCACATGGTATGGAATGTCCCTTTGGCCAGTTTGGCTGTGCCCCCTCCCAGCTTCTTGTGCACCTTCAGCCTTCTCAGTCGGTAGAACATGGGAAGCTGAAAAGTCCTTGGCTAGTGTAAGCATTACCTAGCAACAACTAAAACATCGGTGCGTTATCAACTTTGTTCTCATCCTAAATCCAAAACACTGTACCAGCTACTAGAAAAGAAATTAACTCTATCCCTGCCGAAACCAGGACAATATCCACCCCTTATTCTATACCATCTGCGTCATGCTCAAGTCTCATATTTTCCAGTACATTTTCATTAATCACCACCCCTTTATATATATATATATATATATATATATATATACACACACACAGAGATATCATTCCCTTCGTCTGTGGGCCATCCCTCTAAAATGTTCGGTGAGTTCATTTAGTCCATGACTTCGGGCTCCATCTGTCATAATAATCTTTCAGGGCAGGAAAAATGGAGATGGTATGTGGTGTTGGATTGTTCCATGTTGAAGTCAGTTCTGGTACCATCATCACTGTGCTTTGCTTGGTTTCACTGAAGTTATTCTTCATTAGTCTGGGTGATTCTTATTGTAATAACATTAGTATGGCATATAATATTATTAGTATTATTAGTATATCTGTGTATTATTAGTATAACTATTATAACTATAATTAGTACTTAACATCACATAATTCAGATCATTGGCTATTCTCACCCAAAATCAAATCCCCTTGAGGTACACATCGGACTTCCCCATCCTCCCGCATTATCCACCAAGTGCACCCAGGTCCTTGAGCAAAAGCAATCCCATGGATGGGTTTGCCTTTGCCTGAGGCAGGAATAACCCAGACTGTCTTCCCCAGCATATTTTTTATGTGCACTACAGGAACTTTATTCCCATCTACAGTACGTAAAAGTTCTGACTGGGCAGGGCCTGCTCGATTGGCAGATCCCCTAGTGTTGACTAACCAGGTGGCCTTTGCTAAATGCGTATCCCAATGTTTGAACGTCCCGCCACCCATTGCTCTCAGTGTAGTCTTTAACAGTCCATTGTATCGTTCAATTTTCCCTGAGGCTGGTGCATGATAGGGGATGTGATACACCCACTCAATGCCGTGCTCTTTGGCCCAGGTGTCTATGAGGTTGTTTCGGAAATGAGTCCCATTGTCTGACTCAATTCTTTCTGGGGTGCCATGTCGCCATAGGACTTGCTTTTCAAGGCCCAGGATAGTGTTCCGGGCGGTGGCATGGGGCACAGGATATGTTTCCAGCCATCCGGTGGTTGCCTCCACCATTGTAAGCACGTGGCGCTTGCCTTGGCGGGTTTGTGGGAGTGTGATATAATCGATCTGCCAGGCCTCCCCATATTTATATTTCAACCATCGTCCTCCATACCAAAAAGGCTTTAACCGCTTGGCTTGTTTGATTGCAGCGCATGTTTCGCATTCATGGATAACCTGGGCTATAGTGTCCATGGTCAAGTCCACCCCTCGATCACGAGCCCATCTATATGTTGCATCTCTTCCTTGGTGACCTGAGGTGTCATGGGCCCACCGAGCTAGAAATAATTCACCCTTATGTTGCCAGTCCAGATCCACCTGAGCCACTTCAATCTTAGCAGCCTGATCCACCTGCTGGTTATTTTGATGTTCTTCAGTGGCCCGACTCTTGGGTACGTGAGCATCTACGTGACGGACTTTTACAACCAGGTTCTCCACCCGGGCAGCAATATCTTGCCACAATGCGGCAGCCCAGATGGGTTTGCCTCTGCGCTGCCAGTTGCTCTGCTTCCATTGCTGCAACCACCCCCACAGGGCATTTGCCACCATCCATGAGTCAGTATAGAGATAGAGCACTGGCCACTTTTCTCGGTCAGCAATGTCTAAAGCCAGCTGGATGGCCTTTACTTCTGCAAATTGGCTCGATTCACCTTCTCCTTCAGCAGTTTCTACAACTTGTCGCATAGGACTCCATACAGCAGCTTTCCACCTCCGATGTTTTCCCACAAGACGACAGGACCCATCAGTGAACAGGGCATATTGCTTCTCATTTTCTGGTAGTTCATTATACATTGGGGCCTCTTCAGCACGCGTTACCTCCTCCTCTGGCAATATTCCAAAATCTTTGCCCTCTGGCCAATCCATGATCACTTCCAGGATTCCTGGGCGACTGGGGTTTCCTATTCGAGCCCGTTGTGTGATCAGTGCGACCCACTTACTCCATGTAGCATCAGTTGCATGATGTGTACAGGGGACCCTCCCTCTGAACATCCAGCCTAGCACCGGCAGTCGTGGTGCCAGGAGGAGCTGTGCTTCAGTGCCGATCACTTCTGAAGCAGCTCGAACCCCTTCATATGCTGCTAATATCTCTTTTTCAGTTGGAGTATAGCGGGCCTCGGATCCTCTGTATCCCCGACTCCAAAACCCTAGGGGTCGACCTCGAGTCTCCCCTGGTGCTTTCTGCCAGAGGCTCCAGGTAGGGCCGTTCTCCCCGGCTGCGGTATAGAGCACATTTTTTACCTCTTGCCCTGCCCGGACTGGCCCCAGGGCTACTGCATGAACTATCTCCCGTTTAATTTGTTCAAAGGCTTGTCGTTGCTCAGGGCCCCATTTGAAATCGTTCTTCTTCCGGGTCACTTGATAGAGAGGGTTTACAATCAGACTGTAATTTGGAATGTGCATTCTCCAAAAACCCACGACGCCTAAGAAAGCTTGTGTTTCCTTTTTGCTAGTTGGTGGAGACATGGCTGTTATTTTGTTGATCACATCCATTGGGATCTGACGACGTCCATCTTGCCATTTTATTCCTAAAAATTGGATCTCCTGCGCAGGTCCCTTGACCTTACTTTGTTTTATGGCAAAACCGGCCTTCAGCAGGATTTGGACTATTTCCTTCCCTTTTTCAAAAACTTCTCCTGCTGTGTTGCCCCACACGATGATATCATCAATGTATTGCAGGTGTTCTGGAGCTCCACCCTGTTCTAGTGCAGTCTGGATTAGTCCATGGCAAATGGTAGGGCTGTGTTTCCACCCCTGGGGCAGTCGGTTCCAGGTGTACTGAACGCCCCTCCAAGTGAAAGCAAACTGTGGCCTGCACTCTGCTGCCAAAGGGATTGAGAAAAACGCATTAGCAATATCAACTGTGGCATACCACTTGGCTGCCTTTGACTCCAGTTCGTATTGAAGTTCTAGCATGTCTGGCACAGCAGCACTCAGCGGTGGCGTGACTTCATTTAGGCCACGATAGTCTACTGTTAGTCTCCACTCTCCATTAGACTTCCGCACTGGCCATATGGGACTGTTAAAGGGTGAGCGGGTCTTGCTGATCACTCCTTGGCTCTCCAGTCGACGAATCAGCTTATGGATGGGAATCAGGGAGTCTCGGTTGGTGCGATATTGCCGCCGGTGCACTGTGGTGGTAGCAATTGGCACTTGTTGGTCTTCGACCTTCAGCAACCCCACAACAGAGGGGTCCTCCGAAAGACCAGGCAAGGTGGACAGCTGTTTAATCTCCTCCGTCTCCAAGGCAGCTATACCAAAAGCCCACCGGTACCCTTTTGGGTCCTTGAAATACCCTCTCCTGAGGTAGTCTATGCCAAGGATGCACGGAGCATCTGGGCCAGTCACAATGGGGTGCTTCTGCCACCCGTTCCCAGTTAAACTCACTTCGGCTTCCAATACAGTTAGCTGTTGGGATCCCCCCGTCACCCCAGAAATACAGATGGGTTCTGCCCCTATATAGCTTGATGGCATTAGGGTACACTGTGCACCGGTGTCTACCAGAGCCTTATACTTCTGTGGGTCTGACGTGCCAGGCCACCGAATCCACACAGTCCAGTAAACCCGGTTGTCCCTTTCCTCCCCCTGGCTGGAGGCAGGGCCCCTCTAATCCTCATCACAGTACTCATTTCTCATTTCTTGTACGTACGGGTCAGAAGTTTCTTCATTAAGATCAAGAGTAAGATCAGCCCTTCTACTCTCTCTGGGGAACTGCCCGCTGGAAACTGGAGCAGCAATTTTCCTGGAAGAACCTCTTTCTGTGATTGTTTTCCCTTGCAATTCGCGTACCCGTGCCCCTAGGGCTGCGGTAGGTTTCCCATCCCACTTCCTCATGTCCTCTCCGTGGTCACGCAGATAAAACCATAGGGTGCCCCGTGGTGTGTACCCTTTATATTCTCTCTCTTGAGCAAAAGAACGCTTACTTCTAATAGCCGAGATACTGGTCCGTACAGGTGAGGAGTAGGACCTATCCTCTCTGAGTTGCTGGATCTCCCGGGACAGTTTTTCGGACAGTTTCTCCACAGCCGAGACGATGGAGGAAGAAAGACTTTCCTCGTATTGCCGGAGTTGACTAGCCAATTCATCCACTGTTTGTTCCTCTCCATCTTTCCAGGTCATCACTGCCAATGAATTGGCGTATGACGATGGTGAGCTCCTTATAAACTTCCGCCACATGGGTCGTGTGCACTTGACTTCGTCTGGATCTTTGGATAGTTGTTTATTGTTCAGGTCACCATAAATCACCTCCAGCACAGCTAATTCTCTCAGAAACTGGATACCCTTCTCCATGGTGGCCCACTTGCTTGGGCGACATATGACATCTTCCTTAAAGGGATACCTTTCCTTCACGCTTGACAAGAGTCGCCTCCAAAGGCTGAGGATACGTGTCCCTTTTCCAATTGCTTTATCAATGCCCCCTTCCCTAGAAAGGGATCCCAGCTGCTTGGCTTCCCTACCCTCTAATTCCAGGCTACTGGCCCCATTATCCCAGCATCGGAGCAGCCAGGTGACAATATGCTCACCTGGACGACGGCTGAAATCTTTTCGTATATCTCGCAGCTCACTCAGGGATAGAGATCGGGTGGTCACTGCCTCGTTTATGAGTTCTTCCTCTTCCTCCTCCCCGATCAGCGGCCGGGTCTCCTCCTCCCGTTCTCGTGATGGCCCTTCTCCAGGGTACTCGTACAGTTCTTCCTCCGGTTCCCTTTTAGAAGAAGCTTCTTCCTCCCTTACTAAACGAGCCGACTTCCGCTTCCAAAATTTCTTCTTGTGTACAGGGGCGACTGATACCGGCACAGGCTGGTTCTTTGGTTCAGCCACAGGGCCTGTTGCCGGGGTTGGAGTGGCCGCAGTGCATGTCGCCGGGGTTGGAGTGGCCGCAGTGCAAGTGCATGTCACCAGAGTCCGAGTAGCCGCAGGGCCTGTTGCCGGGGTCTGAGTGACTGCAGTGCAAGTGCATGTCACCGGAGTCTGAGTGGCCGCAGGGCCTGTCGCCGGGGTTGGAGTGGCCACAGTGCAAGTGCATGTCACTGGAGTCTGAGTGGCCGCAGGGCCTGTCGCCGAGGTTGGAGTGGCCACAGTGCACGTGCATGTCACCGGAGTCTGAGTGGCCGCAGGGCCTGTTGCCGGGGTTGGAGTGGCCACAGTGCACGTGCATGTCACCGGAGCCTGAGTGGCCGCAGGGCCTGTTGCCGGGGTCTGAGTGGCCGCAGTGCATGTCGCTGGGGTCTGAGTGGCCTCAGTGCATGTCGCTGGGGTCTCAGTGGCCGCAGTGCATGTCGCCGGGGTCTGAGTGGCTGCAGTGCATGTCGCCGGGATTGGAGTGGCCGCAGTGCATGTCGCTGGGGTCTGAGTGGCCGCAGTGCATGTCGCTGGGGTCTGAGTGGCCGCAGTGCATGTCACCGGGGTCTGAGTGGCTGCAGTGCATGTCGCCGGGATTAGAGTGGCCGCAGTGCATGTCGCCAGGGTCTGAGTGGCCGCAGTGCATGTCGCCGGGGTCTGAGTGGCCGTAGTGCATGTCGCTGGGGTTGGAGTGGCCGTAGTGCGTGTTGCCCGGGTTTGAGTGACCGCAGGGCCTGTTGCCGGGGTCTGAGTGGCTGCACGGCCTGTCGCTGGGGTCGGAGTGGCCGCAGGGCGCGTTGCCCGGGTCTGAGTGGCCGCAGTGCGTGTCGTTTTACTGTCAGAGCCAGAGACCTTCCCTTCCCTTTGAGGGCACTGAATGGTGTTGAACAGGGCTCGGTAGGCATGGGCCAGGCCCCAGCACGTTGCAATGAGCTGCATCTCTCTGGAGTTGCCAGGGTGACAGCATACTTTTTCCAAATATTCTACTAACTTTTCAGGATTCTGCACTTGCTCAGGGGTGAAGTTCCAAAACACTGGGGGTGCCCATTGGCCTAGGTACTTGCCCATCTTGTCCCACACACCCTGCCACTCATAATTATTCAGCCTTGGGGCAGATCTCTGGATGATATTCTTAAATTGCTTACCAACTTTAGACAAAACCGAAACAGTATTCCCAAGAAGTATTAATAGAAGTATCTTAACTGCCCAAGGATGTTCAAAAATACTGAAAAATTACTGTAATGAAGGAGGAAACATTATAGAAGAAGGTAGTGACCCTGCCATTCTGTATTTCCTCCGTAAAAAAACTCTCAGAAAAGTTACTGCAATTGCTAGTTGTCTCCACGAAATGATCTCCGTGGTACAGTAACGGCTTCATTGCGAAGTTTACATACCACACTAACGTCAAGGTCAATGTTCTAAAAACAAACCTCACAAGCGAGACATTACTATTCACTGCAGACCACAGCAAACTGCAAAACCCAACACCAATCTTTAACATGTACAGCAGGAAAAAGAGCGCGATGCAGATTATACAAATCAATATTGAGAACAGAGAAACCAACATTGTGACCCACAACTACTAACAGATATAAGTTCTTTAATACGCTCCGGTTAACCTGTTATTATCTCAAACCCTTCGTGCCCCACGTTGGGCGCCAAAAAAGACTGTCGTGGTTTAACTTCAGTCAGCAACTAAGCACCACGCAGCCGCTCGCTCACTCCCCCCCACCCGGTGGGATGGGGGAGAGAATTGGAAGAGCACAAGTTAGAAAAACTCGTGGGTTGAGATAAAAACAGTTTAATAATTGAAATAAAATGATAATAACAATAATATGATAATAATAATAATAATACACAAAGCAAGTGATGCACAGTACAATCGCTCACCACCCGCCGACCGATGCCCAGCCAGTCCCCGAGCAGCGGCCCCCCCGGCCAGCTTTCCCCAGTTTATGTACTGAGCATGACGTCACATGGTATGGAATGTCCCTTTGGCCAGTTTGGCTGTGCCCCCTCCCAGCTTCTTGTGCACCTTCAGCCTTCTCAGTCGGTAGAACATGGGAAGCTGAAAAGTCCTTGGCTAGTGTAAGCATTACCTAGCAACAACTAAAACATCGGTGCGTTATCAACTTTGTTCTCATCCTAAATCCAAAACACTGTACCAGCTACTAGAAAAGAAATTAACTCTATCCCTGCCGAAACCAGGACACCCTGAAGAAACCCAAGGCTGCAAAGTTTCAGTGGAGAATTCCTTATCACTTCTAGCATTTTTGCATCATTTCCGTACTTATGTAGCATATAGATATTGGTTGCACAGTGGATGTTTTGAAGTTGGGTGTCACTTACAAGTGACATAAGCACGCAGCTGCAAATACATATGTACAAGCAGATTTTCAGGAGTATTTAGCAGGTAAACAGAGGAAAATAGTCACAGGTTTTCAGCAGTTCATTGAAACATTCAGATTTGAAATCAAGCTTACTCAAATGCTTTTGAAAGCCTCACTAGGGACAGAACCGCAGTTTTAAAGACCTGAATGACTCTAAAAGTGTCATTTCTGCTCCTAGGGAAGGACCAAAAAGGAAAGTAACAAGCTCAGGTGTGAAACTGGTGTAAAGGAAAGTACCTTGGAGTGGCCAGGTCAGGGAGAGGTGAAGGCACGCCATGAAAGTCATGCCAGCTACGGAGGGTCCTGAGCATGTTCCCCATTGGCATAATCTCCCTAAACAGTGAGTCTGAAGCCGTGAAAGACGCAGGGGCTGCTATGCCCTTCAGGGTCTCTTATGGACATAGAAAAATGTTTCCTCCATTAAGTGATGGATCCACAGGCTTTTGCACATCTTCCCTCCTCAGTGAAGTAATAAACCATGAACTAAACTACTGAAGATGGTGGAGTACATTGAATCTTTGTAGATTATTTCATTTACTTGCAGAGGCGATCAGCTCCAGTGCGGGCGTGTCCTGCAGCGGAGCGGCGGATCGCAGCGTACAGGGGGGTTTCCTGAGCCGGGGAACCCACAGGGGAGCGCAGAGACCCGCCGGGAGCCGGCAGCTCTCACCAGGGCGGCTGACGAGGCCTGGGCGGGGCCAGGAGCAACGGCTGCCACCCCCCACTCCCACTCGAGGCAGCCCCAGGGAGCGCTGCCACCAGGAGCGCTGCCAACAGGGCGGGCAAACAGGGCGTGGCGCGGCAGCCAGGGCGCGGCGCGGCTGTTCGCGAGGGAGGGCGCGCAGGGAGGGCACCTCTTCGAAGGAGGGGCATTACACGGGCCGAGTGGGGGACTCGGAGTACACATAACCCAGCAACTGGGCACAGGCCAAGGGCACTCATCCTACCCGACCCTCAAGGCAGAATGGCGGGCACTCGTCTGAGGGTAAAGGCCGCGGCTCCAGCTGGTCTGCGCCATCTACCCCAGCGGCGGCCGGTGCCTCCACGCAGACGGAACTGCTGAAGGGAGAGGCTGCAGTGCAGACCTCGGGCTGCAGGAGGTGCCCAGACCTCTCTCCTGGGGTAGGGACAGGCACAGACCTGCCTGCAAAAGGTGTGCCCAGGTGGAGGACCTCCTGCAGCAGGTGGCTGAGCTGCAGGAGGCAGTGAGAAGGCTGCGTAACATCAGGGAGGTGGAGAAGGAGCTAGATAGCTGGTTCCAAGCGCAGTCTGCAGCGGACCCGCAGCCCATGGCCAAACAGCCAAAAACTCCCCCACTGGCAAACACAGAAGGGAGGGGGGCCAATAATGCAGAAGAATGGATGGTTGCAAAGGCAAGGACCAGCAGGAGGAAGAAACTTCCCCCGAAGCCTGAGGTGCCCTTGCAGAACCGCTTCACTGCTCTGCAAGCCGAAAAAGAAAGTCCTGTCACAGCAGGAGAAGCGCTGGAGCTGAGTAATGCAGCCCGATCTGCCCCCCGTATAACAACCAGCGCAACTAAGAAAAGGCGACGGGTGATAGTGGTAGGTGACTCCCTTCCAAGAGGCACAGAGGCACCCATTTGCTGACCTGACTCACTCTCTAGAGAGGTGTGCTGCTTGCCAGGGGCTCACATCAGGGATGTCACTGAGAGGCTACCAAGCCTCGTACAGTCCACTGACTATTATCCGCTGCTGCTGTTTCACGTGGGCACCCGTGACACAGCCAGGAGCAGTCTGAGGACTATCAAGAAGGACTACAGAGCCCTGGGAGCGGCGGTAAGGGACTTGGGAGCGCAGGTAGTTTTTCCATCAGTCCTGCTGGTCAAAGGGAAGGGGTTTGAAAGGGCCAGTCGAATCTGGCGAGTCAACACATGGTTATGGGACTGGTGCCACAGCCAGGGGTTTGGCTACTTAGACCGTGGGACTCGCTTTGAGAAACCTGGTCTCTGGGGGCTGATGGGGTCCATCTGTCAGACGAAGGGAAGAGCATCTTCGGTCACAGGCTTGCCAAGCTGGTGAAGAGGGCTTTAAACTAGAGATGCCGGGGGAGGGGAACCTCAATCCATCCCACTCCTACCAGTTTGATGCCAGGGCCAGCAATAGATGCCCCGAGCCTGGAGAAGCATCACAGGTCAGCAGGAGAGCGCCTGGAGAGGAGCACAAAGGAACTCCAGCCAGTAAGACAGCTTCATCGGGGGCCCAACTTAAATACCTCTATGCAAACGCACGCAGCATGGGGAATAAACAAGAGGAGTTAGAGACGTGCGCACACCTGCAGGGCTACGACCTTATTGGCATCACGGAGACGTGGAGGGATGGGTCCTATGACTGGAGTGTTGGGATGGAGGGATACAGGCTCTTTAGGAAGGACAGGCAGGGGAGACGAGGAGGGGGTGTCGCCCTCTATGTCGATGACCAGCTGGAGTGCATGGAGCTCTGCCTGGGGATGGATGAGGAGCCGACCGAGAGCTTGTGGGTCAGGATTAAAGGGAGGGCAGGGACAGGTGACATTATGGTGGGGGTCTGCTACAGACCACCCGACCAGGAAGACCGAGCGGATGAGGCCCTCTATAGACAGATAGGAGAAGCCTCACGCTCACAAGCCCTGGTCCTCATGGGGGACTTCAACCACCCCGATACCTGTTGGAGGGACAACACGGCAGGGCATAAGCAATCGGGGAGGTTCCTGGAATGTGTCGATGATAACTTCCTTCTCCAAGTGGTAGAGCAGCCAATGAGGAGAGGTGCTATGCTGGACTTTGTTCTCACCAACAAGGATGCCCTGGTGGGGAATGTGAAGCTCAAGGGCAGCCTGGGCTGCTGTGACCAAAAGATGGCAGAGTTCAAGATCCTTAGGGCACCGAGGAGGGTGCACAGCAAGCTCACTACCCTGGACTTCAGGAGAGCAGGCTTTGGCCTCTTCAGGGATCTGCTTGGTAGAGTGCCATGGGACAAAGCCCTGGAGGGAAGAGGGGCCCAAGAAAGCTGGTTAATATTCAAGGATCACCTCCTCCAAGCTCAGGAGCAATGCATCCCAACAAAGAGGAAGTCCAGCAAAAACGCCAGGAGGCCTGCATGGATGAACAAGGAGCTCCTGGACAAACTCAACCACAAAAAGGAAGCCTACAGAGGGTGGAAGCAAGGACAGGTAGCGTGGGAGGAATGCAGAGAAATTGTCCGAGCAGCCAGGGATCAGGTTAGGAAAGCTAAAGCCCTGATAGAATTAAATCTGGCCAGGGACATCAAGGGCAACAAGAAAAGCTTCTATAGGTACGTCGGGGATAAAAGGAAGACTAGGGAAAATGTGGGCCCTCTCCGGAATGAAACGGGACATCTGGTTACCCGGGACATTGAGAAGGCGGAGGTACTCAATGACTTTTTTGCCTCAGACTTCACTGGCAAGTACTCAAGCCTCACCACCCAAGCAGCAGAAGGCAAAGGCGGAGACTGGGAGAATGAAAAGCCACCCACAGTGGGAGAGCATCATGTTCGAGACCATCTAAGGCACCTGAAGGTGCACAAGTCCATGGGACCCGATGAGATCCAGCCGTGGGTCCTGAAGGAACTGGCGGATGAAGTTGCTAAGCCACTACTCATCGTATTTGAGAAGTCGTGGCAGTCCAGTGAAGTTCCTACTGGCTGGAAAAGGGGAAACATGACCCCCATTTTTGAAAAGGGAAAAAAGGAAGACCTGGGGAACTACAGGCCAGTCAGTCTCACGTCTGTGCCTGGGAAGATCATGGCACAGATCCTCCTGGAAGCTATGCTAAGGCACGTGGAGGACAGGGAGGTGATTCGAGACAACCACCAAGGGCAAGTCCTGCCTGACTAACCTAGTGGCCTTCTAGGATGGAGTGACTACATCAGTGGACATGGGAAGGGCTACAGATGTCGTCTATCTGGACCTCTGTAAGGCCTTTGACACGGTCCCCCCCAACATCCTTCTCTCTAAACTGGAGAGGTATGGATTTGATGGGTGGACTGTCCGGTGGGTGAGGAATTGGTTAGATGGTCGCATACAGAGGGTAGTGGTCAACGGCTCAATGTCCAGATGGAGATCAGTGACAAGTGGTGTCCCACAGGGGTCTGTATTGGGACCGGTACTGTTTATTACCTTCATCAGTGACATAGACAGTGGGACCAAGTGCACCCTCAGCAAGTTTGCAGATGACACCAAGCTGAGTGGTGCAGTCAACACGTCTGTGGGATGGGATGCCATCCAGAAGGACCTGTACAAGCTTGAGAAGTGGGCCCTTGTGAACCTCATGAGTGTCCTGGTTTCGGTTGGGATAGAGTTAATTTTCTTCCTAGTAGCTGGTACAGTGCTGTGTTTTGGATTTAGGAGGAGAATAATGTTGATAATGCACCGATGTTTTAGTTGTTGCTGAGCAGTGCTTACACAGAGTCAAGGCATTTTTTGGTTTCACCCCACCCCACCGGCAAGGAAGCTGGGGGTGCACAAGAAGTTGGGAGGGGACACAGCCGGGACAGCTGATCCCAACTGACCAAAGGGATATCCCACACCATATGACGTCATGCTCAGCTTATAAAGCTGGGGGAAGAAGAAGGAAGCCGGGGAATGTTCAGAGCAATGGCATTTGTCTTCCCAAGTCACCGTTACGCGTGATGGAGCTCGGCTTTCCTGGAGATGGCTGAACACCTGCCTGCCGATGGGAAGCATTGAATGAATTCCTTGTTTTGCTTTGCTTGCATGCGTGGCTTTTTCTTTACCTATTAAACTGTTCTTATCTCAACCCATGAGTTTTCTCACTTTTACCCTTCCAATTCTTTCCCCCATTCCACCGGGGGGGAGTGAGTGAGCGGCTGTGTGGTGCTTAGCTGCCGGCTCGGGTTAAACCACAACAATGAGGTTCAACAAGGCCAAGTGCAGGGTCCTGCACCTGGGTCGGGGCAACCCCCAGTATCAATACAGGCTGGGGGATGAAGGGATTGAGAGCAGCCCTGCTGAGAAGGACTTGGGGGTACTGGTGGATGAAAAGCTGGACAGGAGCCAACAATGTGCACTCGCAGCCCAGAAGGCCAATCATATCCTGGGCTGCATCCAAAGAAGCGTGGCCAGCAGGTCGAGGGAGGTGATTCTGCCCCTCTACTCTGCTCTGCTGAGACCCCACCTGGAGTACTGCATCCAGCTCTGGGGCCCCCAGCACAAGGAGTGGGTCCAGAAGAGGGCCACGAAAATGATCAGGGGGATGGAACACCTCTGCTATGAAGAAAGGCTGAGGGAGTTGGGTTTATTCAGCCTTGAGAGGAGAAGGCTTCAGGGAGACCTTATTGCAGCCTATCAGTACTTAAAGGGGGCTTATAAAAAAGATGGGGGCAAACTTTTTAGCAGGGCCTGTTGTGACAGGAGAAGGGGGAATGGTTTTAAGCTAAAAGAGGGTAGATCCAGACTAGATATAAGGAAGAAATTTTTTATGCTGAGGGTGGTGAGACACTGGAAGAGGTTGCCCGGAGAAGTGGTAGATGCCCCATCCCTGGAAACATTCAAGGTGAGGTTGGACGGGGCTCTGAGCAACCTGATCTAGTTGAAGATGTCCCTGCCCATGGCAGGGGGGGGTGGGACTAGATGACCTTTAGAGGTCCCTTCCAACTCAAACTATTCTATGATTCTATGATTTCTTTTCTAGAGTTACATCATGAGAAATGAAAATCTACTGACTCCTCCCCTCCAAAAAAATCTGTCCCTTCCATCAAATTAGTTAAATTGCTGGGGTATATGCGGACTGTAATATATATTAATATGAGAGGTAACAGCCGGATCCGAGCACACAGGCTGTGTAAGTTATGTCATGAGTCAGTAAGCCCCATGGCAGCCTGAACAAGTATGTGAATTCATCCAGTAATGTGCAGTATGAGGGCCTTAAATAGGGATAAAACTGGACCCCATGGACAAGTCTTACTGTGTTTCTTCTTTTTTCCTTTTTTTTTGTTTTTAAAGAAATAATTCAATTATCTTGTTTACTTCAGCATATATATATTTCCATTTTGTGTAGTTATTTGGAGATAAAAGTAGTGTGTTACAGAACACCTTATTTGTAACTCTCAGATGTAGAAGCCAGGAATCCCATGCATCTCTACTGAGGGTTTCTGTTATAAATCATTGCAAAATTTGTTTGGATTTTGACTTCCAAGTCAAAGAACCACTGAAATTTACAGTTATTGATGATGAACTTTTGATCCCACCTTTCATAGTAAAACAACAGTGAATGTAACTGTGTCCCTCCCCTACATACCCCTGTATTGCATCAGCTTTACAGATTTGGGAATTTAACTGTGTTTAAGAAGCTCACCTGATGTTTAATACCAAGACTTAGTCAACACTTGCTCTGTACTTGCTCTCTTGCCTCTTCTCTTTTTTTAAAACAAAGAAATAAAACCCATATATTTTATATTAAACATTTTAAAGCAGTTATCTTTTGTCTGTAATCACAACTCTTCAATGAAAATCAAATGGGAAAACCCGCTGCACTGTTTAGATATGACAGTAACAACATAATGAGATTCTTTCTCAAGCAGAGAATGAAAGGTCAGAGATTACAACATTAGTAAATTCTGGTTTTATATAATTCATGGTCTTTCCAATCAGGCATGTTGCCAATGAGAGCATTTTTAGAGCATATTTATAATGTGAGTTGCAAGACAAAGAAAACTCAGCTCCCAGCAACAAACTTTTGAGAAAGTTAAAAAAAGTTTAGACAAAATAGCAAATGATCAGCACATGAACAATCCTCATCCATGTCTGAATAAAACTGCAATGTAATGACAGGTGTCAGTACTGCGGTTGGTGGTATTAACGTGGCTGCTACAACTGTTTTTATGGCCCCAGGAAGACTGCAGTCTTCAAGCCTATGGGTTTCTGGCAAGGTCCCGCAGTGCAGTTAAGCCACACGCTGCTATCTCAAGTTACACGCCCAGGTGGCTTAAAGCTCATCTTTATACATTTGTAATGCTGCTGGCATTCAATGCACAGATAGTTCCCTTCAGTCCTGTGAGATTTTCCTGTGAGGTGCTCTGTGTTGTGCCAGATTGCAGTGAAGACAAGGAAACAAACCTGGACTGGCTTAACACAGATGCATCAGATGCATACTCTAAAATGTATCAGAATAAAGGATCTGGCCTGCTTATTTCTGTTACTAAGTGATCGCATTTTTTACTATTTTAGTCCTTTCTTCTGAAATTAAATGAACTAAAGTTCAAATATCTTTCCCAGTGTGTGAATTAATTAAATCTATTTTAATTCCAACTTTGAGAGACAGAAAAAAGATTCCTTTCTTAAAATGGTGGAGGACTGCAGAACATCATTAGGAGTTTTGCCATGCATCTCTTGAGCTGCCTAATTTTTACTTTGAAAACTCCCACAGTCTGCAATTGACAGGAGTAATAAGTCTCAAAAAGCTTGCCAAAAATTACCATGCTCCTTTATATATTTTTTTTAAAGTAATATTTGGACCAAAGTATGCAGTGCTGCTAGGTGAGGCAGTTGTTTCTTTAAGCTTATGGACTAGAAAGCTGCTAGGGAGTGTGTTACTCATGTCTGAGCTTGTTCTAGTTACGGGAATCCAGTGCACTGAAATTTTGGGCTTAGCGTCTGGAGCTCGCAGAAGTGCTGCTGAGGTTTGGCCAACTCACAAGAAAAAAGAGCAGATCTTTCCTTAATAATATATAAAAGTTTTTAAGATATCCCTGCCTGAAAACCTCTGCAACCTGATGAAGAGCTGCAACTTGTACTTGATACTTCTTTAAAAGATACCAATGTTCTCATAGAACAGCAAGACCTACCTACTCGTATGGAAGGTACGTCTTCGTTTTAGAGGTCCAGATGCAGTCACCTTTACCTCATGAACAGTCCCACTGAAATTTCTGAAAGTTAACTGAAGAGTAAGACAGGATCCAACTTGAGTAAAGGTATCAGAATACAGGCCCAAGCTTTAAGTACGAAGTCACAATCATCTGTGAACTTTGGAGAAACATCCTTAAAAAAAGTCTCTGAGACTTAAGAAGAGCACAGATGTAGGGTAGTTCCTTATGTAACCTGCATGCCCAAATACATTTGATCAAACATTTTTAAAGTATCATGATTATCTAAAAACATTTACTTTGTTGTTGTTTTTGTTGTTTTTATTTGTAGCATGTATTTTTAAAAGCTTTTGTTCCATGCTCCTGCTTTTTTAAAATATCAGATTTACAGCCTTAGTTGCTACAGATTGGGCATATCCAGACCCAATTCTTCAGTGTTGATCTTGCCAATTAATGTCATACCCATACAGGGGGAGAAGAGAGCAAGTGCCACATGCAGCTAAATGCAATAGCAGAATTTGTTTTATCTACTGCCTATGTGTAGCATTAGTATTAACGAGAGTATCAATTACTGCTTTTCTGTTCTTCAAGAATGACCCATACTGGGAAAAGTACTGCTCAGTTCCTTAGACTTTCCTCTCAGTCCCTGATACTCTGGCCAAAGTGTTGTGCTAATCCTGATAGAAGCCTGTGTCTCCATTGCCTCATACCGTGGGTGGTCATTACCAGCAGACCGTTTTTTTCCAATTAGGCTAATGCTTTGTAAACACATCTGAATTTTATTATCTGCTGTAGGTAAATCTGCAAGGCACAGAGCAATGAGCAGTCTGTCATTTATTCACTAGAAATGTGGTGGATTATCATCTCCATCACACATACCAGTGAGGCATCAGAGGGCAGCAGTCTCCACCCTTTGGCCAGAGAAGAGCCAAACTAAATCATCATATCTGTAGCTAAAAGTCAGATGAAAATTGTTTTGTTTTTTTCCCTACAGTGGAGGCTCTGAATGTCGGCAAGATTCTCATTCTGGTCCAAAATTGAGCCCCTCAGATTTGGAGATCAGTATTCCAGTTCAGTGAAGCTGGAAACGCCAAACATTGCTCATCATATGCTTTACACACAAGGGCAATCTGGTGGTGCTACAACTATACACAAAATCAAATGTATGCCTCTAAATCAGCAGATGTGTGGACTCAGCATGCTATTTTATTGCTTAATGGAGTGGTTTGGAAGTTGTGATATAGATAAAGGGCTAGCAAGATCTCAGAAGACCCGCTAATTATTATTGTTAATTCTAAGCAGTTTTGCAATGCTTCACTTTGAGCACACAAAAAATATTAAATGAAGAATTAATTGTTGGTGTAACTGTATTAGAAGGACTAATGTATTTTTCAGGAATATTTTAAAAGGTCATTTGTAGACAATAGTCTGATTATTAGGTCTCATTACTGATGCAGCAAATAATACGACTTCCAGTGGCTTATCAAGGCACAGCTCTCTTTCAGTTATTTTAAAGCAAAAGCAAGTTTAAATAAATTTTATGTCAATTTTTTTTTGTCAGTTGTTCAGATAAAATGATACAATAAAAGGTTTATCATGTTCTAGGAAAAAAAAATGACAAGCAATAATTTTCATACGATACATCAAAGTGAATTGTTACTAAATTTTGGGATTTTTAAAATATGAGACTACTGTTACATGGGGGCTACAAACGCTGTAAAACAGTAAGTTGACTGAAGGTGAAAGGAGTGCTGTAGTAGACACTCATTAACTTCCCTTCTATGGTGAAAAAAATTTCAGCAAATCAGTTTTGAGTCTGCAGGATCCATTTAAAACTAAAAACATCTGCTCAAGGGTTGTTGAAATGCCACTCAGAACGAATTAATTTTATCTGGAGAGAAAAATACCTATGTAGTGGTTAGGAACGGTTTTGAAAGGATAAGCTAACATAAATTTGAAAGAACTGAACTGCAAAAGGAGAGAAATATTGGAAAAGACTATTCCACCTAATTTTTATTTCTTATGCTCACTTATTTGGCTGTGCTAACACAACACAATGCCAGTATCTAGATTTCATCATTCACAATTCACACTGAAGTTCCTCCTTACCTGTAAGACTAATATTTTCCTATTTCCTTTGATGGGAGTTTTGAAATAATGAATCCCTTCAGATCTCTGTTTGGCATGTTTTATCACATGGTAAGCGAACTGGCAAATTGAGCGACATAGGCTTAACAGTATGTTGTCATTTACATATGCTAAGACACAGGTGTTTAAAAAAATCTTTTGGATACATTCAGGAAAAAAGTCGCTTAGAAGAACTGGAAGTACTTAAAATTTGTGATAGTGCTTTTGGCCAGGCTATAGTCTAGTAACTGAAATGTGCCCATCTTTTGCAGAGTCAGATCTGAGGTATTTCTACGGAACCTTTTTTCTGTGCAAAAGGTCTGTATAGAGACAGTCCTATTAGCAGGACCCGCACTTGAGGTTTGAACCTATCGCTACTGGTAATGCATTCTTGCAGTGTTGCACACTTGTAGATAAACACTTATAGATTAAGGGAGCAACAAAAATCTAACTTTCATCTGTTTGTTTGTTACAACTAATAGCTAAGAAAATCACCTGTGTTTCCAACACAAAGCCCAGAAAACGTTTACAAGTTGTAAATTGTCATTAACAATGTATTACTGTTATAAATTTTGAGCCTATACTCCACCATTCTTGAGGATATTGAGCTTAACCAATATCACTTGTTCAGAAAGTTTGCCTTTTCCAAGGAAACTTTCTTAATTTCCAGGGAAACTTTCTTAATTTCCTGATTAGATGTAATTCTGCACCTCATTGTACCTTGCAAGATAACCTAGGCTGCTTTTCTTGCAAGGACATATTGTGGTGATCTAGCTGAAGCTAAACTTACACAACTTAAGCAATCTATTTCAGCAGTACATTTCTGTCTAAGTTATGGTTGATTAGATTTTGTGCTGGCCTTCACAGCCTTGCCTTGGAATTTGATTTGTTTCGGTGATGTCAACACAAAACCACATCTGTGGGCCATAAAAGAGTCTTTACAAAGCTCAGCTACATGGGAGTCACATCAATCAGTCAAGCAGTGAAGCACGTCGCTGTTGGCAAATTCCAGAATAAAGTTTACATTTACCTGGTGTCTGCTGTGTTCAGTGTAACATCCTCATTCTCGCTTCCTTTTCCTGAAATGGAAAATAACACTCATCCAAAGATGAGGAGAACTAGATGAGATGGGAGGATTCGTTCCTTTTTGTGTGTCTTCTGACTCAGAAGGCAACATAAGCATGTGCAGAAATATAAATTTTTCCTGAAAAATCTCATTAATTTCCTACAAAAGTGCAAGACCCAAAATGTCTTTAAAGACAAATTTTTTATTCTATTTAGATATAACCCACCAGGGCAGCTGATTTGTATTTCTCGTTTCTCATGACCTTTAGTCCTTCTGTGTGCCTGACAGCATTTCAGCTTGATGCATGGTGCTCTCATGGATCATTAGCATCTGAGTCTGAAAGTACTTGCTGAGTCCAGAAAAACACTCATTGAGTCCATTGCAATGAAAATGCTGTAAGTTCACATTCACAAACACAAAGGTATCAACCACCTCTTAAAACTCACTAGGGTGCTTGCCTTCAGTTCTCCAAATGGAAAGTTATTCAAGAACTCCACTTTCCCTCTCATTTCAAGCCTAATGGGTTTATGAGACTTCTGGTGAGCCACTGTTGTGCATCATGGGATGATACAGTCAAGCCGGATCACAGAAGATAATGAAGCAGCCGAGACACAGACACAGCATCGCTAAATAAAGATGTTCTGGGGTTTTTTAGTTCTCAGTCTAAAAACAGGAAACCTCTTGATTTTCAAAGCCTTTGTTTTTTCAATAAAAGACAACAGACTTCAGCAAGGAGGGAAACTGAATTTCACTTTTTTATGGTCTCATTCACCTTTTGACTCTGTTCCTTCCCAAACTCCACTGTGCCCCTTTCCTGTTCCATCCCAGCACATCTTTCCAACCTCGAATTCAGACATTTTCTGCACCATTCCCTACCATTTTCTCATGTCAAGTACTTCGGTCCCACAGACTGCAGCTCTTTAATAAGAAAAGCTGTCCTTTGACTTGTGATCACTTTCTTCACCGACACTACACCTACTTTCTCAATTCAACACCTTCCTCTTTCCTGCCACTTGCAAGGTTCAGAAACCCCCTTCTCCCATAGATTACAAATCTGTTTTAGCTTGATTCCAGCTGCTCACCCCTAAATTCTTGACACTCCCTCCAGGTTGTAATCCTTGCCTTACAACAACTGCTCCCATTTCAGTCTGCAGTTTGTGTGCTTTTCAGGGCTCTGTTCAAACAGTCCTGTTTGTTTAGCTGCGGCTAAGCCTGCATTTTTTCTGCAGCACTGCCTCTGCCTGCAGTCCGTGCTCTGTAAAGAGCAGATATACAAAGCATATTAAGCATCTACAAAGCATTTACTCTGAGTAATAGAGAGATGGGGAGGATAGAAGTGCTGAGGTGACACAAGGAGTGTTGTGTGGGAGTGGAGGTTGGCCATGTATACATTGGTATGAGTGCAAGCGTATAAGCACATAAAAGTAAAAGGAGGAGACAAGCAAAATCTGATCAGAGGATTAATCATTTACCTCCCTTGTAAGATTTAGCAAACCAAATGGAGTGCCCAGTTTTCCTAAGAAATTCTTCCCTCCATTTTCCTCGGGCCCATACTCCTCTGGCTGTGAGTATGGACTGTTGGCAAAAGACCCCTGGTTGAGCAGCCAGGGCGGTGGTACCCAGACACAGCCTTGCCACCCTGTGCACCTGCAGATTAGCTATGTGTGTGGAGCAAGCCAGATGCAGGACACTTTGGATATGCTGCTCAACACCTTGCAGGTGATCTGTCCATTTCTTGCAATTCTTGTCCTGTCCAAATATGCTGAACTGACTGCACACTTGCAGTTCAATTTGCATGGGCCAGTCTTGCCAGAGCTGCTGCACATACAGTTTAACTGCATGTGCTCAGCAAGTATGTCCAAAAAGTGGCTGGATTTTCTTCTCCAGGCAGGTAGCAAACATACATAGCAGTCCTTGTAGCTGATGGGGTTAGACCTAAACCCTTCACTCATTTCCCGGTAGGTGTAGGGAGCACCAGTACCTTACAAGGGATCAGGCTGTGGTCAGACTGCTCAGGAGAGGGAACAAGAGAGATGTTAGCACAGTCCTTTTAGCAGTTTGTTCAATATGTGTATTTCCATACACCCTCAAATCTGACCTAACTTCTTGTTCCACCAAGTTCTTAAGAAAGTCACTATGAATCATCCAGTTAGACGAAGTCATTAGCGAGCATCCAAAAAGGAAGAGAGATGGAGTTCTTTGTGCATTACCTCAGCTATGGCTCCCAGCCCCGGGTGGGGGAAACTGCTTCTGCAAGGGAGCTGGGACGCATGTAAGAGGCTACTGGAGGGTCCTCACCACACCTGCTTGTAGCTCATCCCTCAGGTAGCCCCTGGGATCCCCACTGTATGATGCAGACATGTTCCCAATATCCCCTGTGCCTTTGAGGTAGGTCAAACAGCACATGCTTCATTTTGGCACTTTTCAGTGGATTTCATAGCCTGGATCCCTCACGGAGCCAGCTAAGGCTCAGAGTTTCTGGATGCCTCAAACTGAAAAGCTCTCAGACGCTACAATGTGCTATACGTGCCGTTGACCGATTTAGAAATAGGAACATACACACAGGTGGTGCAACAGCTTGTGTTATAAAAAGAGCTCATTATGTGCAAAATATTTGATTTATGCAATTCACTAAAACACACTACTGTTTTGAGTTCACTCATCGCTGGCGTATCAGCGCAGCAGACTGGAGTCACAGGAGGAAATGATAATAAACACCTACAAATCTGTAAAACAAAGCAAAACAAAAAAACAAGGCAAAATGTATCATGTACAAAGATTTCTGGCAGCTGTTGAGAGTTGAGTGAAATAGCTTGATCCAATGAAAGACTCAAATATTGGATGCTGACATTATACAGATTCCAGACATATAGGCCCAAGATTATACTTCTAAAAAATAACACTCAATTGCTCATCCAGGCTAGAGATACCCCAACTACATTTTTCTCTCTTTTTTTTTGTTTTTTTCATTTTGCTTTAACTTTGGGGAATTATTTGGCATCATGCCTTTCTGTGTTCCCAGAATTATCTTGCTCTTACAACTTGCGGAGATTTTCTTCTGTGTGCCATTGTGCCTATATGATATATCTTCAGATATATATTCCTTATAAATGCATGCTGCTCATGGATATTTATTTATTTAATAGTTAGATTGACAGGAGTAACATCTAGACTGAATATTTTCCTCTGCAAATTTTTACATTTTCTATGCAGTTTGTTACATATCCCTTTTTACTGATTATTTCAATAGCTTATATTTTTTCCTATTTATTAAAATGAGCAACGTATAGTTGCAATTATCTATGAGTAGATAATTGTTTGGTCTGCAGATTTCAGTAGCCATTACGTTGTACTCTTTGCACACAGGTTGTTGTTGGCTTCTTTTAGTTCATCTCTAGCACTCACAGTTGCATTATTTTTTTGTATTACAGCTGTTCAACCCCTCTCATTTCTTTATGCTATTTGATGAGCATTACATTTGTAAAGGTATTTCCTGCCCTCGTTTTCCTCCTGTGAGTTTCAATTGCTTCTTTTGGCTTGCTGCATGTCTGTTCACTTTTCCGTCTCCACAATCATGCTTTATTTTGTCTTTTTTTCTGAACAAGGCAATTTCTCTGTAAAAGCAGTGCAAATTTTAGCTTATTATTTTTATATTATTTAAATCAAAACAATAGAAAGAAAAATAAAAACATGTCAGGAGAGGACTGGAGAATTTAAGGGTTTGTATTATTTCAGTGTCGTTATGGATATATTTAAAGATATGGATTTTGAACTGGGCCTACATTTTCATTAGATAGGATTCACACTTTCAGTTGTGGTCGTTCTCTGTTCAGGTGGTGCTATTATGTTAACATCAAATTATTTTACAGAATCTTGCAGATCATTTCTCTCTTGCCATTTATGTCCTTTTTTCAAAGAATATTTCATAAGACTAGGAACCAAGTTAGGAAACAGTAAGTCTCCTAACTTCTAAGTTAGATCTACACAGCAGTTTTTACTTTTCAGGTAATGTTTTGGTTGCAGAATGTCATCGCTTCCACGTCAGGATGTCATGTAGAAGCCCATTGCCATAGAGGAAATTGTTACCATGCCATTGGCATGCTATGATTTTCCGTCACTCGCTACATTGCAGAGAGCCAGCCAAAAAATTACTTAAAAACACAGCAGTTTTCTAATGTTTCTATTCCCTTTAACAAGTACTAATGTTTATTATTAACTTGAATAGCATATATTCCGATCTTGCTAGAAATAGCAGTACATACATTGGAAGAGCAGTGTACTGCAGGTCTAATCACAGTTTAAACGCTGAAGACATTCCGTTTTGCACATACACTGAAAAACTGTGGACACATTAAGCCACTTAAATGCTAACCCGTGAGACAAATATTTTGGGGATTGTGCCAACATGCACAGGGACACAGCCCTCGAGTGCAGGGGCTGCTGTGGCTGCAGTGGGTTTTGGCAGGCAGATGGGAAGGTCACAAGGAAGAGGAGAGAGGTGGAGACACCACACCACAAACGGGGAGATGCAGGCACCGGGACAAGGATTTGGGGTGGGAGGCAATAGACTGATTCTCACGTTCAGCGCGTGGGACTTGGTGGTCTCAAATGACAAAAAATGTGCATTGACCCAGGCATGCTCCCAATACAATGACTTTTGATGGACGTGACTTGGAATGAGAGTTCAGCTCTGCTAAAATGTATAACCAGCATCGTGTGGTGCTGTGTGGACCTGGATTTCATATTTCACTCTTTCCATTACCTCTAAAAGTCAGACCTTTGCTGAATGCACAGTATTTTCTTGACAGCTGCAGAATTCAGTTTTGGAAGACAAAAATAAAAATGAATGTTAAAGCTGGACAAAATCTTCGCTATAATCCAATCCGCTGCATAAAGGAAGATGTAAGTCATTAAAAAAGAACTTTACTACATTACCCATGAATTCTGCATGAAACCTATGGTTCAGTTTTGAGATAGGGTTTTCTTTTCATATAGCTAACTAACCTTGGTTAAAAATTTTGGACAACAATAAGTTCACTGTATTCTTTACTATATCTCAGCATGAGAACTTTTGAGATAAAATGTAACTCCTTTCATTTTACTTTTGTTCAGAAGAACCACAAAATTTGACACATTTAGATATTTCTTAGAAAATAAAGAGCAGGCATTATATCAACTCTGGGATGATGGGAACCATGACTAGGTCAGAAAAGTCAGATAGAAAGTTGTAGTTCTTACATAGTTGGTTTCTGAAAGGCAGGATTTTCTTCAAAAGAAAGATTATGTTCCAATATATGACCCTTCTACTATAAAGCCAAACACATTAATTTATACTATATTAATCTCTACTATTGAGATTGTAAAAATTTTTATTATAAAGGCAGTACCGCTAAAATAATTCCCATTTTCGTTATTTTAATTTTGCTCTGGCAGCGTTTGTCAGAAAGCAATGCAATTTTTGGTGAAATCAAGTTGGCCAGTGCATAACGGAATGCTTGTTTAAGATTTAGGTTGATGTGCAGTTTAACTGCAGTGTCCAATGTGGCCATTTTCAGAGTTCAAGCATGGAAAATGAAGTCAGCTTCTATTTTAAAACAAAACAAGAAATATATCTATAAAAATAACTGTTCTGTCATGATTTCATAATAAAATTTAATTTCAACAAATTAAGATGTATGTTACAATTTCGAGCTCACCAAAAGTTTTTAAATATAAACTAAACTAAAATAAAAGCCTACAAGACATCAAGACCAATTTTTGTCTGAATGCGAGTGAAGAAAATTAGGTCTCTGAATCCACTACTGAATGTTGGATGTAGTTTTAATAGTTGTTGAATACTGTTTTCCAGATTTCAAATATCCACACTTGATAATGATACCTCTAATGTCCCAAGGAACTCTACCTTAAATTTTGGATTCAAGTATTTATTTTTTCTGGACACATACGTACACATGCTTAAAAATATATGATCAAGAGTAATAAATAAAGTGAAATATATGTATTCTTAATGGGTAGCTGGGAGCTATTATATGTAATAAATATCTAGTTGCATAGCTGTCAAACATCACAGTGTCAACCGTCCTCTTGAAAGACTGGTGTTTTCTTCCAAGCCTGGGTTAGGATTAGAAAAGGTTGCAGCTTGTCATGTGGTGGTATTACTCAGTAACTGTGGTTGATATTGTTACACCCTATGTCCTTAATGTTGGTTTGCCTTTCATCTTGGTAAATCTAAACAGGTGAACTTTTCTGCAACAACTTTTGGTGTATAAATAGACCTCAGTAAATAATTTTTGTATGGATTTGTTGACAGCAAAGACATTCTTGCATTATTAGGATACACATTATAGACTGTAAAACTGATTAATATTCATGTTTGAATAAAAGGCGGCTATTTTCTTTGGAAATGGAGATACCTGGGTAGTTTCCATGCTGCACAGTTTCCAGAGCTGCTGGCAGGGGATGCCATGAGAGACGTCCTGCATTCAGCTTACACTTTAGCTTCTCAGTGCAATTACTCAGAAAATTAAAGATTCCTACTCCACATGATTTAGGCGTTGCTGTGTCTGTCACTGAGTTACTACTATGGCAGGGAGAGGAAGCATTGTTCAAAAACGAGGAGTTAAAGTGGGAGGCAGGCTGCTGGTGAGAGCCCACCATCCCTCTGTGAAAGGTAGCCTCCAGGAAAGGCAAGGCACAAGTAGCACAGGGAGGCTTTGACACTAATCTGACATTAGCTATGGTTTTCCTCTGGCAGAATTATTTTATTGAACTAGCAGATTTTTCCCCCTTTTTGTTTATCCTTTAAATCACATGCAGGAGTTATAGTCTTCATTTTGCCAAAGAGTATGTCTTTGGAAAATATATAAAATTTGAAAAAATGTGATATAATTTAAACATTATTTTCCTGAGGAGAAAAGTGCTACACGATAATTAACAGCAGAGTGCCTTAAGAATCCTACAATTGATTTTACATTTTGTTTGTTTGCTTTTCAGAGCTGGCAAAGCTCATGGAATAATGAAGTGGTGACACACATCATTCAAAATCAATCAAAAGTCGTGATGGCTGAAAACCCTCTCAAAATAGTGAGAAAGTTCAGGCTGGGAAATGAACTGACTCACAATAACATTCATCTAATGCCAGACAAACGTGGTAAGAAATAAAACGAGTTTGTGAAAGGGAAGAGATTACAGTGCCACTGGATAAATAAATAAGATTTTCCTAGCTGGAACATCATTCTCAGTTCTAGTCACAACATTTTGTGTAATAGTCACAGAGATAAAATGATACAAAAGCATGTGATACTGCTGTAAAAGTCTAAAGTGGTTTCTTTAGACTTTTTTAGATGAAGGAAATATCAAAGAGATTGGACCTGTTTCCTGTTAGCATAGATACATAATGTGAGACTGAGGAAAAACATATGGAACCTTCTCGAAGAGGTAGCTAAGATATTTATTCACTCTTGTATTACAGCAGTAAGGGACTTCCATTGAATCTGAGAACAAATGGATTATAAATGATTTAAAAATATATAATCAACCCACAGAACTGTGGGCCACAACATTAAGAGCATAAAACCCTCAAGCTTTAAAATGTAAGTCAACTCCTTGGTGGCCGGAGCCAAGAGAAAGTTCTCAATGGGTTCATGCGTCTCCGATTGCCTGTTGTGTTTTTGTTAGATGCACCCGTAACTGGCTGCTGTTAGAGACAAGATACAGTATCACTGATCTGATGTGGGATGAGAAAATCTATGCTCCACTGTTTTCTTAAGAGGAAGGAAGAGTTCATTAACACACAGGAATCTGCTTTTGAATCACTCTTTGCAGGAATGAACTTTTAAGCCCTCCAGTAGCTGTTCCAAAGGCAGGAGTTCTCCACTTAATGTGAAACAGGTCTTGGAAAATATGGCCAGATAAAGCAAAGGAATAGCAGAATTACTGACATGAGCTGAACAGATAGTAGGATCCAGTTATCTTGTTGCTTTCAATAAGGAATGTTGGGATAAATTAAGTACACAATTGAAATTCGGATCTCAAAATACATGTGAGATCTAAGTGCTTTTGGGTGTCCAAAATTGTTAATTTCATGGGAATTACCAAAAAGAGAAAAATTCTGAATTCTAAAACCACAATATCATGTGTTTAAGACTTCACAGTGTTTATTGCCTCAGAAGGTATGAGATTTCTTCATGTTTTTAGTATTGCTTCTTGTGAATGGTTGGGGGTTTTTTTTAGATTTTTCAGATTGGCAATGAAGTTATTTATAAATCAACACTATGAATTGTTCCTCCACAGTCCACAGCATGCAGGCAAGAATAATCTTTGCCTTGCTCTTCTCTCTCTCTCTTCTGAATAAATTGTTTGGCTTGCAGTTCATCCTTTCCTATTTAAAATAAACTTCTAAGATTTCTCAAGTACTGCTATAGAGTCTGATCCCGAAACCAACAGAAGCCCAAGCAAAGAATCGCATCAGTCTCAATAAGCTTTGGATTAGCCGTACAATACACTATTAATCACTTTTTTCTTTTGCACAGGCCTGCAACCACTTTGCTACCATGTGGAGGATATCGATGTGGAAATACTTTGCAAGGAAAATTAGCAGAGAATGTAGAAGGTCTTGCAGTAGTACCCAATTAAAAGAAAAAAAAGAAAGAAAAAAATACTGGACAGGTTATTATAACAGCTGCTTTCTGTATTGTTACATTTAGTGACTGGATGTCTAATAGCTTAACATAAAGGAGAACAAGTTTGCTTCCAAATTTCTCCTCCTACATAATTACATTTAGAGTATGGGAAATTTTGAACTTGTGAGAAGATATATTTATTACATAAATATGTCACGTGAACTTCGTGTGTTATAATTGTTTAACTTCATTGTCATTTCCTTGACCTTTTTCAGGAGAGAAGATCAAGCTAAAAATGAAAACTGAGGAAAAGACAAAAAGATCCAAATGTAGTACAAGCCCCTCTATTTTTGCCAAGTTTTCCAGCACAGCACCCAAGGGGTTGATCCCAGCCAGAAGAACACTTTGGCAAACAGAAGTCTTAAATAGCAGACACATCTGCTGGGAAATTTTGGCTGTTGATAAGCCAGAGAGACCTGGTTAAGGACCAAGTAATTTTAATGTCTGCTGAAAGACATTTTTCTGAGCTGGTTTGGGATTTGGGGTATTTCACTGTCAAACTGATGATCTAACAGTGAGGGTGTACAAGAGACAGAGATTTCCAGCATTACTGTAACTTACCGAACATTGTAGTATAATTATTAATAACACAAAGCGCTGTGATGACTTGTGAAGGAATGTGGTCTCAGTTACCCTAACACCCTGGGGTCATTTAAAGAATACAGTATTATTCAATATTCATGTGGAAAAAATTCCAAAATATTACAATTGTTTTTTTTGCAACAGCTACATGTGCTATATAATTTCTTTACAATGCTTATTTTGCTCTGGAGGGAAAGTCTATGTATTACTTTATACTTCTCTAGTACCCTGCACCTTAAAAATCAAGTACTTGCCAAACATTTATGAACTATGCTTCCTAGCCTCAAAATACATACTAGGAGGCAGTGTTATTGTCTCTATTTTTCATAGAAGATAAAGTGAAATATTCATGATTAATCACAAGAACTTCGTTGTCATGATGAACTTAGCCTCTTTGGTGCATGAGTCATCTTTTTGTTGAATGTGCTGTACCTGAAATAATGGAGCTTTAACTCCTGCCTGGGGGTGTTACTGGGGTATAAATAACAATAGTTGGGGAAGAAACCTGTAGCAGAAACGGAAATATAGGCCTCAGGATTTTCAGCATCCAGCGTTTCCTTGAACAAGATGACCCATCTTCACTTTACTGGATAGTTAGTCAGGCCTGTTTAATTTTTAAATATAAAAGTACAGTTCTTTCTTGGAAGGTATCTTGAGGTTAGATGGTAGCCATTGTTGCAGGAGATACAGACGCTCCCTTTTAAAACTACTGTTCATGACTTTGCTGTCAATAGCTCAGTATGGTGTAGAGCTGTGGGTTAAAGGATGCTCCGTTCTGACCACACTGCTGCCTTTCTCTTTAGTGAATGCAAAAAAACCTGGGATGCTTGGGGCCTTTTGCTTAGGTGACCAGCGTCAGATAGACTTGTAAAAAGATACAGTTCACCTGCGTTTCATTAGCAGAATGAAAAGGGAGCTTATCCAGCTCCCCTGCTGTGAAGGGCAGAGCTAGCGCAGAAGGCCACCCTGCAGTTCCTGCCCATGATTTCTTGGCCAGTTTTTTCAGTAAACACTCATTTTTTGAGTGGTTTCATTGCTCAGTAGGTTTCTCTCACTAATGAGGAGTCTTAATAGGCAGGAAATCTAGAAAAAGAAATAGACCATGTCCTCCAGCATTCAGTCAAGGTGAAGGGACCTCTGGCCATGAGAAAGAAGGACCTGCTTTGGCCTGGCTTTGTTTGCTGTATCCTGGACCTTAGTTATTTCTAGGGGATTTTATTCCACAGGTGTTTGAAAGAAAATTACTTTTTGCATGCTTAGGAAAGTCTTGCTCTTGACGAAGTATAGCTTTCTCAAGGTGTATTAAGAAGTAAATAACATAAGAGGGTGTAATTATGGGTTTTTGAAAACTAAGGCAGAATTTAAGTAGTGTTATCCTGTTGATGAGGGATGGGAGGGCTGAAGAGAGGTGGTCAAAGGGCTCGACTGGCTTTGGGCAAATCCAGTTTGTTCCTGTAGGATTACGCACTTAAGTATTTTGGAGAAAACTTTTGTTTCCTGAAGAAATAGGTAAGTTACAAGTATTTAACAAGCTTGACATCAATGACATCTTTTTGGCTCTTGCTACATCTATGACCACCATTAAATGTTTTTCTGCATTCCCAAGTACTGACGCTTTGTACTTTAGTCTCAGTTAAATACACTGTAGCCTACCCACAATAAAGTTGCAGAAAATGCTGGGAGATCAGAAAATTGAATTTCTATCACCTCCACAACTAAAATAACTGTAATAGTCCCTCTGAGATTCTGTACCTGCTGTATACCTCTAAGTTTCTAACACAGTGTTTAAGGAAGAGGCTTTGAAACATGATCCTTGCTTTGCAGAAAGCACTATAACCATGCTCTGGAAAAATAAAAACCTGCACCTGGCCATTACCTTTGACCATCCCCCAAATGGGTGCAAAAGGTAAAACTACAAGACTTCCCTCTCACACTCACATGAGCAACGAGCTGAAGAAAAAAGATATGTGAGCACTCCTCTCCTTGCTATTGTATAAGCTGTCCTAGTACACCACGCAACTTTCTGCCAAGTCAGAAAGGACACTTCTGATGTGATATTTCTGCAGCCATCAAGGATTTCACAGACAGCACTACACACCATGCATTGGCTGCCCAGATCTTGTGAAACATTTGCAGGGGCAAGGGCTCCTCTCTAAAAGAACAGTCCCAAACATCTGACGTAAAAAGTTTGTTCATGCATTTGGTAGTCAGAGTTTTTCTACAATGTCTTGCAGGCTATTCATTAAGACACAAGTATCTTTTATAGAGACAGCATTAATGGAGCAATAAAAGCAAGAGTATGTGCTCAAATGCCTCATAGCTGTTTATTGACCCAGTTGTCAATGCTGTTTTCCAAAAGAAGATGGCTGAAACACTGCTGGAGCTGCTGCAGTCCATCTGGTGAGTGGGGAGTTTCAGAGAAACACCAGCCTTCACTGCCAAGACTGGTAGATGCAGTATTTCAGCGTAAGTAATAAAGTTGTGCCTGAGCAGTTCCTCTGGGCTATTTCATCAACATGATGATGTTCACCTGACTGAAACGGGCAGACGCACTTAATGAAGATCTTCATGAGGCACTGGACCTGTGCCTGTCAGGAGGATTAAGTCAAAGAAAAGAACTTGGGCAAACTGCTGACCTGTGCTTTGGCAGAGGCTCATTACAAATTTGAAGCAGGAGAGAAAGGGCCCAGCAGCCCTTTCAAGCTCTGGGAAAAAGAACCACAAGCAGAAAACACTTGCATTTTATTTGGACCTCAGCTGCTTGGAGGAGGTTATATGATGGAATGAGCAGGAGGAGAATGAGTTCATTCCCTCTGAAGGGGCAGAAATCCAACTCTTCATACAGGGAAAGGAGGAGCTTTTATTTTAACCTGCTGAGAGTAGCCAAGGAATCCAGTAATTATTCTGGCCAGGTTTATGCTAAAAGGACATTGTCAAGTACTTTATAAAACAGATTATAAAACTCTTCAGCACTTCAGTGCTTTCTCTTAAATGCATGAAAATAATTCTTCCATTACCAGTTGCAGTCTTCACCATTTGGCAGCAATCTCTTCCTCCTCCCCACTTTAATTTATATTTAAAAAATGCCATTACACATGCATTATACATTGAATCTGTTCTTCAGTGGCTTGTAAGTTCACCTCTGCCTATCTGCTCCACAGAGAACCAAGTTTCAGCGTGAAGCTATTACATCTAGATAAAGGGAGGAAAAAAAGTGGTAAAGGGAAAATAAATTAAAATGTTGGTAACAGAATTGCATGTTTGAATACTCCTTTGGCCATAATCATCATTACGAAAGCTCACATGACGCAGGAAAGATTATTGCTTAAATCACATGCTTTACCCCCCTGAAGGACAGGTTGTCAGAATCACATTTAGCGAACAATAACCTCAGCCACAGGAGCCAATGGGAGGGAGAGGGTTGACGACAGGGCCACAGGATGATTAGGAAGTAACTGTAAATGGGGGAGAGTTTGTCTTCCATGACAAGGAGTGTGTCCTATGCTAACCTCCATGTGCCTGTGTGTATGTGTAAGGGCGGTTGAAAAGGAGGGATGCAGCTCCTTTAGCCTCTTCTAGTAAATCTGTCACCACTAAGTGAATTGAAAATGAACTTCTGGTGAAAGGGCAGCTCCAGAGAATGGAGAGTTACCTCTCTATTCCCAAAGCCCCTCACCCTCTTTTTATCCTGACACGCTACTTTATTAAATGATGTTTCCCAATATAGGGATCAACTCCATGTTCCTTTTCACTGTTGTGAATTCAGTTGTTGTGTTCTTTCCAACCCTGCCACGGCTCCAGGGAGCCTGCACTGTGTCCCCTCTCTGGTCTGCAGGAATGGCATCCTTCGAGACACTGGATCTCAAGCCTTTACCTCTCCCAGTGTAGAAAAGCCTGATTCTCTCATAATTTGAGTCAGTCTTGCTTTTCTGGGTCTGCACAGCAGTTCCTGGGTTTATCTTGGGAGCTGGTGGCAGCTTTCTTCAGGCAAGGTATTTATTAGGAGCTGCCATCTGCACAAACACAGGGTGGGGAAGGGCTGGCTAAGAAGCAGCTTTCTAACAACAACAACAAAAATGGATCTGTGCTTACTGTGGCACACAAGCTGAATGTGAGCCAATAGTGTTGTGAAAAAGGCACTCTAGGAGGCATATTGTCTGCACAACACATTAAGTAGTCCTTCGAGTCTTCTTGAAGCTCTTGAAGCCTCAGCTGGAGCACTAAATATTATTTGGCGTACTGTAATTAAGAAAGGATGTGAACCAGTTGGACAGAGACCAGAGAAGAACACTGAGAATGATCAGATCTAGGAAAAAAAAGGGCTTCAGGAGGGTGACTGGACAGGGGTGGCTTAGCCTAAAAAGCAAGAAAACTAAGGAGAACATGATAACTGTCTTCAATGTATCAGTTGAATACAGAAGGGAATAAAAAAAACTTTTTACGTGCTACCTATAATAAATAACAGGTCTGTATTGCAGAAAGTGAGATTAATTGAGACAAGAGCAAAAACATTCTCATTGCCAACAGTCATAAGTCTGTGGAATAATTTATCCAGTAAGTGTGTAAAGTCTTCCCCAATAAAAGTATGTATAAACAAACTTGTTAAACAGATGCTGATGAGAATGACATTATCTGCAGATGATGGAATAAATGACATCTCGAATTTTCTTCTATTCCTATTTCCTACGTGTCTTTGTTTTTTTCATCTTAGCTATAAGAACAAAGCACAGTAAAATGCAGGGCTTTTCAACAAGTCCATATATATGCATTTCATATTACTGTCTGCCCACGCTGTGTTGGAAAGGAAGGTACGCCCAAATTCTTCAGACTGCTCCAGCGTGGATCATTGTATACCAATCTGAAAGCCTTCCTCTTGGAAAGAGAGAGTGACTTTTTATCTGACCTGGGTCATTAGTTCTCCGAGTCAAAATAATTTCTCAATCTAGCCTTTAAAGTGTAGCAATGTAAATGAATAAATATGACATTTGTTCAAATGAATTTAATCTATAGAAAATAAGTCAAGTGGATTAGAGGGTTACCGTCAGGCCAGTTCAGGCTTACTGTTTAGCTTTTATGGAAAAACTAAATGTGACAGGTGTAACCAACCTGTTGCAAGTTGAATCATTGTGATATCTCTATTTAGTTCTGATGGTAGCATGTCTCCTCTAAGCCTTAAAACCATATTATGCAATTGGATTATGTGGCGTGCAAATCACTTAGCTTCATAGCAATAGCACTTGTAATTTACCTTCTTTTTAGAGTACAATCTTTGGAGCAAAGGAGATCAACTGATTTATAGAAAATTGTATTTCAAAATATGTTGTTATGTTCTACTTACCTATAAGACCAATACAGTTGAAAGTTTGTTTAAAATATGCATTGCTTTCTGAATCAATTTTCTGCAAATCAGTCCATCCAGAGGACAGATGTCAGCCAGGTCCCACACAGGCGCTTCCATGTAGTCAGTGGAAAGAACAAGGTATGTCCAGGCTTGCCTGCCATGCTCTGGTGTGAGAAGTCTCCTTCCAAAGGTTCCCAGTTTTCCTCCATTTTCTGCAGAAGGTAAGCTTCCAAGTCTGAGTTAGTTATCTCTCAGATGTCCTAAGTCAGGTGAGAATAAATATTTTGAATTGGTACCAAGCAGTCTGATTCTCAGGAACTAACTATGAAGCAAAAAATATTCAGTATCAGAAATACTTTTTTTTACCAGGAAAAGCAGAGTAGTCAGAGCCAGGCTTTTCTCAGTGGTGCCAAGTGACAGGGCAAGAGGCAATGGGCACAAACTGAAACACATGATATTCCAGCTGAACACAAGAAAAAAATATTTTACTGTGGGCCACATTTAATCAATCAAAGAGCTTTTTTTTTTTATTTTAGCTAGAATGTGTGATATATTTTAAAACCCCTGGAGACTCCAGACTATTAGGAGTGAAGCTATCATATCTACCTACTCTGTAAAAAAGCTGAACAGTCCAAAGAGATAAATTAAATTGTTTACAGAACATCTGTTTTAAAAGCAAACAACTAAAGCACCCACCAGGACTGAATCACACTGGAAATGTAGTAAATGTGTTTCTAGCAATCTCCTATATAGAAAAGATTATTTGTACTTCCCAGTCTATAGGTATCTTTACTTAATATTATGTATGTACATTTAGATAGACGGGGGAAATCTAAATGAGAAACTAAGTATTTTCTTCCTAATTTTTGCTTCCCAGTATCTATTTTGAAAAAAAAGCCTGATGTTTGTTTTAAGACTTGGAAAACTGTTCTCCACGGAAGATAAATACATTTAATGCAGTCCCTTGAAGTTATACTTGTTTAAAGTAAATTAAATATGGTCAAATTTTCAGACTGAAGTTTCCATTTGATATACATACAGGCCAGAAACATTCTGCAACATTTATTTCTACTCAGTCCAGTACATACTACTTCTATTTTGAGAAATCTAAGATAAATTTTCATATTAAAAACCCCAACCTATCAACCTCCAGCCATTTTAATTCAAAAGAAGCAACCAACACTTTATCAAAATAAGGTATTAAAAGGTTACTGGAAGTTCATGTTGATGCATTTCTCTGTAACAGAAGACAATTATTAAACTTGTTATGTACCACAGAGAAGTGAAATGACATGGAAGACCTCCAAAGTTAGAATTAAATTTTAGACATATTCTGTGACCTTTTCAGATTTCCCAGTTACAGTATTTCAAGGAGTATTTATAAAGGTAGATAGCACAATTGTTCTTATAGAAGAGACTCAGAGAAAATACGGCCTCTTAGGAAACTAGTAATTCACACTCTGCAAACACAGATGAAATCTATGCAGGGATTCTGATATAAATCTCTGTACACAGCATCAAGGGTTGGCTCAAGATGATGCAAAACAGCTATCTGGAAGGAATAGTTTCTATGAGGATGTAAAATGTATGTGTGTTTGGTCAGAAGTGCATGTATTTGACAATTTGACAAGATCAGCCTTACACATACAAATTCTGATCCTGCAGTGTTTATTTATAGCATTTACCACAACCTTATTTAGTAGGACAACTCACATATGTAAAATTTGCAGGATAACTGCAGGATGTGCATTTCCTAAGACAACCTGGCAAGACACTAGTTTCACCCTTGATTTCCTGACTTCCTCCCTAAGCTTAAACAGTTCTTGCTGCTTTTTATTTATCACCTTCCAAATCTGCAACATTTCAGTCACAAAAATAATTTTGGAATGCAGAAATTTATTTAGAAAGGCAGTTTAAAGGAAACAGATATAATATATTACTAATGGTATGCATCTGTAACATTTTGCCATGAAGGAGCAGTTTGTTTATTTGAAGCGCCCTGTCTTGGAGTAGTAAGTTCCAAAAAATCATGCAGTATTCCTACATGGTTCGTTCTGTGATCATGTCTGACAAATAATAATTGTATGTCATTTAATTCTCTAAATTGTTAACAGATTTACATGCGTACTTTAAATAAATATAAAATTAAAAATGGCAGCTGGGGTTGCTTCTAGTCATTCTTAGTACATAGCTGCATCAGTAATGTTTATTTCCATCTTATAAGAATATTCACAAGTACTGTTAATAAGCACTAGAAGTACATGGCTTCACAAAGGGCAAATCATGCCTGACTGATCTGGTGGCCTTCTACAATGGAGTGACTGCATCAGTGGGCAAGGGAAGAGCTACAGAAGTCGTCTACCTAGATTTCTGTAAGGCCTTTTATACAGTTCCCCACAACATTCTGGCCACTAAATTGGAGAGATATGGGTCTGATGGATTGACTGTTAGATGGATAAGGAACTGGATGGATGGCCACATCCAAAGAGTTATAGTCAATGGTTCAATGTCCAAATACAAACCAGTAACGAGTGCTCTCCTTCAAGGTCTGTACGGGGACAAATATTATTTAATTTCTTCATCAACGACATAGACAGTGGGATCGAGTGCACCCTCAGCAAGTTTGCAGATGACACCAAGCTGAGTGGTGCAGTCGACACGCGAGAGGGATGGGATGCCATCCAGAGGGACCTGGACAGGCTTGAGGAGTGGGCCTATGTGAACCTCATGAAGTTCAACAAGGCCAAGTGCAAGGTCCTGCACCTGGGTCGGGGCAACCCCCAGTATCAACACAGGCTGGGGGATGAAGGGATTGAGAGTAGCCCTGCCGAGAAGGACTTGGGGGTACTGGTGGATGAAAAGCTGGACAGGAGCCAGCAATGTGCGCTCGCAGCCCAGAAGGCCAATCGTACCCTGGGCTGCATCCAAAGAAGCGTGGCCAGCAGGTCGAGGGAGGTGATTCTGCCCCTCTACTCTGCTCTGGTGAGACCCCACCTGGAGTACTGCGTCCAGCTCTGGAGCCCTCAGCATAAGAAAGACACGGACCTGTTGAAGCAGGTCCAGAAGAGGGTCACAAAATTGAATAGGGGGATGGAACACCTCTGCTGTGAAGAAAGGCTGAGAGAGTTGGGGTTGTTCAGCCTAGAGAAGAGAAGGCTTCGGGGACACCTTATTGCAGCCTTTCAGTGTATAAAGGGGGCTTATAAGAAAGACAGAGTGAGATTTTTTACCAAGGCCTGTTGTGACAGGACAAGGGTGTCATGGTTTAACCTTAGCAGACAACTAAGCACCACCCAGCCGCTCACTCACTCCCCCACAGTGGGATTCGGGAGAGAATCGGAAGAGTAGAAGTGAGAAAACTCGTGGGTTGAGATAAAGACAGTTTCATAGGGAAAGCAAAAGCCACGCATGCAAGCAAAGCAAAACAAGGAATTCATTCACTGCTTCCCATCGGCAGGCAGGTGTTCAGCCATCTCCAGGACAGCAGGGCTCCATCACGTGTAACGGTGACTTGGGAAGACAAACGCCATCACTCCGAACGTCCCCCTTTCCTTCTTCTTCCCCAGCTTTATATGCTGAGCATGATGTCACATGGTGTGGAATATCCCTTTGGCCAGTTGGGGTGAGGTGTCCTGGCTGTGCCCCCCTCCTAGCCCTGCCCCGTGCACCTCCAGCCTTCTCAGTCGGTAGAGCATGGGAAGCTGAAAAGTCCTTGACTAGTGTAAGCACTACCTAGCAACAACTAAAACATCGGTGTGTTATCAACATTGTTCTCATCCTAAATCCAAAACACAGCACTGTACCAGCTACTAGGAAGGAAATTAACTCTATCCCTGTCAAAACCAGGACAAAGGGGTAATGGTTTTAAACTGACAGAGGGCAGATTTAGATTGGACGTAAGGAAGACATTTTTTATGATGAGGGTGGTGAGACACTGGAACAGGTTGTCCAGAGAGATTGTGAATGCCCCATCTCTGGAAGTGTTTGAGGCCAGGTTGGATGGGGCTTTGAGCAACCTGATCTAGTGAAAGATGTCCCTGCCCATGGCAGGGGTGTTGGGCTAGATGATCTTTAAAAAGCTTCTTTAAAGAATCTTCCAACCCAAACCATTCTGTTATTCTATGGTTCTATGATTCTATGATTCTAAGTACTTATAGCCCTAATTTTCAAACTGCCTCATTAGCTTAAGCTCTCCATTTGATACTTGTGTCATCTTAAAAAACACTTCTCAGAGACTGGGGAAGAACCTCAGAAGCCCCTCTTGTTTATATGCAGTTGGCACATGCCCTAAACCATACATAGGAAGACTGGGACAAGTTTCAGAAAAGTAGAAAATGTTCAAATGGAGCAAAAAGGTCTGGGTAGAAGACAGGGAAGGGGACAGAAATAAAATATGTTCATTCTTGGTATAGTAAGAATTAAATACCCTGCATCAGTTATGCCTTTTTGCATTATCTGAGGAATTTTTTTTAATGATAGGACTTTACGCTTATAGACTTGCTACTTTGGGTCATCTCAGAGATTATCAATGGGAAAAAAAGAAATTATTGTTGTATACTTTTCATATTCAGGGTAATACTGTGATGGCTTTATTGGTCATAAATCAAATAATATTATCAGTTCAAGTAGTATGTTAAACAAACAACACAATTCAGTCACCACCACTCGTACTGAAAAGTATGAAATGATCTCCCAGTTACCCACTCTGACTTTTACAACATGTGTTTTAAATTTGTATATATAACTGAAAGGAAATGAGCATGTACTCCAGAGCACAAAGTAAAATATTTCTCCAGCTATAGCAATGCTCTTTGTATTTTATTAACAGGTAAAATAGAATTGAGTCATCCAAGAAAAAAACAAACATACAGTCTCTGCTCTGATGTTTGCATAGCAAGAGTAGAGGAGGAAGTAACTCCTGAAATTCATTTTTAGAAGTCAGATTGTTAGCAGACCAATGTTGGCTGGTCAGAACTCATTATTCAGATGCTATCACACTATTTGCTTGCTTGATCACTTTTGAAGCACATACGGAAAGTGAGCTCTGATGTACTGAGAAGGCCCTTGCCAAGAAAAAGGTTGTCCCCAGTACTGCTTCTCCTTTCATGAATTATAGTGGCCTTGTTCTGACTGAATGCAGTAGCAGAGACCATCTGAAATGAAAAAAAAATGTTTTGTGCTCTTTCCAAAGTAGGCTCTGGTAAAACCGACAGAAAAGGGAATGAGCATGGAAGTAGTAAGAGAAGCCTGACTGCTCACTCTAAGCGTGGCGTATAGAATCATAGAATAGCTTCCAGGAGGATCTGTTCCATGACCTTCCCATGCACAGAGGTGAGGCCTCTGTGGTGTTTTTGCCAGACTTCCTCTTTGTTGGGATGCATCGCTCCTGAGCTTGGAGGAGGTGATCCTTGAATATTAACCAGCTTTCTTGGGGCCCTCTTCCCTCCAGGGCTTTGTCCCATGGCACTCTGCCAAGCAGATCCCTGAAGAGGCCAAAGCCTGCTCTCCTGAAGACCAGGGTAGTGAGCTTGCTGTGCGCCCTCCTCGCTGCCCTAAGGATCTTGAACTCCACCATTTTGTGGTCACTGCAGCCCAGGCTGCCCTTGAGCTTCACATTCCCCACCAGCCCCTCCTTGTTGGTGAAAACAAAGTCCAGCATAGCACCTCTCCTCATTGGCTCCTCTATCACTTGGGGAAGGAAGTTATCATCGACGCATTCCAGGAACCTCCCCGATTGCTTATGCCCTGCCGTGTTGTCCCTCCAACAGGTATCGGGGTGGTTGAAGTCCCCCATGAGGACCAGGGCTTGTGAGCGTGAGGCTGCTCCTATCTGTCTATAGAGGGCCTCATCTGCTTGGTCTTCCCGGTCAGGTGGCCTGTAGCAGACCCCCACCGTAATGTCACCTGTCCCTGCCCTCCCTTTAATCCTGACCCATAAGCTCTCGGTCGGCTCCTCATCCATCCCCAGGCAGAGCTCCATGCACTCCAGCTGGTCATCGACATAGAGGGCGACACCCCCTCCTCGTCTCCCCTGCCTGTCCTTCCTAAAGAGCCTGTATCCCTCCATCCCAACACTCCAGTCATAGGACCCATCCCTCCACGTCTCCATGATGCCAATAAGGTCGTAGCCCTGCAGGCGTGCGCACGTCTCTAACTCCTCTTGTTTATTCCCTAAGCTACGTGCGTTTGCATAGAGGCATTTAAGTTGGGCCCCCGATGAAGCTGTCTTACTGGCTGGAGTTCCTCTGTGCTGCTCTTCAGGCACTCTCCTGCTGACCTGTGCTCCTTCTCCAGGTTTGGGGCATCTATTGCTGGCCTTGGCATCAAACTGGTAGGAGTGGGATGGATTGAGGTTCCCCCCCCCACCATCTCTAGTTTAAAGCCCTCTTCACCAGTTCACTCTTCATGAGGTTAAAATCCAGGACCTTTACTGGAATTTTTCGTGCTACTGAGTTCTTGCATGACATGGAGGCCCTAGATATCTTTTATTCTATGGGAGACAGCATTCTTACTGCAGGTTTGGGGTTATAATCTAATCTGTGAAGCATTTGTCTAAAGAAGAACATCATGGCTTCTTTTGCTACTGAAAGTAGGAAAAATCCTGAACAAACCCCTGGTATTCAATTGTAAGTAAAACTGATTTTCTTAATCCCTTGGCTTCATCACTGCATCTCATCCTGTTATTGGTAACAGGAGCTGTGCCAAAAATAATATCCTTTTCATTGTGCCAAATTGATACTGTCCAATGCTTTCAAAAAGCAAGAATATTGCCACATAAAGTAGATTTCTGAGAATGAGCTGGTGTGAAGTCATGAACCACTTTTAAACTCATTTTGCACATTGAACTTATTTAAGTACTGAAAGCTGGTTGAAATATTGCACTAACTTAGAGATGACAGGAGTAGCTCCTCCTAATAAACTGTAGCGCAGTTAGACTGCAGTCTCTGGCTGATGTGTAAATATTCACCATTTTGGTAGGTGGTCTGTTTGTAATGCTCATAACATTTTATTTCATAACATGGAAACAGTAAAGTTGTTAACTGATTCTTTCTTTCACCTCTTCCTGTGGGTCAGGTTGCATTACCTTTTCTATGTGCCAACGTTTCTTCTTTTCTCTTTCACTGAAAACAAAATTCACAGGGCTCTAGGATCATGACTCCCTTCCATACTGGAAAACATTGTAAGAGGTGCCTAAGCTATTTCAGGTACTCAAAATGCCTTTGTGTTAATGTGGTGCTGTGTCCCAGCAAATTACTTTGAGTACATGCCATCTGGCATAGCTCTACTCTGAACCTGCAGCAATCTCTCTCCTCTGCTGGCCAGGTCAACAGATATGGTTTGGTACTGTCTCAACCATCAGTGGGGCACAGTGTAGAAAACCTTGAATTTGATTATTTAGCAGCCTTTCTGCCTTAAATCATTAAAACTCACTTAGGTCTGTATGGTAGAGTTAACAAAAATTAAATTAAAGATGGGTTGAATATTAGGAGCTTTTCGGATCAGCCTCTCCTTTTTCTTCAGATTTTCGTGTCAATTGCTTGGCAGGAAAATCTTTAGACTTTCAAAGATGATGAGCAGATCTCTTTACAATTGGATTTTTTTCACAATAAAATGATAAGAGAATTTGTCTTCTTTCTTCATCTGTATCATGAAAAAAAGGCTTGAAAATGATGAGAGAGAAAAAGAGGAAAGCAGGAGAAGAGAAAGAGGGGAGAAACCCATTTACCTAAGAAGTACCAAATTGTCCTGTGGTCATGAAATCAGTGTCTTGTAGCTCAGTTAAACTGAAGTTGCTGGCATAAACCAAGCAGAAGTGGAAACTGAATCTCAGCTGCCCCCATTGCAGGTGGGTGCTGTCATTGCTGGGCCACTTGCTGGTCCGGGAAATATATCTTCTCCTCTCTGCTGTTGAGCAGTCATTCCACTCTGGGTGAATTTGTCTCATACAATGCTGCACAAATTGATTCTGACACATCTCTAGTTTTGAAGAAAATTTTCTTTATTTGTTTTTGTGGTCAACTGTACACACATTTTTAGAATAGAATAGAATAGAATAGAATAGAATAGAATAGAATAGAATAGAATAGAATAGTTTGGATTGGAAGGGACCTCTAAAGGTCATCTAGTCCAACCCCCCTGCTGTGGGCAGGGACATCTTCAACTAGATCAGGTTGCTCAGAGCCCCGTCCAACCTCACCTTGAATGTTTCCAGGGATGGGGCATCCACCACCTCGCTGGGAAACCTGTGCCAGTGTTTCACTACCCTCGGCATAAAACATTTCTTCCTTATATCCAATCTAAATCTACCCCCCTTTAGTTTAAAGCCATTCCCCCTTGTCCTGTCGCAACAGGCCCTGCTAAAAAGTTTGCCCCCATCTTTTTTATAAGCCCCCTTTAAGTACTGAGAGGCTGCAATAAGGTGTCCCCAAAGCCTTCTCTTCTGTAGGCTGAACAACCCCAACTCTCTCAGCCTTTCTTCAGAGGAGAGGTGTTCCATCCCCCTGACCATTTTTGTGGCCCTCTTCTGGACCCGCTCCAACAGGTCCGTGTCTTTCTTATGCTGAGGGCTCCAGAGCTGGACGCAGTACTCCAGGTGGCGTCTCAGCAGAGCAGAGTAGAGGGGCAGAATCACCTCCCTTGACCTGCTGGCCACGCTTCCTATCCACGCTTTCTATCCAGCAACTCTTGTGAAACTACTAATACTGCTACGCCAGCCAGCCAGAGTAAAAATGTCTGTCCGTGATGGAAGAAAGTTATTGAGATGTCAGTAGGGATTCAAAAAGATGGAGAAAATGATGGAATTGTGGCTGAAATCCAATCTATGGAAAACTAATTACATGTGAAACCATTACATAAGGCATATGTTTCTGTTCATTTCCTTTGTGTACTAAGTCAGTTTGACTTGATTGTAATATTATGGGAAGGCTTTTATCATCTACAGTACAGCTCGCTCCAGGCTTAAGATTAGAAAGTGGTCTTATAACAGTTCAGTGAAAGTAATCTGTGTTATTGCTCACTGGAGAATGCTGTCATTTTAAGAAAAATGCAAAGTTCAGAGGTCACAGTTCCAGGAGGGTGGAAGAAGTCTTAGCCTGATCCCTGTTGCCTTTAGCTTAGGAAGAGTTATGGAGAAGCCTGAAGTAGTCTACCTACTGAGAGCAGGGCAAGTACACATCTAAAATACTTGTAGACCACCCCACTTTTGCCTTTTCTACAAGCATTCACATCTGTGCTCTCTGTCTGGGAGGAACAGATGTGCAGAATAATTAATACAAGTCCAAAACAGTAGGAGACACCCCTTGATCTTGATTGGAAACACCAAGTGCAGCAGCATGAGAATATGCAAAAGTGGTTTGTAGAGCAAAAAAAAAAGAACCGTCCTTCAGCCGCCTTCTCCAGCAAATATTTCCTGCCCCTGAATTTCTTTCAAGAAAGAACTTCTCTCTACTAAAAGTCTCTTGAGAAGATGTCTGATCTTGTAAGGCAGGAGAAAGAAAAAACTGAGCTATGAAAAATGAATTAATGGAATGAATAGTAATTCTCATCAAGACATTCCATCTATTAAAAAACCACAATATAAACATGTAATTAAGCAGGAATATTGTGACTATATGATGAAAAAGTAATGACATCTCTATTGAGGTAGATAATTCATTCCACAGGTCACAGTCAGTTTCAGCTCTAATTCATTTATTCCAAAAAGCCTAATAGAAGATTGATTTTATGCAGTCAAAATATCTAGAGGACCCACAAAGGGAGGAAAGGCATGTGAACCTATGTGTACATATTGCTGTTTTTGTATCTGCTTATTTAACTGTTATATGAAAGTCAGGTGCACCAGCAGAGTACTTAAAAGCCTGAGCATATTGTAAATTCTTAGATTATTTATATAAAATGTATTATTATATGCAGAAAGTTTTAAGTTTAACAGTTTGTATGGGATGTATTTTTAATACTTCACGATTTTTTTTAAAAGCAGTTTGCAGTCTTCTTTTGTACTTTCCTTGGTTAATTTGCTCGTTAACAGACCTCTTTACTTTTACAAGACCTCCTCACATTGCAGCTGCAACTTAACCTACAAAAGTACTTCCCCAAATCTCAAAAAAAACCCAAAACCAACCACTCAGTCTGCCACTAATTAATTCACATATGGAATTCTGCAGACCGCCTAGTGGATGAGGGAAAGGCTGTGGATGTGGTCTACCTGGACTTCAGCAAGGCCTTTGACACTGTCTCCCACAGCATTCTCCTCGAGAAGCTGGCGGCTCACGGCTTAGACAGGTGGACTCTGCGCTGGGTCAAAAACTGGCTGGATGGCCGGGCCCAGAGAGTTGTGGTGAATGGAGTTACATCCAGTTGGCGGCCGGTCACGAGCGGTGTTCCCCAGGGCTCAGTACTGGGGCTGGTCTTGTTCAATGTCTTTATCGATGATCTGGATGAGGGGATCGAGTGCACCCTCAGTAAGTTTGCAGACGACACCAAGCTGGGCGGGAGTGTTGATCTGCTCGAGGGTAGGAAGGCTCTGCAGAGGGACCTGGACAGGCTGGATCGATGGGCCCAGGCCAACTGTATGAGGTTCAACAAGGCCAAGTGCCGGGTCCTGCACTTCGGCCACAACAACCCCATGCAGCGCTACAGGCTTGGGGAAGAGTGGCTGGAAAGCTGCCCAGCAGAGAAGGACCTGGGGGTGTTGGTCGACAGCTGGCTGAACATGAGCCGGCAGTGTGCCCAGGCAGCCAAGAAGGCCAATGGCATCCTGGCCTGTATCAGAAATAGTGTGGCCAGCAGGAGTAGGGAAGTGATCGTGCCCCTGTACTCGGCCCTGGTGAGGCCGCACCTCGAATACTGTGTTCAGTTTTGGGCCCCTCACTACAAGAAGGACGTTGAGGTGCTGGAGCGTGTCCAGAGAAGGGCAACGAGGCTGGTGAGGGGTCTGGAGAACAAGTCTTCTGAGGAGCGGCTGAGGGAACTGGGGTTGTTTAGCCTGGAGAAAAGGAGGCTGAGGGGAGACCTCATCGCTCTCTACAACTCCCTGAAAGGAGGTTGTAGCGAGGTGGGTGTTGGTCTTTTCTCCGAAGTAACAAGCAATAGGACGAGAGGAAATGGCCTCAAGTTGCGGCAGGGGAGGTTTAGATTGGATGTAAGGAAAAATTTCTTTACTGAAAGAGTGGTTAAACATTGGAACAGGCTGCCCAGGGAAGTGGTGGAGTCCCCATCCCTGGAGGTATTTAAAAGACGAGTAGATGAGGCGCTTAGGGACATGGTTTAGTGGGCATGGTGGTGTTGGGTTGACGGTTGGACTCGATGATCTTAGAGGTCTTTTCCAACCTCAATGATTCTATGATTCTATGATTCTATGATCATCTCTTTCATCCCAATAGCATCTGGGGTTAAATGTTTTTGGGCAAAAAAGAGACCTTACCTCAGTGTCTTCAAAGCGACTGCTTTTTAATTATGGGGACAATAGAACAGTTCCCTAATTGAGCAAAGTTTCCAGCAGGTATGCACTCCCGGGATGGCTGTTATGATTACCACCCTCACAATTTTCTTTTCAGTACTGTTCTTGTAAACAGAGATCTTGATCAGGAACAACATTGGACATTAAATGTCTCATCTGGCCACTCACTGACTGGCTAGTCCAGAGGGGCAGAAAGTGAATACCTTGGTCCCAGAGCAACACTGATTAACCCACCTTAGAGGCAAATGAAGGAGAGATTCAATACCCTTCTGAGATGCGTGTGATATTTTAGATGGTATGAGTGATGGAACAGTTTCTGTATGGCCTCTGCAACTCACTGAAGTCATGCAAAAATACGTCCTTTCTGTGCAGTGAGATATAAATTAGATTAAAACTTTTATGGCAATGTTTCTATGGTAAAGCAATTTACTATTCTATGAAAATGCACAGAAACGAGGCATCCGCTGGTAATGGTAAACTTGCTAGTGTGCTACTTTTTTAATGCACTGATTATTCTCATCAAGCATAATTAAAAGATCAGCAATCATCAGCAAACAAAATATACATCTCATATGAAGAATCTGGGACAAATATTTAAGAACAACTGCTGCTGGGTTTTTTTGGTTTTGTTTTTTTTTTTTTTTCCATGTAATTTATGCCACTCATGCCAGTTACTCATTTGTTTTCTATCTCACTGATGCTTGAGTAATCAGTGTTTAACCAGGTTGTTTGGAATACTGTGCTCATTTGAACCGAATGGGGCAATTAAAGTTCATCTGGTACATTGTTTCCAAACTGGAAATATTCCTGTTCATGTAAGACAGCGTGCTGTGGTTCTTAAAGTTTCCAAGTGATAAAGAGTAGACTGCAACAGGCATTTTCACAGAAGATGCAGCTGTCCTGAACAGTCAGAGACAGGTAAAGAACTAGCATGTACACTCTCAGTGCTATGATACAGAATTTATGAGGTATGTACAGTTGCATAAACATTAACATTTGAGTCCCACATACATTCATTTAAAATCAAATCTTATTTTCTGTAATTGTTCAAGTGAACTTCAATGAAGCACACTGTGAAATTGATTTACTAGCATTTACTATTTAATTCAATCTGGACTAAAAGTTTAGATAGAAAAAGGGAATAAATGCAAATAAAACAAATAATTGTTGCAAAACATTCCATTCAGATGAGAAAAGATTACCCCACAATTTTAACTGGAAATGAATAATTTGTTCCAACATTGAGGAGAGCCTAGTGTTTCATTAACTACTGATTTGTGGTGACCTAATTTGGGAATTTTATTTTCTAACCCAGATGTTTCCTTTATTACACATCTCTACTTTGTTATGGACAGGGAAGAGCAGATGGGAAGGTGTTGTCCTATCTCCAACACATGTTCAGAATTTAGTCTCTTTTGTTTGTTCATTGCTTACAATTTTAAAGTCTTCAGATCTATTGTATATTCTACTAGGTGTCCTCTCCTCCTCGTCTTCCTCATCCTCACACCAAAAGCAAAACCAACCAAGCAAAATCCTTTAAACCCCGAGAAGATATTATGCACACTGACATTAACAACAAACCCACATACACAAATAATAAGAGTTTGTTCCACCGAAAAACGATTAAAAAAAAAAAAAAAGAGAAAAAAGGCTAAACTGGGATCTTAAAAAAGCTGCTGATTAAAATGAGCTAGTACATAACTTAGAATTAACTTTAAGTGTTTTGTTTTTGAGTATCTAATGACTACAGACTTGTGCTACAGTAGCATGCCTCCAGCATATTACTTGCTGAGGTCTGGGTTCACCTCATCCACATGTAGGTACGTAATTGAACCACAGATGTTAGGAACTGAATCACCCTTTGCTGTCTCCCTCCCAAGGAGGGAATGAGCAACAGCAATTTGGCCCAGCCAAGATCTGGTGAGAAGAAACACCTCTATGACTGAAAAGGAAGAATGGTGCTTTGAGGTCTAGCTGGTTGAAGTGAGTCTGGTCAGACAACCCTTTTCAGAAAAGTTTGGAAAGCAAAGGGCTGCTAACACTACCTCCTTTCTATTCTCACTATGGTTGTAAATTAGTAACTCAACAGAGCTGTGCTTATGTAGCGCATGGAAGAAAATAGCATGTGGACTTTTACATACAAGCATTTTCACTGGTCAGTATTTACAAATGCAAAGCCATGCCTGAGGAACAATGAGAGAGGCTAGGATTTCTCGCTTTTATTTTAAAGGAGAAAAGGCTGGCCTCCTGAATTCTGAAAGAAAAATCCATCAGTTCTTCCGTTCTTGCAGGGCAGAGCAGAGTGAATTAAAAACAAAAGTCAAATAATCTATGACAGCTTTACAAAACATTAAAGAATTAATTTTAAAAATCATTTATTGATAAAAGTTTCAAAATACTGATAAGATCTCATTTCAGTATTAGAACAAAAATTTTAAAAATTTCCCCTCATGCCTGATTTCCAGTGGATTAAAATGTCTGGCAGAAAGAGATTGAGAAAGAGTTCTTTTTGTTCCCACAAAAATGAAGTTGTGAAAAGGAGATTTAAATTTCACCTTTCAAAAGTTTCATCAAAATTATGGCATTTCTCCTTTCATATATGTACATATAATATTTCAGCTGTTTTCCATAATGAAAAAAGCAGATGGAATGTTATGTGTCCCTGTTTTTTTGAAGCCAGATACCCCACAGTAATAGGCTTAGTCTGGGAGCAGTGCGTAGAGTGGAGGCATTGTAATGCTGTGCATTAACCTAAATCCTCATTGACATTCCACTGTGCTACTTCCCGTATTACCTACTAAGTCTCTTTATGCACTTCTAAAGACCCTATAGTGAGGTTCTTAGGCTGCTCTGTGTAGCAAACATTGCAGAACAAGGTTTTAAAGGGTGGGGGATAAGGGAAAGTTTAGAGTGCATTTTTCAATACATTTCTGCTTTTACCCACACTCTTTTCTTCACATGTACCAGAGTTCTGGTGATAGTATTTCTACAATGGATTTGGGTCTTCCTTGACCAAATTCAAACACTGTTAATCAGGAAATTCAGCTTAACTGTAGTTTTGTCCGATGACCTAATTAAAAAAAAAAAAATTAGCATTATTCATATAATATATAAACTGTAGACATTTTAGCTCTATTTTTGATGCTGTTATTAAAGAAGTGTATTTAATGGGCCAGCAAAGGGGTCCATTAGTCTATCCCTGCCTATTAAAGCATCTATACTGTCATGAGATATGGGCATGCCTGCACAGCTTTGTGGGTTCCTTACGTAGGTTAAGGATGCCTATCATTCCCTGAGACATTTTTGTTTGTTAAAGTGTTTTGTTCCTGATGGATAGGGACCAAATATGGCACCTTCGGTTAAAAACTATCTGAAGTTGAAAGTAAGGTACAATTCCTCACAGCAGTATAGATTTTCAACCTGAGGACATTAAGGCCATTCAGATCTGGATCTCTTATTTTATTTTTCCACAACACCAGAGGACTGGCTTACATTAAGAAATAATGTGAAGATGGAAGAAATGTCTCCTTTTCAGGTGAATATTCTACTTACTTGACCAATTCTGTGAACTCTAGCAAGGCAGTGATTTGATGGCACTAAAAATGCTCCCCATGCTACTTTTAGTCTGTACATAGCTGTCTTCAAGTCTTTTCTCCAACAAAGAAAGAGGAAGAGGCTGAGAAAGAACTTGGACAACATAAATCTTTCTGCTTTGGGGACTAACTGTTATGTTCTGTCCAGCAAGTGTAGTTCATGGCTCTGGGGTAAGTGCCAAGGATCAGGTTCTTAGGGGCATCTTGCGCCCTAAAGTATTTCAAGAGGTGGGTGGACCATAGGGCCTGTGGACAGCATTATGGTGCTGAGGTAGTGGTGGCATTGAAGAAAGCCAGAGCTCTGGTCCTGGGGCTGTTTGCCAATACCCAATGCTGCAGAGCGGAGAAGAAGATATTTTGGGTTGTAAAAAATGTCGTTTTCCACTTGGGATTCACATCTCCAGATTTTGTCTGGATGTCTGTGTACATGACCAGTCCTTCCTCCCAGACTCACAAGAATGCAAGTGGTGACCACAGCACTGCTTTTTTATTCCACACCTTGGAGGTGAGAATGTGGGAGATGCAGACATGTATGTCCTTCTCTGCCTGGAGGCATCCTGGCACCAAAAAGTGATGTATGAGAAAAAAATTATTACTCTCCCCCTCTCCTCCTGAATCGCTTCTCGTTAGCGTGGATTACATGGATGTTCACTAGGCTCAGAGGAAGAGGAGGAGTGAATGGATGAGTCTATTATGAGGGCTGTCAACCAACAAGGACAGAGCAACGTTTCCATCTCTTCTCCCCTGAACAGAGCCACAACTAACTTGGGCATATTTTCATTCACCATGCTCTGTCTAATCATGCTTATTGAATCTGGACTCCCAGTTAAGGAAGACGGAGAAATGCATCATCAGTGAATCTTGGTAGAGCTTAGGCCTATTTATTGAGCATTTATGGACATGCCCAGCATCAGATACTCAACCATCCCAAAGAACAGATGACAACATGGCAGCCTGTAGGCCTTAATCATCTCCTAGGTCAGGCAATCATTGCAGGGGAATTTTAAGTATCTGCATTTTCAACAGGGTACCCAAGGTGGTGACTGGGCCTCTTGTTTTCCCCTAGTTCCCTTTGCAGTCCTGGCCCTACACCATATGTGTCTCCAAAATTATACTATGCAAACACTTTTGCTGCGGTGGTACTGCTTGTTTTTACTAGCTTATTTTAAAAGCATTCCATTTGACTAAATCAGTTGCTTTAACTCCCAAACAATGAATAATTAACTTCATTTTTTTCACTGGAGGCCAATCTTTGCTTATATCAAGGAGAGTTTTTCTACTGGCAGCTCTGTTAGTCTTGCTATTAGTGAGAAAACAGTCCTTTTTTCCCATCTAATGCTGGACCACTTCTCTTCTCCCCTTTCTCTTACACAGGAGTTCCTTATTCTGGTACAAAGAGGAAGTTAGTTACAGCTGTAACTTCACATATTTTACATCTGACACCCATTATTTCAGGCATAGGCAGTAACGATTGACATGTATTGTATAGTTCTATAGATTACTTTAAAGGAATTCTACTCCTGCTTCCACTAGAGCAGCAGCTTGGTTACATTTTTAGCATTTTCTCATTCTCTTCTTGTAATTACAGCCTTTCATTGGCTTAGAGTTAAAAGAAATGTTTTGTAACTATCTTCAGGGGGACGAATTCACCCACCATAGCTGAAGATCCAGATTCACTCCACTTTATTTTTTGTAAACAGTGAATTTGACAGCTCTGCTCAATGATCCGTTTGCCTCGTGTCATGGTTAGGCTAACTACTATTGCCCTCACCTTGTGCACAATTAGAGTAGGTCCATTAAGGGGTCAGTGGATCACTGATGTTAGCACAGCTGAGGACCAGGCCCAGGAAATTTGTGAAGAAGCTATAACCATAACACCATCTCTTTAAAAGAATGCAGATAAATAGGCATGTGAATAGGATCCATACGCGTATTTTTACTTTATGTGTGTGGTTTTTGTATGCTGTGATTAACTCCTCCATCTTGGAATACATAAATGTTATTTCTTTTTAAATTAATCTGGAAAGTGATAAAAGTTTCTGGCCTGCCATGTAACATATTACCATACAGGGACATATGTAATTCATCACTAAATTAAAAATCCTACTTTGTCATTTTTTTCAGAGTGATCTGGTTAGCATTTGTGAATTGGTAGCACAGAACATTTGCTTTGAAGACTTTTTCGTGAAAAAAAGTAATGATCATGCCTCAAATCTACCAGTTAGCAGATGGGGTCAAAACTACACTGACTAATGGTCCTGATCAGAGGTCTGCTGTGGGAGTTTTCCTGCCATTGGCTTTACTCGTCTTTGTAACAAATCTGTGCGAGTACACATACACAAGGAATGAATTTGGCTCAAGTCACATAAACTGTTTAGAAACAAACTGTTGCTTTAAAAATTTTGTATTATTACTACTAGTATTGCTTACAGGATTTCTACTTATTTGAAAAAGCATACTTTACACTTCTTGAACTCTTGTATACTCATTTATCTTTCACATCTGATCTCTCACATTGCTTACTGTCGTGGTTTAACCTCAGCCGGCAACTAAGCACCACGCAGCCGCTCGCTCACTCCCCCCCACCCGGTGGGATGGGGGAGAGAATCGGAAGGGTAAAAGTGAGAAAAACTCGTGGGTTGAGATAAAAACAGTTTAATAGGTAAAGCAAAAGCCACACACGCAAGCAAAGCAGAACAAGGAATTCAATCGCTACTTCCCATCGGCAGGCAGGTGTTCAGCCATCTCCAGGAAAGCCGGGCTCCATCACGCGTAACGGTTACTTGGGAAGACAAACGCCATCACTCCGAACGTCCCCCCCTTCCTTCTTCTTCCCCCAGCTTTATATGCTGAGCATGACGTCACATGGTATGGAATATCCCTTTGGCCAGTTTTGGTCAGCTGTCCTGGCTGTGCCCCCTCCCAGCTTCTTGTGCACCTCCAGCCTGTTCAGTCAGTAGAGCATGGGAAGCTGAAAAGTCCTTGACTAGTGTAAACACTACCTAGCAACAACTAAAACATCTGTGAGTTATCAACATTGTTCTCACCCTAAATCCAAAACACAGCACTGTACCAGCTACTAGGAAGGAAATTAACTCTATCCCTGCCGAAACCAGGACACTTACATAAGACAATAACTTTCCTGTTTACTTCTTATTAAAAAATAATTACTAAATCCCGAAGATGTGGTTTAGACCAAAAGAAGGAGGAAGATGATTAATAATAATTTATACTTCCCTCCAAAGATAACATTTACGCACATGTTAAATAAAATGATCAAGTCTGCATTTTTGCATGTCGTGCTTCCTCTCCACACTGAGCTGTCTTTCTTTTTCTGTCTTCTGGTGCAATTCCTGGATCGGTTTTAATGTAGAAACAGAAACACAAGACGACCATGATATTTCTGGCAGTACTTCCAGACCAACTGGAGCAAGAAATGCCTAGACACCATCCTCCTCAAGCCCGTTGGTTGTGAAATTTTCAGGGTAGTTTTGCAGATGCAAATGCTTGCATAAAATAAATAAGGATGAGTCCACATTTCTCCAGTGTCACTGTTTTTGTTTTGTGGAATGGTGCCCTACTCAGACTGAAAGTGTTTCCCTTCCCCTTAAGCAGGTACTGCTCTCTTATTGTTGAAAATTATTAACAAAATTTGTCAAATGATCTATAATGATCCTGGGGATGTGAAGAAAGGTCCTTTAACAAGTTAAAAGAAGCTCAAGAGTATTTTAGATCTCTTACATGAACATTTTGTGCATACCTCCTATCTGTTTTTAGTACTGGTCACACATAATTTGGCTTTAACACATTGGCAGGTATGCAATCATTAAATATAAACTTCCTTCAAATATGGGTTCCCTTACTCCACAGTCTGTCATCTCAGACATAGCAATTCTGTGGTTCCCTCACTTTCCATTTCAGGAGAGGCAAATTACAGTGCAGGCAAGTTTCACAAGTGAATTCCAGGTGTCAGAGACTATCGCTTGGAAGCCTAATATCCATGTGATCACTGATTAATCTATTTCCATTTCTTCCTTTCTGGCAGAGTAATATAAGTTCTTGAGATGAATAGCCATGGCATCTGGTTTGAAATAAAACTTTCTAACCCACTTATTCCCCTAGCAGAGAAGCTGGCAATAACCTTAGATTATCATCTGTGAACAAACACCGTCATGTCCAATACCGTGGACATCACATCTGAGCTGTCATGCAGCTCTGTGACTGCATGGAAGTGATACTTGTTAAATAGTTTTACTTTTGTGACACATAAAACCCACCCAGGCAAGGGCTGTGTTATGGCAGATGCTGTGTACAATATATGATTATACTTTGAATATGCCCCTAAGGATCTTCTGTTTAGTATCTGGCCCTTATCCGCCCTTAGATGATTAGCCAGCCAGAACCACATACAGAATTCATCTCCTTATTACTAACCTTCTCTCAAGTATTGGAGTTTAGATATATGCTTACTCATTCAGCAAAGATACATGAGAAATGGAGTGTAAAATGAATTAATCGAAGCATGCTGTTGAACACAGGAAAAAAACCAAAACACCATAACTTCACTTGAGGGACTGAAATAAAAAAAAAAAAAGAAAAGAAAAGGATGTTTTTCAAACATGATTCTCAACCTCTTAAAAATAACAAGCATCTATGCCTATAGCTGTGATTTATACTTTATGCCAATGGAAAAATTCAGGGTGCGCTCAGCTCTGAGCACATCTTGTTTAAAGCAGATATTCTGGAAATAAAATGGACACCCAGAAAATGAATGAGTTGAAAGACATCTTGAGGAGACAAAGGGTACTTAATTGTTATACATATTTGCATTACTCTTTAAAGATTTGACAATTACTTACCTTAAATACTTTCTATATTCCTCATCAAGGAGATGGAACATTGAAAAATAAACTGAAATATGAAATGTAGCCTGTTTTATAGAGAACTGCAGAATCTACAATCTGAATGACAATTCAGAAAAACTTAAGCTATTTTTTTCTATTTACTGTTGATATTAAACATTTTTCTTAAAGGAAAAAAATTCCTCTCATCTTGATGCCACCCAGATGTTGATTAAATAAGCTCTTAAATCTTGTGATTACTTTAATTTTATTTAAATTTATCTTAATTTAAATGATCCTCAGTGATATTGGAGGTACAATCTATGAAATGCAGTAGTGGGCTACTACCTGTATGAAGTGCAGCAGATGTTTGCATCTTTTGTTATATGACTTCCAGAATGTAAGATAGCTAATGGAATATGAAATAATCGACATAGCCAGGAGACTGTCTAGAAGAGATACATGTGATTCCCTTCCAGCCTGAATTATCCTATGAACCTATGAGTCACACCTCTTCTCCTCCTTACGTTTGTTTTAGCTAAGCTCAGTGATTTATTTTTATACATAAACTTGGCAGAAATAAAAAATAAAACCCAAAATGGCTCAAAGGGAGAAACCATTAGATGAACCATTTTAATAGAACACATGGATTAAGGAAGTATATCAAAAAGAGAGAAAAAACACAATGTGTTGGATTAGAAGTGGTGAAACAGTGTAAAAAAATGTTAAAAAACATTTCAAACTAATTAGATGCTGGGTGTGGCCTCAGCCTGTGCAGAGAGTTTCATTGTTCAGTAACATTTGTGAATAATCTGAGAAAACTTTTGTTCCTATGAATGCTTTCAGACAGCAGATTCCAGATCTGTAAGTCACAGTTTTGTCTCAAAACGTGTTCCAATAAACAGGGAACCAAAATTCACTGTGGGTGGAGCAGCTGTAGAGCTTGGCTCTTCCAGTCAGGGAGCAGAACCAAAATCCTGTGGCATGGCACTTGGAGAGCAAATGTCAAGGGCCTTACTCAAAGGATGTCTATGTGTACATAAAGAAGTTGTAAGTTCAAACAGACCAGCAAAGACAACAATTGCTCATTAATTTTGATTACCTAACATGTTTTTAATAATAATTTCTGGTTATTAATAAATTAATGTTAAATGCAGACAGCATTGTTCTTATTTTGCTTTCTCTTAATGCGCAGTCAGTTCAACCCTGCCAAAAGCATAATGCAATCATTGACTAGGCTGGCTATCCTGTATACTAAAATCCATATGCCTATTCTACTTCCCCTTAGAGGCTTTTGAGAACATAATCACAATACAGTTAACAAAAACTAGAAAATTTAAGCAAATTTGTTATTTAAACAAAACAGAATTGAAAACCAATGCCTATGTATGCAGGCCTAAATGGATAAAACCATCTAAATTTTATAGAGTTAAATCTAAATTTAAATATTTAAATAAATGACCTATAATGCTGATCACTCAATGCCTTTTGTAGCCCTGAAAACTAATGACTATCAAACAGGGTCCTTAAATGGAAATATCACTTGGGAGAGCTAGCACAATGTTAGGAGGATAACGTTCATATTAAAAGCAAACAAAGAACATGACACCAAAAAAAAAAAAAAAAAAGTAAAAGAAATACACTACATCTGGCACTTCAATTTACAGGTAATTTAATGAATAGGGCTTTTTAATCTCTCCTTGACCCTCAGGGGTGAAATTCTCTTGCAGTATATAGCAGAACTGGTGGGGGATAAAATGTCTGCCACAGTGCTGGTCCCTATAGATTAGGATTCAGGGCCAAAATTGGGATTGTCTGAAGAACTTCAATTGAGGATCTCTGTTTTGTAAATGCTCTATTAAAACCAGGATTTTTCAATTCAAACCATTCAGCTGGCATGGGGAGGAGGGTTTCCTGCTCACTCTCCCTTTTGAAGTGTTTTCTGTTCCAATGTTTGTGCTTTTTTTGTTGCTTTTGATGTCTAGATTTGTGACTCCCTCCATTACTGAGAAAACAGACTTTTTCTTTCTCCTGCTGGAGAACTCAGTGAAGCTCAGAATTCAACTAGTCTGGCCAGGAAAATAGGTCTACCTCTATTTTGTGTTTCAGTGTGCTTGACTCTGTTCCTCACATGTCTGAAAAATCTATATTTCTAGAGAAAAAACCACAACTTCGAAGGTAAATCTTGTGTAATCTGCCATACCATTGGTATCCATTATAGAAGTAGTTTAAAAGCTGAAAAAAAAGGGTTTTTTGTGTCTTGGCATTCCTGGACATCAGTGCTCCTTTTCATAAAAGTCAACTTCCTGGACAAGACCCAGCAAAAGAGCAAAACATCTGTTTCCAGGAAGAGGGGAACTTTCCTTCTTTAAGTGTGATTTAAGAATATCTTGCATTCTAAGTGGTCAGTGATACGGTTCTTGAACTACTCCAAAAAAAAAGGGAAGTGGGAGTAAAACTGGAGAGAAGAAACAGACACATGATAATTGTCAAGAGACATAAACCTACTAGGCGGCCTAACAAGACCAGCTAAGACTCTCTGTTCAACATTTGCATCGGGCATTCATTCTCTATAAATTTTGAGATGTCAGAAATATTTCCCTGTAATTTATTTTGTCATTTGGCAAGTTTTGTTTTGAACAGTACACAGGTATCTTCCTGGGTTACGTGGGAAGATCAGATCTGCATTTGAGGGTATGTGTAAGAGATGATTCAAAAAAGAACAGCTATAATGTCTAAAACCTGAGTTTTATGAAACATTTACTAGTCTGACTTGTGAAACGTGCTTTTTTTTTTCCAGATAGCAGTTCAAGGGGTAAGGGGCAATGGAGACATAGCCATGATATCCATGGTAATGCTGTAATATATACAGTTTGATGATAATTAGGGCAACAGAAGGAGGGTGAAATGTGTATATAAACCCAAATCTACGTGGAGTAATATGTGTTTTGGTGTCATACCACTGCTGTTGCAAGTGACTGACTAACAGAATTGAACTTTGGAATAGGAGAAAACTCTTTGTTCGGATAGTGAGGTATATAATAAGTCCCATAATAAATAGAAGGAGGTTGCAACACTGAATGAGAAGAGCTCATATTTCTTACATCTTTACCACCGGTCATTCTGTAAAAGTAAAGCTCACATTTCAAAATCCTGATTTACTGTGTAAATGGCTTCTTTAGGAAAGTAGAAGCAAGAAATACTTCATACAAATAATGGAAGATAAACATGATGATAATTTAAAGTTCATGTTGCAGTGTTTACTTCTGTTGAGACTTTATTTGCTAAAACTGAGCCTGTGGCAACTTTTTTTGAGACAGAGTTATTAAGCCCTGAAAACAGGGGTGGAAATGCAGAACAGCTGGAAACAGAGGGATCATAGCTTTAATAACAGAGGAAGATGCACCAACAGAATATATTGTAAGTATGTAAAACCCATCAGGAGCCACATGGTGTTTCACTGCTACACATGTAAAGCAACAATTGCTCTGTGGCAAGTGTCCAGCAGGTAGCTGCTGTAGGTGGCGGGGTGCATACTCTGCAGCCTGTCTAAGGTGGAAGGGCTGTTGTTCATTTAGAAATAGGAATAGAACTGTGTCCTTGGAGTCTTGTGGCAAGGAAACTTCCAAGGATTGTAAAGTTTGCTTTGGATGTTTATCTGTAGTATCCAGATGTCTTTTTTTCTGCTGAATCTTTCCGCCAGTAAAGTTTCTTTGAAAGACATCCGTGCTTCCTGCCAGACTTGATTACTGCTAGAACAGCCTCTCCTACAACGTTTAATTCCCTGCCTCTTTTTTTCATGCTTTGGTCCATCTGTCAAAAAACACCCTGCCTCAGACATAGTTGTATTGGCTCTGGCTGGCACTGCTGTGGTTGATGTTGCCTTCTACAGATGGCAATACTTGGGTATGGCCCCAGCTAATTTTGGAACGAGAGAAAGGTTTTCTTAGCCATTATGCACAGAATTACAAAAGTTCCCTTTTCTGCTTACACAAAAAGGTGCGACAAACCAAAGAAAAGATTAACAGGTAATTTGTCTTAAACATATTACAAAAGTGTTCCTTTACATAGTACAGCTTCAAGGAGAGCTTATGTTCATGTTTACTATACAGCTCTGCAGAAGACAAAGACACTTGATAGACAACAGGAAAATTGTTCATATGAGATTAACTGATGTCGTTTGACTAATAAGGTAGGTCTCTGCAAAGAGAAAGCTTTTAATATATAGCTATGAAAGTTTCGTGGTTAGGCTAGATTAACTGAGATTTCTGAGTTTCCTGTCTGATGGGAACAGGGAGGCACAGCTGGGGCCTTATCTTGGGTCGGATCCAACCTAATTCCCACAGGGAGCCTGGATAAGGGTTTTTGATCTACTGCCTCGGACCACAGCTTCATTTCGGAATTCATTGTAGCACACAAAAGGGCAAGGTCAGTTGAGCTAACTTGATTGGCATGCCACACGCTCAGGCTTTGCACCATGTCAGTTCAATTAACCGTTCATTCCTATATAAAACAAAAACCCAAACAAAAAAGTCTCTCTTCTGTATTTCAGAGCCATATTGTTTAATTGCTTTTTTCCATCCAGCTTTCAGAATTGGTCAATAGGTTGTAAAACAGTACCTGACTTACAGAAAGAAAATGAGGTAGTATTTCTGAGTATAAGGATTGCATGTGCACAGCTGAGACCAGAATTTGACTTACACCATTTATAAAGCTTTTCAAATCTTTAGCAGATCATGGATGTAAACAAAGGAAATAATCAAGTATGACTCTACAATGGTTTTGGAGGAAGGAATGGATAAAGTTGGTGAAAATTTATACAGACATTAAAACAAAATGTGCTTCCACGTGAAAGGAAAGAAATGAAACTGTTCAAGCCCCAGGAGGTGTTCATCTAAATTTTGGTGGGATTGCCTCTGAGAGGCCTTTCTGTCTCTCTCTTTTGCTCTTTCTCTTTGTCTAACCCTAAACTGACAAAGTGTTTTTCTACTACTCTTGGCTGAGGCGGGGGGGCAAGAGGGAAGAGGCCTATTTTACATTTGGGTAAAATCTTCTCCCGCCCTGGGTGGCTCACCTAGCCCTAAAACATTGCCAGCTGAAATCCACCAACCGATGGCCCTAGAAAAGTGGTGGCAAGCAGGCTGGTTCGTCATATGGCAGCCAATCCGTTGGTGAAGGCCAGAATATGGGGTGACTTCTTTAGCTCTTGTGAGGGAAGCAGGGAATTGCCTGATTCACTGTACATACCAAACCTGTTACTCATGTCAAATGAAATTGTGTAATCACTGTATCATTTTTAAGGTAACCTATCAAATGCAAATATATGAGGTGCTAATTAGATACACCTAGTGGAAAAGATACACACGCAGTCAGAAATTGGTCCAATATATGCTGGAAACTGAGATCTGTAAAACATTTCGTCCAAAAGGTTTAAATTACAAAAAAAGAGAGATATTTATTTTTCGGTGTCCCAAAGCAAAACACAGCTTCTATGACAGGAAAACCTGCAAAGCAATGCTGAAAGAAAAGTGTTTTATTTTTTCATAATCCATCAATGATTTCTGATGATTGCTGAGTAGTCGGTCAAGTCAAATACTTTCGAGATGCATTAATAAGTGCAGACAAGTTCACTTTTCTTTGTGGTACTATTTTAGACATGCAGGCCTCCATGCACAAATGGACTTATCCCGAGCAGCAGAATTAAAGCCCTGTATGAGGTGACCAGGAACTCTGTATAATACAGAAATTTAAAGAACGGCCAAAGCCAGTAAGATAATTTTCCTGAAGTAACCAACAGATGCTGATGAAGACAGCTGGGCTTTCTGAGCCTCACCCCAAATATGAAACTTAGTTGTTTCCCTCTATCTTGCCTCTTCCTGGGATTCATCTTGACCCGTCATTTGCGGTTAGAGGCTTAAGCGCTGCAGAGGTATAACCTTCTGTCCCTCCTCACAAAACACATGGAGGAAGTTATGAAATACTTGGCCCAGTTCATTGCAGCCCTACCCTACCTATACCTTGTTCTGAGAAAGCACACTAAGCGTGAAATAGAGCAGGGTCAACAATGAAGGCACTGGGGCCAAAGACAGCGCAGCTTTTGAATGACATTCAGCAGAGCCAGCAGCTGGTAGATCACTGAGAGACGTTTGTGAGAGCCAGCTGTTTCCAGCTGCTGACTGCTGCTGTCTTGCTTCTTGGGAGACAGCATCTTCTGGTTCCCACAAGCACTGAGAGAGAAAAATGTGATGTGCCAAACCACCCTGGGAAGATTGTTGAATCGAGCCAATATGTTTGAGGGGTAGGGAGAATATTCTCCTTCCCTCCCATTGAAGCTGTTCCTCCTTGTATGAATATGCTCGGGCTTCCCAGTCTGTGCCCCCCTGCATCACCCATGGGTACAAACAGGATCCAGATCATGCTGTAAGCACATGCCAACATTTCTGTCCTGTCAAATTAGCTAGAGTGCATGATAGAGAGCTCAGGCTGGCTGTGCTTTTGTCCCAGCTTGGCTCTGGGTATGCAGGACCAGATGGTCCTTGATACAGCTTAAAGCCTCTCAGTGCAAAGTTAGCCTGAACAAATCCAAACCTCCTAGACATCCTCACCTTGGATCAGTGCTCTGTGCTCTGTGACCATGCTGTGTGACCCAAACTTACTCATCTAATCAAAGACTGGTCATGTAATTGCTAGGTCCCAGAGAAAGTATGCTCATACATGATGTTAGCATAGAAGTTAGGACGTTTACTTCAGGGGATAAGGAAGGCAAGGCAAGATGGAAGTACTGTTGCCCAGTTCAAGTATCAATCTGTAAAATATCTGCATAAGCAATATTCATAGGTATTTCTCTCCTGCACACAGAGAAGAGAAAATAGTAAAAGTTTATGTAATATCTGGTTTTGAAGGGGAAAGATGACAGTGTTTGTTGTTATTTTGGTGGTAAATTAATTGTCCATCCAAAGATGTTTTGTTTGATGCAGTTTACAAGGTGTGCAGTTTGCAAGCAGTTTATTAGTTTGCAGTCTGCTTGGGGGCTGTGTGTTACCTAGAGGACAGATACCCTGCAGCTCAGCATGTGAGAGAAGCCCTCTGGCTTCACTACTGCTTTGTAATTAATTCCAAAGCTATTCAGACAGCAGGACTAGCCAAAGGTCAAGGCTCAAATAACCAAACTGCCAGCATCCTGAGAGCAAGAAACGTAGTTTTACATGTCCTTATCCCACTCTTTTAAAGGTGACAACCAAGAGCAGCAGTGAGAGATTCTGAAGAATAAAAAGGCAGCAAAAGGGTCCGGATGCTGGTGCCGAGCACGTGTGAAAACCTCGCGAGCAACATTTGCATGTTTTGCCTCATTGAAAGAGCATATGGAATAAAGAAATCTGAAAGAAGAGACAGAATTGAAAGAAGTCTGATGAACGAGATGGCCAGGAGGATTTGCAGACATCTCATGAATGAGATGAGCAGGAGGTATTGTTATCTGAACAAGCGCACTGACATATGTAAGCATGGGACCATCAAGGCACAGGAACGCATGGTGGGGAACTGAGTGGCAGGAAAGACCTGGTACACTGAAGGACACACAAAGGAAATGGAAGATGCAGGGGTAAAGAAGAAAAAGAGCTCATCTACCGCCATAAGAAAGCAGGAAGAGCTGTGGCATGAGGATACTAGAGACTGGATCCCATGGGGAGAAAAGCTGATAATTAGGGTATCTTGAGCAAGAACAAGAGAAAGCATAATTTACATCTAGAAGGAAGAAGTGGAAGAGAGAAAGGATGTGAAATTTATGCCAAAGCTAAGAAAAGATTACTCACTTTATGGGAGCTACCTCCTTTTAAAGCAAAATTGTCAGGGCTTTTGATGAAGGGATATTTATAGAAGAATCAAAGTGTAGATACTGTCTTAGATACTTCAGGATATAAAACTAAAACCAAGAAAAGTAACAGCCAGTGTAGGGTCAGTCTTTATTGAATATAAGTCACAAGGGCTTCTCAAAAAACATAAAAAGTGTAAAAAATTACATTTATGTCCTGAGAGTCTCAAATGGGGATATTAAGAGATAACATGGAAAACCAAACTAATTGGCTCAAAGATGTGTAAAAAAACCCCTTGATATGGGAATTTGCTTTACCTCCCCTGGGCTGGAAGTCAATGTGATTGTCAACTATTATTAGAGAAGTACTACTGAGAATTATGCAATTATGGAAAACACTAATTTCTCAGAAGCAAATGATACTAGTAGTGGTTGGATATTTGTGAAGGAAATAATAAATATCTTCACCAGTTATACAGCTGGGAAGAAAGGAAGTTATTTAAGATTTGTTGGAAAGTAGTGATGCCACTGTATAGAAACTGTATGTACAAAGTAATTTTGGATAGGGCCCTAGCAAGCCAATTGAGTTTAAATAGAAAGAAAAAACCAGCAGAAATTAAACAAAACAACCCACCCTCCCCCAAAATACAAAAGTATCTAAGATTCAATATTCAATATTTAAATATTTAACATTCAATATTTAAAATAAGTTAGTATAAATTATTTAACATTCAATGTTTAAAAAAAAAAAAATTAAGCCTTGGTAAACTGTGAGAACTAGTTAATGGAATCGGCTAGAACGTAAAGATCAGGGAGCTGTATGGGATAAGTCACAGCTTGTGTACCAGTGACTTAAAAAAGAAAAAATACCCAAACTGTTCTATTTGAAGTTGTATTTAAATCACAGGAAAACTTTGGTAGGGAAGAGTTCTTGACAGAACTTGCTTAAAAACTAATGGAGGAAAAAAATAGGAATAAGAGAGGTTCCTATTAAACTGAGGCAAAAAATAAGCAAACTGCTCAGGAAAGAAAGCTTCTTTTTAGGGAAGTAAAAGGTCAAGGAAAGAAAATTGTGAAAAATCAAGTTGAATTGGCCCTTTGAAAGCCTAAGATCTTTCAGAGGAAAGATTTGGAGATTAACAAATTTGTATTTTCAAATCATCCCTAACATTAATTTTCTAAATGAGAATCTTGTAAAGAGAAAATTATGTATAAACTGATGAAGAACATGTATTAGGATAGATGCTAGCAGACATCTAACCCTCAGAGGAGTGAGATGCTGAAACAACCTTCCCATAGGACAATAGGAGGAAAATCCAGTTGAAAATGGAGAGTGGTACAGGTTATACGATGTAGCATTTGGACCTGCTCTATCTGTGATTTCATAAATATCTGATTGTCCTGGTTTCGGCAGGGATAGAGTTAATTTCCTTCCTAGTAGCTGGTACAGTGCTGTGTTTTGGATTTAGGATGAGAACAAAGTTGATAACGCACTGATGGTTTAGTTGTTGCTAAGCAGTGCTTACACTAGCCAAGGACTTTTTAGTTTTCCATGCTCTACCGACTGAGAAGGCTGGAGGTGCACAAGAAGCTGGGAGGGGGCACAGCCAAACTGGCCAAAGGGACATTCCATACCATGTGACGTCATGCTCAGTACATAAACTGGGAAAAGCTGGCTGGGGGGGCCGCTGCTTGGGGACTGGCTGGGCATTGGTCGGCGGGTGGTGAGCAATTGTCCTGTGCATCACTTGTTTTGTGTATTATTTTTATTATCATATTATTATTATTATTATCATTTTATTTCAATTATTAAACTGTTTTTATCTCAACCCACGAGTTTTTCTCACTTTTACTCTTCCAATTCTCTCCCCCATCCCACCGGGGGTGGGGGAGAGTGAGCGAGCGGCTGCGTGGTGCTCAGTTGCCGACTGAGGTTAAACCATGACAGTCCTTTTTGGCGCCCAACGTGGGGCATGAAGGGTTTGAGATAATAACAGATTAACTGGAGTGTATTAAGGAACTTATATCTGTTAATAGTTGTGGGTCACAATGTTGGTTTCTCTGTTCTTGATATTGATTTGTGTAATCTGCATCGTGCTCCTTTTTTTGCTGTACATGTTAAAGTTTAGTGTTGGTTTTTGCAGTTTGCTGTGGTCTGCAGTGAATAGTAATGTCTCGCTTGTGAGGTTTGTTTTTAGAACATTGACCTTGGCGTTAGTGTGGTATGTAAATTTCGCAATGAAGCCATTACTGTACCACAGAGACCATTTTGTGGAGACAACTAGCAATTGCAGTAACTTTTCTGAGAGTTTTTTTACGGAGGAAATACAGAATGGCAGTGTCACTACCTTCTTCTATGATGTTTCCTCCTCCATTACAGTAACTTTTCAGTATTTTCAACATCCTTGGGCAGTTAAGATACTTCTATTGGTATTTCTTTGGAATATTGTTTCAGTTTTGTCTAAAGTTGGTAAGCAATTTAAGAATATCATCCAGAGATCTGCCCCAAGGCTGGATAGTTATGAGTGGCAGGGTGTGTGGGACAAGATGGGCAAGTACCTAGGCCAATGGGCACCCCCAGTGTTTTGGAACTTCACCCCTGAGCAAGTGCAGAATCCTGAAAAGTTAGTAGACTATTTGGACAAAGTATGCTGTCACCCTGGCAACTCCAGAGAGATGCAGATCATTGCACCGTGCTGGGGCCTGGCCCATGCCTACCGAGCCCTGTTCAACACCATTCAGTGCCCTCAAAGGGAAGAGAAGGTCTCTGGATCTGATGGTAAAACGACACGCCCTGCAGCCACTCAGACCCGGGCGACAGGCCCTGCGGCCACTCAGACCCCGGTGACATGCTCTGCGGCTACTCAGACTCCGGCAACAGGCCCTGCGGCCACTCCAACCCTAGCAACAGGCCCCATGGCCACTCAGACCCCGGTGACATGCTCTGTGGCCACTCCAACCCTAGCAACAGGCACTATGGCCACTCAGACCCGGGCGACACGCCCTGTGGCTGAACCAAAGAACCAGCCTGTGCCGGTATCAGTCGCCCCTGTGCACAAGAAGAAATTTTGGAAGCGGAAGTCGGCTCGTTTAGTAAGGGAGGAAGAAGCTTCTTCTAAAAGGGGGCTGGAGGAAGAAGTATACGAGACAGACTACCCTGGAGAAGGGCCATCACGAGAACAGGAGGAGGAGAGCCGGCCACTGATCGGGGAGAAAGAAGAGGAAGAACTCATAAACAAGGCAGTGACCACCCGATCTCTATCCCTGAGTGAGCTGCAAGATATATGAAAAGATTTCAGCCGCCGTCCAGGTGAGCATATTGTCACCTGGCTGCTCCGATGCTGGGATAATGGGGCCAGTAGCCTGGAATTAGAGGGTAGGGAAGCCAAGCAGCTGGGATCCCTTTCTAGGGAAGGGGGCATTGACAAAGCAATTGGAAAAGGGACACGAGTCCTCAGCCTTTGGAGGTGACTCTTGTCAAGCGTGAAGGAAAGGTATCCCTTCAAGGAAGATGTCATATGTTGCCCAAGCAAATGGGCCACCATGGAGAAGGGTATCCAGTTCCTGAGGGAATTAGCTGTGCTGGAGGTGATTTATGATGACCTGAACAATGAACAACTATCTAAAGATCCAGATGAAGTCAAGTACACACAACCCATGTGGCGGAAGTCTGTACAGAGCGCATCATCGTCATATGCCAATTCATTGACAGTGATGACCTGGAAAGACAGAGAGGAACAAACAGTGGATGAATTGGCTGGTCAACTCCGGCAATAGAGGAAAGTCTCTCTTCCTCCCTTGTTTCGGCTGTGGAGAAACTGTCCTGGGAGTTCCAGCAACTCAAAGAGGATAGGTCCTACTCCTCACCTGTACGGACCAGTATCTCAGCTATTAGGAGTCAGCATTCTTTTGCTCAAGAGAGAGAATATAAAGGGTACACACCACGGGGCACCCTATGGTTTTACCTGTGTGACCATGGAGAGGACATGAGGAAGTGGGATGGAAAATCTATCTCAGCCCTAGGGGCACGGGTACGTGAATTGCAAGGGAAAACAATCACAGAAAGAGGTTCTTCCAGGAAAATTGCTGCTCCAGTCTCCACTGGGCATTCCCCAGACAGAGTAGAAGGGTCGATCTTACTTCCAATCTTAATAAAGGCACTTTTGATTGCATTTACAAGAAGTGAGTAACGGATACTATGACCAGGACTAGAGGGGCCCTGCCTCCAGCCAGAGGGAGGAAAGGGACAACCGCGTTTACTGGACTGTGTGGATTCGGTGGCCTAGCACATCAGACCCACATGAGTATAAGGCTCTAGTAGACACCAGTGCACAGTACTGCCTAATGCCATCAAGCTACAGAGGGGCAGAACCCATCTGTATTTCTGGGGTGACGGGGGGATCCCAACAGCTAACTGTATTGGAAGCCGAAGTGAGTCTAACTGGGAATGGGTGGCAGAAGCACCCCATTGTGACTGGCCCAGATGCTCCATGCATCCTTGGCATAGACTACCTCAGGAGAGGGTATTTCAAAGACCCAAAAGGGTACCGGTGGGCTTTTGGTATAGCTGCCTTGGAGACGGGAAAAATTAAACAGCTGTCCACCTTGCCTGGTCTCTTGGAGGATCCTTCTGTTGTGGGGTTGCTGAAGGTGGAAGACCAACAGGTGCCAATCGCTACCACCACGGTGCACCGGTGGCAATATCGCACCAACCAAGATTCCTTGATTCCCATCCATAAGCTGATTCATTGACTGGAGAGCCAAGGAGTGATCAGCAAGACCCGCTCACCCTTTAACAGTCCCATATGGCTGGTGCGAAAGTCTAATGGAGAGTGGAGACTAACAGTAGACTATCGTGGCCTAAATGAAGTCACGCCACCACTGAGTGCTGCCGTGCCAGACATGCTAGAACTTCAATACGAACTGGAGCCAAAGGCAGCCAAGTGGCATGCCACAATTGATATCACTAATGGGTTTTTCTCAATCCCTTTGGCAGCAGAGTTCAGGCCACAGTTTGCTTTCACTTGGAGGGGCGTCCAGTACACCTGGAACCAACTGCCCCAGGGGTGGAAACACAGCCCCACCATTTGCCATGGACTGATCCAGGCTGCACTGGAACAGGGTGAGGCTCCGGAACACCTGCAATACATTGATGATATCATCGTGTGGGGCAACAAAGCAAGAGAAGTTTTTGAGAAAGGGAAGGAAATAGTCAAAATCCTGCTGAAGGCTGGTGCTAGGCTGGATGTTCAGAGGGAGGGTCTCTTGTACACATCATGCAACTGATGCTACATGGAGTAAGTGGGTCGCACTAATCACACAATGGGCTCGAATAAGAAACCCCAGTCGCCCAGGAATCCTGGAAGTGATCATGGATTGGCCAGAGGGCAAAGATTTTGGAATATCGCCAGAGGAGGAAGTAACGCGTGCTGAGGAAGCCCCAATGTATAATGAACTACCAGAAAATGAGAAGCAATATGTTCTGTTCACTGATGGGTCCTGTTGTATTGTGGGAAAGCATTGGAGGTGGAAAGCTGCTGTACGGAGTCCTATGCGACAAGTTGTAGAAACTGCAGAAGGAGAAGGTGAATCGAGCCAATTTGCAGAAGTAAAGGCCATCCAGCTGGCTTTAGACATTGCTGACTGAGAAAAGTGGCCAGTGCTCTATCTCTATACTGACTCATGGATGGTGGCAAATGCCCTGTGGGGGTGGTTGCAGCAATGGAAGCAGAGCAACTGGCAGCGCAGAGGCAAACCCATCTGGGCTGCCGCATTGTGGCAAGATATTGCTGCCCGGGTGGAGAACCTGGTTGTAAAAGTCCGTCACGTAGATGCTCACATACCCAAGAGTCGGGCCACTGAAGAACATCAAAACAACCAGCAGGTGGATCAAGCTGCTAAGATTGAAGTGGCTCAGGTGGATCTGGACTGGCAACATCAGGGTGAATTATTTCTAGCTCGGTGGGCCCATGACACCTCAGGTCACCAAGGAAGAGATGCAACATACCGATGGGCTCGTGATCGAGGGGTGGGCTTGACCATGGACACTATAGCCCAGGTTATCCATGAATGCGAAACATGTGCTGCAATCAAGCAAGCCAAGCGGTTAAAGCCTCTCTGGTATGGAGGACGATGGCTGAAATATAAATCTGGGGAGGCCTGGCAGATCGACTATATCACACTCCCACAAACCCGCCAAGGCAAGCGCCACGTGCTTACAATGGTGGAGGCAACCACCGGATGGCTGGAAACATATCCCGTGCCCCATGCCACCACCCGGAACACTATCCTGGGCCTTGAAAAGCAAGTCCTATGGCGACATGGCACCCCAGAAAGAATTGAGTCAGACAACAGGACTCATTTCTGAAACAACCTCATAGACACCTGGGCCAAAGAGCACGGCGTTGAGTGGGTGTATCACATCCCCTACCATGCACCAGCCTCTGGGAAAATTGAACGATACAATGGACTGTTAAAGACTATGCTGAGAGCAATGGGTGCTGGGATGTTCAAACATTGGGATCCACATTTAGCAAAGGCCACCTGGTTAGTCAACACTAGGGGATCTGCCAGTCGAGCTGGCCCTGCCCAGTCAGAACTTTTACGTACTGTAGATGGGAATAATGTCCCTGTAGTGCACATAAAAAATATGTTGGGGAAAACAGTTTGGGTTATTCCTGCCTCAAGCAAAGGCAAACCCATCCGTGGGATTGCTTTTGCTCAAGGACCTGGGTGCACTTGGTGGATAATGCGGGAGGATGGGGAAGTCCGATGTGTACCTCAAGGGGATTTGATTTTGGGTGAGAATAGCCAATGATCTGAATTATGTGATGTTAAGTACTAATTATAGTTATAATAGATATACTAATAATACTAATAATATTATATGCCATACTAATGTTATTACAATAAGAATCACCCAGACTAATGAAGAATAACTTCAGTGAAACCAAGCAAAGCACAGTGATGATGGTACCAGAACGGACTTCAACATGAAACAATCCAACACCACATACCATCTCCATTTTTCCTGCCCTGGAAGATTATTATGACAGATGGAGCCCGAAGTCATGGACTAAATGAACTCACTGAACATTTTAGAGGGATGGCTCACAGACTAAGGGAATGATATCTCTGTGTGTGTGTGTGTGTGTGTATATATATATAAAAAAAAGGGGGGTGGGGATTAATGAAAATGTACTGGAAAATATGAGACTTGAGCATGATGTAGATGGTATAGAATAAGGGGTGGATATTGTCCTGGTTTCGGCAGGGATAGAGTTAATTTCCTTCCTAGTAGCTGGTACAGTGCTGTGTTTTGGATTTAGGATGAGAACAAAGTTGGTAACACACCGATGTTTTAGTTGTTGCTAAGCAGTGCTTACACTAGCCAAGGACTTTTTAGTTTTCCATGCTCTACCGACTGAGAAGGCTGGAGGTGCACAAGAAGCTGGGAGGGGGCACAGCCAAACTGGCCAAAGGGACATTCCATACCATGTGACGTCATGCTCAGTACATAAACTGGGGAAAGCTGGCTGGGGGGGCCGCTGCTTGGGGACTGGCTGGGCGTCGGTCAGCGGGTGGTGAGCAATTGTACTGTGCATCACTTGTTTTGTGTATTATTATTTTTATCATCATCATATTATTATTATCACTTTATTTCAGTTATTAAACTGTTTTTATCTCAACCCATGAGTTTTTCTCACTTCTACTCTTCCAATTCTCTCCCCCATCCCACCGGGGGTGGGGGGGAGTGAGCGAGCAGCTGCATGGTGCTCAGTTGCTGACTGAGGTTAAACCACGACACTGATTTTCTTAATTTGAAGTAAAGTAGCTATAAGAGGGACACAGAAAGCCACCTTTCCCTAGAAGACCTCAATTAGAGCACTTCTGTAAGATACAACGTTAATCCTTTTTTGGAAGAGAGGGCAACTGAACCAAGTATCATATTTGTGAGACAGAGAAGTCCCTCCGTGACAGTATTAATTACAGATGTTTTGGTTAGGGAGTAGAAGGAGGAGAAGAGAGAGGAGGGAAGACGGATGCAAAAATACCATATTTATCCATCTGTCTCTTTTTCTTAAAGTTTCTGTAGACATCAATAAGTATTTGTTCTTAGAACAAGCACATCGGGCTTTAATTTGGGACTAGGATTAGAGACAGACTGTAACTGCACAGCATTGCTCATGTTGAGTTTTCTCTGGACAGAATTTCAGTCAGCTAGGGAAAACTAGTTTCTCAAACATAAATCAGATATGGATTTTGGTATCAAATTTTTCATCTTCCTAGCTGCAGCCTAGCCCTGAAGTAATGTAAAATATGAGTCAGGACTATGTGCTAAATGCTTCAATAGATCTAGTTTGCAGTTTTGAGAACATTTGTCTTTATAGGTAAAGCTATATCAGTTCATTAAGAATTAAGCTGCCTCTGATTTTGCCTGGGTTTACTTTAGATGTTTTTTCTCTTTTAAATAAAAAATGTTTGATTTCCTTCACCAAATCTGCTTTTTATTTTGGAGTGATAGGAAACAAAGCTCAAAGAAGTGCTGCAGGCTTCTGGACTGGCTGATTGGTAAAATGATAACAAAACCTGACACAAACCAAGCAAAAAAGTTCTGGGGAGCGCATTAGTTTTCCTGTGAGAGATTCACATAGCTAAGAACCAAAAAGTTTGAGTCTCTGCCAAGAAAGGCTGGAAAGGGAGGGATTTTTTCCAAGTCAGGAAAGGATAGCTCAGGCTAGGAAGGCTATCGCATCGCAGTGTACTAAATGCAGTCCTGGCAGATGACTTGAAAAATGCCTAAGGCTGGGGCATTTCAGCAAAGCACTTAAGTGTGTGGGTACCCTCTTTGACAATGGTCTACTGGTCACCTACGTAAAGTTCTGAGTCAATAATTCAAATGTTTTTCCCAGGGTCAATAACCTGAAAATTTTTCCCAGAACTAGACTGAAGACAAAAGCACAGACAACTGCAGAAAGGACCCTTCCTTATTGCTGTGGCTGAACAACACATGCTCTAGTTACCTTACTTTGTGGTAACATTTTAAACCTTAATACGTTTTTATATAATCCATTCTTCTTCATAACAGAAGAAAACATATCAATGGCTATAATCATTATTAAAAATCTTTCTTATATTGTGAAAGGAGAAAAAAGTTTTGTAAAAAAATACATCAATCCCCTTGACATATAATATCAAGGACATTTTTATAGCAGTAAACAAAAACAGTGGCTACCGAATGTGACGCGAGTTTCAGCAGATACAGTAGGAGAAATCAAAACAAGTTTAAATGAAAGCTCTAAGGATTCTTTCAACGGAAAATAAATGGAGGACGAGCACAGAGGAGTCCACAGCGTATAAAATAACAAATACTTCAAAACTGCTGACAGCAGGGCTGGACTGCTAAGGTGACGAATGCTCAGGAAGCTGTACAATATAAACAAACACGTTTTAAGTATCCAAGTGAGACCACACTTTGAGAGCAACGTCATGTCATTTCAACCTCTGGCTGCCTGTGTCCTCTCAGTGGTGGCAAACTGGTTGACTACGTTCAAGTCCCAAAGACACTAAGACCTCAAAGGAAAATACAAGTGGCCTGCGTTAAGACCCTGGTCAGCAATATTTCTTTTGTTGAGTATTCTTTTTAAATCAATTGATGAGAATGCAAGCCCAAATTCAGTAATTACTGGCCCCATTCAGAAGAAGATTATTACTGTCTGGCTAAGATATCAAACTGAAGATCTACATTAGAAATATGTCATAAGGAATCCCAGGAAAAGCGTAATTTGACTGACTGGGGAGACAGGAAACCCTCAGTCCTAGAAATGCAAAGACTAAAGAAAGTAAGGTTAGAAAGAGTCTTGTGTTGCAAGATATATGTTAACACATTTTAAAAGTCATAGTAATTAAAGAACCACTACTTAGGTTAACATTATGAAGCACTGTAAAAATATCCCAAAGAGAAAAGAGAGAATAAACGACGAGGAGACACATGTAGGCACCCAGATTTCAACTGCATCAGAACACAGTTGAAGAAAGAATCCCTACATGGTGAACACCGAGCAGCTCCATAGTGCTTGAGGTTATTTTTGTTTAAAAGAGGTAGCAAAATACTTTCCTAGCCATAAACTGAACAATAGTAATACAGAACTGAAAGAAATTCTGGTATTCTGGTGTTTAATTGTTTAAAACAGAGTCTCAAAAAGCCATACAGATTGAATCCAGTATTTAGAGACTGGAATACAAGCTATCCCTAATATTTCTAACTCCTTCCAGTAAAAAACCACAAAAAAGTAGATTTCTTATAATCCTCATAAAGAAAGCATAAGGGAATCTTATCAGTCTTCCCCCCCCCCTCTCCCCCCTTATGTAGAGCATACTTTGAGTTCAGAGGACTTCTTAGACAAGTACAACTCAAGAGCTGAGACTGGCAATACAATGGTGGGACCAACGTGAATGATCTTCCTCAAACTGATGCCCTCTAGAGGTGTCTCAAATTGAGAAAAGAAAAAAAGGACAGTACTCAATATCATTAATACAACCTGAAATCTTCCGTCCTGAGAAATTTAAAAAGAATGTGACAGATTTACTCAGGAGTGTTTAATTTTTCCAATTAACATGAGTTCTCCTCATATTAACCTAAACCATATATATTTTGTCCAGGTTTAGACAGTGCTTAAGGGAATGGTGTTATAGCCATAAAGGTCTATTGACAAAAGCAAGTCAAGGTTAGGAGAAAGAGAAAATACATTTTATAAGGCCAGCTACTACAGTCAGAACAACTGAAAGATACATTAAGCCAAAAGCCTTTCCTGAGGTCATGATACATGTCTTAAATCCTATATTCACTTTTGGGTACCCACATTCCCGAAGTAGAGTTTTGGAAACAGACAGCGAGCTGATCTAATGCCAGCGTAATGTCAGTATAAACCAGTGTAACATCCTGCCCATAATTACCACCTTGCAGAAGCAGATTTTGAAACAGAAGTAAATGCAGTGTGATGAGAAATAATAAACAGGAAGCACTAACAATACCACAACTAAATAAAAAGTCTGAATTAGAAAAAAAAGGTAATCAAAGGCAGTGATTACCTATGTACTCTGCTAATACACTTGTGAGTTATTTTCCAACTTTGTTCTCATTGCTAGCAAATACTGTTTTAGGCTGCTTTATTTTAGTAGATACATGTAATGCATCTCTTATTCCAAAGAATCATTAAACAAAGTGAAATATGAAGTCTTTTTTTGACATACAGAAGTACTTGCACTGACAGCTCATTTCACTTTGATTCAATGCCACTGTGTAAAATACCCAAAGAACAAGGACACAATTATGTAATGATATTCTTTTCAGTTTTCGCTCTCTGGTATGTCCATCTGCTTATTTAGATATTGATCTGGGCATAAAACATGCACCCATCTTTTACACTTTAGGTAAATGGCAGCTAAATTCCAGCTAGGTTTCACTGCAGACCATCCTGAAAGAAAGGAAACCAAATGTATGGCTACTATTGTAGTCATCACCTAGTAAACTTAATCTTTTGAAGCAGATATCCTTCCTGCCCTATTGCGTTTGCCTGTCAGCCAAGCAGGGCCTATTTTAGATCAAGAAAGAAAAAAAAAAGAATCCGGAAAGTTTCTAAAGTAACAATATTTTCTTCTTAGTCTGTTCGACAATGAACACATTTATTTACATTACTGAGCCCAGGAAGGGTTCCAAATTCCCAGTATCCTATATTCATATCAAGGCAAGATATTGGCGTGTCAGCCACCTTTCTGATCCATATTCGAGTTTTTTTTATAGAAAGGAGGCCTGAGCATGTGAGCTTGCAGGGATCCCTGACATGCTCTGACAGATGTCTGAACTGGAAGACCAGGAGATGAGGACCTCAGTTTTCACTGCAGTGAATCCCAGCAGGTAAGTCTAGACAACGCGTTCCTTTTTCAATTGCACATTGTATTATAAAGCAGGAGGGATTTGATCACTCTAGCAGTTCTACTTCATTTCCAAGCCCTCAGTCTCACTGGAAATCAAACTAGGACGGGGGGGAAGATCTTGATTGCCATATATTTGGTTGCATTTTCCTGAAGGAGTTATAATATCATCTAAAAGAGCTATTCTGCCAAGATAATTATTTCTCAAATGTCTGAAAAACTTAGTGAGCTCTCTAGGCATATCATGCTTACCCAGAATTTTACAACATGGCAATATGGTTTTACAATTAATTAGTACACTCTCTGGGGACCTGAGGCCTCCATTTCATCTTCTTGCTATCTCAGGTTGAGGTTCCCAAAACAGTTGTAAGTAAAATTATTGAATCACATGTATCTTCATCTCCATGTAGATGTGGGACACTTTTTGGAAGGTTATGGTCTTCTGACACTTGGCTGTCTTTATGTTTTACTTAGATATTTGTTTGATTTTTGTACATGGTGACCTCTTAACCAGCAATGTACTAGATGTTGATTTCAATATAACTACATTCATCAGTCAAGTAATTTAAAAACTACATTCCTGTGGTATCATGTGTTCATCTTGATTTCCCATGTGGATTTTTTTGTTGCTTTTTTCCCTTGGTTTTTTTTTTCCCCCCTTATAATCTAGTTCAACATTTTCAAAGTTCGTCATACTTCGTAAGCAGATCAAATCATTATTCAATTTAACTTGAGGTTTATTTGGGCACAATGAAGAGGCCCAGCCTATTCTGAAAGATGCTGAACATCTGTACATGTGGCAACTTAATTTTAGGTTCTTGTTCCCCAAGTTGGAATCTGGAATCCTTACAGGATGTGGGGGCACCACTGAGAATTTAGTTCACAGCATTTTCTTGCTGGGAGTCATATTAACCAATGTGTTGTTCTACCCTTATACGCGTCACTTGGGGTAAGAAGGAGCCAACTGAGATTGGGATGTAAAACAGAACACACAGACACACCTCTTTGATCCTGGAATTATGTTCTTCCAAACATCATAGTTTTCACCAAACGCTTCAATGAAATAGTTGGAAAATGTTTGCAATATTGGCAGAAAGTTTTCCTTAACTTCATTTTTGGAAACAACTGAGCCATTTTCAGCAATACCCTTTAAGAATTACAAAGAAGCAAAATAAAAACATAAATCCTGAATCAGAAGCAAAGGACAAGCATGGAAAATTTCAGTCCAAACAATTAGTTTAGCACAGTTATAAATATCTGCAAACTGAGGCTTTCAGTGTTTCCATTGAGTTAGGCAATCTTAATTTAGACATTACTGCTTGCTATGCCTATAATGTAACCCCACACCCCTGCCCCCCAAAAAATGCAAAGGCCGCAGTTACTGAATTACTTAGTTGATGGTTTCATACTTAAACTCTTTCAGTCTTTATGCAGCTGATGTAGAAATGAGACTCTGTGTCTGACTGTTGTTCCAATCTAATGAACACATGGAATAAAATAATCAGACACTAGCAAGTTCAGGCAGTTTAGGCAGTTCACTTTTGAACTACTGTGCAAATAAATCTTTCAAAGTTTAACTTGACTTAAACAATCCAGTGGTTTCTGGTGCTATTCTTGTTCACCTTGTATGTTCAGTTCTCTTTTTCTTATAATTCTTTCCAATTTTTTCAGTGCTTGTTTTCAATGTACTATTCTTACACAAAGATCTGCCAGCTACTGTCCTGTGATTTAAAAATGGGTGCCAAACATAATGATTGTTTTATACGTTTCCTGAACTAAAAACTAGGAGGATAGTCTTGATGCTATAATAATCATAATAAAAAGTAACCTCCAAAAAAAGGTATCTTGCTACCTTATATCTGCAAGTCCTTAGTTTTCTGCATCCTCCTAATTTTTCTTCACTGAAGAGTCATTTTCAAGGTCTGAATGTTCCATATTTATGCATCAGCTGAGACCACAGGCTAAAATCTTTCCTAATATCAACCATCTAATCTCACCAAAGTCAATAGGATTACACCAACACAAAACAAAGCAGTATTTATTCACTTGCCTCTGTTCTAACGGCAATAATTCTTTTGATGACTTCTGCATGTCTTGCATGTTGTATCTTGTAATCTTGCTTATTATCTTTCTCAGCATGTCTTGCAGATTAGTACAAAAGTAGATGGAAAGGTTAAATAGGAAGTGCTGTATAAATATCCACCATCAGCCAAACATGCTTGAGTTCAACAGGCACTGTTTCTCCCTTGCTGTGCTAGATACAGATTTTGGCAGTCTTGAAAATGGGGAGCTTTGCATTTTTAAGAGAAATGTAGCAAGACCCAGAAAACAATCAGTTAAAAAATTCATCAATATGTATTTTTAAATCTACAGTGTGATCCTTCCCAGCTCATTTGTATTAATATTAGGCTAAGGAAAATCAAGCTGGATTTTTTAAAAATCTCTTTTCTTTATGTAGATTGTAAATCTCATTCAAGTAACATTAGCAGATGTTAGTTACTGCTAGCTACTTCTAGTGTCTTCTCTGGATCATGCTGGCAGAATATAAGATAAAAGCCTTCCAGAGCTGTGAGTTTTCCTGAGATGATCAAAGCATTGCAAAATTTGCTGTTTCACTGTAACATCTGCAGCTGGGGCATCAATTTCTAAAGCATCTTATGCTGGCTGAGAGGAATAAAGAGAGGCTATTCAAAGATGTGCTGGAAGATACTCGTTTGCCAGGAAAAGCAATAACTGATCCCCTGAGTGAGGTGGAATATCCAGGTACTTCCAACATCATCAGAAATGGTCCCTCAACTAACCTGAGGCGAGTGTGGTATTCCAGCATGTCAGAGCACTGGCTGGTCTGAAATGAATCTGAGATTTCATTCTGCAGGACTGTACAGTACTTCATGCTTTGCAGTCAAGGAAAAGGACATGCTTTTTCTTATCAAGCCAAATAAGTTTGGACAAACTTTATTTTAATTTCTTCGGTTTATCACTTCCTCATTTATCCACACAGAAAGGGCAGAGTGTACATAAACAGAAACGTATGTATGCACATCTATATATACATGTATATGCAGAGAGAATGTATATATAAAACCACATAAAATATACACAGGCACAAAGGCACACACAAACATATCTATCTATCTAAAGAGAGAGGGTCATACAAACACATGTACACATACCAGGATCTGCACCTTTGGAGAAAATGGATATACGTGCAGAATGTTACCCTTGATTTATAATTAATTTGACATAATGGCTTAATCCTGAGGTATCTGTCTGGGCATTTGGTTTGGGTGAAGATTGAAAGCAGATGATGATACAGACAGCCATGCTGAATAGCATGACGTAGGTTTACTTTGGGAGTAGCTCACTATGATCCAGGCTACAGGAAACTGGCCATAAGCATCAGCTTCTTACCTCCTTTTTTTTCCAAGGGCACTTAGACTCACAGAACATCTATAACAATGGGGATGGCACAGTCCATTTGGGTCTTGTTGAATGGGAGACAGACCTTAGCCATTTTGTTTTTCCCTTTGCCAGGACCAGATTTTTACATTTCAGTCAGTATTTAGTAATATCTCGCTGCATGAAGTTTATCATCTTCAACTGAATTTAACAGAAAGGTTGTAGCAAGGGTGGCAAAAGCTAGGACACTGTCAGTATGACTCAGTATAAGAAATTACTCTGAGCTACATTTTGCTCTCAGGGATGGTCTGACATCTCTAATTACAGCTAATTTTTGTTTTCCTCAGTTTGGTGGAAACCCATACAGTGTCAGGAAGCACAGTTCTAGTCTTCAGTAATTGAATTTGGCTGATGGGCTATGTCAGCCAGTATGAAGAAATCTCTAATGAGGAAGGGCTCAAGCCAATCTTTGCTGAGTAAGTCTCCCATGATCAAGTAGTTTTCCTTCCTATATTTTTGTATGTTATGTATGCATGTGTTACACTGTTTTATGTGAGGTTAATCAGAGAGAAAAAAAAGAAGTCTTCTGATCCCCTTAACTAAAGAATATTAAGCCTTTCAGCATTTGCTGTGTGTGATTATGCAAAAAGAGCCTGTTTCTTATTTGTTTTGGTTTTTATGAGCTGGAAATCTCCCTCAGATTCACTGACGTGTTGCATGAATCACCAGGACTATTTTTATTCTAATAATAGTTCTTTTCTAAAGGTTGAACTGGATAAGCTGAAAACTCTTAAATGTTGTCCAGCAGTTTAAGAATGGAACTGAAGGCTGTAAGAGGAAACCGTAACAGGATACATTTTGTTTTAAAAGCTTGGCACCACATAGCCCAAATACATTCAAAATGAAGTCTGAAATACCAGAAAAGGTCACAACAAAGAAAACTCAAAACTCAGTCCCCCAAACCTTTTATTGTAGATAATTTTGATGCTGTGGGGTCATGTATCCAGACTCTCACCTCGTGTCTCCTCTCCATTTAACCATTTACATGGCTTTCTCTCAACACAGCAAGAAACCATTTATATGAGTCAAAACACTATGATTGATGGAACAGCATGACATACAGCATAAGTTCATGGGGCCAAGCGGAACTTTGTTGTAAGTGTGTGCGTCTTACAGTGCTTCCCAGGGTATGCAAAATGTTCATTAGTGAGGGGAAAAGGAATTTTCTTGAGACACTTGCTTTTCTCATTATTGTTAGCTTCGTGACCTTTATTAAGCATAATTGTGTGTTCAATGTGCTGAGGTGGCTAGGGTATAGATTAATGTTTCTTTTGTTGTGCAAGGTTATGAGAAATGCTGGGATATGGTCTGTTTGAGGGCAAGTCTTCAAGTCATACAGGGAAAAACCTGCGTAAATTCCTCTGGCCTTAGAAAGCTGCTACAGATTCAGTGCAAAGAGTTCCTCCTTTATAGTCTAGAGAATGTGCAATCAAGTCATAGTTTGTGAAAAACAATGAAAACTATTGTAAAAGATAATTTGCCTGAGTATTCTCTTTCTTACCAACTCTGCCTTTTATAAAGATAACACTTCTTCACTAGAATGGTTATTAGACTGTACAGCTTTCATGCTATCAAGAGGAATGAATACACTGTGCTTTGCACCAGGAGGTACTGGTTCATTATGATCCCAATAAGAAAGGCACTCTGTAAAGTATTGCTTAAAATGCCATTTATTAGAGCTAGTACTATAAAGAAAGAGAGGGTGGTATAGATAACCTTGTCTCCCTTCAGGTGCTGGAAACCCCGAGTCGTGCAGTACCTAATGGGCCTCTAATCAGGGTGCAGCAGGCTGTGCAGAGCCCATCCGTGGTAGGGTTGCCTCAATTTGGTCATTCGAGCTATTTTTTAAAACAAAACAACTCTATTCATCATTTCGACTGTCAAACAAAGAAGATACTCATGTGTGAACTTGTTGCTGCACTGTTAGATAAAGGCAAGGCCACGCAGGTGGTGTAATCACCAGTACCGAGTGGGAGCTGCCTGCAGGCTCCTCTGTTATAATTACTGGCCAAGTTTATCCTACGGCCGAGGGATGTGAGCAGCAGAAGGTGGGTCTGAAGGCCACGCTGTATGTGCAGCACAGTGCAGCACAGGCCTGCACCTGCTCAGGTTAGCTGTGATGTAGGTCACTGACTCCTCCATCTACAGTGGTCTTCTTGTCAGGGTCACTACATACAGTTATAAACGTACACTTACATATGCTGCAGGAAAGCATTCACAAGACTATACAAAAGCATGTATATCGAACAATTTAGGTATTCTACAGCAATCTCATTATATTCTAAGAGATTTTCTTTTCCCAGTTACTCACAGGCCAAAGTCAGATGAAATGCCAGGGCAAACTTAACAGTTTACTGCTGTTGGAGGAGGTGCTCCTGCTTCGCCTCACTTCATTCCAGATTACCATGTATTTTCTTTCTCTCTCATGGGTCTTTCGCTAGTAACCATTCTTGGATAGGCCAGTTCAGCTCACGAACCAGGCAGAAAACTATACACTCCCCCCCCTCCCCCCTTAGTTTTTTAGCAAATTAATGAGTTGAACTGGCTTACAGGGAGTTCACATTAACAAAAGAGCTGGTGTAAGGGATCTAGGGGAATTTACTGCTGGAAGAGAGAAAGCAGAACGTGAGGGAGGGTTTGTAGCAGCAACAAAGGTGCACCCCACCTTGCCTGGCTGCATTGTAAGCAATCTTCTTGTCCACACACATACCATATTGCATTACAGATGTGAGACCTAAAGATGATTAGAAATACATTTTAATTATTTCAGTGTTGCAGGTTACAATACTTTACTAAGAATGTATTATGATAACATGCCTGTTATAGCTTCTTAATAACTATGTACATTTATGTATGTACACACACCTTCCATGGATACTGTAATAACAGCACAGTAATACTGTCAATGTGACTGCTTAGTAAGGGTTTTATTCAGATTTTAACCAAGATACTAGCAGGATTTTTAAAAACAGCTGAACAGGCTAGTACCTGTCCTGCACAGTGTGAAGAACCTTCGACAAGGTGTTAGCTTTTTAAAAGAATACAATTAAGTGTTAACTTCCATTTTATATAAGAAAGGTCCCTTGTATCAAATATCCAAGTCTCACTTGCCATATTTTTCCTTTGCTTTCAAAATACTCAGATTTTCAATTTCCTTAAAAGTTCCAAGGCCTACTTTATAGAAAAAAAAAATTCAGTTAAGGAACTGTTAGGAGTTTCTTTTTATAGACAATTTGGAGTCCAAGTACTTTCCAATTTATTTCAGTGGGATGTTTTGCTTGCTAAATCTACAGGAGCTGCATGCATTTGTCATCCTTGATGACCAGGCCTCTTTCCCCAGGTTAGTAAATAGGGTTTTATAAAATGTTGCTCATTTGGTCTGTTATCATAATATTCCAGAGAAACTCATAAAAGCACAGAGCAGTTCTTAGTAGGCGAGTATAGTGGCTTAGTCCATTGAGCATTTGTGGTAGAAACAAGGAAAAAAAATCTAGTTTTGAGTCAGAGCCTTAATGATTTTTTAACTAACACTGGGAGTAAAGGTAACTGTGAAGCTTGTGCATATGTTGTTAATTCAAGGGTTATGGAATACGCATATGATGTCAGGTGTGCTTTGAGTGATACAGAGCACCACAGGACGTATTTAGATGTGACAGCACCACTTATTCTTTTAATTTTATAATCTGACTATCCATCTCATGTCATTCCACCCCCACACCTGTCAAGACTCACACTGCTGGCTGCCATCTCCAGTCCCTGGCAGCTGGGAGACAACACGTATTTATGCCTCTTTCCCACTTAGTGATCCGGCACATCAGATGTGGCCAGTCCATGAATTCTTTGATATTATGGCCAGCTGTGCTTGACGAATGGGGTCATAGAGTAGGGAAGAAGCCATAGTGCGGTACTGCTGCCAACATGCATTTCCCTTTATGGAGGCCCCACATTCAAAGAAGTGCTTAGTAGGTGGTACACAGCTGCAGTCCAATGTCATAGCATCTGCCCTGTTGCATTACCCCAGGTGTCAGATGCATCACTCTCACCATATGAAGAGTAACAGTGAGTCTTGCCTATGGGAAGGAAAGAAACATGAGATGTCTACCTCCCAGGCAAAGAAAAGTTTGCTCACTCAAAAGAAAGAGTGAGCGGAGGGTCAGAACTTGCCATGTGCAAAAGGCTCTGTTGAAAAATAGGAATGTCCTCAACTACCGCCACACTCTATTGATTGCACTCTCTTTTTCTCACTATTACATCACCTATGAAACTCAACTTCCTTCCAAAGCAAGAGGTGAGGATGCTCACAGAATGGGTGAATATTTTGTGTGGCTCTTCAGCCAGGATCAGCCAATTTATGGCAGGTGAGATTCTAATCCAGATATTTACCAAAGTTACTAATGTTTATGCTAACTAACTGTTCAGTGCTGGTGTTACTGGACTGAACCAGCAAGAAAAGGTTTGCAGGGAAAAACAATACTTTTTGTTAGGCCAACAGGAATAGCTGCAAAAATTATACAAAGCTCTAGGGCACACAAACCAATCTTCAACTTTATACATCAAGAAACGACAACAGCTCTAACAAGCCACCCTTTCTACCACAAGATGATAATCCTCCATGATCTACTTCATGAGTTTCTCCACTGTGTGCAGTGGCTTCTGTCTTATCGTTTATCTTTTTCAGTAGTGTTAATTGTTCTCTGCAAGGACTTACACTGCATTTCATCATTCAAAATACACTATGGTCAAGTTGCAAACAAAAAAAGAGAGGGAATGAGAGTACAAGCTATACATGTGCTTGTGCAGCTTTTAGGATATTTTCATGTTAGCTGGCTACACTGAAAGATGGTGAATACTCATTTGAAAACATATGGATAAATAAAACCCAGGTTGGGTAAAATAAATACCTAAAGTCCTTGCAGTTCTTTATTTCTGCTCTGTGCAACTCTGTGAATGGTCTGGTGCGAGATGCCTTTCTAAACTAAACTCTTTGAATGATAAAGAGATCCTGTGACATAGCTGCTTCTAGAAATCACTCCATGAGATTTCCACCATAAAGATGTGGTCAAAGTGGACATACTTGTCATGTGCCCATATTTGTCATGTGCCCATATCGGTCATGTACTAAACAGTTAACAATCTGTCATAGATTATCATGAAGATTACATAAATAAAAGTCACAAGCATAGCCTAAAATTAGCAACAAATCTTTCTTTTACCGGTGTATAGAATTAGTATCTACCATAGTCCTAGGAAAATCTAGGAGAGATAGGAATGTAGATGTTGAAGGAACCCCAAGATTTCTCATTTTCTTGGACAAGGATCTTGACTACCTGTGACAGATATCAGACTAAACTGTTTTTAACTGTCTCCAAAGATGGGAATTTCAAAATGTTCTCAAGAAAAATAATACATTATTCAACTGTTCTTACAGTTACAAAGTTTTCTTAGTATCTAGCCTACAGCTTGCTTGGAGTAAGTTAACACTATTATTTCTCATACTAACCTCAGTGAACCTGAAAAACAACTGACCACTGTCTCTATAAGGACTTCCTACACATTTGATTAACTGCTGTATTTAATACTTGGCCTTTTTTTCTTAGGCAGAACAAACTCCTCCTATTTCAACTTATAGGTTATCTTTCCTAAAACACTTTTTTGGATTCTTTCCAATTTCTTTGTATTTGGGCCTGGCTGCAAAGAGAGTAATTATCTCTGTTATCTCCATTATGTTGCTTCACACAACCCCCATGTGAATAGATTTCAAAGTGGCAATGTTTTGTTTGAAATGGCATCATGTTGTTAACTTGTACAACTCCTACTCCTTCTTCACTAGTTGTTTGCTGCATATGTATTCAATTTCTTCCTTTTGAATATAATTCTTGCATTTGTATTTATTGAATAATTTTTTGTTTATTTCCAATCATTTCACCAATCCAGAAAGATCACTCTGAATTGCAATTCAGTCCTATGTGCTTTATTCTCTTTCAGTTTCGTATTATTCACATATTTTCAAAGTGTCTTCTCTATACCTGATAGCCATTAATGAAAATGTGGAAAGGTACCAGACCTAAGCTGGATTCAGTTGACATGTCCTCCTAACTGACAACCAGTTACTCATGACTTCTCTTTAAGTGTTTTGAAAACATCTGTTCTCCCACTTTATAATAGATAAATCACATTTCTTCAGTTTGGACGTGAGAACATCCTGTGTGACTACATAAAAAATTCTGCCGAAGATATACCATACCAATTCTCTCTTCCCATACTCTGGACTAATTACTTTTGTGAGAAGGTAACTAGTTTGCTATTATATGATTTGTTGCGGAAACTTCCAGAGCAGCTGCTTCTTGTCACTGTGTTATTCTACAGATGGTCTTAGATTGATTGTGTAGTAATGAATTAAAAAAAGTACCTCTCTTGATACCAGGGTTTCACTGTTTTATGTTTCCTCATCTACAGCTTTAGCATTTTTTCAGTCTTATACCTCAACTGGTCTTCATGAGCTTTTGAAAATAATCACTAAAACGTGCAAGTGAACTGGCTAGTGTTTTAGGAATTTTATCAGATCTTGATGACATGAATACCCGGTTTAATTCCCTGTTTTTTGCTTTTCTGGCCTATATTCCTACCTCCATTTTTGTTATTAGTTGTTAGTTGTGTTAGGGATATGGTCACAGTGAACCTCTTTTTGTGAAGGCCAAAGCAAAAAATGTATATACAACTCCAGTCATTTGCAATCTACACAGCTGTAATGAGACATCTTGTTACTCTGCTTCTCCAAAAAAGACATCAAACAAATCTTTTTTCTTCATTTTCAAAGCAAAAAGCAAGGAATGGCAAGTTTTCCTTTCCATGGAAACTATCCAGGACCTGCTTTGATTGATCAAAGAAAAATTGTGAAACCTTGTCAAACCAAGAGCAAGTACTTCGTTTCCCAGCACCTCTCAAAATCAGAAAAGGAACAAGCTCCATTGTCTTTGAATGCATGGCTCCTTCTTGATCTGAAGGATCTGAATGAAGACTTCTGAAAAAAATGAAGAGTTATGTTCTTGAAGTAATGCAAATTTGTCATTGATTTATTTAACACAACTTGCAGATAATTACATGGAAATAAAGGAAGAAGTTATGATTTAAATTCAGTGTCCTATGACTGATTGACGGATGATTCAGCACATGGAGTGACATGTAGATTCAGGCCTAAGAATAGAAGTCCTGGAACAGACTTGCTTTCCCCGTGAACTTCTTTATTTCCACAAAAGGAACTCAAGATGGGTATCCCGGACAACTAGTATCTCAGCAGAGAAAGAATATGACAGACAGGACATGTGGCCAAACACTGCTTGAGTGTAAAAAGTGTTCATATGATATTTGTTAAGCTGTAGTTACATTTATTTTGGAAGAGAATTATATTTTATAGGCCTCTCATTGGGAGTATGCTTTCATAAAAGGGGTAAAGGCAAACGTCATGGAAATTATAATACATAAAAAAATGTTAAGTCCAATTTTGAGAGAATTTTGCAAGCATGCAAGTCTTGACTTGAATTAAGAAAAGGTTTTGAGCCAAATCTTTCATTTCTTGTGCCTCCAAAACTTCAGTTGGCAGCAGTGGAAATTCTGGATTGATGAATAAAACATTATCAGGTGCTTTGTTTGATCCCAACAGATCAAATGTTTGATTTTGGATTCTATTTTCTTTCCTATACACAAAAAAAATTCTGCTTAATGGAAATATATATAGAAGTCATACAGCATTCAAGAATATCTCTAAATTCATCTAAGTGTTAACTGAAGACTAGACAGACAACTGAATAAAAGTGCTTGACTCCTACTCCAATGCTAAAATGCTGACTTCAGACTCTTTTAAAAGATGTATCATTATTAAAAATTGTATTACCATTTTCCAAGAACTACTATAAAATAGAAAAGTGCTAAAATTAAGTAAAGGAACTAAAGACATATCTAATCTGTGACATGTTCAAGGAAAATAGCCAGATTAGAAAAGACCGTCTGAGCAATCTAGTAAAAAGTCTTGAATACTTGTTCCTTTCTTCATTAACTACTCTCAGCAGCAACATCCCTGCCAGATATTCAGGCACATGCTTCACTTTGAGCACTTATTTGCTGATTTAGGGCCCAAGGGTTTCAACCATAAAAGAGAAACTAAAACATAATTAAGTGCTATTTTATTGGGCCAGTAAGATAACTGCAACTTTAATAAATGCTTGTGTACAAACCATAACTTTTTAGCCTGCACTGACTTTTTAAAAAATAAGTTTTATAAAATATTCCATCATATAAATTACGCCCCTTGAATCTTCAGCAATGTCCTTGTCCTTGTCATTTAATTCAACATCCTTGTTCTAATCAAATACTTTTTACTTCAAGTAGTTCAGTTCTCTTTACCATGATGATAAATACACATTTTGCAACAGCTTACAATTTTCCTAAACTGAATAAATTTGTGGGGTGAGGAAATCTTTGTTTACAGTTTTTACAAAATGTAAATATTAGAATAACACTTTAATTTCTGCCATGTTTTGATCAATAGAGAGAATAAAAATGAAGCTTTTATTCTCATCATATTCTAAAAAATGAGCATAAGTTTTATGAACAATCAGAACTTCAAGCATTCAGGAATATCTCAGAGAATTCATATGTTTTAAAGGTGAGTTAACATTCGCAAAATTCTGATTGGAGTCGTTTGCTGAAACATGGGCATATTCAGCATCTTGTAGCGATTATTTCTACAGCATAATTGATAAATCTTATTAAAATTACAGGCATTACCCAATAAACCATCCTTGATTGCAGAAAAAGTATTGAAATTGCAAATGTATCCTGAAATATACATAACAGAAGTGTTAAGTTTTTATTAGAAAATCACATTTAGAAAAATAAAGAGTATGTATAACACTACATGACTTCTGTTTTTTGATTTAACTTCATACTCTCACTGTTTGGAGTTCCCTATTTTCTCAAAACAAAATGAAAACCACAGTGAATATATTTTTTGGAAAATATTTATTATAAAATGTACAGTATATTGACCTTAATATTATAAAACACTGTAATGTATCAGAGTCTTGTAAAGACCAATAATTTATAAAATGAGACCAAGTTCATTGTTTATCTTTCTAGTCTCATAGTCTGATTTAAAAATATATATAAAATATATAATGAATGACTTGACTGTAGTGTCCTTAGTAGCTGGAAAAGGTTTGTTCATATGTTAAGGTAACTAATGTCTGAATGTATTTTTATTAAAATAGATCACTCTTATTTGCTAGGTTAGTCTTTGATTTTGAAGTACTGATAGAAGAATGAACAGAAAGGTTAGTAATCATATTCTATAAGGCTAGATTATGTAAAAGCGCTGCAGGGTATAAAGAAAATTATGTTTTACTAAAGCACTTCTATCACTGCAGCTCATTTATTAACAGTTAATACTTCTTTGGTACTTTTAAGGTGCTTGTTAAAACAAGGAATAGCTTTGGACTATTGACAAGAATAGAGTACTTTAGGTCTCAGATGCTATTGGATAGCATGAAAAACCACACTATGCTGTCTTAACAATTTAAAGACCTTTTCCAACATGTTAGTCTCCTCAATTCCAGTATGTCTACTGCCTCCTTTTATTGCAGGGATGTACTACCGTATTGAGTACAAAAGCAATGCCCTTTGCATGAAAATAAGTTTTTTTTTCTGCCCTCAGCCTTCCTGGCTTTGTTACAAGCAGTACTTTCCTTGTTGCACTCGCTTGGCAGTGACTTGAACACTAGTATCCAACCAAAGGCATTTGTTTTAGTGTTAGAATATGTGTATGTAGGTTGTTTTCGAATCACTGCCTAGTATGTTTTTAGCAGTGCATTTATAGAAGCCTGCATCCCTTTGAGTAGACTGCTGGATGACTAATGACCCCTGAGGGTGGAGGAATTTGTTTCCATACAGACGGGATTGAGCTCCTGTTGTCAGATGTGATTTGTCTGGAAGCTCCCATGTTATTTCTGCTTTAGGAATCCCAATGGCCATGCAGTTCAGTTTTACTGAATTTCCAGGCCTGGCATAGATGACGGGTGCTGGCTCACTGGTGATCCGGGGAGGATAGGCTATCACGATGACAGGCACATTCATAACAGAAGTGCCATACTCCGTGGACACCTTGCACAGGTAAGTGCCCCTGTCAAATACAGAAGCCTCGCGGACTGTCAGTGAGCCATTCTCCAGCAGAGAAAAGCGACCCACAGCCTGGGGGGCATCCAGGACCATTCCATTGGGCAGCGTCCAGGAGATCTGCGCCCGCTGGTTTGGCTGGGTGATGCAATGGAGCTGCAGAGTTTCTCCATTGATGATGCTCACCAGGTTGTTGTACTGGTTGCTGATTTCTGGCCTGAGTCCCACCTTCAGGAAGACTACCCGTTCCACATAACCTCCTGGGTTTCTGGCTGTACAGCGGTAAGTCCCAGCATCCCCCGCAGAGAGGCTGCTGATGTGTAAGATCCCATCCCTCTTATGGTAAAATCTGTGGAGACGGCTGCCACTCAGCACTTCAGTGCCGTTGGGAAGGATCCAGCTTGTGCTGGGCTTGGGGTTCCCCTGGACTGAGCAGTTCAGATTGATGCTGTGCCCAGCAATGGCAGTGATCCTTTCACTGACAGGGTCTCTGAAGGAGGGTTTCTCCAAATGGTCTGTGATGAGGAGCTGCACAATCAGTCTCGCTTCCCCTCCTTCATTCCGTCCGATGCATATGAGCTGCACTGCATCTGTCTGCCTCACCTCTCTGATGTCCAAAGTACCATTGCGATGCACAGTGATCCTGTTCCCATAGTAGGGAGCTGGCAGGATTACTCCTTCTGGAAAAGCCCATAGGACCCGTGGAGCAGGGATGCCTTCAGCTTTGCAGTCAATAAGTTTCCGGCTATCCCTGATGGCTGTCTCCCTCACAGATGTTATTGCACTGGGATGACCATTGATTCTGGGAGGCTGAACATTAACATGGATCCAGACGATTTTCCGATCTTCTCCAGCGCTGTTCCGCACTACGCAAGTATAGTTACCACTGTCAGATCTTTGGGCCTTTTGGATGAGGAGGGTGCCATCCCTATATACCTGGTATTTGTCAGATAGGGCAGGAATGGGCCTGTTGGTTGGGGAGAGCCAAGTCACTTTGGGAGTGGGTTCTCCTTTGGCTTCACATGCTACTGTCACAACATCACCATAAGGTACATTAATAATGACGTATGTTTTGTTCCTGATAGTTGCAGGCTCGGCCACTACTTTGACCCGCACTTTCATCTCATCCTTCCCAATCTGGTTCTCAGCATAGCAGGTGTAGTCCCCTTCCTCTCTCAGTCCAACATCATTGAAATACAAGGTTCCATTATCGAAGACCACGTATCGCTTTGTCCGGCTGCCGCTGTCATCTGACTGCATGAAGGTATTGATCATGCTGCCATCTGGGAGACCCCAGGAGATCTCAGGATTTGGCAGACCTGTGGCTACACAGTCAACTTTCAGGTCCCCTCCGTACTTGACCTTATGGTTATTCTCACTCTTATGTTCTATTTTTGCTGGTTTCATCATCACATTCACTTTGAGGACCACGTAGTCATCCCCGATCTTATTGCGGGCCACACACAAATAGTCTCCTGCATCTTTATCTGTAACTGAATGGATAACCAAAGTCCCATTGCTGAATACTTTGATTCTAGTCTCCAAGCTACTGTAAAGAAAGAAAAAAGAACAGAACATGAGCTCCAAAATCACATTGTAGCTATTAATTATTGAGTGAAACCTGGGAAAAAAACCCAACAATATTGAAAAAAAGGAGAGGAGCATTGCTGTTGTTAGATAATTAGATGGTCTGAAACGTCCAAGATATTCTCCACCAAAAAGCAAACGGAAAAAAATAACTCTACTTATTTGTAACCAAGCAATTCTACTCTGTTGCATTCAATGACTTTAATGGTGTTCTTGACCAGTAAACAACCGTAAATACCAAATGGTGGTATTTTTTGCTCTTCTAACTGCATGTACAGTATTCTGTAACATTCAAATACAGCATCTCTGAACGACATATGCAACACAAACCTGTACGAACCATAACTATGGAGTATGGCACTTTGGTCCTCAGCTAAAAACAAATCAACATGAGCAACTTCCTCTGGTCTCAGGTAATCTTTAGAAAAATCACAAAGAAGCCAAACATTGCTAAGCTTTGAAATATGGAAAAAAATATTTTCAATGTGCTAAAAAGCTATTATACCTTTCCACTTCACTATGGAATTGGTGCATTGTGGTCAAAACTAATTTCCTCAGTAGCCCCAGCTTTCTCCCCAAAGAAGATCTGCTGTATTTGAAAAACAGCCCACATAAAGATCATGAGGGAAAATGAAAAATACCAGTATTTTGTTGCTATCAATATGAAGCATAAAATGAAATCTGGATTTTGTGCTATCTACAGGCTACCTAAATGTATTTTTTGTCAGTATGAAAAAAATGACGACTACATTCAGCTATCAAGAAAGTTGTTGATAAGTGTGCATTTTAATTTCAGTACATTTTTCATCTGTCTATAGTGCTCAAAAAGTGAGTAATGAATAATTTATAGAGCAGAAATTATGTTTTCAGCAAAGTCTTAGGACAGTTATTGTAGTTTTGGAGAAGTGATATTTTACTTGATATCATGAACATTGGAGAAGGTATTGTTTTAAGCATTTATACGCAACTGGGTTTACACAGACCTTATTGCAAGGTAACATTTATTTATACAACAATGTTAAAAAGATCATGCTTACTTAAATCATTATAAGATGATTTCTTTGCCCTTTATTTACAGTGTATAATGATTTGTACAACAGATAAACAAAATTCAGTGATCCCATTTCTCCTGAGGAAGAGCAGACATCTATGCAACTCTATGCAAACTAGGCACGTTGGAACAAGCAGTACACGAGTTGTATGTCTTAACTTTTGCCATTGCACTTTTTACTACATTTACAAGTGGCTGTAAAGGACAAATAGTGGCAGCTTATCCTAAACACCTGAAGCTGACTTTTCAAGAGTACTACTGTTTTCAAGAAAATTATGCTAAGTTATGACTTGGCTATCTTTTGACATAATTTCAAATTCTTCCATAAGGATTGGGGGCCTCATTCAAAACTCACAGAAGTCAATAATGAAACTTGTACAGATATGAATGTTCTTTTCTCTAAGTTCATCTAAACTGTAATTTAGCTGTGACACCTCAAATAGTAATTTACCTGTGTAGGGAATCAATCATCCTTTTGGAAGGCAACCTCCATAATATCCGAGGCCAGGGGTCACCAGAAGCACTACAGTCCAAATGCAGGATGCTGCCGTACGTTACATCTGTCCTCTGAGGAGAGCTCCCAGTGATCTTAGCATTAGAGGCATGCTTCTTCACATGGAGTTGTATTGTTCTCCTGGCAGCTCCCACCATGTTAGCAGCAATGCACTCGTAGGTCCCACTGTCCTTGGGGGAGACATTGCGAATATAAAGAGTTCCATTGGGAAAGACAAATAAATTCCCATTGACAAACTGCGAAGGTCGGATTTGTGTGCCATCAAAGACCACCCAGCGGATGCTGGGAGAAGGTGCTGCTTTGGCAGTGCAGTGGATGTTAATACTGCTACCAAGGGGCAAGGAAATGTTCTCTTGCTTATCCTGCTGGATGATGGGGGGTAAGGCTGCAATGTGCAGCCTCACTGCAATGCTGTCAGCTCCTGCAGCATTGCTTGCTACACATTTGTAAACTCCTCGGTCTGAAAAAGTTGCTTGCTTGATAGACAAGGTTCGATTTTCATGAAGCATTATCCTGCTTTCTGTGGTGGTGACTGTCTGCAAAATCTTTCTATCTGGGAAAATCCATGAAATATGTGGGCTTGGAGTCCCACTAGCCTGACATTCCATTGCTATGGTCTCTCCAAAATAGACCGTGACATCTCGGTAGCGGGAAAGTAAAATTTTGGGCTGGTAGGCTACAACTGTGAGCGCAATGATCATTTTATCTATGCCATGCAGGTTCTGAGCTGTGCACAAATACTGTCCACGATCCTGAAGTTGAACATTTCGGATAAGGAGGGTACCATTTTTCCAGACTTCAAACCTTTGTAACCTGGTGTTGGCTGTCATTAGAGCTCCTGGGAAGGTGAGAGGAAAGAAAGAAATGGAAAGTCAAAAGGTTTGTTTTTAAGACATACATCACTGCATTGAAAAATGCTTATGGAAGATTTTAGATTGATTTAACACAAACTACAACTTCAGATGGACCACATGACATCTTCTGACACTCTCCACAGCTTAAATTGGTCTTTGTTTCTATTGCAGAACTAACCATACTAGCTTGCAAGCCTGTACAGTGTGGGAACTTTTAAGGGCTTTATGCTTTAGGACTCCTCTTAAATCTTTACGTAGTTTCTCTTTTCCTTTTGCTTATGGAGATGACACACACATCAATATTTAAGGCAGCAATGTTAACAAACCCATACTCACAAGTCTTGTCATCATAAATTCTAACTGCTGTGAATAATCAGAGCTGGCTGCTATTCCTCCTTCAAAAAATAAACTCTTTAGGTGGTAGAGGTTTTCTTTTACTACAAGAAATGCTGCAAAGTCATTTTTACCTGTAATGATTAGTTGCAATTAGTGACATTTTATCTATAATGATTAAAAGAGAAATAAATTTTCTTCAGTGTTTTGGACTATTCCTGCAATCATGTTGCATTTCTATGCAACAACCATTTGTACCCTTAAAAAATTGTGTGGAGAAACACATTTTACTCTGTCTTACCTGTAGAGACTTTTGTCCAAGTAATAAAAGGCTTGGGTTCCCCTACTGCATCACAAGGGATAAAAGCATCTGTTTCGGCAAGGATGGAGATACTCTGAGACCCTTTTGTGATAATTTTAGGTCTTTCTCCGTGTATCCTGAAATTAGTGGAAGATTGAATTACAGTTGAATTGTGTGGCATAATGCCTCCCATATAAGGCACAGATGGAACTTTTTGATGACGATGATGGACATTTTTAAAAGGATGAACTGTAGTGAATATCTGTGGTTTTGTGCGCTGAGAGAGAAAGGCTGGAGGGGTAATCTTCAAAATCGCTGGTGGTGATGTGGTAGTTGTGGTGTGAGGCATTGGAGGCACTGGAATAGCTGTAGCTTTCTGCACTGTAATCCTAGTAGGGGAGACCTGGGCAACCTTCTTCTCATTTGTGTCTTTTGGGACTAGTTGACTAGGGACCGCTGGTTTAGGATGCTTACTTAAGTGAGGGAATAGCCTTGTTCTGTTGAAAAGGAATGGCATTCTGGAACTGGGATAATATGGGATCCCTTGACTTGGTAGTCTCCCTACTGTGCCTCTGTTATCTGGAACATAATTATTTCCAAAAAATCTTGAGTTAATATTGTATCTGTTCTGACCCTGAGTACCGAACTTGCTTGCAGTGAATGGATTTGTTTTGTGAAATGGGGAGGCTTGTGTTGGGGTAGTTGTTTCTCTATGAGAGGCAAAAGATTTTTTGTCCTGGATGGTATGTGCCGCATATGCTGTTATCTCTGGTTTGTTTGTGTAGTGAAGAGGCTGATGTGTTATAAAATAGCGAAATGAACCTTGTGTTACAATATATGGAGGCTTCACTGTGCCTCTTACTGGAACATGCTTTGGAGGCACAACAGGCAGTCTTTGGTTTAGACTTGGTATCATTCCAGTGGGTGGATGGGGAAGGTTTGGATTTAGCAGTAAACTGTTGTTTGACTTGCTACTATACATCTCTTTGAATTGCTCCGCTTTCGACTGTATGCTAATCCTGTTTTGGCTAGAGGAAGGAGTAGGGTGTACATTCCGTCCTGAGCTTACCACCATTTTGTCACCATCTGCTTCAACTTGTTTTGCTTCTGGAAACCTTTCTTGACTGAAGGCATTACTTTCCTCGGTGGTATAATGAAGAGAAGGATGTGAAGTGCTTGAAATGGAAGGGGGAAGAGTGGCAAGTTTTATAAACGGAATAAAGACAGTGGATGTAGTTGGAGGCTTTTCAGTTGTCTGCAAAGTGGGATCATGATGAAATACATGTGACATAGTTTCCTTTTTATCCAAGGAAGATGGCTTTGTCCCAGCCTGAGAAGCAACAGATTTCTTTGTTTCTCTAAGTGGAAAAGTCTGAGTTTCTGTCGTGCTGAAGGAGGAGGACAAAGTAATCATCTCATGCTGCTGAGGTGGCTCAGTTATTGCTGGTGTTTCTAAAGATACTGTGGGCTTCCATGGCTCTTTTGAAACTGAGAGGCCCTTAAAAACTCCCACTGTGCCAACAGGAATAATTAAGTCAGTCATAGTGGGATATATCAGCTGGAAAGTTCCAGCCGTTGTTTCATTAACCACAACTTCTGAGTCAAATAGGATAGGCGCTTCTTGAGATTCTGGTTTTGTAGATAGTATCAAGCTGTTCATACGCTCAGGAGAAGTTGTTGTGCTTGATTGTTCTGCCTTACTATGCATAGTTTTAGAATCTGCTTTAATGCCCTTCTCCTCAGATATATTGTCTAATGAGTGGTATGTTGGCACTTCACTTTGCTCTGGTTTCAGCGGTGCACTTGACTCTTTTGTGGGAACTGTGTCACGTACAACATATGATGATAAAATTGTAATAGGTGCAGTCACTGGAAGTGCCAAGGTTTCAGCAGCAGTAGAGAGTGTCACATGTTTTGCTTCAGGTGGAGAAGCAGTAGGCCTAAAGAAGGAAGTTGTGACCACCTCTCTGATTCTGGTAATTTTCTCTAAGACAACTGGATCAGTAACTAATGGAGGAGTGAATTCCATATGCTCCTCTTCCTTAGCCTGTACTTTGACATTGTTTTTAAGATCAGGAGTTTCAAGAGTTGCAGAAGAAGTTTTGGTCACAGCTTCAACTTCAGGTGTCCTTGGAATGACAGGCATTGCATCCGTGGTTAAAACAACAGGGGGGAAAGGCTTTGGTCTTTGCCGGATTCTGTTGGGCCTCAATCTTCTTCTCCCATAAGGCCTTTTTCTAGCATGCTGAGTAACAAGTGAAGGCATGGTCTTTCTATAGGGTGTTGTTGTTGTGGCCACAGTGGTGAATCTACTGATGAAAGAAGCAGTTTTTACCCCCTCTGCTGTTTTATGAAGAGCATTAGTGCTTGGCAAAATGAATGTGGGATCTGGTTTTGGAGTAGCCAGGTTTTTATGTTCTCCTCCCTGAAAACTCTCTGCATAACTGCTGGACATGCTTTCTTGAGTCACTGTATTCCTGTGGGTCTCAGGTTCTTCCTTGCTTTGAACCCTGAGGGATGTGACAGCTGGAAAACTTGTACTTAAGTCTGCCATTTTTGTCTGACCTGTGGATACTTCTTTGTGCTGGTCTATCAAGTCATTGCTCTTTTCTGTAACAAATGGAGAAACAGATGAAGGAATGCTAGTAGTGCCTGCAGAATCTGTTGGAATGATCTCATCCAACTGAGAAGGTCTTAAAATTATGGTGTCAACACTCATTGGGTCCACTTCATTTAACTTCACGCTTGTCTGCAAGATGCTATGAAGATCCACAGTCTGAGCTTCAGCTAGAACAGTAGCATCAAGTGGTAGCTCAGCAAAAGCAGAATTTTCCTCTGATGTAGAAGATACAGTTCTATCTACATTTTCCACTGTGAATGAACTGCTCTGAATCTTAGGAAAGTTTGTTACAATTTGTCTGGTTTGAGGCTCTTCAGTTAGAGCCTGGGTATTTTCTTTGACTACAGCTGAATTATCAGTCCTGACATCAAGATGCTGCTGGCCTTCGGGTTGCACAGTTGCAGACACAGGAGTCAAATATGGACCTGATACAGGGATTTCTACAGAGTATATACTTGCAGGTGTTTCTAAAGCCCTGTGGTCGGAGAAGGGTTCTGTTTCTGACCTTGTTAATATGGACTGGACTGAAAACGCTTTAGTGTTGTGGGAAACAGTGACTGAGAATGGCTCATCTTCACCCACAGGTGATGCATCAGCAGAGGAATCTACCACATCAGCTGCTGCCTCTGAAGGTGGAGGGCTGGCTACCGGATGAGGGACTGGAGTAGTTTTCTGCATGACTGATGGCAGTGCAGTTGTTAAAGAAATGGCTGTAGCTGTTGTTGTTCTAGGAAGATTCTTCCCACGGACCTTTGCCAAAATGTCAGCCCAATGCTGTGGATTAATCTGCTTGCTTGCCATATTAATTCTCCTTCGAGATTCAAACACCCTCCGGCCTTCAGCAACATTGCTGTCTTGGGTTCTATCAGTACTTTTCCAGATTTTCATTTTCCTTCTGCCTTTCTTCCCCTTTTTAATTTGAGCCTCTGGCACCTGGTCACTTTTTTGTTTAAAGGATATCTCCCGGTCTTTCAGGTGGTTCTTTCTTAGTGGGAACTCATCCACCTCTCCTGCCCCTGATCCCTCTCCATCATCTATGACCCGCCCTCTTGTTTTTGACGAACTTTTTGAGCCTGGGCGCTTTTTTAGCTTTACCCTTTTAAATGACCTGTCAGACACCATTTTATTTACTGTCACCCTTACAACAAACTGATCTGATCCCTGCTGATTGACAGCCACGCATCTGTAATGGCCACTATCACTGACGTGGCTTTTTGGAATAAGCAAAGTACCATTGTCCAACATATATCCTTTTGAAGAGTTTGATAAATCATTAAGTAGCTGGCTGTTTGGAAGAATCCAGCTCACCTGTGGCTCTGGGATGGCAACTGCATTGCACGGCAAAACTATTGGATCTCCAACATTTTTTTCAACTCTCACTACATCTGAATCAGCTACCTGAATAGCTGGAGGCTGCACTAGAAGTCTGTAAGCCATTATGTCCACATCATCTCTCACTTGGGCAATGCAGTGGTACAAACCACTGTCAGTGTAACTCACTGCTTTGATTATTAGCTGACCACTACTGAGAACGGAAAACCTGCTGTCTTTCTGATTAATTGGTGCCTGCAGTTTAGTCCCATCTGGAAAGAGCCACTGAACGGAGGGGCTCTCAGAGGCTTTCACACTGCAGCTCAGCTGACACTCTGACCCTTCCACCACACTCTGCGCTGTCCTTGTGCTCTGGTTTCGCTCTATCATTACCCAGCTTCTCTGCTGCCCGGTGTCTTTGGTATGAATTGTCTGAGAAAACACAGTAAAAAAAGATAGCACCACTTTTTTCCCTGTACTCTGGCGCCTGTTTAATTGGATGTTTATAAGAGGTTGCATCACCCAGGAAGGCTCAGCCAGTATTTGTGCTTTTACACCTGTGTAGTAAAGAGCATCATAATCTGAGCCTTGCCTGTACCGATAGCTTATTTTAGGGTCTTTGCTGAGCATAAGTTCCCTCTCTAATTTGACAGGTACTTCACTGTAATAAGCTATAAGCTTCCACAGTTTTTCATAGTTTTCTCGATTCATTGGACACTCAAAATCCAGTGAAATTGTAGCATTTATATCAATCTCCTGAGTCTGGATTTGATTCCACTGAATTTTGGTAGAGCCTGTTGGTTTTTTGATTTCACAGTTCAGGTGGACTACATTGCCATGCTCATCAGTCATATTTAGAGTAATGTTCCATGGAGAGGACTGAAGCTCTTCCAGAGGGAGTTCATAACTGTCACCATCTTCTTCATCTTGAGTGCTGCTATTGTGCCTCAGTGAGGACTGAATGACAGGATTCCTACAGGAAATATCTTTCAAGTTTTGAATATCTTCTTTCTGCAGCTGTTTCGGGCTGTTGCACTTAGGACAGAGCTGTCCCCCTTCATAGGCTTTGTCCTTTTTGCATTTTAAAACACCTGCAAAAAAAAAAAAAAAAAAGAAAGGAAAAAAAAAGGGGAAAACAAAAGATAGGTAAGCTGAAGAACTCTGTTCTAGAGTTAAGAGAACTCTCAAAAGTGTGAAATGGGCCGCACGAGGAACGCATTATGGCACATGACACATAAAGCGAGGCTTTTAAAATAGCACCTCTTTGTTTTCACAGTCGAATGGGTGCCTGATTCTCAAACTGACCACAATTTCTTCTGATTTCATGAGAGGATGGAATACTCCATCCTTCTGAAAATTAGATTCACTGCCTCTGAATAAAATGGCTTCAATAAAATTGAAGAGTTCAAAGCAACATTTTAGAAGTGAGTAAAAAGCTATGCTGTGTCAAAAAGTCTGCATCTGTACAGTGACAGCCTACCCATCTAACTTGTGGATCTAACGTGAAGAGGACTGGGTCTTCTCAGCTTTCAAAAATGCAGCATTTACCTGAGAAATGCTGGACTTCCTCATTAAATAATCCAGGAAGCTTTTTGTTTTTCTCTATTCATTAACAACAGTACTGGCAATACACAAAACATTCTACTGTAGGTACCAAAATCTACTGACTAGTTCCCGCACTTACAAGCTGTTTGTCAGCAGCAAAAAAAAAAAGAAAGTGCCACTTCTTCCCTGACCTCTGAAATAACTGTAAACTCTGTAATGATAAAATAAAAACTAAAACAGAGAAGAAGCACTAAGACAGGAAATTATAGCCTTGACTCCTCTTTTCTATCAATGCCAGAAAGACTCTTATCTGCAAAATAACAGTTATATATTTATTACACTGTTCTGCTCACTAGAATGTCGAATGTCACCTTACATACTTAGTTTGGAAACATGTTGTAAATAAAACATATTCCAGTTATTCTAGGAATAAGTGTCATGCTGATCACTCCTGAGGAATGAGGGATCTTTGAATGAATGAACAATATATGGGTAGGTTATAAGGCAGAATGCTAGGAGAAGGGGAAAAGAGTGGCAAAATTTCATACCATTTTTTAATTGAAAAATATATGCTTTGCCAGACTGACAAATCAATTTTCTTGAGAAGTTCTTACAAATGGAATATTTAACTGAACCAGTCTATCACTTGCAGATTCAAATATGATGTTTCAAAGATAAGGAAAGCACGCTTCATGACAGAACTGGCCCACAATCAACCTGGCAGTGGCCACACTGGTCTGAAGAACTTTAATGTGATCTATGAAACAGCACTTTTATAACTCTTATCTGGACAGAATTCCCAAAGAAGTTAATGTTGTAGTTATATAAAGATACAAAAGCAGTCATACATGAAAATGGCATGGATAAATTCTCTTCTCTTTCCAATAATCACTACTGTTGTAGTGTAAAAAGGGAATCTAATCGAACAAAAATGCTAACAAGCAACAATGCGCAAGGAAAGAAAGTTCATCTAATATTTCATTGTTACAACTTACAGTGCAACTTAAGTACACAATACACATACTCATTTGGATCAAGGAGAGTATATAAAAATATTAAAATGTACGTTAGAAAAAATATCAAAGTTAGATGCCTCAAGTAACAGTTCAGTCAGGAACACTGACTACACATTCAAATATCACGCACTCTTAAAAGTATTGTCCTATAGCTAAGTGCAAGACTGCGATGAATTACATATTCTATGATGACAAGACCCACCATCATCCACCATATGTGCTCCAAATCATTATATAAATCTTGTGACTCCAGCACTCGTTTGAGAGATCTTCAGTTGCAATTAAATGACAATTCCCTCTTAATATTTTAGCAGCAGCTCTGCTGTAACACCAGTCCCTCTGGCCTACTATAGTAAGCACTTAGCTACCCGAGATGGGGCATTGGTGAACTGAGATGCCCAAATCGAAAACCGACATTCAAAAAACCCCTCATTTAGTATATTCCTGATATAGAGGCGTTATAAAACTGTTTTGGTTTTTTTCTTTGCTTCTAGTATTTTGCTTCTGCACATGGCCAGAAGTGTTTCAGCCTAAGCAGTGTGGTACTTATCTCACATCTAAGCCTGACAGAAGATAGACCAGTTATTCTAGGAAAAAAATTGCAGGATTGTAGGTGTTCTCTGAAAATACTTAAAATAGATTTGCTCCATCATAAGAGGAAGATGTGGTGAATGAAGAAACACAGATAGACATGAAGAATGCATGAATATTATGTAACAGCCTTAACGTTAATAGCATCAAAGTTAAAGGACTCATCCAGGAATTTGGAAACCTGATTTCCATTCCTTCCTTAGCCAAACAAGTTCAAATCCAATGTTCCCACCTTCCACGAGAGCACATAATTACTAGCGTTGTTGGTTGAGGACAATTGCCAGCCCTTAGTCAAAGGTGTTCTGCTGTGAAAAGGAACACACTAACAGGTTATAACCTATTTCCTCCTTCCAATTATAAACTTTACTATCACTTTTTGCGTCTTGAATGTAACAGCTAATTCCTTTGTTGTCGAATACAGATTTTCAGCTAGTGACACACAACTGCTTCCTCTTTACAGTGCTTTTTAAATACATGCATTTATAGAATGGTAACGGAACATAATAGTGTACATAGACATCATATAAGTAACAATACTCAGGAAATAACAAAACCATCCATATGCAGAACAGGAAAAAAAGGATCTAACATTATGAGTTGAAGTAGCATTGGTATTTTTGCTCTTACCTCCGGAAACTTCATTCCATTCAAGGAGCCACTTTAAACTGCAGTCACAGGCCCACGGATTCCCATGAAGGTAAAGGTTTTCCAGCAGCGGCATGCCTTGAAACATCCCTGCAGGCAAGGTCCTAAGAGCATTTTCAGACAGGTAGAGATGTCTTACTGTTGACAGTTTGAAATAATCAAGGACCATAAATGTTGAAAAGGTGTTGGGGTGAAGCTGCTGGAGCAAATTTCCTTCTAAGTGGACCAGTCTCAGAGAAGTTAATCCATTAAAAGCATTTGGATGAATAAACTCGATTCTGTTGTGGTCCATGTGCAGTCTCATTAAGCTTGAAAGTCCTTGGAGGGTTTGGCCAGTTATGACTTTCAATTTATTGTAACTAATTTTGAAAACCTAAAAAAAAAAAAAGAATAAGAGATTAATTTCGGTTTTTGATCTAAATCTAAACAGAATAGCAAGCATGCAGAAGTTTTCCCCCTGCATTCAAATATCCTTTGCACCACTGAAAAATGCTATGCTGGTCAAAGAGGGAGAATACAACTGAATATTAGTTGGCATTATCAAATATGACATAGGCATAGTTAACACATCTCCAGTGTATTTGGGGGGAAAATGGTATCTTAATCCTAAGAAAGGCACTACAAAAACCGCTTATTATTGTCTTCTGTTATTCATGGAAGTTATGAAATTTAGGAAGACCTTAGCATTACCTGTAGAGACATGAGATCTTTCAAAGCACCGTTAGGTATATTCTGAATGTCATTTCCATGTATCATGAGCAATTCCAGTTTCGTAAGTCCTGCAAAGGAGTTTTCGAATATAGACTGTATACTGTTAAACCTGGAAAAAAATCACATGTGCAGTTACATTTTATGCACTGACTGTCATGGACTGCAAATGTAAAATTAGTATAACCTAACTTTCAGGAAACATTGGCAGGATCTTAATGCAGTGTCAAAGGGCCAGAAGTTACTGAAACATTTTTACAAGGCCAAGTATACTTAGTTCATGTTTATATTAAGATTTCTTTTAACTCAATTTGTGGCACTTTAGCTATAATTTAGGAGTAAGAGTAATAAATAGGCGTTTAAGTTCTAATAGCTGTCAGTATGTTTTTCCATGCAGCTCAGTTTATGGCATGGTAATAAATTAATGGCCTGTAGCCAACCAGTGATGCTATGGAGCCTGGCAAACTAGACGGGCTGCAGTGTTGCCAAAACAGCATCTAACAATAAATGAATAAAGATTTGGAGAGAGGACATTAAAGATGGATATCTCCCAAACAGCACAAGAAGCAGGAAGTCACATCCTGCTTCACTTACTGTTACAACATGTAATTGGCTACATCAACTAATTACATAAGATGTAAGAACTGACCTTCCAATTGTATAATTTGAAACTCCTTTTACAGAAGGAATACAGAAAATCTACCTTTTGAAAACAATTCAATTTCACTTTGGACAAATAAGTCAGGTTTTATATGCCAATATGGAAGCCTTAAGTTTGGCGGCCTAGCTCTACATTTGGGTTTTTCCATATGTAGACATAAAATTAAACGTGTGAGCTAATCTGGGCATGAAGTCTCTAAAGTAAGCATTGAATTTTAAAGATTTTTCCCGTTTTTTAACACTTTCTAGAAAGCAAGGGAAGAGACAATGAGAAATTAAAATACTTTGAATATGGAGGAAATACTTTTAGATCCTCACCATGCTATCTATCTGAAGATTCTGAATTTTCTAAAAATTTAGGCTACTGTTTTGATATTTTTAGTCCTACTATAGATCTACTAGGCTTATAGCAGTCATCCTATTAAATTCCCCTATTTTATCATCAGCTCTTCTAAAAAATATGAACTTCTCTAAATAAGAAATTTTCCTAAATTATTTCCAGTTAGGAAAATAATCTTTACCTCCTAAATATATAGCATCTTAAAATAAAAATATGGTAAAAGCTCTTTTCCAAAATGAAAGAAATGCAACATCAGATAGTTAAGACTATTTCTTCCTGGGAAAGGACACAACTCAGACAATGTCATTTGTAGTGATGAAATACAAAGATAGGAAAGGGCTTCTATGCTAGCAGTATCAAACAATGTACTTTTATTAAAAAACAGCCCAAACGCCTAAATAACTTAGAAGCCTGCATCCCATTTTCAAAAGCAATTTAGGGATGGAATTTGCCCCAGAATGTTGACGTATGGGGGAGAGGTGACTGTGAATATGTGTGAGTTTGAATGTGGGAGGAGAGGGAGGCATTTCTGACTCAAAAATGGCATGAAAGTACAGATTGCTGTAATACAGATTTGCTGAATACAAGGGCATTTTGAGACTAAAATCAGGCTTTAGGTGGATAAAGTACTGGTGGATAGACATTTTAACTGCAGAGAAGCAAAAAAAAATCAAGGTCCTTACTGTCAGTCATCGCATGATCAATCGCAGCTGACAGGCCTTGGGGCGGTCAGGGTGAGTTCATACCAGGTAGTGAGGCAGCTCTGACATCAAGCAGACGAGGACTGTGACTCTTGCACCACGCCACGTCACATAATGACCCTAGGCAACACTTTTGTGATATGCAGCCTACCAACTGTCCCTGCCTTCTCGTCTCACAATCTGACAGATAGATGTGAGTTGGCAATACCCTGGCAGAGGAAAGTGAGTTGGAGCCTGAGCAATCTCTCCCCAAAACATTGGTGTCTGCTTATATTGCGCTTAAGTTCCTCGAAAACAAACGAAACTCCAAATGCAATGGAATGGCTTTGTTTTTACTGTATTGCTTTAAGATATGCTATATCTCATTGTTCTCCAAAATGCTACCTGGCCACATTATAGAATTTTACTCCTACTATATTTTTTTACATCAGGTATAACATTCAACATTTAGTAGAAATCCCATAGCGGGTTTAATTCAATATAGTATTTTATACACTATAAAAGACTACACGTACTATTTGCCAAGAAGAACTGACACCATGCTATAAATATTTATTTGAAAATAATAGTAACTTTTCGTTGAAACACGAGGACTACACTAAAACTTTCTCCATGCCAGTAATGGTAGCGTTTGAAATACAGCGCCTGCAAGTCACCACCCATCTCTGCAATTCTACTTAAAAAGCACACGCAGAGATCCCGGCGCGCCGCACGTGTGTGAAGCATTCCAGGATTCCGCACCAAGAACATAAAACTGTTTGCTACAAACTGCCATACAAACCCAAAATTGATTCTTTCCACATGTTTCGAAATCCTTGCCGGCACGGCTGCTAAGGACCGAAAGGTGCAGTGGACTTCGGTGGGGAGGTAGCAGGCGCAGGGGTGGGGGCAGGCCAGGGCGCCCGGCGGCAGCCCCAGCCCCAGGATCAGCACCACGGAGAGTGCCCCCGCCGCCGCCCGCTCCCCCATCTTGTCGCCTCCCCTCGCCTCGCTCCTCCTGGGTCGTCCGGGGGAAACATGGGGGGGGGGGGGGAGGAAAAAAGGGAGAAGAGACGGTGATTTTTTTAAGCCTTTTAAAAAGCTTTATACAGCTAGCGATGCTCTGCAGCGTCCCAGAAGGTCTGTAGGCAATCAAGGCAAAGTTCAGTCGGAAAGAGGTTTTCTTTCTTCCAAGTCATTTGCTACCTCAAAGTTAACTTTCCCCCCATAATTCACTTCCACTATTCTACTACATACCTATTCTACTAAAGTTATGCTGTCTCCCTGCGGTGATGAATTTTGTAGGTTTGTTCTATAGCCAAGGGTAGTACTTGTCTCACCTAAAAACCAGAAAACTTCAAGGGAAGCATCTGCTTCAAGCAAATTGCCATGGCTCCCTCTACAGTCAACGGAAGAAAAAAAAAGCTACCCATAGTCACTTGAAGGTGAATAATATCGGGTATCTATCTACCTGATGGGATACCCAGAAATAGTACCAATCAGCCTCATTAGGTCCCTAATTAGCTAACTCACCTAGCCCAGCTACCTAATTTTTAGGCAGGCTGCTAACTTCCAGGAGGGTAAAATTTGGCTGAACGAATCCCGTTCACAATGTATATGGGAAACGGCATCATTGAGAGAGAAAGTGAGTGAAAGAAAGAATTGGTTGGCCATAGAGCTGGACTCTGCCATCCTTTGCCACGCACTGCCGTGCGATGCCGGATGTGCTTTTACATGGTAACCTTAACCGAACAGGAGCTATGAATGATCAGAACTGATAAAACTCCACAATTTATTTAGAAGCATAAGCACAGACCTCAGAGGAAACGTGAGCAAGGAAGTTTATATTTATAATCTTGCCATGTCTACCAACACTCAAGTTCGGATTTTCAGAACTCCGTGTCTAAACCTGGGCAGCTAGAACCATGGAGAGTCATTCAAAGATGCACACTGTGCTAGAACAGACAAGAAAACACAACTGTTATTGACCCTGAGCACTAATCATTTCTGAAAATAACATAATTTATGGAGATGCCTGATTACAGATTACGCAGCCTAACTTTGGAGAAATGAATTTGAAACGTCCCTATGCTTAACCCTACCATCAGAAGAATTTGAGCTCTTCGGATTAAAGCCATACAAGAATGCAGGCTACTAGTAGTAGCAGAAATTTAGTATTCCTGCTCTTGTGTAACTGCGTGACAACGACGGAAAGGCATTCAGTTCTACTAGATATTATGAGTTCCGTTAGTTATTGCTTTTAGTATAAAAGTCAGATTTTCTCAGATCTGCTAGCAACGAGACACGCATTTTTTTTCCTAAGACCATCATGTGCAAAACATTACAGTTCAAAGGAGAGGCTCATCGGGATGAAGAGGCTTCTCAAATATCTGTGGTCACGTTAATGGGATGTTTACCATTCTTTACAAGAAAAATACCTTTAATTTGCTTAAGAATATTCAGGTGCCGTTTTCCTTAATGTTCTCTTTAATGAAAACTCCCTTTGAAAACCACCCTATCCATTTCAATTCCTCCTGGGAGGGGGCACCGCATTTCCTTACAGGAGGTGCTCGCCGAGGTTAAGAGGAAATAGCAGTGACTGGCGAGGGGCTGGAGAAGAGCAGGCCAGAGGGGCTTCTCCCTGCTTCGCCCGGCGGCCGGGTGCGGGGCCTTCGACACCCAAGCCGAAGCCGCTCTCCCAGAGCTTCGGCAGGAGACACCCGGGCAAGGCCGGACCGGCTCCGCGCTGCCCCGCCCCGCCGCCCGGGGGCGCCCTCGAGTGCCTCTCCCCCCCCCCCCCCCCCCCCCCCCGCCCCGCCCGCCATTGGCTGCCTCCACCTCCGCCGCGCAGCGCGCCAGCCAATGGGCTGCGGCTCCGCCACCGCCTCCGCCGCCGCCGTCGGGGAGCGGCCGCGGAAGGGCGGCGGGTGCGGCGGCGGCCTGCCGGGAGGCGGGGCAAGGGGCAGGGCGGGGGAGGGGCCTCGGGCGGCGGCGCTGCCCTCACGGCTCCTCGCGGGGACCGCGCCCACCCCGCGGGGAGGTTTGCGGGGGGGGGGGGGGGGGGGCGGCGGGTCCCGCGCGGCGCTGCCCCTCCCGCCGGGCCGGGCCGTGCGCCAGCCGCGGCCATGGTGGAGGGGGCTGGGGGGGGAGGCGCGGTTCACCCCCCCCCCCCGTGTATCTTTTTACCGTACCGGAGGGCAGATGCTTCCCATTAGGGAAGAATGTCCCCGCCGGGCTGAGCGACGGGAGCGGACGGGCTGAGGGCGGCCGCCGACAGACGGCGGCACGGCCCGCGGGGCGCCCGACCGCCGCCCGCCGGCCAGGCAGCCGCGCCGCTCCCCTCCTCCTCCCGCACAGAGCCGCGAGGGAGCCCCCACCCCAAACCACCCCAGCCCCCCAGCCGGGCCCCGGCAGCCGCGACCGGCCGTGCGCGGGCTCCTTACCTGCAGCCGGGCGCCGCGGCCTCAGCAGGCGCTGCCCGCCGCTCCCATGCCCCCGGGGGGCTGCGGGCGGCCGGCGGCGCGGGGCGGCACGGCGGGCGGCAGGCGGCTACCTGGCTCCCGGCCTCCCCTGCAGCACCGGCTCGCCGAGGCTCATCGCAGCCCGCGGCGGCCAGCCTCGACGCCGCCTTAGGGCTCCTCATCGCCCGTCATCCTGCGGGATCCGCCGCCGCGGTTGGGTCCCCCCGAATAAGCATAAGCGATGCGCGGCAGCCGGGCAGGACACCGTCTGGGGTGTTGGTTTTTTTAATTACTCTTATTTTCTCCGAGCGCTCGCCTTCTCTGGGTGCCCCACGTTCCCGTGGAAAGTCGGGGCGCCGCAATCCCTCAGCCCCGGCGGGAGCCGAGCGCGTCGCTCCGGGCGCTGCGGGAACTCCGGGGGCGAGCGAGCGGGCGGGCGATGCCGGCGGCTCCCCCCCGCTTGCCGGGCTGCCTGGGCGCGCAGCTCCCGCGGCGGCAGCCTCCCGCCGCCCGCCGCGGCATGGGGACGAGGGGCGCGGGGTGCCGGGGCGCCGCGCTCCGCCGCTCCGCCCGCCTCCCCGCGCCGGGCGCTGTGCAGGGGGAGGGCGCGGCGGAGCGGCTCCTCTTGCGGGGTGGGCGGCCCCTCCGCGGGGGGGGTGGGGGGTGGTGGCTGCGGGCGGGCCCGCGCCGGGGGGCGGGGGTGGTGGTGGGAGGTGGGCGCCGGAGCCGGCGAGGGGGGGGGGGCCGCGGGAGCTGCGGCCGCAAGCGGGGAAAGTCGAGCCCACGCCTGAGACCGGGACCCGAAGCTGGGCGAGAGTTTGTTTCTGGGACCCGGGCGGACCCGGCACTCTCGAAGCGCTCAGATGTGCAGCCGCCGCCCGCGCTGCGCCGCTCACACACACGCCGGCGCATAACCCCGACAGCGGGCCGGCCAGCCTGGATTCCGTATTCTTCTCATAGCGATATAGGTGTCCCATCACTACGCAAAGCACCAACCTCACCACCATTCTGAGTGCATACCGGCACAGCGCTGCTGCGGAGACCTGTGTCCAGCCTGTACGTGAGAATTTGACCTCCTGCACCGTACCCGAGGAGAGCCACTCAAATAAATGCGTGTGAACAGAAAAGTCTCAAAGCTGGAATGGAGAGGCAATGACAACGATACAGGAAAAGGCAGCAACCAGCAACAAAATGAACCAGACTCAGTCATGAATTGCCTTTTACTTTTAAAATCCAGAGTTTGCAGAGAAGCAAACTTCAAATTAGAATCATTAACATCCTCCTCCCCCTCAATTTCCCTCCTGTATTAGCAATTTTTTCAGTACACAAAAGTAAGCCTACTTCTGGTCCAGTGAAAAATGCATCATCCAGATGTACCACTTAGTTCCACTGTGTGGTTTTCAGATACACACAGTTTTCTGTTCTCTAGATAGCCAGTGTGGCAGTTATCCTCAGCTGTTCTAGAAAAACAAAAAGATCTTAGTCTTTCAAGACACAGAGGAGTTGCAGAAATCAGTACAGATGCATCTTAAGCCATAAGAATCCCTCTGAGTTTTGGCATGGAGCTTTCAAATTCCGTCTCCAAGGTAAGTAAATATAGTGAATGGCATTACGTTCTAGACTGTAAAGCTGTGGCAAGTGTATCATCACCAAATTAATAGAAAGAATCAGAATCTGATTTAATGAACCATTTTTGGCTTTGAAACCTCTAAGAGGTGTGATTATAAAAAAGTTGGGGGGGGAGAAACTTCTTCAACTGTTAGCAATAAGCTGTTGTCAGCATCAGAGTCCGGACAGTCTTATCTTCCAAATGCACTAACAAAGATTCACTTTAAGGAAAAAGCTCATATCCATGCTTTTAGCTGTGGAACTTCTTTTGTGTCATGGTTTAACCCTGGTGGGCAGCTCAGCCCCACCCAGCCGCTTGCTCACTCCCCCACAGTGGGATGGGGGAGAGAATCAGAACAGTAAAAGTGAGAAAACTCATGGGTGAAAACTCGTGGGTTGAGATAAAGACAGTTTCATAGGGAAAGCAAAAGCCGTGCATGCAAGCAAAGCAAAACAAGGAATTCATTCACTGCTTCCCATCGGCAGGCAGGTGTTCAGCCATCTCCAGGAAAGCAGGGCTCCATCACGCGTAACAGTAACTTGGGAAGACAAACGCCATCGCTCCGAACGTCCCCACTTTCTCCTTCTTCCCCCAGCTTTATATTGCTGAGCATGACGTCATATGGTGTGGGATATCCCTGTGGTCAGTTGGGGTCAGCTGTCCCGGCTGTGTCCCTTCCCAGCTTCTTGTGCACCCCCAGCCTCCTCGCTGGTGGGGTGGGGTGAGAGGCAGAAAAGGCCTTGACTCTGTGTAAGCACTGCTCAGCAATAGCGAAAACATCCCTGTGTTATCAACACTGTTTTCAGCACAAATCCAAAACACAGCCCCATACGAGCTACCGTGAAGAAAATTAACTCTACCCCTGCCAAAACCAGTACATTTTGAAAAAAAAAAATGTCATTGGTTTGATGACAACTGGATTTATTTTTTTTTTAATTACGTCAAGGAGTAGAACTCTCTGAGTTTTTCTGCACCACAGAGAACATTTCCACTATGCATCTTTGCTCAGTGCGCAATTATTTGGTCTCTACTAGTGTATCATCTGATCCCGCTGATCTGTCTCAGTAAAATCACAGTGTGTAGAGCCGGTTTAAATGCAGCCAAGAAGAATCGGACTTCACTGAGGTCTGATTGAAGACAGTAGTAGTCAGTGGTCTCATATCTATTTGAAGGCAACATTGCATCCCCACACATAATCTGATAGCCTACAATGACAGTAGGAAGAAATTATTTTGCCCGAATGCAAGTCATTTTTTGAAGGAGTGTCACATAGTAAATATAGAAAAGCGTTTGCAGATGGCCTATTATAGGACTCAAAATGTTGGCCGAAAGTATGACAAAAATGTACTTTTTTATTAATTCATAGCTAATAATACTTTACTCAGATATTTTATCAAGCTTAAACTAGTGTGTGGAGAGTGTATTACTATAGCTATTACTTTTACTATTATTCAGGGTGAATTCATTTAAGCAGTCCCTAAAATGTTACTTTCCACTCCTTGTAGTTAAAATAATACCATTATCATTTTTACTTTCTCATTAGGACCCTACTACCTTTGGGTAGACATCCATTTGCTCTAATATCTCATCATAGCTCATAGCTACAGAAGTATTATTACTAAGTACATTGTTTCTCTGTTACTGGGAGGAGAGCCGTTTAAATACTCCAGTGATATATAGAGGAAGTTACAGCTGACTTAGTTGTGGTAGCCCTTTACGCTTAATGTACATAATGGTATGTTCATTCTGAAAATTAGTGAAATTAAAATAAATCACATAGTAGGACCAAGCAGAAGCAGAAATCTGCACAACTAGAACTGGAAAAAAAAGATGCAGAAGCCCAGATTGCTAGGTCTATGCAGTAAATTCTTCATTACTTGGAGTTTGAAATTTGAGAAGAGACTTAATTCAAAAAGATGTGCTAAAGTTTTATACTATAAATAAATATGAGAATAAAATATTGCAGTCACATTCAAAAATAACATCACTAATGTGATGTTCATTATCTTCAACGTAAATAATTTTTCAGACAAGCAAATGTCAATACCAACCCATATTGTTGTATCGACTGTGTATTAACAGTAAATACATCAACAGTTCACAAGCTAAAACCACACTACTATGACAACAAAGCACATCCAGCTCTATTATATAAGTTTACCTTATTGCAAAGTTTTACAATTTTTTTATGGAACCCATTTAGATGTAGTTAGAAAATTATGGGAATGAAAAGTATTAAGGACAGGATTTTTTTTTTTTTTTAATTGGTATGTAGCAGATACAATTAGGGAGTTAGCAGTAAAAGATTGTCCATGATAGGGAACTTGTAGATTCTACATAGGCCTGGGCAGCACTGTGGTCACAGTATTTTTTGTAGTTTGAGGTTCCAGGTATATTTCAACAAGAGATATTTACTGGTATCTAGATTGACAGCTGTTGTACATCGATATAATTTCTCTGAAGTCAATCAAGTGATGCTAGGTTGTCTGGTAGCTGTTGCAGTAAACAGTTGGAAAATCTCTTTATAAACTCTAGTTATGTTGGTTAAAGTTTTTACACGGTGGATAGGGACAGGCAGAGCAAATAAATTGTGAAGGTAATCATCCATGTCACTGATATGTGCCATTCCAGCTACAGTACGTGCTGCTTACACAGTGTTTACAAAGTGGTAGGAAAATGCCTCAGAGGAACAAAGGAAGCAAAGTAGAAATACCAGGGGACTGTAGGGAGCACCACGTGCGTTTCTGATACAGCCATTTCTGAAAGATAGCCTGAAGGTAAAAGGCTATTCACATGAACAAGAACCTGTGTGTTGTAAGAGGGTGGTGGCAGCAGCTAATGGCATGCTTTTGGGCAACACTGGGAGGCAGTGAAGGGGAAATCAAGGATGACAGTTCGAGAAAGGGTATTGCTGGAGAGCTATCTTTCTTATTTTCACTGCCCTTCACTAACTGTGAAATGTCTTGATTTTGTTCAGATCAGCAGTGTTTGAGGGAAACTTCCATCAGTATCATTAGCCTTCCATCAGTATCACTTACAGCCTCCGAAGTTACCTTCTCCTCTCGGTAAGAGCCAGTCAAAGCAGGATGTTGGCAACCTATTGTGGCACTGTTGCTCTCTCAGGAATGAAGTTTTGGGTTTCCTAGGAACCAGGTATCTTGCCTAAGTTCTCTTGCCTAAGTATTTTTGACAGTTTGGATCAAGGAGTCCAAATCAAGGACCGAAACAAAGCTTAGCAGGCTATGCAATTGTAGTTTGTAGGAAGCGCTTATATACCGTGAGGCAATGGTGGCCTGCAGACGTCAGGTCTGAACGTCTAGAGTGAGGGTGGAGGTTCTGGGCATTTTGAAGAATAATTTCTCTGTTCAAAAAAGGAATTCTGTATTTACATTTCAATAAAGTCACTAATTACATTTGTAATAGCAGAGGATAAGTAGGGAAATGCAGTGTTATTCAGATTTTACAGATTTCAGTATAACCTAATTTTCAGAATAGTGGGCATTTACTTAAGTCATAGTCTTACAAATCTTATCAGTCAAGTATTGTGTTTTACTAGGTAGTGTAGTATTAAAAGCCCACAACTGATATAGAAATGGGAGCACACGAACTGATAACTGTAAATCAGTAAAAATCAGTAGGGTTTCATAGTCTGAAATCTGAGCACCATAGTAAATTAGGACTGCAGATAACAAGCAATTGTAAGGAATGTTTGTTCTCTTCTAGACTGGTATAGATCAGTACAGCCAAATGAGAGGAAAAAAAAAATCAAAAAAAGGGAATTTTCAAGGCTTTTTGCTTGAATCGAGAGATAAATACTACTGGTTCCTGAGAGCCCTCGTCATTACTGATTTATACTATTTAAAACATGTGGGTGAGAGCGTCAAAGGAGGGAGATGGCGTCCATACATCCATGTGATTATGCTTCTGTAGGAAGGTTTGTGTCTCTTTCCCCCCACGACCCCATGCTTCACCGACTGATCTTTATTCTCTGAACCTCCCAGGAAAGGATCATTTCTGCCCTCTCCTTGCAGCTGCAGTGCCAGTATATCACTGCCCTCAGCAAGTGCTCTTCTCTATACCCTCCTTCAGACAACTTATCTCCTCCTTGCCTTTAGGCCTTCCTGTATGGGGTTGTTTTTCCATCGCTTAGCTACTCTTCTTCTTGCCCTAGCTTCTGCTTCCTGACATATCAAAGTGTACTGCTCTATCCCACGGTCCTTGCTGAAAGAATAGCAGCATGTGGCATTAAACTTTCAGCCTTCCCTCCTCCCCTGCTAGCTCCATCCAGCGCTGTCCTTCTCACAGCGATGAGCTGGGCTTCTCTCTCTCGGCTTCCCTTGTCAAGCAGCCTCATGGAGGAAGGAGGGAGAGCACTGAGCTTCTGTTCATTAAACAGGACAGACTTTTTGAAGCTGAAGCAGAATTATTTTATTTGCTCTGGGTCAATGAAGAGAGGAATAGACCATCACAGTTCCACTGATGAATATACCTGATGGACAGGTTGGCTTTCCCAGCTGTCTCCTAAAGAGCAGAAGGATGGAGCCCAGAAGACTGAAATCCAGTGAGTGGTACACATGTGAAAAAGCAGCAGTTTTTAAATGCTTTCTGTTGCAGCTGGTAATAAATTAACTCTTGCTTTTACCACTTGGCAGAGAATTGGGAATAAATTTCTGCAGATGAATTAGGACCTTGTTTAACTTCCAGCAGAAAAATGAGGAGTTCTAGAAAAGTTGATGGACTGCATTCAATTTTATGATGCAGAAAAACAAACTGTTAACTTACAGAAATAATACCCGTGTGCTGTCATGACTTGTTCTCTACCTGCCTTCAGGCGCTGGGTATTTGTATTGGGAAAGCATGCTGACTTCAGTGCCAGTGTCAGTATTTTCTTTATTTGCTTTTGACATTTCATGTGTTTGTACTGTAGTGCCTGACAAGTTATATCACAAATTAATTGGACCAAATGCTGATTAACAAGAAATGAAGAAAAATGAGGGTCAGCAGTGTGGGAGGGAAAGCAACGATAGGCCAAGACTCACCGAGGTATGCAGAAAACCCAGGCAACAAGGGAAGGCAGGGAATTAGTAATAGATCGTATCACGGGTCCGCTGCAGCCTTGGTGGGCCCTGAGCTGGCATCCACAAAACAGAACCGTTTCTTGTGCCAGTGCAAACAAAGATGTCACACGACTGTCCTTGCTTCCAGTGCCTTTGGTTATGTCTGGTGGGTGGCTGGAGCCCACTGGTGTAGATGCAGGCCAGCTCCAGACGGGGACTGTGTAGCTGTGTTAGCTTGATCCCATGTCTGCCTTTCCGCAGAGTTTGTTTGCTTGAGCACAGTGCTGCACTAGCACTTCTGCCCATCACGCACCTCCAGACTGACTCGCATCCGGAGACCTTTGAGCACAGGACAGACAAGTGTTATCTACGCTGCTGCAGCAGCACAGGGCTTTTTGGCTTCCCCCAAACCAGTGCAGCCCATTTGTACCTCGCTTATCTGAGGCTTGATCTGGATGAAAACCTGGGGGGCAAGTTCATTCCTCTTGTTACCTTGAGAGATACAGTGCTGCTTCTCTTTGTGCTCTAAATGACAAAGCAAAAAGGCAGTAAATGATGTGGCACCTAAAGTACTAACAAGTGAAGGTATTTAAAGATGCACTGTGATGAGAAGGATGAACGAAGGAATCTGCTGCAGTCTATAATGAGAGATAGCACTAGAAGAAGTAGGTTTAGTTTCCTCTGACTGTACGCCCTTATCTCTTTTTTCTTCTCATTCTATTTCTATTTTCCCAGTGAAGTGCTGTGAAGAGGAAGTTTTTCTTTCAACTGCATAGGATACTTCTATCAGACTGTTAATAACGTGGGAGTAATAACATGGAAATGGTTGTCGGGCATTTTCTATGTTACTTTCACATCTATGAAATGAAGAATAACAGAGCCACATTTTCTTCTTTATGTTGTGAGCTAAAGAATTAACCAAGAAAAATATTTCCCTCTTTTCAAAATAAAAGCTGAAATAAAAGAGGTGATGAGAACTTTACTTCATTTGCTTTCCTTCCTTAGCCAAGAATTCAAGTTTATGAAGGTATTAAAAAAAAAAATGCAAGAAGGCCCTGTAGCAGTGTGCAGTAAACACTCCCCGCATGAGTCTCCTTCACTTTACTGGGGTGACTGTGGTTTGCACTGTATTATTTGGCATTGCAAATTATGAAATGTTCCTCCACTTCCTCAGTTTTAACCTTCTCAGCCACTGTTGTTCATTTTATACTGAAGAACAACATTTCAAATTGAAGAACAAATTCTATTCTTGTAAGTCTGCTGCCAATCCTCTGCTCAGCTGTGCAAATTCCTTCTGCCATTGAAACCTAGACCCAAATACTCAGCTCTTAGCAGTGGGCTTACCTTTAAGATCTGAACTTAGTCTCCTATTAACACAGGCTATCCTGGTGTACAACCTTTTTCAGAAACTTAACAAGGTCCTTTGCAAAACTAATCAGAGATCTTCCCCCTCTTACTTTCACTGAACAGCTATTCCAGCATATTAAGTTAGAAACCATTTTCCAGCTCCCAGTTTTTATCCATCCCTGCTTTTGCAAACACTCTCTTGATTTAAACAAGTGCCTCTCCTACCCCTTTTGGTATTCTCACGCATGTATTTCTGCATTGAAGGCTAACAGAGAAACACTTCAGAGTCATTGGATTTTACATGCCTGAAGGCAAACCTGAAATCCTGAAGTGGATGCCCAGCAGCATTGTCACTGAATGTATTTATTACAGCACTAAGAGTAGCTGTACTGAAATAGGCTTTGAATAGTTGGTGCCAGGTAATTAATGACACTTCAGTGAGCACAAACCCTGGAGAAGTGACTCTCTCAGATATATGTCCTGCTCCATCATGATTCCTATGGAATGGAAGATTCCTATAGGCCACAAATGTCTTAATGCCCTCTATAAGAACTGAAATGAAGGCAGCAAAACCAATGTTTAGTTTTAGAGGTCAGAGGATTTTAGCTATTAACAGCTTTTTTGATTTACTTACTGTCGTGGTTTAACCTCAGCTGGCAACTAAGCACCACCCAGCCGCTTGCACACTCCCCTCACAGTGGGATGGGGGAGAGAATCGGAAGGGTAAAAGTGAGAAAACTCGTGGGTTGAGATAAAGACAGTTTAACAGGTAAAGCAAAAGCTGCGCATGCAAGCAAAGCAAAACAAGGAATTAATTCACTACTTCCCATCGGCAGGCAGGTGTTCAGCCATCTCCAGGAAAGCAGGGCTCCATCACGCGTAACGGTGACTTGGGAAGACAAACGCCATCACTCTGAACGTCCCCCCCTTCCTTCTTCGTCCCCAGCTTTATATGCTGAGCATGACGTCATATGGTATGGAATGTCCCTGTGGCCAGTTTGGGTCAGCTGTCCTGGCTGTGCCCCCTCCCAGCTTCTTGTGCACCTCCAGCCTTCTCAGTCGGTAGAGCATGGGAAGCTGAAAAGTCCTTGACTAGTGTAAACACTACCTAGCAACAACTAAAACATCAGTGTGTTATCAACATTGTTCTCATCCTAAATCCAAAACACAGCACTGTACCAGCTACTAGGAAGGAAATTAACTCTATCCCTGCCGAAACCAGGACACTTACATATAGTCTTACAGAATGAACAGTTGTAATTGTTTTGTATGGGAGCTGTGTAAATAGCATAACAGAATGTGAACAAAGAGAAAAGATGTTTTCCTAATGCTCAGCAGGTCAGGGCAGATAAGTGCAGATTTAGATTATGTTTTGCTGTATCTTATTCCGTTTTAAGATGTTGTAATAGTGCAGCATTAGACAAACCTGCATGATATGAATGGCTAAATAAAATCCGGTGGACCAGAATATTAGAAATCAGAGTTTCTATATGATGTGTGATTTGTGTATTTTTGTAGCACACATCACAAGCATATATTTAGTACTACCAGACAACAAGCAAATTATTTCTATGAGTATGGGACAAAGAGCAAAGTGAGTGGCCACTTTGCTACCTGACTCCACTTTACTTATCCACATCTTTGTTTGTAAGATGCTGCTGTTATAAGAGCAGTCCGAGTTCAAGCTGCCTAAAGATCCCATTCCATACCAATCCCATGCAGTATACAACCTAGGGGTATAGGTTCTTCTTCCTTCTTCTAGGAAAGTCCCCATGTTTGATTTGTCTTCCTGCTGGCATGAGAGAAGCATGCAAACTATATGGCTGCTCTAATAAGCAGACATAGCAAAAGTCCAGGCTTTCTCCTACAGTACACCCCAATTGACACTTAGAGGCCTAAATATGGATTTAGGAGTGAGGTTAAATCTGTCAGTACAGATGTAGAGTTGAGTTCAAAGTACTACGTCACTATTTAGAAAAAATATTTTGAAAAATTAAAGATAATTTTTTTCTACATAAAAGGTAGATATATTTAAAAATATTTCTTGCTTATTACTACCTCTTTCTTATTTTCCTCAAGAAAAAACTTTATACCTCCATAGACTTTTACATTACTGTATCTACACTACTGAGGTTTTTAACATTTATTTGTACAGACTTCCATGTAGAACATCCAAGCCTTACGGTACTCCCATTGAATCCAGATGCAGTGATTTGGCCTTGCTTTTGTAATTGTTTCCGTTATAAACCCCTATTTCAGAGTTCAGAATTTGGTTATAAAAAATGCTTCCAGAATACAATTTGGCACCTAAGATACCAGTGAAGGAGCATTTATTACTAGTTTGATTTCAATGTGGCTTTTTGAACTTACAGAGGTGTCCTGAGAGTTTTATCCATGCTTTCAGATATTTTAAAGATTTAAAATACCTTTGACTAGCAAATGGAAATCATCACACTGTGATGTGGAATGATAGCCTCATCTTTAGCTAAAAATGCCATAAAACCCCTAAGTGGTCACTTGAGTTTTTTCTAAATAGTAAGCGTATAGTTACTTCATAACAGGCTTGCACTAAGGGTAAATTGCAAGGCTGCAATGCTCAAGTGAACGTGTTTTCCCCTAAAGAAACGGAAGAGAATCCAGCTTCCTCAAACATACCAGCTACACTGTAAACAGTTAATCAGATAAGCTGCTGATTCCAGCGATAGGGTGGAATATTGGCTTATGTCTTTTTGGGCTCACTGCAGAGAAACTGAGCCAACCCCAGCAGGCTTCTCTTGTGTCAGCTTGCTTGAAGACTGCATGGAAGAACAACTTCCCCAGCACTTGGGGAATGTGAAGAAAATTTTGTCAAAAACTCTTCCCAAGATCTTTTATGTATTGTAGAGCCTAAGCAACCCAGGGGCTTTGCACTGGCTCTTTGACAACAGTACAGAATTAGCCCTACACACAGTGAAGATAGGTCTGTTTAATCAGAATCACTCCTCTTTACAGTGGTAGTTAAGTAACGTGGGTCAGGCAGATGGTGAAGCCCACTTGGCCTGCTGAATTGCTTCTTCCTGGCACACACTAAGTTACACCTGGAGCAAAGAAGGAGTTTTCTGGTATTGCTGCATTTCATCACCTCTAGCAACTGAAACAATAATAGAAAAATGCTTTTAAACCATCTTACTGAGTGTGACTGACCAATAAACCCCTAAAATGAAGGAAGACTTAGAGGAGATGGGCAAGTAAGATGTGCCTGTGAAGCTCAGGAAATAATGCAGGGTGTGACTGATCACAACTGTTGTAAATAAGCTGATTTTATCTCAACACAAAACAGGACTAGAAGGTGGCCTTTGGTTTAGATAAACAGCTATCCACAGCTGAGTGGGTCAAGCTCCCTGAGTTCATTAAAAGAGTGTGAATATCTCCCTGAGTTAGGCAGACAAGTGCGGAGGAAGTGAATACGTAGCTCAGCCCAACATAGAGTATAAAAACTAGACAACTAGCAAAAGAATTTTGAAGAGAGGAATGGGCTTGAGCTGGCTTCAACCCATGTATTCCTTCATGGCAACTGGGGACGCCCAGCATCATGACGGTGAGCATATTATAGAGACAGGTAATGGGAATCACTTTGGTATTGTGGTTGAACTGTATTGTGTTTTCAGTATATTTTGCATCACTGCTAAATCAGAAATCCCATGTAACATCAACTGTCTTCAAATAAGTAAATTTGATATTAAACATTACATCCTCCATGCATGGAATATCTAAAAGAACCTGAACAGCAAGTATTGGACTCTGACACTGAGGCCTGAGCTGACAAGACTTTTCTGGCCTTAAATTTTCATCTAGAAGAAAGTATTTCCTGGTTGCAACTAGTAGGTGAAACAGTTGAGTGCACTATGCATTTAAAGAGCATAATTCTTCATGTTGGAATAGGCAAACACCAGTAATCACCCAAAAAGCCAGTACTGTTAAAGGCAAAGACCGGGGGGGATGCATAAGCTAATTTAAGATTCTCCATGTCAAAAAATAAAAAAAAAAACAAACCAAGAACAAGCTCAGACTTCTATCTTTACTTCTGAAAATCCAAACTTCCTAACAGCAGCAAGACATAAAGGAGTTTAATTATTCCTACTTTGAAGCAAAAAACCTGCTCTGGTACTGAAAGGATATTGAACATCAAAGGAATACATAAATGCCATGCATAACTGCACTAATGACTATGCAATATCTTCATTTACAAAAAGCTGGTGCACATGGCTATATCTTGAATTTCTTAGCCCCAGGTACCTCTTAAACTCAGTGGGAATCAAGAGTAAAATAGCAAAGACCAGATCAAGCCATTTATAGTGCTGGTGTCTATAAACAAACAAGCTAATTGTCCAGACTCCCTTTATAGCCACTATAGAGAGTTTGAGGCATCTAGAGGTTAAATGTCCCTTAAAATGAGATGAATTATGTCTTCAGGGTGCCTATTTCTCTCCATTTCTTGCAAAGGAAGCTAGATGACTCTTAGCTGTAAATGTCAAATAATAGCATCCCTAGCTAAATGAGATGAACTCCACCTTACACATTAAATGTCCTCTGTCAATCTGGGCAATACGATCAGGTTCTGGGTACCTCAGTGAAGTGTGTCCTGTAGACCCAGCCCCATCTTATGCTGTATTACGGTGGTTTTCTCACTGTAGGGAATGCTGAACCATTTGCCTAGACCTAGGTATCTAATGACCTCTGAGTCTCCCTAGGCTGGGACACCACGCAGGAGACTTCCAGACTTCTGGAGTGATTGCTGGAGGCTAGCGGTTTATGCCCTGGTATCTCAGGTGTTTAAATCTAGGAAACTGAAACCAGTGCGTAACAACTACAACCAGTATGGGTGGTTGTATTTGTTCAGCATTTATTGCCCTATTAGCTTTTGCCTTGATTGTTTCTAGTTAACATGATCATCTATGACAGGCAGGAATTAACTCCATGGTTTGCCTGTGGGCCTGATGAGTTTTAGCTGTGAAGAAAGATGACTTCATGCATTGTGGCTATCAAGTATAGAAGTCAGCTATAAAGAGTACTCATTGCCAGACAGGCTCATAGTATTTTAAGATTTTCATAAGAACTGCTTCTTTCTAATGAATGTCGTCTTTAAGGAAAAACTGATAAAGAATTGATGGGTTTTGACCTGATTTCGAAGATTCTTGCTTGGAGTAGGGGTGGCTAGCAGTAGTGCAGTCCAATTTATGTGACTGAAAGAAGTACCATGCTGCCTCCCAGGGAGGCAGTCTCTGGCAAATTAAAATATATGATGAGAAGTTAGATGTGCTGTGGTGTCTCCATAGCGGAAAATAATTTGGCCAAAGCTTTTAAGTCACATCTAGGTGTTCAGATAAATGTTAAACCCAGTTTTTTTAGGTTCATTTCCACTTCGAACTATGGAAATCTTTTGTATTCAGCCATTCTGAAAACCGGGTACACAACATTCTGGATTAGGACCTTCGCCCCATCAATGTTTGAAAATGTGGATTTTCTTTCATAAGTGATTTTTTAGGTGCATGGTTGTCTTTGTTTCATACCTACATCTTAGACATTGCATTCCTGTTAGAATCAATTTTCTCTAAGTTGGTAATCTACCTGACACTGTCTGAATGAAGCTGTCTGTGAATTAATTAACACATTATTGTTCCTTCTTCTGTTCAAAGTTTTTAAACATTTTCCTGTTCTGAAATCTTGACAATTTTCTCATGGAGGTTCGGAGAGCTGGAAAGCAATTTTGGCTAACTAGAAATAGATTTGCTGTTTTTAAATAGTTTTCATAGGTGTAATTAAATACCTCCATAGTTTCATGGAGCACAGGATGAAAACCAATAATGTAGTTATTACAAAAAAATGAGATGATAGCATTTTAAAACTATTACTTTTCATCCATAAATATGGATTATATACTACTTCTCATCCATAAATCTCAAAGCTCTTTATAAAGTCTCTGCTATTTCCATTTTACAGATGTCCAATGTCCAAGATGCATGTCAGGCTCGTGGCAATACAAAGAAATGAACATGGGTCTTGAATGCTAGCTTAGTTGAACATTCATTAGACTATCTCACAAGTTTACTTAATACAGCAGGTATTTTTATACAGTACAGTAAGTGTAAAGGAAATACTGTAAGGAGGTAGTGTACTACATGGATACTGAAACTGGGAACCTTACTAGAACGTGACCAAAATTCCAAGTTTGTAAAATTTTTTCAGGAAAAACACTGGATTAAACAGGTCAGTAAAAGGCAGTGAAGAGCCAAACACAGAATAGAATGAGTATAAAACCTGAGTACATTTCGTTATGATTTTAAACTCTAAATTGGGAAAAGAGCATAGGAAGGCAGGAGAAAGAGATGTAGAGAGGCAGGACACTGAGTGTCCATGTCCTTTTGTATTGTAGCATGAAGGCAACATTCAGACTGACTGTAATTTTTTTAATGGAATATTAAAATTTCCAGCTTCACTGGAAAATGTTGATTTGCTGAAACTGTTTGCAGGAATGTAGACATGTCTGATGGATGAAAATCTCCCTCCCTGGCTCCTTAGCAGAGCCTCCTCTCCAAGCTACAGGATCATCAGCAGACCACCTGGAGGGATATTTCTGAGCCAAGAACATGGAAGCCTTGAGAGGCCTGATCTCCCCAACCTTCTTGGCTTCTTGCAGCTCACTTGATAATGTGCCAGGTTTTTTGATTCTGGGGCTTCTCAGAGCAATTAAGGCTCCAAGGCTCCCCAGGCCTATGGCAGTCCACCTGCAATATAAAACTTTTGGCTACTATAAGTTGGGACTGAAAAAGTTATGAAAAAACTCAATATTTTTCTTGGACTTGGACGTCCATTTCCCTGCCATGTTAAGTACCATTTTTTTGTTCAACAGGTATGGTTTGACTGTTATAAAACCAGTGTTTTCAGGTTGTAGCAGTGCTAGGTTAAATTTCTCTGTAGGGTCCCTGTTGCTTGACTCTTTATTCTGAAATAAGACTAAAACTTGCAGTTTAGGAGAACAAGTTTAATGCTGTTAAGTGAATTATAAAACAGAACTAAAAAGTCATGCTCTGTCATATTTAGAACATTCAAAATATTTTTGTGATATGGAAAAGATCACTCATTCCCTATTTCTAGGCCCTCATCCTGTGAGGGAGCTGTCTGCACCCATTACTACTGCAGCTGAGTCTGCACTGACTGTCTAAGAAAAAGGCCAAAATCAAAACCAAAACCCAAGTAATTAAGAGCATCATAAAAATCTTTTCGATTAAACAGTCTCCATTGCGGATTCCAACAAACACTGCATTTTAGAAAGACAAACCTGATTAGCATCATGGCTTGCTCTTATTTATTACTCAGAACGTAAGAAACTTGAGTGTCTTGATTTTTTTTTTTTTTTTTTTAACTTTCACAGATTTCTGAACATTTGCTGGTGAAATCTTGTCCCCATTAAAGTCACAAAAATTTCATTATGACTTCAGTACATCCAGAATCGCTTCATCTTCAGTAGGGGTTTGTGGCTGTTATGACAGAATAGCTCCCATCTTCTGTTTTTGTCATGTTTTCTTCTTTCGAAAAAGGAACATGGTTCATATCTAATTGGCAAGATTAAGCTTGTCAACAGACCCATGTTTGTGATGTATCTGTTCAATGATCTTCTCCCTGTGGATCTTTTCTATTGCTTAATGCTGCAGTGTTCTCGTAGGTGTAATGTATTCAGTGATTAAATTCAGCATTTACTACAGCTCTGTATAACATGAGTGATCAGATGGATCCAGTCCAGCCCACCCCTTTTACCTTTTTCTCTCTAGTTAGGTACAGATTCATGTTTTAATGAAGTGTATGTTATCTGAGAGGATATGGGCAAAGGGGAAGTGTAGGGGAGGAAGCTGCTTTCAAACACAGACACAGGAAAATGACAAATGGCAGGAGGTGCAGCTGTGATTTTTTAATATTTAATGCTTTTTGTCAAGGGAATGGCAGCATAGGAAAGATGAATAGTCCATAAATTTAATGGAAACCACGATTCATGATACTTCGCTTATATTTGAAGTTTAAGGATGTCACTGTGTATTTATTGAACACTGCTGAAATCTGTGGAAGAACTGAATCAGCCCTTGACATATATCAAGCAGTTACTTTCTCATGGTTTCCTGTTGGATGATGTGACACCTGAATTTTGCATTCTCTCTCCCATGGTTTCCACTTCTTCCAGCACTTGGACAATGCTGTAAAACCTGTAAATTTCTTTTCCGATCTAGACTCACCTTCCCTGCGATATTTACATGCAAGCACATGTTCATTTCCCAGCTTAGATTGCACTCCAATGCACTGCTGACCAGAGGTGGGGACAGCCTCTGCTGTGGCCTATGCATACTGGGCACCTTAGGCGGTGGATCAAACTCTTGTTCTTGTGTTGCGAGTGCACTGGGTCTGGGAATGGTGGGCCATGCAACGGTGCATTACGCTAACAGATTTCCAAGGGTCACCTTTTCCTTTGCACAGACTGGGTGTTCTGAGCCCCCGTTCTAGTGGAGCATCACCTAGACAAGTGTTTGGAAATGGATGGGTCCCAGGACTTGGCGTAGTTGTCCTTAATCTTAAAACTTCTTTTTGTCTAACCATATAGATAAAGCTTTGGGGTCCCATTGCAATTGGATACTAGTTGTGGCAAGAATCTACATTGTATACAAAATAAAATACTCCATTTTGATTTAAACAAATGAGCCGCCTCTCTGTATGCCCTGTTTTAGATCAAGGCTGGCCTTAAAAATTACACAGAACTGCATGGAAGAGAAAGAAAAAACAATTATCCCACAGAAATGAACAGAGGAATGTAATGGAATAGTTGGGGGAATGGCTTTAAATCCAATTTCAGTAAAATAATTTTTTCACACAAGTATCTAGAGGTAATACACCAGAAATTAACTACTTACAAAGCAAACAACCATCTTAGTGATGTATGATGTCATTCCTTGATCATCAGATGGAGAGTTAAATTATCTAGATGGGATACACAGGGTTGTGGAATTACACATTGCTTCTTCCAAGATATATGAACTCCATGTGTTATAACTTCCTTGAGGACTGCATTGTGGTTAGGCCACTTTGTGTTTTTTCAGTTTTCTTGTGAGGAAAGACTAATCTCACAAAGAAAAAGCAGTTCCCTAGAATACAGTCTGGATTTTATTAGGCACACATTACTACTGTTTTCTGACTTTGTTAGTCTTGCAGTATAACTTTTGTACCAATTTATAAGCAATAGTGTGACACAACATCCCAAAATATGCTCAGAACAACTTTATAGATGGCATTTACAGACACTTATAATTTAAATGCAGTGAGTACATAAGAAAACACATGTAAATAAGGACCTGGCCCTGTATCCACTCAAGTTAGTGGCACAATTATCAGCCACTTAAGTAAGTCAGATTTATAGCCATGAACTTGTCAATTCTTTTTTCAATAAAAATGCATTTCATATGAAAGAAACTAACCAAGCAATTTAGGTTTTACAGCAAATGGAAGGTAGAAGGTATATCACGATAATGTTTGAAATAGACATCTAATATAGCTAACATTAAAGAACAGAGCATGCCTTGCCTTGCCTTGCCTTGCCTTGCCTTCCCTACCCTACCCTTCCCTACCCTGTCCTGTCCTGTCCCGCCCTGTCCTACCCTGTCCTACACCACTCTTCCCTTCTTCATGTGTAGGCTTTGAAGTTTACTTTACTTTTCAGTTTGGCCAGTGCTGTCAGTGGCATGTATTTTCTAGCTGATATTTAGGAACACGGAGCACCACAAAACAGTGATTATCTGCAAAGCTAGGTGCTGTCAAAAGCAAAATGTGAAAATAAAATGAATACCAGAAAGAATCAAATTTTTCTATTCTCAGTTATATTAAGCATACAGTGGTGATTTTTCTGCCAAATGTCTTTTTAGAAGGAGGAATGAGACTGAGATGAAAGTCCAGAATAGGTGAACTCAGATCAAACATTAAACCTTATCTATTCCAGGATACAGTTTTTTGGAAGACAGGAAAGACGAGTATGTTTTAAATATATTAATCTATTTGCCTAAGAATGGTAGAAACAGGCAGCATGCAATATTGCGTGGTTTTAATGAGAAGCAGGTTTTGGTGGCATCAACTCTCTGGGGCTTGGGCCTGTGGCAACACTGGCTCCCTTGAGGCTTCTTGTCTTAGCCTGGTGTCCAAATTTTTATTGGCCAGACTGATGACCTGGCTAGGCAGCTATTTTGAAATGGGGGTCTGCCAATCAAAGCAAATTGGTTACAGCCACATGTTGCTGTAAAGAGTGTGTTCTCCTTTTTTCCCTCCTTCACTGAAATGTATTTATTCACATACAGCATACGTACGTGAGCAGCTGGAGGCAGTTATGCATCTGTTTCGCCCATGCTCTACGACAGCCAAATGCAAACAACCTGGATTTAAAATCCTGTGTACATGTTAGCTCATGCCCATCACTATGCTAACACAGTTAGTTTCCAAATTTATACAACCAAGTTAAAGACTGGGCGGTCTGGGCACATGTCCCCCAGGTAGGCAGACTTGTGGCCTTCACGACATAAATCACCTTTATGCTGTGGGGATCTCCTCAAACGGCATTACTCTGCTAGAGGGGGGCACTCATGTTAACTTTGATCTATTTTATGGGCATGAGAGATGTCTATAAGTGCTGTTTTCCCTGTTGCTTTTTCAATTTTTACTTGCGCTTCTTTCTAAGCTGTGAACTTAATTCCCTTTGGGACAGTTTTCATCAAGCAAGAGGACATTTTGCAGAGATGGTTTATAGCTTTTTAACCCAGCTAGAAGGAAAGGGACCATGGGCCCCACACAATAGAGCAGTCTGAGATACTTTGGCATGCTGATTATACAAATATTATTACTTAATTAAATGAAGTTAATGTTCATTTCCTGTAGAAGATTTTGTGCCACTTAAAATGATCCAAATGCATACTAACTTGGAAATTTTTGACACTTTATTTACAGTATCTTAGAGTAATCCTCTTACTTGCCCTGAAGACTATTATATTTAGGAAAACAAATAACTGCAGTTTAATTTGTAAACAGAATTATAACTTTATTATAAATTTGCTATAAACTCCTGAAAATAGGGTCTATAATGGAAACTATGGCACAACCTTTTCCATCTTTTCATAACTCAATAAAGTTCTTTTTAGACTAGCCAGAACTGGCATAGAACAAATAAGCCTAATAAAAATGCTATTAGATTTATTTGCATTATATGCTGTTCACTTACAAATGTATTACAACTACCAGATTGAAAGGTTCTTTGTTTCTAATACAGCTGCTGAAACGGGCTGGATGACTCAGTCTAAAATTTATAAAGAAAAGTATCATTTTCAGTTTCAGATTGAAAAGGGACATGATAAAGCCTAAATATCAGTGTAAATGAATACTTTGTCTCTCAGATCACGACAGTATTGTGTGTTATTCACAGCTTAGTTATGTTTTTTAGATATATGGACAGTTTCTGCAGTTTCTGTAATTTAACTGCTAAAAGTAGCAGTAACTCAGCATTGTAAATGGTTTTGGTTTTGTTTTTTTTTTCCTAAATAATGGTTTCTAAGGTGGTACGGGTTCTAGAACTAGCAACTTCTGGATTTCCCCCTTGATGGTCTACTAACAGGGAGACTAGCCCTGTACATCACCAGTGGCAGAAACCTCCATTGTTGCATACAAAACTGTAAAACTGTAAGTGTTAAAATCTTAACTACTGTATGTCTGCTTGCATTAATTAAGAGCAGCACCTGAAACCAAAGGAAAATGGCTTTCATGGGAGACACGGTAAAGGGATGAGAAAAGAAACAAAATAATTGCAAAATGGGTTCTGTAAGATGGGCATGAACCGTGACACAGTAGTCATGTCGAATCTTCTACCCATGTATCATCTGAACTATTTTTACACATGATGCTTTATAATAGCTGTTTGAATTTCTTATGGTTCTGCCCAGTTTAGACATTCATTCACAGAAAACAGCCAGCTGAGACATTAATAACTGAAAGAAGATTTTTTTTTTCAGACCTCAGTATAAAATACGTTTCTATTGTTTCCATTGCATAAGCCAGAAAAGCTGATTATCTTTGCTTTGGTAACACACATTCTCTCTTTTTCTTCCTTTCTCTCTCTGTGTAAATATATATCTGCATATATATGTAGATATGTAGATGTATGTTTGTATATAAAAATGTATATATTTCACATTTTGTGTAAAATATGTGATTTTCAACAAAATGCAGTTAAAATACATCATGTGAACCAAGACTGCAAAACAGACAATGTAAGTATTTTCACAAAGGGCAGAACGAGTAAGAGTATGAAGACAATATCACTCATATATATTTTCCCTAAGGCAATTGTAACTAACAACTCCGTATTTTCTTTAAAATGACTTTCGCAATATAGCAATATTTACTTAAATTAGATAACTTGTCAAATGAATCATCCCAGCATGATCTGTATCTCAAGTTTTTTCCCAGCATTCATAGTTGCAACTTGATTTTAATTTTACAGTCTTGATCTAATTAAGATTATGATTTTCTTATGTGTTTGCAAAATACAAAGGCAGTTGTAGATACAAAATTTAGGCACAAAAAATGCTCAGAATGGCAGCACTTCTTAGAATTTGAAGCATTTGACAAATATGTTGCTATAAGTTATTTCCATCAGATGGTAATTTAACTTATGTCCTTCTCCTCTTCACATAGATTGCTTCAGGATGTGGAATGGGATCTCTATCACCAAAAGCTTTTGAGACCAATTCAACAAACCTATTTTTTAAACAATTATTTAAGTGTACTTGCCTTAGATTTGGACTGTCGATTGAAGGAAATTCTCTCCCAAGGTCTATTCTAGCTTTATTTTCTCTGTTCTTTACTTCTGGAAGAGTGTCCATTCTAGTCCATCCAATAAAGATTGGAAGAGTTGGCTGTTATCACCTCAGCAGCCTTATACCTAGGCACTGGGTGCTTATGCGTTGTGTCCACTTTGCTTCGCAGAGCTGAAAGTAAAATTCTATGAATAAACCAACACTTATGATCATTGAAAAAGATGGGCTATGGATACATTCCTGTATCTGGTCATCTCTATACGGAAAGAAGTGGGAAAAGGGCATTTCTTCATCTTACATGGCATGGTTGTCCCTTATAACATACCCTGCGCACTGGTCTAAGGGGGAATCCAATCAGGCAAAACTGGAAATAAAACAGAAAAAGGATTATTCCTAATCTTTAATTCATTCTTGAAAATAAATGTGATCAAGTCAGGCTAATTAAAAAAGAAAACAAAACAAAAACAACTACAAATATTTTCCAGTGACTGCCTAAGTATCAGAACTAAGGAAACCTGGCTCCCTGTGGGACCATCCTCCCCTCTTACCAGCCCTTCTCCCTACTTCTCCTAGAGCCTGCAACACAACGCTCAGCTTCCTCATGTGATCCCAGCAACCACCCCCACAATGCTTTCAGCTTTGTACCATAACCCCTAAGAATACTTTTCTGCTCTTTAGCTGAGCAAGAGGCAGCGTGCCAATTCAGTAGTTCAGAGACGCGTGTTCCTGACTGGCCTACCAGCCACTACCTCTTTGCTGCGCCTCCCCTTTTCCCTAAGGGGGAACATGGATGGGGATCTCTCATCTTCTTACCACCTTATTTTCATGGCAAATATAAGAACACAATATACCTTGGATTCTCCACCCCTCTCTAAAGTATTTAAAAAATAGCTTAAGAATTTCACAGGTTACTGGATAAGGGGAGAGGGGAAGAAAAGGGAAAGACAGGGCACAGTCAGATGGACATGCAGATGGGGATTACTTAGATCTTACTTTCTTAGAGAACTAGGTTGAGGAAATCAGTTGTGATCATTTCCATTTATAGTTGGATATGAAAAGATACTAGAAATCATTTAATATTTTACAAGAGAGAAAAAATTCTATTTTTTTCTTCTTTTGGAAAGATTATTCTTCTCATTTTACAATTGAAAAAGAAAGCATTCAGAATAAGTTTTCTGGTCTCCTAATTTATTGTTATTGTTACTGTTCAAAGGTTTCCTTGGTATATAAAATTTTTGATCCTTTGTAACAAGGCCAAGTATGAAAACAAAGGGAGAGAAAGTCCATGGGTAACCAAGCTTAGGCATAATAGAGAAAACTTCTTTAAGGGCTTTTGTAATATATAGAAAATTTGCTCAATAAAAATAACCCAAACCAGAAAAGTTTCTGGAATTATTTCCTTCATGCAAAATAACAGTCTATAAACACCAAACAAATAAGCTTAAAAAAAAAAAAAACCAAACAGAAAAAAATCCCAGCCTAGCTCTCCCTCCACCTACAGCAGTTTTTTAGTGTTCAAGCTTTACTAGGCTCAGCTGAACCTGGTGGCATCAGTATCTGGGGACACAGCTCTAGTTATGAACTCTAAGAATCCTCTGGCATTGGCACTGAAAAGCCATGTCAACCTCTTGCTTCAAAAGTTCATCACTGTGTGCCATTGCTAAAGCATAAAGTATTATTTTTAGAGGGTCTCAGCCATGGGGAACTGTAGGATCTGTGCACAGTATCACACTATGTTAAATATTACTGAAGTGCAGCATCCTATTCAATGGTCAAAATGAAAATATTGGCATGGACATTTCAAAGTCTCAGGATAATAATAATCTCTCCTTTTTCCATTCTCTGGACACTGTAGTTTGAAATAGCTTTATTTATTGGTTAATGTTAAGAAATCATTAAAACTAAGTTCTATCCCACTTACTTTAACTAGAAACCTTTTGGGAATATATATGTGGGAGTATTTAAGATCAAAATTATCATTTAATGTATTGAGAGAGGTGTGTTTTTCTGGTGGCACCCAATGATTACATGATTTGCTATAACTTTGCCAGACTGTTCCAAGCGGCAAATTAGATTCCTTATATGGCCAATTGCTCTGTCTTCAGTGCTTTCTTGTGCACGGTGCTCCCTTTAGCTGTATTTTCTTTTTAGATTTTTTTTTTTTGGTTACTATTACTTTATTCTTCAACTGGAATTAAACTCAAATTGAATTTCCTATTGCCAGGGCACCATTAATGCTGCTATGGAGTTTTAAGAACCATAGGCATTAAATATAGCTTTGCTTCCCTCAAGGAAAGATGTTGCCAATCAATTCACATCTGACGTACTTGAAAACAGCACAACAGATGACAGCAAGAATGTAGAGAACAAAGAGCTGTTATATATGCCATATTTTCCCTATGATTAGCTAAGCAGTATTTTATGTCTTTTCCAGCAGTGCTGGTTATTGTTGATTCCGCTATTCATGCTTTTATGTACCGTTTTAATGAACTGTAGGACAGATAGAAACCACCTCACATCACCAAGTAATGTCATGCATATAACTGGAATAGAGATCACGACCTCTTGATCAAAATAGAAGAAAGGAAAAAAGAAAAGAAATATTCATCATTCAGATGTCTATTAACGGTTTGCCTCTGCCTCCTCAGAGTATTTGAGCACCAGAGTAAATTTCTGACCAGTAGAGGGTACTAGTGCATGTACACAGAAGTTGGTAAGTAGCACCAAAGATGGCTACATGAGAAGTTTGGGTTAAAACCGTAGAAAGAGCACTGGCGTTAATGTAATAAGACTTAATAAGATATCTTTAGCCAGTCTGCATTATTTTCTCAGATATTGAAAAGTCCTTTCAGCATCATCAGAATATGTTCTAATTTAAAGTTAGGTTGTTGTGACATGGGCTTTAGAAGACCAACATCGACATCAGATAAAAGGGCTTCATTCTGCTACATCAATATTTTTGAGATGGACTTTCAGAAAAAAAGGAAGCCTTGGAAACACATAAACCAGTAATATCTGTACAATAGTGTGGGTTTTTTTCCTGTCTAAAATGAAGGGTGTATCTATAAAAAGTTTCATGCAATCAGAATTATTACCATCAGGAATCAATAGCCCAGGTGAGAAGTCAGATTAACACAGCTGTATTGCTTTTTCCCCAGCTATGTAGGTTGTCTCTGGACTGCGTACAGTCCCTCAAATTTGATCCCTAATTCATATCTAGACACCTAAATAAAGCTTTGCTGATTTTTAGAATTGCTGAGCCATCATCCCTTACTGACAACAATGGGAGCTGTGTTACCTAAATATTTATTTATAGCTTCTCTTTGACCTTGTCCCTGGATCCTTGCCCAATAATCCCATGCACTGGAGCTTATTCAGCGTTCTACCTTCTGAGCACATTTGAACAGCTGCTATTCATTAAAAGAAAAAGAAAACAAAAATCCCCAGAACCTATAACTTCAATCTGAGAGGGATATCATTCCTTCTTTTCTCCCCAAATGAATGATTTCCCTAAAATATATGTATGTCTGGCCCAGGCCCAGGGCTTGTAATAAGTTTTCTATGCACAGAGATATTATGGCTTTAAGATCCAATATCCTTTGCCCTACAGGGTGAGAAAAGGGAGCTTTATCCTGTTTGTACAAGGGTATATGTAGAATTCAATCTGTTTGCTGGAAGGGCTGGAATGAACTTTAAATGTTTCCATGTAATAATGTACTTATTAAAAAGTTCCTGTACATAATTTTGTGAAGTCTTTTGCATATAGTAGTTTTGCTTTTCACTTTTGGAGCTCTGCATTGTTAGACTCTAGATGATCAGTCCAGATACTATTTATGCAAGGTGAACATAGGTTTAACCAATTTGGCTTTTGTTGAAACAAGAGAATTGCACTTTTTAAGAGCTCAGAAAACTGACTTTTCATAGAGGAGTAAAGAGGGGGAAAAAGGATCCGTATTAGAATTATAAAAAAATCTCAAACAGCCAACCACCAACTTCCTGTAATATTATATTATGAATTAAAAACATGGGGGTGGAAGGCAAGATTTTATTGTTACTGGTTATAGTCATGGTAGCTTTGCAACTGGAGGGTAAAAAACCACTGATGTCTGATCAACTGAGTAGCTTTCAAAACTCAGTGGAGAGCTGTGATCAGGGCACAATTAATTTACCTAAATGTAAAGGTCTTGTGCTAGCTGAGATTCTTTAGGGTACCTGAGATACCCAGAAGGGCCTGGCAGATATAACACAGGAGCCATAAGAGACCTGTGCCCTTTTGGAAATGCATCTGGAGGCTGGGGGGGAATATTTTATAGTATCTTGGATGCCTCTAGACTTCCCTGTTTAGGCACCTGAATAGATTAATTAATTTTTAAGTAAAAATATAAAATAATATTTAGCAAGAGTCTTCTAAGTTTGCTATGTCAAAACTCTGGATGACAAAAACGAATATAATTTTGAAGACTAACGCCAGAGAGCTGGTTTTCAATATTCTGACAGTCACAGTATCTTTAATACGCACAGTTCAGAGTGCTTAGGCCCTTTGAATCAAAGGGCCAAACTCTGTCCTGTTTATGTCAGCATGTGCTGCATAGCTATGACAGAGCCCCGAACTAGGTCCAAGCTTATAATATTCCAATGACATACTAAAACCTGGAAAATCTTTCTGCAATAACAGTTCTTTAGAAGAAATTGAGATTTTTGCTGAAGATAAGAAGATAAAGAGGAATAAAGAAAGTAGATGAAAAAAGGTAACGAGAAGACATATTTGAAATTAGTTACGACAAATGGCAAGCAGCCATCCATTTGCTTCTTTTTACATCTTGGAAGAAGTATAGCAAAGGCAAGCCAGTTCCTATAATTTTTTTAGCTCCGCCAGAGAGCATTTTTTCCATGCCTTGCAAGTTTTCCTTTTTCTATTCCCAACTGCTTACCATTTGGGACTTTGTGGTTGTGAACAGTTAAAACTAAATATTTAAAAATATACATATATTTCACTTGAAATTAAGATTTTTGGTAAAGTGACCGGATTCCACTTTTGGGTGGAATGTGGCGAGATGAATATGTGCAATGGTTGGCGCTGGAATGCTGGCTCTGCGCTTGGAGAGAGAGTTGGGAGTTTTGTCCAGCTCCAGAATTTTGATTTTATGGCCAATGATTAAGTTATAATTAATATAATGAAAAACAAAAGATCTTTTAACACTTCTGTGACTTCTTTCTTCTTTCATTAATTTTAAATTAATGCTTTTACAGTATGCATCATGGGATTAGTGACAGGATACAGAACATCTTCACTCTAAGGCTATTGGTTATCACATCACTATGATATTCGTAAAGTAGAGGCACAGCTGAAGTTGCTCTAATGAGTTGGCATGGATAGAGGCAGCATATGCAAATTACCATGATACTAAGCCTTATACTTGGATTTTATGGTAATGCAGAGTTCTGGGGTTGGGACTAGACTTGCAATTCCAGAGCTGGATAATTAATAAATATGTTGGGAAAGTTTACACTATGTTGTAGTTGCAGCAGTGTCTGATCTTTAGACATATCTTAAATCACCATTTCAAATCCAGACCTCTCTCAGTGATTTATGTCAGAGAAATAGGTAGTTTTGGAGGACTATCTTGTGTCTGTGTATCGCTTCATTTTCATCCCAGTACCTCAGTTAGAGTAAAGCGGATCTCTGTCCTGGCAGATTTAGCAAAACAGTTACAGACTGAGCAGGGGAATGAACCCACCTTCAGGTCATTGGTCTGGAATAATGTTCAGGCAGCGCCTGAGTGCTCTCCAGGATTTAAATGCCTCTGTTTGTCCTCTGCTTCTTGTTCTTTCCTCTACTGATTTCATTGTCAAGATGTTTTTGGGCTTTTTTTTGCTCCACTTTGGCATGACTTCAGGTCTGCTGGCCCATCTCTTCTCTTACACTGTCTGTTTCACTAATCTCCATCGCTGGCTCATCTTCAAACATTTTCTTTCTTTGCTTCTGTTCTTGTGTTGCTGTACACCTTTGGAAAAAAAAAAATCTCATGACCATGTAGAATTACAGAACTTCATTCTCACCTGTTTTTGCTCTGCCATTCTTCAGTCAAGCATTGCCTTTTGGCAGGATGATATCTGAGGTCCTTCACGCCTCACTGCCTCTAGCCTCCATTACAGAAAGCATCTTGTGCTCTTCTCTGTTTCTGCAAACAACATTGATTTATCTTTTAAAGAATCTGTCCATATCCAGGGGGATGTCTCCACTTTTCTACTTTTCTTACTTTCACTCTGTTCTACTTTCCCTGTCAACGACACTGAAGTTTTAGTCTTTTTTTTTAATCTCACTTTTTCCTTCAGTTTTAGCAATCTGTTTTTGCCTCTTTCCCTCCAGATTTCTGTTTGTTATTATTTTTCTCTCATCTGTCACAACCCCTCCTACTTTTTAATAACCACCATCCTTACAAATGCAAATATAAAAATTACATCTTCCCCTCTAACTACAGTATTCCATTCTTTCCACTGATGATATATCTATCATCAGCCTTTAAGGTTTTTCACCCCCCAATCTCTCACTGACTAGCAACTTGGGGATATTTTCATACTCCTTAAATTATGCTTATATTGGAGTTTAGTCATGAAAATGTCAGGCAGTGATTAATACTACTCACTCTGAAGAACAGTCCAAGCTGCAATGGGACAGGGTATCAGCTGGTTTAGATTCCTTTTCCAGGTTCTCCATTTGCATTTCATCCCGTGATTCTAGGAAGTGAAAACACAGGACCGGGGTTCAGCTCTGGTGCCTTCTTGCCCTGTTACTCTCTCTCTCTTTTCCCTCCCCCTCCTGTCTCTGTGCTCCTTGAATGGGGTTATATGTTGACTAAGATCCAATGGAATGTTTGGAGAGTAGCTAATAGCACTTGCTTGAAAAAAACCCAGGAGCTATGTCCTCAAATACCCTGGGGCCGTCAAAGACCTAAGGTCCAGACCACCTGCATCATGGGCAAATAAAGTCATAGGATCATAGCATTAGAGAAATGTTGGTTGGAAGGGACCCCTGGAGGCCATCAAGTACACCCTTTCATGTGGAGCCGGGCAAATAACAACAGCAGATCAAGTCAGCCATGGTTTTGTCTGGTGGAGTCTCCAAGATCGAGGATGAAATTTTCTTCATATCTGTAGTAGCCCTCGCATGATCACCTTGATAGCTCTTTGCTGGACCCTCTTCAGTTTCTTTACACCCCTCTTGAACTGGGGAGAGCACAAAATTGGACAGATTATGCCAAGCATAGCCTCACTGGCACTGAGTAAAGGGCAATCACAAATTTCCATGATCTTCTGGCCATGACTTCCTAATGTTTCACAGTTTTCCTTATTTGTGGTGGGAGTTCACTGTTGGCCCATTTTCAACCTTGCATTCATTAAAAACCCCAGGTATTTTCTAGCGGGGGCTGGACTGACACATGAGCTCATTCTGCCCCAGGTGCAGTACTTGCTGCTTCTCCTTGTTGAACTTCATGGGTTTTCAGTTGGCCCAGGCCTCAAGTTTGTCAAGGTCCTTGGACTGAAATTCTGCTGTTTGGCAGGTCAGCTACTCCTCCTTATTTAGCACCACCCACAGATTTGCTGAAGGTACACTGAGTCAGTGTACCAACAAGAAGCTGCTTCTTTCCCCCCCTTTCCCCTCATGCTGTTAGGCACCTCACCTCAAAAGAGGAATTCACTGTTTGAAATCCCAGCAGCTGGGGACGGTTCTGACCCTTACTTGAACTATTTTTCCCATTGAGTAGCTCTAGGTGTCTCCCCACTGACTATGTAGGACCATTTAGCTTGTGCTTTGAAGAGAGGGATATTAGAGCCTCAGTTGCATTTGGAAATGGAATTTAAATTTCATCGAGCTTTAGACATTTCAAATTATATGCATGAGCTAGTGTCTGTAGCTAATCCTTACAGCCAAGAGAGACAGGCTTCTAGAAAGAAAAATAATCCTAGATGGTATCACTTATCAGCAGTTTTATTTGTGCCTTTTTTCTATGGGTTTTTTCCTCATACTTAAAGGATGTATTTAGCTTATGTAGTAATAATGTAGATCGAGGTAGAATTACAATAAAAATAAAGATGTTCAGTATGACCCCTGTAATATAGTTGATAACTATATACATATCTTCTACTTATTTTCCTTTTAGTTCTTCATCTTATTTTTATGATTTTCCTAATTGGTCTGCTGGCAGGTCAGGTGTTAGATTAAGAAGGCACAGAGGTAGTAAAGCTGAGCTGAATATAGCTATTACTGCATCATAATACTTTGAAATAATGTGCCAAATGAGAAGCAGGAAACCATATAAGAACTCATTAACTGGAAGAAAATATTCTGTTGTTAGCTATTGCCTTTGCTGGTAATAAGGTCATTGAATATGTGAACCTAAAACAAAATAAAAATATTGGAAAATTGCATGGATGTTCTTTACAAACCTAGGAATCAATACGATGAAGAAAGGGCATAAAACCTTGAGACAGAAGGGGAAAAAACGTAAGAGCATCATATCATGCTCCACGCAGTGGTTTCCACAGAAGCCACTAGTGTGTAATTCCCATCTTTTATTGGTGTTTTCAGTGCAGTTATGTCCATAAAATACGGGAACAATGCCTAAAAGTGAACCATGACCTAAAAGTGGTTGAGGCAATAGTTAATTTTGTAGCAGTCCGGAGACTCAGATCAATAGTGGAGCAATATATGGCTGCCTTAGTCTTCCAGGATACGTATGCCCGTCAGTGGCAATTGTACACAGAAGGAGGAAAACTTGTCTGACCTAATTTTTCACCCCCACACACCTGTTGCAATAGAAATCCTATTTTACATGTCAAGATTTCTGAAGGAGTTGTCTGCCAGTATCCTGCTTTCTCTATCCCACAACAAATTAGTCACTGGTTGAATTTTCACTTTATTCTTTTTGCCAAAATATACCAAGAGCTAGTTTTGTAATGTTTCAATAAAATCCCTTTGGGATAATCTGAAATTGTTGTGGGTTTTTGGATCCAAGGTTATGATTTAGCCAATTAAAAGGATGGAAGCTACTTACGAAATTTGGATCCAGATCTGGGTTTAAATTCTGAACACCCTTAAACCTGAAATAGCACTGGCGGGACAGTGACTTCCTTTCAGTCAGCTCTGAATTAACTTCAGAGTAGGGAGCGGGGCTGCGAAGAAAGGAAGCGTGCACTTCGGATCTTTAACCAGCAGCTGAAAGCACCCAGGCTCAACCCACAGGCAGATGTAAATTAGCATTAGTACTTATGGAACTATGAGTTAAGAAAGAAACCTAACATACAGTTTGGATTTGTTGGGTGAGGAACCAGAAAATCCTAGAGTTCAGTCAACTTTGCCAGGGAGAACCCAAAACATCCATGAGCATGGGTTCTTCAAAATTCACCAAAGATCCCCGTGTGTTACTGCTCTGTGGCAAAGAGGCATGTCAGTAACTTTGTGTGGGTGCAGGAGGCTCCTCCAAAAGGAGGGGATGCTCAGAGGGCAGAGGTGCCCTTACATACCCTCCTGCACAGGGAGCATGTTGATGCCAATAAAGGGATGTGGGGAGGACACACATCAATGAGAGACAGAAGAATGGGAATGGGGTGCATTGGATGTGTTTTCTTGCCCCTAAGCCGGAACAGCTTCCCCAGGCTGCCTCTGCTTTGTGAGTGTGTTGGTTTGGCCGCTAGACAGCTTCAGGTTAGGAGAAGAAAGGAGGTTGATCGCCTTCCGTGCTGTGCCAGCTGCCAGCTCAGCCCTGGTCAGGAGCCAGCACCGTATGTCCCCGTACCCTCAGAGGAAGAAGACGTTGCAGCTTTCCACTCTTTTCTCACTTCTTTTGCCCACTTCAGTTTTGAAATAGTGAACTTTCAAGCTTATTCACCCTCATCAAGAAATTTCTTACCCAGAAGATTATTGTTAGCTCTAATGACTGTTTTCTTTGTATTTGTACTCGCCAGATGTGAAACATGTTTTGATCTGTTTTCTCATTATGAAAATGCTTTCATTTATGATGCCCAGCAGGGAGACAGCTGATTAACTTCAAGTTTGTAGGTGGAATTATTTTTTTCTTTTCGAAAGTGATTACCAAGAGCAGGAAAACAAAAAAGAGATTCTTTCAAGAGTCTGTTCCCAAATATTGCAGGTCACATTTTCAGAAATGCCTTGAACCTGTTCCTGCCTTTAAATACATAAAAGCTCTTCTGTCACAGCTTTTAGTGACAGCCATTTTCATATACTTGACACTTGAAAAAGTATTTTTCCGGAATGATTACCAGTTACAATATGGAAGTATTTTTTTCCCTTTGATTTTTGCCATTAGATTGTTCCTTTAAAAAATGTGTTACTCTTTTTCAAGTTCATATTTGAGGACCAGAATACACAGCTGTGCTTGTCATTAACTCCTCAGAAAAGAACTTATTGAAGGTCTGCTTTATCAGAACAAATTACCAAAAGGTAATTTCATTGGGTTAGGCACCATAAACCACACACTCTTTTTCTCTAAAACATCGAGTATTTTGAGTTTGAACCTGGGCAGAATTTGGCTCAAATGTCAAACCCATTATTTCTGAAATTTCTGTGTCAGTTATTGTCCATGACAATAACCATAAAATGTCTTCTAATTAAAAGACTGGAGTACTCAAAAAGACTCTCCAACCCATGGTATGGAACATTAAAAATAAATGATAGTTTAACTTTTGTATTCAAATAAGTCTGCAACCTCTAGCAAGGTGAATTTTTGTTATAATTCTGCTGCAATAATTACCACTCTTCTCTTTCATTGCTTCCTTTGGACTGACAATCCAAACCCAAAACCAAAACAAGGGGTAGTTTTGTATTTGAAAACCAAAACATAATGCCTGAGGTTTTGCAAAAGCAAAATCCTTCCTGGCTCATTCCATCTCAGCTAAATTTGATGAAACACAGTCATTTAAACAGATCAAAAGAAAAACTTCCAATGAAAACTTGCAACAATTAATTATAGTATTAGAAGATCCTCCTGAGGTCCTTCCAACCTGCATGATTCTATGAATCTATAGAGGAGCTAAATTTTACTCAGTATCATTAAATCACAATATCAATAATATTGCAAGAAAAGAGAGGCATAGAAACGTAGTCTTGTACTATATTGCAGCTTTCCATCAAATCTGAACTGGTTAAGTATAAGAAAAAACCAAGAACAAAAGAAAAACGAAATAAAAAAGAAGAGAAAATTCCAAAATCACCACATAGGTGTATCAGACAACTCATACATCAGCAATATGTTGCTTTTCTATAGATTTAGTCTTTTTGATAGATATGAAGACTTTTAATAATGTTTACATTAATAGTTCACTATCTAGCAGATACCTGTTGTCATGCTTTTTGTACCCTGACAGCACTTCTACAGTTTTCCATACAGTTAGCACACCGTTGGGCTGAAGTTTATATCATTATGACAGCTATGAACTGAGCCCATTGCCAATAAAAATTATGACATAAACCCTCCATAATCAGCAGGCAATGTCTTCTTATTTACTTCTAATGTGACCAAGAAAGTAAGTGAGGGCAGCAGATATGACATTAAGAACTCACGATGTCATTTAGGAGCTTAATTCTGCTTTCAGAAAATCATCTTAGTCCTATTGGACACTCATTCTTAAATTCTTTATACTCTACTGAATATTCTGCATTTTTATTCACATGTTATTGTGAATGCTTCCATTCTATAGTATTGAGAAATCTGGAATACGCTAGTTAATATTCTGAGTGGCAAAAGTGTAGCATCTTCATACTAGTATAAAAATAAATAAAAAATCCCTGTTGATTCAAAGAATTGCTGGCATTGAAAGCAAACAGAAGTAAACCAAGCAGAACTGAAGTTATTATACCTTAGATCACTTCAGCATGCCCTGATAATAACTAGAATAATCAGAAATAATTGTTTTATTTATTACTTGGATTGCTGGATAGTTTTCATCTTTTGGGCTACTCAGACATGGTTTTAAAGAATCCCATAAAAGAATATATTTAGCATTCAGCTCCCAATCCAAAATTCTCCTGACAGCAACATTATTCTGTTACTGCTGTCTTGTTCCAGAGTAGTTTGCTCCTGTTTAATGAAAACATAAATGCAATAATATTATTAGTGGTTACTGTAAGTTACCTGCCAATTAAATAAGTTTTCCATAAGGACTGAGAGAGGAATACAAAAGCTTTGAACTCTTAAGGGACAGCCACTACATGAGACTAGCCTTTATAAGGTGAGCAGTCTCTAGTCAGAGGGAGAATACCACCAGGATGATGAAAGATGAATGGTTTTGAATTGAAGAGCTGATTTGATTAAAGAACCACATTTGACTTTTAAAATCATAGTCCTGGAAAGATGTTAAACATCTACTTAGTGTTGAGCAGTGTGAGTTGTTTCCATTAGTTCATTGTATGTTCTTACAAATAAATTGTCTGAATTTTTAATGCTGTCCTTGGAATTAGAATCATAGAATCATAGAATCATAGAATCATAGAATCATTGAGGTTGGAAAAGACCTCTAAGATCATCGAGTCCAACCATCAACCCAACACCACCAGGCCCACTAAACCATGTCCCTAAGCGCCTCATCTACACGTCTTTTAAATACCTCCAGGGATGGGGACTCAACCACTTCCCTGGGCAGCCTGTTCCAATGTTTCACCACTCTTTCAGTAAAGAAATTTTTCCTCACGTCCAATCTAAACCTCCCCTGGCGCAACTTGAGGCCATTTCCTCTCGTCCTATCGCTTGTTACTTGGGAGAAGAGACCGACACCCACCTCGCTACAACCTCCTTTCAGGGAGTTGTAGAGAGCGATGAGGTCTCCCCTCAGCCTCCTTTTCTCCAGGCTAAACAACCCCAGCTCCCTCAGCCGCTCCTCAGAAGATTTGTTCTCCAGACCCCTCACCAGCCTCGTTGCCCTTCTCTGGACACGCTCCAGCACCTCAATGTCCTTCTTGTAGTGAGGGGCCCAAAACTGAACACAGTATTCGAGGTGCGGCCTCACCAGGGCCGAGTACAGGGGCACGATCACTTCCCTACTCCTGCTGGCCACACTCTTTCTGATACAGGCCAGGATGCCATTGGCCTTCTTGGCCGCCTGGGCACACTGCCGGCTCATGTTCAGCCGGCTGTCGACCAACACCCCCAGGTCCTTTTCTGCTGGGCAGCTTTCCAGCCACTCTTCCTCAAGCCTGTAGCACTGCATGGGGTTGTTGTGGCCGAAGTGCAGGACCCAGCACTTGGGTGATGTAAATTGGGTGATGTGATTAACTGGTGATGTTCATCATACTTGTTAAGAAGAGAATAAGACAAGTCTTTTCATTAGATGTGGTCTTCTCTACTGCTAAGAATTTAAACAGTCCAGTTTTGGATGAGATTTCTTGGTACAGTTAGACTGGGATAAGAAGATCCTCTGCAAATGGAAAAAAGTGGTATTTACAGTACTTTTGTGGGCACAGTTTTATTAAGAAGATGTTGATTACTTCTGTGTTTAGGTATGATTATTAAACACATACAATCACTACTAAAATCTACATATTTATTTGGTGTTCCCTCAGCACTGTCCCATCTCCTTTCATCTGGTATATAATAGGGTGTCATGTTACCATAAAAATAATAATTAAAAAACCCCTACATTACAATCAGTTTGAAATTAGCTAAGTAGGAAAGACATTGGCAGCCACTTCAAATTGAACCCTATGGAATTTTCTACAGAAGTGAGCCAGAAATTCCAAAGACTATTCGCCAGCATCTTTGGGATTAAAAATAACTTTTCTGAACACAATTTATGTACAGGGGGATTTACTTAGTTGTAAAAATAATTCATCAATTTCCAATACAATTCACCCTTTAGTGCATGCCCAGTGAATACAAGTACCTTGCTTTGCTTTCAGACAAAATCTCGCTGGTTTAGTTATTACACTAGGCCAGGTTATTTTCTCAGTTTTATTGGTGAAATCAATGAAATACTCCATCTCATTAATGTCATCAATTCACTACCTATAAAGAAAACAGATTTCAGTAACTCATTTTCTGGGGGGGGAACCCTAATTAATTAAATTAAAACCTGTAGGTTTGGAACTCATCTGCCTGTCTGGTGGGCTTCCGAACTACCCAAGTCCATCAGTGGTTTTACAGCATCTCTGGAATTCACACTCTCTCCTTCATGCTGTCGCCACACGTTCATTTGTACGAAGCATGCCAGAAAATGGGGCTGAGCTAACTGTTGGTAGCTCTACTAGGCAGTCAGAGATATTATATCAGTAGAATTCCAAGAGAGCAACATCTCATATGTTACCTGTACTGTAAAGAGGAGAAGGACAAAAAGATCACTTTTGTTTTAAATTAATGCCTTTGTTCTTACTCTCAGATGTAGTTAGATGTTACTGTATATTTTCTTCTACTTCAAAGAGCTGTACTTTGGATACATTTTTGGTTCCCCATTGCTTTCAGGGTTGAAATGTTAGGATGCATTTCCTGTGAATGACAAAACTCTTGGGCTAAGAGCTGGGTGCAGTTTTGAAGCCACATCTGTGGACAGCATTTCAGGCAATATGAACAATGCCTCACATGCTGAGATACAGAGACCGGAAAAACATGAACATAACAATCTGAAAAACATTTGTTAGAGTCATTGCCTGATCAGAAGTGTTGAACAAAACATCTACCCAAAATAATTTGTGCAATGTATTTTCAGGTTTTCTTACAGATAAATCACGTACTTTTGTAGGCCAAGTAGGAGAACATCAGGTTGAGGAGATTAAAACCCAAATTGGACAGTAGAAAGAAAAAGTTGCCAGTTTTAAAAATAAGTCAAAATCTTCCATGTAAGGGAAATCTTCATTCTGTTTGCAAGTAATCAAAACTTTCCAAGCAAAACCTTCAAATGAGCTATGGTCACTAAAACAAGTGCTTCTTCACTGTGGATTTTATTAGATGGCAATGCACTGAATTTCCTTCCCATATTAGTACAAGAAAAAGATGGCACACACAGATGACTGTTCTGGCTTCCCTTGAAATTTCTAAGAGCAGTTTGGTCTTAGAGCTTTATTTGTAAAATCCAGGCTTTGTTTTTACCTCCACTGAACTTGAAGCTTCAATCAGAAGGTTAGAATAAGCTTCATTTTGAATAACATTCACTGCTATTACCTGTAATATTTTGTACTGTAACAGAGAGTAATAGAAACTTTGTTATAGGGAAAAACCTTTCTTCAGTGAGCAAAGTAAGTATCCTTTTTTATTCCAAAAGTCCTTTTCTTTACACTATGCAAACCCTTTGTCATTTTCTATGAGCAAATATCACAGAATCATTTAGAAAAGAGCTAATCCAGTCTCTCTGCATAGTGCTACTGGACTGTTGAAATTCAACTTGCAAGAAGGGTGCGGGGAAAACTAGAAAGATCCACACTTCCATTATATTCTGCCTTCATACATGTCACTGTTTCTTGTCTTCTTTGTGAAAGAAATGGCTTAATTATTGGTAGTGTGGTTGCATCCACTTGTGTCATTCCAAATCAGGTACTCATTAACTTAGCCAGTATGAAAACACAGAAGCCAATGTGGAGGGAAGTACTGGTCCTGTTTAAATGAATATGATTTTTGCCAGTGGCTTCACTGGGGGTATCATTTAGCAGAAAAATTCTTATCCAGAAGAGTTTACTGTGTTAGAACCAGCTCCCTCCTTTTGCCTTTTCATATGCCATTCATATTGACTTGTAATGGATAATAGGATTGCCTTGCCTTTGAAATTGGTCCTGAATGTAGGCAGATTCTGGTCTAGATTTACCTGTGTGCTTTTACTGGTTTTGATGATTCCATATATGTAAAGCACTCACAGACATGTCTTAACTAGTTAGTTAAATGAGTAGCTTTATGGCAGGTTTGCTTTACTGAAGTAGCTCAAACAATGGATGTAAAATAGTGAATCTGGTCCGCTGAGTCTTAAATAAATTCAGAACATACAGTTATATACAGCTAATATAAACAAAATGCAGGATACACTGCACTAAACCTTGTGAAGTAAACTGAAGAGTAATTCATGCAATACTGTGCAATTCAGTCTTCATTTCTTGGCAACAGCAATTCTGATGGTCTCTTTACTGGAAATAGATGTTGCGTCAAAACAAATTGGACTCCTGGTGAGTAAGAATTAAGTCAGTGCTAGCCAGTTAACTAAAATGAAATTTTTCCAGTCTGATACTTTTCACTGATTCAGAAAATGGTTTTCAGGCATAACCTGGATATGACATGCTCCAGGAAGTATTCAGTACCAACTGAAACTACAAACATAAGGCATATCTTTTCTTAGAGGAACAATAATAGACTTTTATACTATACTGCCATTCATCCAGATAGGTGGCAGAGTACTTCATAAGCAAACTGTGTTATTCACAAGCAGAGGAAGGAATTTTGTGAAATATATCTCTAGCAGAATAATAATTGATCCTGTAGAATGGGATTTTCTTTTTCGTGCATACAGCTTACCCTCTCCCTGCCCTGATCCCTCCATTATGCTGTCTCGGGGAACGTGCTGGGTCTGCGTGTCACAAGCCATTGCTCTTACAGAAGCTGTTCTGATGAGACTTTTCAACTACAGATACCCAACATTAGTTGGCCCTGCATGAAAGAAACAGCACAAATCATAGAAAATATTTTACTTGTATAAAATGTTACCCCTGCTGCAGGGTTACAAAAAGGGCAAAGAGAGCAGGAGAATCTGGCATCCTAATTCCTCTGTTAGTCCGCAGCCTCCTTTATGATGTTCCTCCGTTACTATTATGATTTGTGATTTACCACAATAAGCCTAGCTTTCAATACTGAGCTGAAGTAGTGCTTCCAAGCTGTCTGTCATCTGAATATGTCTAAGAAGAAGGATCTTTTTGGGTAGTTGCCATTTGTACTTTTTAGAAAGTGTCTTGCTCAGATTTAGTATTTTATAAATAATTCATTGACAGAAGATTTACATGGATGTGATTTACCTCCCATTGATGAGGAAGAGCTATTTTGCAAGAAAATGTGCCAAGTTATGGAAGAGCACTGCTTGCTAAACTTTATTTAAGCATGCCTTTGTCAGTCTCACCAAACACATACCTTTTTGCTCTAATATATCAGGGTAATGTGCAAAGATACAGCCCAGTGACTTCTTTGTAATTGCTTAATCTTTCTATATTAAAAATAGCAATAAGAACAATTAGGTTAAGACTGTGACAATTTTAAAATCTGAAATTTCAGTGCAGTAGTTACCAAAAAACTAGTAGTAACCAGTTATCAGCTTTCAGATCAGGTATCTGGAAATGTACAGCAGGCAAACGTTTCCAGAGAAAGCAAGCTGGCTGCAATAAAACCAAAACAAAAGCAGCAACAGGACGTGAAAACTTTTATTGGATGGAGGATACTGGCCATTTGAAACATATTTTTGAAATGACTCAAATAATTTTCCTAATGACACATACCAGCGTATGCTTTTCAAGGACTTTTTCTTTATGGCAGCAATGATGTGAAGTAAGAAAAACATGAAGTATGTGGAAAAAGAAACAGATCACTTTTTTATCCTAGACTTATTTTCCACCTGAAACTGTATTCCACACTTGGTACAGTGACTTTGTCCCTAGAAGTTGCTTTGAGTGTTATGGTTTAAAGAAGTGGTGTTCACATAGAAAGAATTTTAATGTGTAAATTTTAGGTGACGAACTATCATAGCCAGATGTCACAGAGAAACTACCACTAGAGAGAAGCTGAATCTATACGGAAAGGGGTTAAAATGTTGTTACTCAGGCAGGACACACACTGTCACCGTTACGGGAGTGCCATCGGCCACGTGTCGATATAAGAACACTACTGAGCTTGAACAGCCACAGTTTAAGGCTATGAGAGCCTAAAGTTTCCAGCTCTGAACTGAGCCAAAAGGAGCAGAGAAGGATCTGCCGAAGGATCATTTAAAGATCATGCCTGTTAGTCAGCATGGTGTGCTGCGACAGAAACAAACAAACAAACAAACAAATAATGCCACAAATTGCAGGATAAAATCAGGTAGCTGTCAGGTCTTCTTGTGTGAGTGAAACCATTGTTTTTCTATAAATTCATACATCTGAGTAAGTCTAAACTGACAACAGAAGAGGGGAAGATGTTTTAAAGGGATGTATTTCTGACCTGTGCAAGTACAATTGCAATGTTTTGGCCAATAAATGATAAGACACCAAAGTATAATTTGCTTATTACGCACAAAAGGCTATGTATATTGCCTACATACCTATACATACACACACACATGCAGACGCTGCTGATCATGCTTATGTCATGTCTTGAACCCTTATCTGATGATCAGTAAATGGCCCTTGTTCTCATGTTACTTCTCCCTCCCTCTGAATGGGTGAGGAGCTCAAAATCTCTTCTCCATACAGTGTGGGCAAAGCTATGCAGAAATTGCAATGCTACACCTGGGGCTCGGCTGTCAGTGCCCCTCAGCTAAAACAGTGGTGAGAGCTCGTCTTTGTTCTGTTCCAGCGCAGCAGAAAACAAGCTCATTTAAACCACAGGTGGCTGACTACTACCGCCTGTACCCTGAAAGGCAGTGGAAGAAAAGGACTAGCAGTGGTTTTGGAGGCGAGGCTATTGCACGTACACACACGTTAGTAAATTTTCCCTGTTTTCCTTGACACTAGAAAAAAGGAGGTGGGCTCACAAGCAATTGCAGCTGAGAGCCAGCCACCTGCTAGCAGCACTTTGTTCCCGACTGCATCTTACTTTGGACACATCAGCGGAGAGTGAGTGCAACAGGCCCTGGACTCTGACCACAACTGAAACTGTGCAAAGTACGCTTGTGTGTGTACGTTTGAATCAGAGAGTCTGCAATAAACAGAAGAAACAATAAAAACAAACAAAAACCATAGAGGTAAACATAAATATTTCTAAGCAAAAGGCCAGTCTTCTTCCGTTGAGTTCATTTACTCCTATAAAGGGAAAAGACTCCTTTTGGGAGTATGAAAAGCAAGGTCAGGCTTTGACAATTCAAATCTCAGTGGATATAAGCCAGTTCGTACCAAGAGGTGATTTGGCCCTGGAGAAATAGGGTGCCAAGTTTAGATGTGACAGAGGTTAAGTTGCTTTCATTGCCTTAGGCTTTTTTAGGTTTTTTTCCTAATAGCAATTTAGAAAATCCTACCACTCACTTATCTTGTCATTACGGACTTCAACTGTTCAATCACAATTTTCTGCCAACTGTTATGGGTACTTTCTGCTAGTATTTTTGGCATCTCTGGATTTTTCCCAAAACATACTATTTTGTTTTCAAATGCAAGTGTTTTTGAAAGAGAAGGAATTGAATTATTTAAAGGTTTCAGTTTGTCACATTTAATTTTTTTCCATCTTAAATAAATTTTAGAAAGGACCTATAGGAAAATTACTTTTACGGCTACCAACATATGGAAACTTAGAGCTCTGGAAAGATTACAGAAAGTTAAAAAAGAAAAAAACCCTGATTTATAAAATACAGATTTGTAGAGGCAACAAAGAGCATAAAACTGCATAACAGTCATTTGGACTTGATATTAAAATCCTGTATGTGGTTGCTATTTATGAAAAAATACATTGAGCCAATAAAAACAACTATATGTCAGTAACATAGGTAAATTGCCAGCAAAATTCAGTGCTCATCAGAAAAAGTTGTGTTACAAAATATTTTATGAGAAATGTGAAGCCTATACCGTGCGTGTTCTTTTTTTACTGCAGAAAAGTAGCACTAAATAAAAGTGGACTTCAGGAGAGATTTTTTGACATTTCAGTGTTGTAACTGAGAGACAAATCTGACTTTGTAAAGCTTTTAAAGACTCCACCTTCCAAAAAAACCCTGAAGGTAATATATCATTTGTGGCTTTATTCTCCTTCATGCTTAAGGAACAAGCTGTAAAAAAGCATAATTCCTTTCATACTTTGGAAGACTAAGAAGGTAAATGTCTTCATGTACTGGCATCCATCAAGTAGGAAAGGAGAAGGAGATTTTCAAAATTATCTCTTGCCATAAAAGTTCTTCCCACTCTCTCCTGAACTTTATGTGTTTTTTCAATACTTCGCTAGCCTTGCTTTCCTCAAAACTGCAGCATAACAAACATTGGTCTAGTTGAAACTGACAGAAAGGGCTCTTTTATCTTCATTGCCCATCTCTTTGTGCAATTAGTTACAAAAATACAGTGTATCTTTCAGTAGTACATCCTGGAGGTCGCTTTGATTTTTCCTAGCTTTACCATCCCCTACATTTCTTCCTCCCATTGAGGATATATATATTTTGTATTATAGCCTCCTTCCTCTCATCCCAGAATTACATCTTTCCAAATTGGATCCCATGTAATTATCTTCTGCCTGTGTTTCTGTTCTGTTTACACACCTTCGTATTGTTCCTCTGCATATGCCAGTTACGCTAAATTACTGTCATCTGCATGCTGTTTGCTCCCTTTTGGGGATCATAAATGAAGAAGATAAAGAGGAGCAGATGTATCATTATTAGACACCTCTCTGATTCAGTGTGTGCTGCTGTTTATCATCACTCTATGTTTACAATCATTTAGTCAGATTTCAAACAACATTACAGTGTTCACAGCCAAGCCAACTGTCCTGGTTTCGGCAGGGATAGAGTTAATTTCCTTCCTAGTAGCTGGTACAGTGCTGTGTTTTGGATTTAGGGTGAGAACAATGTGGATAACACACCGATGTTTTAGTTGTTGCTAGGTAGTGTTTACACTAGTCAAGGACTTTTCAGCTTCCCATGCTCTACTGACTGAGAAGGCTGGAGGTGCACAAGAAGCTGGGAGGGGGCACAGCCAGGACAGCTGACCCAAACTGGCCAAAGGGATATTCCATACCATGTGACGTCATGCTCAGCATATAAAGCTGGGGGAAGAAGAAGGAAGGGGGGGACGTTTGGAGTGATGGCGTTTGTCTTCCCAAGTAACCGTTACGCGTGATGGAGCCCTGCTTTCCTGGAGATGGCTGAACACCTGCCTGCCCATGGGAAGTAGTGAATGAATTCCTTGTTTTGCTTTGCTTGCGTGTGTGGCTTTTGCTTTACCTATTAAACTGCCTTTATCTCAACCCATGAGTTTTCTCACTTTTACCCTTCCGATTCTCTCCCCCATCCCACCGGGGGGGAGTGAGCGAGCGGCTGCGTGGTGCTTAGTTGCCGGCTGGGGTTAAACCACGACACCAACTTAGATTGTCTGAATATTACTAGTAGGTTTGCATCAGAAAAAGTATTAAATATTAAGGAAAACCTAGCAATGTCACAAACAGCCCTTCTCCTGAGTACTGTAAGTCTCTGTTTGGAAGGCATGTAAGCAACAATTCAAGAACCTTTTTGTTCTTCAGGTGGTCCTTGCACAAAAGGAAGTCTCTGCATTGTGCTTATCAATTTGTCGAAACTTTTCACTATCAGACATGGTAGGATGCCTGTCTTTGCAGAGACAATAACTCAGAGCAGTACAACACGCCCTGTTCTGGCTGAGCCTGGCCAGTTCCTGAAAGTGCTACCATCACATATGCTAACAGCCACTTTCACAGATATGATGGTGTAAAGGAATAGATGCTATTTCCTTGCTACTGTTAACATAAGTATCGCTTCCTTGTGGTCTGTTCTGTGGTGATCTGCAGGATGGCTCAGGTCCAGTCAGTCAGAAATGCTCTCTTGCTGATGGAAGAGCTTAATTTCAGCTTAATTTGGATGGGAATCATCAAAAACATAGGCTTCCTTACAGTCATGTAAAAGATAGGAATATTTTGGAAGGTGATTCCTGTCTTCCATAGTTGTTAAAAAGAGTTAAAATGAAATGGGTATGGAGAAGTGCAGAATAAAGGGATTATAGATGAATGGCCTGTTTTAGATATCCAGCTTTGAGATAAAGTCTGTTCATTGCTAAAAATAAGCAAAAAATTCCAACAATGTTAATACTGGTCATAAAAGATCAAACAGGCAACACAGAGAGAAAAATGACATGATAATCTGTGGCAACTGGAAATACGCCAAAGCACAATGGCTGAGCAGTACTGGTGAGCTGCTAACTTTTCTCTGGATGAAAGTGGGAGGAGAAAAGAGAAATATATCCTTTAATTGGAATTGAGAGAAAAGCCAAGCAGTTAGGTCATTTTAATAATAGGAAAAAAAAAAAAAAAAAAAAAGAGACAAGAAAAAGAGACAAAATAGAGAAGAAATGAGGCTACCAGCTGGGTGTGGTTTTTTTGGGTTGAATCAGAGTACTGTTAGACGCCTATTTCTTTTGAGAAGGGAAATAACAGAAGAGCTATCTCTCCTTTCACCAGATGGAAGAGAAAATGAAGAACAACTCAGGAAATGGGAAGCTGAAAATCTCTCAATAGTCCAGGATGCAGAGGAGAAAAACAGAAAATATATCTTTTCAGAAAGGATTACAACAAAGTCTTAAAGCAGGATTCCCCCAAGTGTCATAGGTCACTGTGTTTCCATTGCTTTCCATAGAACTATGCTGCTTGTCTTAACTCAAGATTTAGGTTTTTTGCATTCAATTATGATTTTACGTAAAAAGTTTAAGTCCAGGTTTGTCAATTAGTTTAATTTACATAATTCTTAGAATCTGATTAGACAATTGGCAGGAATTGTTCAGCTGATATTTAAAAAAAAAAAAAAAATTGCTTGGTAGAATAAACTAATAACAAATCAAAAGCCGACTCACTAGACAGAGGCTTTTAATATACTGACTTGAAAGAAATTATTTAAACTGTAGTATTGTGATTTTCCAAGTGTAAAAATAAAGGTCCTCATTCATCCTAGTGTAATACTTGGAACAGATGGAGTTTCATTAAAAGGCCTTGACCTAGGAAATTTATCCTCATCATTTTAACATTATAGCCCACATACAAAACAGTTAGAAAAAAATAGCAGGAAACATTTGGAAAGCACCATCAACAAACTGAGACCCTTTGTGTTCCCCAGACAGTAGGCTGATAGTGGAAAGATGGCTGTGGGATTTACAAACAAAATGAACACTGGCAAGGATATCAAACTGAATCCCTTTTAGGCAATTTACTTCTTCCTCTAGGCTCATAAAAGTTAAATAACAACCAGAAACTTGCTATTTGTGATAAACAAAAGAGAGCTGACTAACCTGATGCTGTAGGAGTGACTTTCCTTTTCAGTGTCTACCCTTCACATTAGGATCACTTCAGGCACAGGTTGTATAACTCCAGCTCCTGGGTTTTACTCCATCCACCACTGCTGGTTAACAAATGATATATAGATGTTTATTTAAATGTAGCTTTTAAAGTTATACCACAGATTAATATGCTAAACAGAAGCAGGTGAAGAGCCAATTCTATCTGGCAATTCTTCTGCCCACACCCTTGTAGTTTTAACATTTGGGAAAAGTTTTTGCTCTTTGATGAGGGGAAAATGATGCATTTGTTTTGGGATGACAGCTCAAGGCTCAGTTATTACATATAAATCTCATCTCAGCAATATTTTGGCTTCTGATATTTTAAGTAAAATTGTCTTGGCTTGAAGTGGATGTTGACCTTATGAGGGATCAAGTCAGCCTTCCTGTTGTTACTTGCAGTGAGCACATATTTTCTTTATCTCTTGATACTCAGTTAGGATTTATCTTACTACCACTGTAACGAGAGGGGTTTGTTGGGGGTCAGTCTTGTGATTCTAACCCTACAAAAAGAAAAATTTACATGGAAACAAATGACCATGCTATTCATCTTTCTTTCTGACGTCTAGGGAAGAGAAACCTTATGGGGATTGCTTATATGGAATGTGATATATGTTTTAGCAATATTCAAATTACATAGTTTCATTGGTTAGTGAGAGTTATAAATAGTTACAATTATAGATTACTTCTGCTTACTACACCAATTGAGAGAAGTTGTGTTGAAATAAGAGAGGGAAAAAGGTATGTAGGAGCTATCTGACCTCTAATGCAAGGCCTACGGGTCATTTGGTCTCTTGAGGGAGAGATGGCAGAAGGGCTGCAGCCCTGGTGGAAATTTCTCATTGCAAAATGTTGTAACACACCACAGTACACATAAAACTACTGGGGCTAAATGAATCATAACTTTCTAAACCTGAATGTTCCAGAGAGCAGAGCTAACACTATGGTGTGTGCCAGTAACAAGGGATTGGAAAAAAACATATTTCTTCTTCAAGGGGATAGAATATTTTCCACAGCCTCCTAGATGGCCCTAGGTTAGCTTAGGAATCAGTGTGGTCAAAAGAAGTACCAATGTCTTTCAGAGTTTTGATGAAAAGCAGATTTTTTTTTCTTCTGCCACTAAATAGTGATGATAAATCGTCGTAGCCATCCATTTGCAGAGACAGCAGAATATAGACTAATAGACATAATGTGGACTTTTCATGAATGAGAAATATTCTTTGTATCTGCTTGATGGCCATAAATGTACTTTGCAGAACATAGGCCACCTCCATTTTTCCTGGAGCAGTAATCCAGAACAGAGACCTATTAAACCATGCTGGAGCTCCAGGCAGTACTAAATTCCTGTTTCCTCTCCATGGAAATCAGGAAAGAAGAGGAACTGCTGAATACCAAACTTGTATAAAATTTTCCTTGATTCTTTGATCTAAATGTAGCTATACTGTATCACTCTGTGACTGAACTCAAGGGGCACTATTTTAATTACAAGCATTTCTCTTTGGGAAAGCAGCGAAAGAAATACATAAGCGAGACACAAAACACCAAAAGTTTCCACAACACTGAGTTTTTCCTAGGGACTGGGAATTGGCTCAGGGTTCAATAACCCTCCTGAAATCCATAAATCTCAGGTCATTTGTTAAAGAATTGTGTCTTCTGGCCTTGCTAGGGAAGGGGGGAAAGCCCTGTATAGTTAAACAGTCTGAGTGAAAATACAGAAATCCAGCTAGTGCATACCCCTAATAAAGAAAATCAGCGAGTGATGCAGAAGAACCTTTTCATTTTCTGTGGCAAGACTTTTCATGACCTTTTAATAATTTTTGAAACAAAATTGTTATGCAACGTCATTTCTATAAGTGATAAACCATTTGTTTATAACAAAGCTTTGCTGGAAAACATTAAGAAAAAGCAATAAAAGTATCGTGTAAAAATTATTTGAAAAACATAACATTTCAGAAGCACCCATTTCTTAATTCCAGCAGCTTTCTGTGTTTGTTTTTTGAACCAGCAGTTTCCAGTAGAGCAATCTATTTCAGGGAAGAGAAAGCCCCCTCGTGAAGTTTGCAGGCGGGGGCAGCTGTTTGCCTCTTTGTCACAGCTCGGAGATGAAGTGTGTGGTGGAGCCCTGCTGTCTCTCTCAAGCTGTGTGAGTGAGCAAACGCTAATGTGGCTTTGGCACCTGTACAGGGTGTATCCTTTCTGGAGCTTTATTTGTTGTCCATTTCAAACTAAAGGCATCTGCAAAAATGCGTAGCCCGTTTGTTCTTGAGAGGTACAGGGCATTTAGAGAAAAGTACAAAGAATAATGCCATTAGAATAGAGAATAAAGGACAGAAGAACAGGACTACACAAAGGAAGCTGAAAGGTTCCCCAGCCATTCTCTCCCAGTTACCTCCATGGCTGGAAGAAAGAAATGGTTTTTCCTGTTCAGTGTCTATCTTTCTGTGGATGTTTGCCAGCATGTTGTCTTTCTGCTGACATCTGCTTCAGTCAAACTTCTCTTTCCAGGCTCTTCAAGCTTTAAAATCTCTTTTCACCCTTTATGCAGAGTAATCCACTCAATTACCTACCAAGTCAGACAGGGTAGTTAGTTTGCTCTCTATTGTTAGCTCCGTTTTTTCAATTTTGATTCCTTTGAAGTTATTTACGGCAAGCGTCTTACCTTTGCATTTTCCTTATTTTTTCCTCTTAGTTTCTTTAAAGGGTTCTTTACGCTTCATCCTACCACAAGAAGCCAATCATAACCAGAACATACTGTGAATTGCAGTCCACTTCATTGTGCGGTCTCTGAAAGCAATGTTATTTTCTCTTCTTCTTCAGCCTCAAGTAGCTATGCCTTTGAATGCCTCATAAAGGTTGTGCAGGATAATTCTTCGTGTTACAGTGCCAGTCAGGTCTACATCATGTAACAAACATTGGTCATGGTTAGCTCTTGTGCCTAATTTTTAACATGTGTAACGTTATAAAATTTGGTGTGAAAATTTCACAACTGAACTATGCCTACACCACAGTGGCACTGAGTGTATTGTAAAAAAGATCACACCATCATGACTTCCACAGGAAAGTTTGTTTGACTCCAGTTTCTCCTGAGACCCATTTTCTTCTGCTTTTACTGATACCTGTCACAAGACTAAACTGGCTTTGCTTTTCTTCTAACATCCCTCCCCTTAAGCCTTCAGCTTTCCTGCTTCTTAACTTTCCTGCTGACAGGCGTCACTCCTGCTACTTGTCAGGGTTATACTTATTACCTGCCTGTCAACATGTGGAAGTGCTTGAGTCTTAGCAAGTTATGAGACCTTCTTTCCATCACATATCAATCAAGAAAGTTATGTTTACTGAAAAATGTCAATGGAAAGAGTGCTGAGCTAAAGACAGTGGCCTGTGAATGACTTAAATTTAAGAATTGTTTTTGTAAAAAATATCCATTTTCAACCAGCTTCTCCCCACGGAGTAAAAGAAATCCAGACTTTGCTGTTTGCTTGGCGATACATAGCAGAAGTACTGTAATATATATATGCAGCATTTTACAATAGGCAGAATTGGTTTGAAGAGACTATAAATGAAGTGAGAATAGACCATGCAGCAGGCCGGGTTGGTTTTTATTAAATATGCGGGAGCAACAATGATTGGAAGGCAAACTGAAAATAGGCAAGGCCTTGTTTCCGCCGCAGCCCCATTTAAAAGCTTTAGAAGGCCTTGTGCGTACAGGCCAGAAGCACGAGCTGCGTTGTTCTGACTCTGAGGAGGATAGGGACTGGCAAGGGATGGACTGAGCATCTTGCTTATTTGAGCTAAACAAGAGCATTATGCTAACAGCATTTTGTATCGCTGGCATTGGCAAAGGGAAGGGTTTCCGTTACATTATCCAAATGCACTGCAAGTGTCTGTTTCTTGCTAGTCTGCCACTCACTGGGCAGAGAATTAGGGAAACAAATGCACATTGAAAAGAAGGAAGAATAGAGGTGATGCCAAATGAATAGGGGACAAATACTTGTAACTAGGACGGTGCTGTGAATACAAATTGTTTCACTGATACTGGTTGGATTTGCTCCCTCTTTTTCCTAGAGCTATTAAAAGGATGCGTTCAATGTGTATCTCCACACGAGCAGTTCAGCAGGCTTGGTTCTTTGCTCCGTTTTGCTGGTGGAAACTGCAGTTTCAGTTGTTGACAAATCCATGCTGTTTCTTCTCCTTCAAATGCACATTTTTTGTAAAATTAAGAACAGTTATAACAGGACTGTTAGACTCTGACAGATGTTAGTGAGGAAGAGTGGTTTAATTTGTTCAGTTTCAGTTCAAGTTCCAGCAGGATCTGACTGCTGCAATTTGGTGTCTCTTTAGCAGATCTTCTAGCAAACGTAGCTGTCATCTCAGGCTAGTGTCTAGTGGACCTGTATCTGCATCATTCATTGCCATTAATCTTAGGACTGTCTATAAAGTAAAGTGAATTTAAATGACTACCTCATTTGTGATTCATACTTTTAGTTACTTTGATACAAGCTGAAGAATGGGAAAATATTCCAAATGCTACTATAAAAACTATTTACTTTGACCTATCTGTTAAATTGCTGTTCATTTTGGCTCCTGTAATAGCATAGTCAATCCCTTAGAAAGAAGGTTTAAGATTGGATGAAACATGGAATTTAACCATGCTTTTTACAAAGATGAGTTCTCGTTGCCTGAGTGAAGGAAAAAAGATCCTTCTTCTGCTATACATGAGCATTTCTGAAAATGAATGGAGCGTTTTCATCTTTGGACTGCCAAGTCAGAGTCTGACATGAACTGTCATTACTACAACATACTGTGTTTTAGGAAAGGACGTAAATGTGTCACAGGAGAGAAAGATTGTATGTATCCTCCCACAGCTACCTACTGTGATGGTGTGCTCCCCTGCCCAGCCTGACCTTTATCTCCTATAGCCCTGCTGAAGAGATAACTACCAGGGATGGTCGTTAATGGATGCTGATAGTGCGTCCATTAACGCGTTCATTATAATAGCTGCGTCCAATAATAGCTGCGTCTGGGAGCCAGATAACAACACAATAGCCCTTGGTTATTGTGAGAAATACGCCCACCTAACCACAGTTATCAGTATGCAAATATGACTGAGTCAATCATCTTACCCCTATAAATAGTGAGCAGCCCAAGAGCCCGTTGAGCTCTCCTGCACGGCAGCGGCCTGCACGGCGGGATCTCCCCTTGAGTAGGGACGCCTCTCAAGGTTACTCCTCGAGGTTGAGAGATTCCTTGCCAGCTGCACCTAGACTCCTCTCTGAGAAGGAGTCTAGAAACCAAGGGGGTCCTTTCTGAACCTCATGGCTCAACAGGAGGGTCTCCCTGACAGTTTTGTCTGACCCTGTCCTCTATGCCGTAAATAATCAAGTGTACTTTGCCATCGAATCTTGTTAAATCACTGTCGTATTTACCATTGAACTCTAACTCACTGCTTTATATCAATAAAGTTGCTTCTCTCTTACGAGTGAAGTGCAGTCCCGCTTCCATCCGCGACACCTACCTTTCTCTATTGTACATGCGCACAGGCACACACGCATACAAAAGCAAAGAAGAAAAGATCGTGGTTGCTCCAGTTAATGATTTAGGGGTCAAATCCAAACTAGATGGATATATTTGTTTGTAAATAGTTTCTACATTCTTTTAAAAGATGAAGTGTAGAAATGCTTCACCAAACAATAGAGTGGGAGGATGAAAGATAAAAATCAAGTCATCTAATAGCTGCCTTATAGTTTCTATTCAGTTGTAGATATTGCTATTGCTGTTGTTTCTCAGGTGTATGTACTATTTAATTTCATGGCCTTTCTATGAATTAGATCTCACATTTTGAAACAGAGCTATTTCAGAATAATAAAATAAACAACTAACAGAGTCAAGACTTGGGGATTCTTAGATTATATTCTGGGCACATTTTGTTTTATAACTGTTCTTATTTAATGGTTATTTACATCTGTTTAAAACTGTAACCTTTGACCAATCTCCAATATTTTAGAGGAGAAAACAAGCCGGCAAACAAAAATAATCCCCCATATCAATTTTAAAATTGACATTATCAAATTGAGAGGAAAAATTCTTCATGATGCTTGCAAGAAATCATCTGATGCTCTGAAGCCTGAGATTTAACTTGTCAATACTGCTCAAAAGCAAAGGGAGTTCAGAACAATGCAGAGACCTGTGTCTCTCAGAGGAAGACCATGAGAAACATGAAAACTTATTTAATATGCCTCTACTAGCACATTGCTTAGGCCCAGCGTGGGGTCCCAGGCACAAACATGTGAGTGTTCACACTGTTATATCAATAATTATATCAATCACTGGGATATAACTTTGTCCAACTAGGAGTCTGCCGAGCAGTGGTAAGGGGTCTGCAAGGGACAGGGACCATTCCTGCTATGCAGTCTCAATGCAGCTACCTTGTTTTGGAAGGGAAAAGAAGGCAGCTGCATGGACATAAGTGAGTGGCCATCAGAGCCACAGAATGGTCCCTGACCCTTTTTATTTACTGCTGTGGTGGAGCCATACAGTGTAAGGACTGAAGGGACAATCATGTCTTCCAGGCAAATCTCCTGTACACTATAGACTGTCTCCTAGGAGCTAGGTTAAACTATACCTATTAAAGATCAAATCTCATCAAAACGTACCAAGCAAAAGAGTCTATCTGCCAAGGCTTTTTCTCTGTGTAACTACCTGGCTAGCTAGGAGCATGAATCCTAAATTCTAGCGCTATTTGTCTAGCTTCAATTTCTAGCTATTGATCATAGTATGCCTTTGTCAGGGAAGCTAAAAATCTCCACAGTATCAGTATTTTTCATACACAAATGTTAAAGTAGTCTCCAAAATTTATCTTTAACATCTAACCCACTATTAAAACTGTGTTCATAATCAGATTTTAATGGAGTGAATCTGGCTTTTCTAGTATATCCCTATTGTATATGTATGACATATTGCATTTATCAGCTGAGCAATCTTGAGTTTAGAAAATGTGCACAATATTTGACAGATTAAGCTTAGTAACACTGAAAGAATTAATTCTGAGCTAGTTCTGAGTCAAAAATATATGTTTGTAAAATTATTTACAGAGGCAATAGCAATTTCTTCTATGAAGGATAATGAGAAACCTTAAGAAAAAGATGAACAAATATTTTGAGTCTTATCTCAGTCTTATCTTTTAACAGTTGTCCTCTAACCAACATGTCAGAATATCTTACTTTTCCTTCCTAAATCCTTCTGTAAATTGTTTAGAGCACTGGCTCCAATTTCTTCTCTTAGTATTATACTTCATTTAATAAGTGTTCCCTGTTTTCAAAATTGTACGTAATTTCCTTTGCAGACACTCTCTATAGTGTATGTTTGTTGCTCTCTTTCTCTAACACGGAGTTAAATGACCTTGTTAAATTTCTCTTTCTGAACTCCATTAACAATGTCACATTTTTTAGGAGATGCTCTCTTAATTCTTTTGCTTTTTTAAAGAAAACTGACCTTGTTTTTTAAATCATTTGGAAAAAAACCTAAAATTCTTCATTCACTTTCTCCCCTGTTTAATGTTGAGCTGTTTTGGTTTTCTTTTTGGCTCCACCCTTTATCCCCTGTCATTCTACAAGGAAAGAAAAATTTGTACAAGGTTTGATGAAAAGAAACTCATGGAATTTCCCTTTTTCCTAAACCCTTTCTATGGAATTTATGGTAGGGAAGAGTGATCCAGTCCTTTCACCAGCTGCCTTTGTTGGGTGTGGAGAAGGGAAGGTCACATCTGGAGGAGCACAGTAATTTTAAAGCTGTTAAAGCTCAAACACCATGGAAAGATTTTCACTCTATGAGGTTAAACATGCTTGAGGGGTAAAAACTCTCAGCTGCTGGCAGAATTCCCTGCTCCACAGAGATGCGTGATGAAACAACTAACTTCATTATCTGCTCTCTATTCATCCCATCATTCACCTTTTGCACATGTGGTTAATCAACGCATCATCATTCCTATCACGTGTTTCTTGAGTGATAGGTCAAGAAAGGCTGACCAGGTTCTGATTTTTTACTTTGGGGCTATTCCAGTAGCCTTCATCTTCCAGTTCATTTTTTTAAAACTAATTTACAAGTAGCTTTCACAAAGAAGACATATCACAGACATTTTTCCTGGCTGTACTGAGATGATATCAGAATGCAAAACAATAAGCATGGTTTTCATGCTGGCTAGCTACATTGTGTTTATAATTATTATTACTTAGTTACAGTCAATTAGGGTTTTAATAGGAGCACATAGCATCTCCCCAGACTGGATTTGGAATCGAATGCTAAGTACTGGTCTAGACTTAGAAGATTTACTGGCTCACATCAGTCTGTTAGTTGAGTAATATATTTTGCTGACGGAGCTATGCTGGAAGGAGGCCTAGGAGTTATACCAGTAAAATGTCCTTTTGCCAGTATAGTTTTTACCCTTTCTTTAAGCAAAAGCAAAACCTAGAGCAGAAAAAAAAATCCTTTTCCTTATTTTTTGTGTTTTGGCTGCTGTGTCTACACTAGTAGGGTTTGTTTCCATTCCCTGGGGCATCACAAACCTATGTGCTGGTGGAGGCAGACAGTAGACTTGTCTGTAATCTTGTTTGACCTTATTCCCACAAATTACAGCACACATTGTCACACCTGCTTTAAAAGCCATCTGAGCACGATGACTCTCCAATAACCTGGGAATCACACAATCATAGAATAGTTTGGGTTGGAAGGCACCTCTAAAGGTCATCTAGTCCAACCCCCCTGCCGTGGGCAGGGACATCTTCAACTAGATCAGGTTGCTCACAGCCCCGTCCAACCTCACCTGGAATGTTTCCAGGGATGGGGCAGCCACCACCTCTCTGGGCAACCTCTTCCAGTGCTTCACCACCCTCAGCATAAAAAATTTCTTCCTTATATCTAGTCTAAATCTACCCCCCTTTAGTTTAAAGCCATTGCCCCTTGTCCTGTCGCAACAGGCCCTGCTGAAAAGTTTGCCTCCATCTTTTTTATAAGCCCCCTTTAAGTACTGAGAGGCTGCAATAAGGTGTCCCCAAAGCCTTCTCTTCTCTAGGCTGAACAACCCCAACTCCCCCAGCCTTTCTTCAGAGGAGAGGTGTTCCATCCCCCTGATCATTTTTGTGACCCTCTTCTGGACCCGCTCCAACAAGTTGGTGTCTTTCTTATGCTGAGGGCTCCAGAGCTGGACGCAGTACTCCAGGTGGGGTCTCACCAGGGCAGAGTAGAGGGGCAGAATCACCTCCCTTGACCTGCTGGCCACGCTTCTTTGGATGCAGCCCAGGATATGATTGGCCTTCTGGGCTGCGAGCGCACATTACTGGCTCCTGTCCAGCTTTTCATCCACCAGTACCCCCAAGTCCTTCTCGGCAGGGCTCCTCTCAATCCCTTCATCCCCCAGCCTGTATTGATACCGGGGTTTGCCCCGACCCAGGTGCAGGACCTTGCACTTGGCCTTGTTGAACTTCATGAGTTTCACACGGGCCCACTTCTCAAGCTTGTCCAGGTCCCTCTGGATGGCATCCCGTCCCTCTGGCGTGTCGACCACACCACTCAGCTTGGTGTTGTCTGCAAACTTGCTGAGGGTGCACTCGATCCCACTGTCTATGTCATTGATGAAGATATTAAACAGTACTGGTCCCAATACGGACCCCTGCAGGACACCACTCATTACCAACCCCCATCTGGACATCATCTATGAAATGGTTTTACTACAAAGGAAAAGCAGTTAACAATTTTCATCTGAGCCCACAAGAAGTGCCTTTTTCAGTAACAGCTGAATAGACTGACTTTTGGCTTTTTGCTGAGATGTTACACAGCAGTGTCCCAGCAACTCAGTCTCACTAAACCTGACCTCTGTTTTGCCAAAAAGCTCAGCCACCCCCTCCCACCTCTCCTGTAGTTTTACTTTGATGCAATCAGAGCTGATTTTACTATTACTTTGAAGTGTCTATGCAATCCCATGCTCATATAAACTCTCCAACACTTCACACCACTGCTTGTATTGTCTTACCTTTGTTCAAGTTTTGGCAAACAAATACTACCCCAGAGCATTTGCTGGATCAGATTTCATCATTATGGCTGGTTAGTGATAGCCAAGCAATCTTTACCCATAATAGCAGCTGTTCTCCTGCTCGGGTCAAGTAAGCTATGATTTCCTATCTTCCTTAAGCTAAAAATGTGTGTTGAATCAAGACTGTAATACAGGTGAGCACAGGGTCTGCACAGGGATCTTGTCGTGGTTTAACCCCAGCCAGCAACTAAGCACCACCCAGCCGCTCACTCACTCCCCCACAGTGGGATTCGGGAGAGAATCGGAAGAGTAAAAGTGAGAAAACTCGTGGGTTGAGATAAAGACAGTTTCATAGGGAAAGCAAAAGCTGCGCACGCAAGCAAAGCAGAACAAGGAATTCATTCACTGCTTCCCATCGGCAGGCAGGTGTTCAGCCATCTCCAGGAAAGCCGGGCTCCTTCACGCGTAACGGTGACTTGAGAAGACAAACGCCATCACTCCAAACGTCCCCCCCTTCCTTCTTCTTCCTCCAGCTTTATATGCTGAGCATGACGTCATATGGTGTGGGATATCCCTTTGGCCAGTTGGGGTCAGCTGTCCCGGCTGTGTCCCCTCCCACCTTCTTGTGCACCCCCAGCCTCCTCGCTGGTGGGGTGGGGTGAGAAGCAGAAAAGACCTTGACTCTGTGTCAGCACTGCTCAGCAACAGCTAAAATATCTCTTTGTTATCAACGCTGTTTTCAGCACAAATCCGAAACACGGCCCAATATGAGCTACTGTGAAGAAAATTAACTCTATCCCAGCCAAAACCATCACAGACCTGTAAGACACCTAGAGCTGTAATCTTAGATCAGTATCGGTTTAATTGTGTGACTAAAGACCAGCCCCTGTATTACATTTTGCAGGCACCTAACTAACATTTTATGCATAAAGTAGCTAGTAAATAACTGCTCCTTAACAAAAAATATATTGGTATTTCCTACTTGAATTCAGTTTTAATTTTGAATGGAATTCATCCCTTATTTCTTATTCTTGCCAATGTTTGTTTTCTTTGGGGGGAGGGAAGGGGGGATTTAGGTAGCTGAATGCAGTGATGCCATTTCTGAAAATAAGGATAGACGACTTTGCTTTCTGAAAGATTGCCAATAATAACTAGATCAGAGGCGGTTCACCCTCTTCTTCTTGCAAGTGATTTATGAGACAGAAAACAGTATTTAATGAGGTCAGATGGCCCTGAAGAAAAGCAACAACACAGTTAAGCAAAATAAGCATAAACAATAGGGAAATCTCAGGGAATCTGACATACATACATATTGGAGAGAGAAACTAAAAGCCATGGCAGAAGAAATGAGCCTCCAGAATGATATTATTGACTAATTCAGCTCTATTCTTTCTCATATACCACTTCATAATTTCTGTTTCATTTGCCCAGTGTCCCATACCAAAAACTGTATACATGACTGTACTAGCAGTGTGTGTATCCCGTATTTTTGAGCCCCAAGTTGTACACAAATTTGTTACACTATTTAAGATTGTAGTAAAAAATAAATTGTATTATTTTTATGTTATAAAAATAGAAGTCTTGTTTCTGTTTTGATTTCACATATGCAATTTCCAATATTTAAATTTTTTAGTTTTCCCAGTGTGCATTTGCCGTTATCATGATGAAATAATAATTTTCGTTCTCCTTTAAATAATTGTTTGCTGCTTCTAACATTAGAAAAAATGTAAAATCATACAAGACAAAGGCCAACATTACAATATTTCTCCTTCGAATATTTCTAAAGCAGAAAGCTTGCTCTGCCCTGCATCCTTGAACTTCTACCTCTCTTTGAACAGTCTCTCTCAAGCAGCTACTGAAATAAAAATCAAATACCCTCCACAAATACATCAATAATGCAAAAAAATTGCTCAATGTTATATCCATCTGTAAGTTTTGAGCCAGCTCAAATTACATTTTACCAGTTTGTAAAGGCAGACAATGTGTAGACCCCTTTTTTCCAGTTGCCACGGACTCAGCTGCTAGACTTCTGAAGCACAAAGCTCACTTAAGTAAGATATAGACAGAAAAGTGCTTTCTAAAGCTAGCTTCAGAGAAAGAGAAAAAACTTTTTAAAAAAGCAAAGTCTTCATTTTTTGTCTCAGGTTAAATGTTTTCCTTTCTTTCATGATTTTCTTTAGTGGACCTAATTGTTTCTATTTTTACAGTAGCAGCATGGACTAATTAAGGAAAACAACCAACCTCCCCCAGAAACCCCCAAATCCTTTCCTATTTTTCAGTACCTCTTATTATGAAAGCTTTCCAGGTCTATAACTGTCTCTTTCTTTTCGTTAGCACTTTCCAAGACACTAAAGAGTTTCAAAGTTGCCATCCTAACTGTATTTACAAACTGGCTCATATTCTGCTACCTTGTTTCCTTAGTTACTTGACTACTTCTTGAACTTTTTTTGCTGTCTTATTGATTATAGGATTTAAATTTTCACAACTTAGAGTTCAGCGCCAACTTACACAAATGCCCGTATTCCAGGGGGGTCTTCTTTGAAACCCCCATACATATATGTATATATTTTAAATTGGGATTACTAAATCCAAGTAAAGGAGGATTCCGATGTAGATTCTCTGGGACCTCTTATGTAGTTTTTTGGTCAGTTTTCTATTTATACTATGGACGCATGAGCGTCAGTGTTAGTCACACTGATGTCCTACAGATCAGCACACTGGGATAATCATCCCAGTTTGTTCCCAACATCTGGCTAGCAGCAAAGGCAGATAGATAACATATTGAAGTGATGTCTGTGCTGCTCAGCAAAAATAGTGTATAGCTGTAATGGAACCTACTCCTTGATCAGAGGCCATATGGTCGTGTCATCCTGGCACCCCGCCTGACTTATCGAGTCATGCTGAGAGACAAAGACCACAGCTGACACAGGCGGTAGTTGGTACAGTCCCAGTCCCCAAACTGTGGAGGGGGGAGGCTGCACAGCCTCATGACGACACTGTCCCACACAAAAGCATGCAGCTGGTGATCCTCTGTTTCTGTCTGTCAAGCAGAAAAATGGGCACATACCTGATCTGAGGTGACGTGAATGCAGTGAATCTCGTGTGATGCGGTTGAGCCAGTTTTACTCTTCATAGGGTACACAACCAGAAGATGCCTGCACAGGCTTCCTAGCGTGTGTGTAGCAAGGTCAATGGTGAGTGCACTAGACTCTGATGTGTGATCAGGACTTTGGGCTACTGCTCTGACCGGGCTAGTAGATATTCAGCTATCCTAGATCAGTATATGGTGCACCGAGGTCTGCTGATGAGAAGGCTGAATGGCTTTTAGTGTCCTCAATCTGCATGGTGTGGTCATAACACCAAAGCTACCTCATTATTGGGCTGTCCACTTTGTAGATGTGCCATTGGTATGCTCTCAGCCTTTTTGCTAGCCTCCATCCTTTTTCTTGGAGAAGGGATTATTTCTTCTCATCCTGTCAAAGCTGTATAAACAGTGAATGAACACCAATATAAAATCAGAGGAGAAACTATAGAGCCTATTAAGAGAAATTGGGAAATACATCACTCAAGGTTCTAACCCTGAAAACGCAGTTACTCCCTTCTCTAATGCTGACCGCAGCAACACTGCTAAGGCTCAAGGCTGAAGTGTCTGGCTCAAAACGGTCTTGATAAGAACTACATTGACTATTTCATTTGAACACACCAGTTGTCCTATACTGAGGTCATTCTTTGACCACAGTGGCGTTGTGGTGTCCCACAACAATACTGTGGGTGTTGGATGAGCATTGTCATCTTAGTGAGGTCCTGCAGATCAGCCCACCAAAATAATTGCCCAGATTTACTCACTACAGCTGGCCAGCAGATGCATATGTAATGGTGCTTTTAATTTTTACAGCATTTGTTTCTTTCTGCGTCCAGTTAATATACTTCATGTATGCTAAACCTCTTTGCTGGCCAATGTTTTTCTCATGCTGTTGATATTTCTCTGCTCAGAATTATTAGTGTCATCTTGGCAGTGCTAAATTACCTCACCTCGTAGACCTTTGGCTTCCAGTTTCCTAGGGCTTGATTCTTCTTTTTTATATAAGGTTTGGTAAAGTCTGTCTGAAAGTAATTGGAATTTTTTTAAGGTTGACCTACCAAAGCAACTGCTACTGATGTCATTGTTCTTGATATTTATACATAAATCACTTCTAAGTATTTCATATGTTTATGGACATGGCATATTGAGCTAATTTTAACTGTGGTAGATTACCCTCTCCCTCCATTTGTCAGGAAGTGGATGAAACTTAATTTCAGATGGAAATTAATTTTAACTGTAGTGATTTACAGATTTACATCTGCTGACTATCTGGTAAAATGCATGTAAAAGCCAGCATTTTTCTCATGGAAAAATGAAATTTCTTTCAGAATCTGCTTCTTAAGACTCTTCTTCTGAGCAGATAGACTGGTAACTGGCAGGTTAATACATCCCCATAGTGGAAATCCACCTGAAAAGTAAAAAGAAGTGCCAAAGACCCAAGCTTTCCCTGAAGTCTAGAGATTAAATATCTCTTTGTTTAAAGTTGACATGATACCTCACAGAACACTAGGGCTGTTTAGAATAGCTTGCTTCACTTTTACCATACTCACCTCCACACTGCATTACAGATGAAGCAATTGTGAATGTTTTCTATATAATTTAAAAAGAGATTCAAGAGAGAGTAACAATGTCAGTAGTACGTATCAATAAATGATAAATTCTTAACTAAGTCGATGGAGTTGATGTTAAGGGCAGGAAGTATAAAGATTATGCTGTTAATCTTCTTTTGCTCAGTCAACATTTGAGACTTTTCTGGCTATTTCAGTCAGGAGGAAAAACTGATGAGAGAAACAGTTGCTATTCTGTGGCTGTAGCTCTGTTTATTTACAAAGAACAGCAACACTTTTAAAAGATGGAGATCATTAGAAGCATCATTTCAGTCAGCACTACACCCACCAGGGTCTGCAGCCTTTTCCTTAGGGTGAAGACCTTTATATTCTTTTCCCTCTCTCTCTCTTCCATGACTTTCTGCTCTTTTTTTTTTTTTTACTTATTGGTGTGTGGTTTTCTCACAGCTTCTCACATGAAAAGGACACTTTACTTTGCCTGTCAGGGCAGTGATCCTCCGAGTGCTGTATGAGATCCCAGAAACTTTCTTGGGACGGCATGATTCAGGCTTCACACAGGGCTTGCTAGGGGCACCATGGCACCATGGGACTTCCCAAGTTTTGCCCAGCCTGATTCATTATTTAGGTAGGGGGTGGCCTGTCCAAGCACCGAGCAGGCTCTCAGGTGTTAGGGAACAGAGGCACAGCATTTGGTTACCAGCTGAAAAGAATTGCAGTGACATCCATGGAGCTATACGTGGCTCAAGGGCAGACTGGGCTCAGGTGAGGCCCATTGTGAGTGTATTTTAATTGGGTACTGTAGTTGGGCTTAAATCTATTTCTGTGCTTTTAGCACAACTCATAAACAAACACAAAGCTATATAAAACTGGTTGTGGCTCTGATGGTGCCAGAAATAAATGGGGATGGTGGTTTTATTTTGCTGGAATCAAAGAACAAAAGTAATATTTAAAAAAAAATTCCCTGTCATAATAACACATCGATAACTGAAAATCAAATATCTGCTACCCTTTCCTTTTTAAAATGCTTAGTAAACAATTAAAACAAGTTGGACGCAAATAATTTTATTTTAATATATATAGTTCACTCACTGCACTCTGTATTTCTGGGCTTTAACATTGCTGTTTCGTTCATGTTCTCAGCTGCTTTGTATACAAAATTATTTATATTTTTAAAGCTTAAAAAGTAACTTTCATAGCTGTAATAAATTTAGCCTTTTTTCCCCTAAGAAAGCTAAGTTTTTATAATTAAGTTTTGTGTGAGTAGGCAGACGTGTATGTCCATGCAGGCCTGTCTGTCTGTTCTGCCCTGTGCAGTAGTTTCTAAACCTGATGGGCAAACATTAACCAAATTTGACCGAGGAAAAGGTCTCAATATACTAGGGATATACAATGTCTTAAGGGATGAAGTTTTTCATTTGCCCAAAAATTTTAGGCACAAGGTGCAACAGACCTCCTAAAGAAATGGCTATGTTTTTCAGATAGTCAGTGAAGAGAGGAGATAATTGCCTTTTAAAGGCTTCCAGAGGGAAACTGTGGCTAGAAAGGATAAATGTCAGGGCTTCAGGAATTCCAACCTTCTTCTGGGTATGTATTTCCCCTGGCATAAGAAGGCACCTAGACATTCACTTTAGAAAGTCTGTTTCGCTAAGAGAATGATTCAGCTGCCTAACTGAGTCGTCTAGTGTCATCTTTCTGCAGGGTATCTGAAACTTCATACAAAGCTGGCAGATATAACACAGGACCTACAGGAGACTTATGTCCTTCTGGAGCAGCATTTGAGATGAGCATCTCAATGTGTCTAAAATGTCACTTAGAGCCTTGATGTTAGGAACACGAATTGCTCCTCCAGTAACTAAAATTTAGAAGAAGTAAAAAAATATAAATTTAGCAGGCTGCGTCCTACCTCAATTTGTTCAATGCAAACAGGCATTCAGATCAAGGAGACTGCATGAATGAATGCTTCTACTGATGGAAAGGCTGCAGCATGACCAGACTTTTTCTTAAGCTCTAGAGAATACACAAAAGGAAGAGTGTTATGAATGCCACACATATGGAAAATATTTCAACTGGATTTTGCACTTAATTAGATACCAAACAATTTCTTCCCTGACATTATGTAGGGTTTTTTGTTTTTTTTTCTTTTCTTTTGGAGTGCAAATAGAATAAGTGGAGACAGGATTGGCTCTCCAACCCATATTTCTTTCAGGCAAATCCTGAGAGACAAAAGGAGAAATCAACAGGAAATCAGGCCTCATTAATTCTGCTCTTCATGGAATTGCCTGGTTTTTAATTACATTTGTTTGGGGAGAAAAAATGGAAGTAATATGGTGAGGTCCTCAACCTTAATCTATTTCCAAGAAAATCATATTAGGACAGAAACTTAGTATTGAAGCTTCAGGTTGCATTGTAAGTATTTCAGGGAGTTCTGAGTATGTGAAAACAGGATGTTATGAACATTCCTGTTTTGCATACTCCATTGGAACAGCTATAATAATAATAAAAATAATAATCCTGCTTAGCTTAAAAGCTTTGAAGTGGAGCAAAACACTGAATGTTCATTGTGAATGCATAGCTGACTGCATTTAATATTATTACATTATCGATATGAATTATTTATAATAGGACTGAAATTATGAAACTGTCTCTATTTCAAGGATTTATCAAGGTATTTGACTAACTAAGTAGCATTAATAATGAATAACATTTCACTACGTAGAAGGTCATTCTAGAGCTGGTCTGGAAAGAATAATCATGTCAGGATTGAAATTGCACTCAAGAGGAAAAACGTGTGTGGCTTTGTAGGTGTGTGTGTGAGACTAAGAATGAAAGTTAGCATGTTGAGATTTTCTTCCCACTGTCTTGCATCAAAGTTACAGACACATTGCTTGCGTGTAATGCAGGAATCCTGGGATCAACTCTCTGCTTTGCTTGATTCAAATGAAAAACTTGGACCTTTGTTTCCCAGGGCTGCTCATTCATTCCCAAAGAGAAATGCAACAGGTTTGTTTTTTTTTTTTTTAACAAAAAAAGAATATTGGATTGAAATTGAAACTTAAATTAGCAAAACTCACAACAAGAAATTGATATTCATGACTAGAGAAGAGCTGAAAAATGAAAATATTAAGTGCTCTGAACCAACTGAGATGAAACTGAGAAAACTCTCTTTCAGCCATTATCCCTGTGAAATAAACAAATAGGGTTTGAGAATCCGTGCATGAATCTAGTGTTTCTGAAAGTACAAACAGTTATTAGTACTGGCTAAAATCCAGAAAAACGCAACTAGACACTGTGTAAAAACTTCACACAGGTCTGCCTGTGTTTTGGCCCGTGCCACCTTGGCAGCCCCAGCTTTCTCATAACCTCGAACTGCCAATCAAGCCCAGATGGGTGTTCACTGAGATGTGAACAGTCCAGGACAAAATGACCATATTCATTTTCAGTTGTCATCCAAGCAAAGATCTGGTGAATAGAAACTTTTCAGTGCTGCTTTAATTAACAATAGGTCACAAACAAGATATGATTAAACTTCAAGGTTATATGAGAGGAACTACCCAACATTGATTCTCTATAACTACAATAAAAAAAAGAAGGGAAAAAAATATCTGTGAGGTAGGTCTCAAGCCTTTAAACATTACAACTAATCAGTATATCTGGTCAATATTCATTTGCTTTTGCTGGAGCTACCCACAGTCTTTGAAAAGACTAAGCAGTGTGCTGAGTTTTGGGATTTTCATGGACAAAAAGGACATTGTGTGATATATTTCAGAAAAGGATAGTAATGCTGCACATAGCGGAACGTACCTTCAAAGAAATCCGTATTACTGCAGTTTTATAACTTTTCCTCTGTGTAATTACATCCCAAATCACAGATGGCTTTAGAATAATTGCTGAATATACTATGTTCAGAATGCTGTGGTCATATCCTGGACTCCTACATGTCTGCTCTTTGCTATTAGTTGTAATTTGAGTTTAAAGAATAGTCAGACAAGTAATTCCACACTTTTTGCCAATTGTTCACTGTATTTCACTGGAACAATAGATTTTCTATTTGGCTAACTTTAAAAAAAAATCATTAACATCCTTGATTTTGATCCGGGTCCAGGGGATGGAAAAGGGACCCTCAAGGTGAGTTTCATTGTATCTAATTCTCATTGTTTACATCTATATAGAAGAGGGCTACATCTGAGACAGTCACCTAGAAGTGAACATTTGTAGAGTTATTCACCTGCCATAGTTTTGACATCTTCTTTAAGATGAGACAAGTTAAGGTCTTACTCTCCAATCAGATGAATTCCCACTCCTGAGCCTGGACACTGCCTGCCTACATACAGGCTTTGCATCACCTGGCATCGAGGAACAAGATACACGGCTTCAACCATAAGACTGAGTAGGGAAGCAACTAGTTGATCCTGAAGATGTGCTGGAGTGGGTGTTTCTGAGTTTCCAGAGTCCTCCTGGGCTTATGAATCAGGGTGCCTATGTGACTGTAAGCTTCAGTGCCTAATCCTGTCCTCCCCATCCCTCCTCAACAAAATTTAAACACCAATATTCTTTTGGCTTACTCCTGTTTGCTGAAAACATGGCTGCTGAGCAAGATCATATGATCACACAGTCAGTCACAGTGCTTGCCAAGGAAGACGAAGACCCAAGCAAAATTTTGTCCTAAGCCAAATCTGGGCCCAAGCTCACATCTTCCATGAGATTGGAGGTTATGTTAGGACCCACTTGGCAAAGCTGAGCAACTGGTTCAGACAAAAATGTAAGATTAATAAACCCAGAGAGACTCAATAAATGACACTTATCAGAGCCCACTGAAGAGGGCATTACAGCTGCAGCTGCAGTCTTGTAGGCTGAACAGCAGCTGTGAAGCCAACATTGGGCAGAGCCCCAACCACTTTACATTCTTCCTGCATAGCATCTGCGTGGTAATTCATCTCTATTTTGGTGTTTACATTTTTTTTTTCTCTACTAGAATTACTGGTAACAGGTGAGAACCACTTTTTTTCAATATGGGAAACAAAATCGGTACTGCTGGGTTTTGAAAAGTAAGTGTCAAACCCAAAATATGTAGTGAGCCAGAATACTGGCTTTTCTCGTACCAATTACTTTCTATGCAAAGATATGGAAACCAGTTGGTGGGACAAATTACCGTTTCACAAAAACTTGGAACAGTCTGTTTCATACTTAACGAAAAATGACACCCATGTACTGAAATGAAAATGAATACTGAAAGCTTTCCAGCAGACATACAATGAAACAGCAGGTAGCAGAGAACAAGAAGTACTGTCCTTGCAAAGTAAATTCAATTCAGATTAAATTAATGTTTCCTCTGGAATTCAAAATATTTAAAGGTATAAAAGTCTCATTGCAGGCTTGAAACCTGGTACTTGCCCTTAATGTCATTCACAGCATTGTATTAAAAGTATAGATTTTTTTTTTGAGGCTGGTTAGTTCAGACAACTAAGAAGATGCCTTTTATTTAAAAGCAGAATATATATATTCTTCTGAGTTAGAGTCTAGGGGAACTTATGCTTCAAACGAGGGATATACTGCATCTGGAACAGGAAATCCCACTCTATTATCTTCAGTCTCCCGCAGATTTTTGAAATATTAGAAACCTGACACCACCATGGGACAGATCTTCCTAGGCTCTGCATGGGGAATGGAGCTGGAAGGAAGTTCCCAGAGGAGTGTTAAACTTCCTCCAGTAGCCAACTGAACAAAGAGCAGAGGAGACTAGACATACGAATATTACCTAACTGATGTTGATGTTGTTAGCTGTGCATATAATGACAGAATAGCAGGCATAATACCTCTGTTACATCGTATGAAGCTTTGCTTTAAGTTACGGTGACAGTACATCCATACATTGGAGAATGTGCTAACATCTTTTAAATCTCAACATAGACTATGCATACTTCCAATAATACATATTCAACTAGTCAGGTCGAAGCCTTAAAATTATGTTTGGCTGTAAAGAACAAGGTGTTATAAAATATAAACTTAGGCGTGCAACACCGCTGTTCTTCCCACATTGCACTCTGAAAATTAAACTTGGATATCGCTCACAGGACATATCTGTCAAGTGGAGAAGCTCCAACAGAATGAGCTTTGCTTCCCCTTCCCACTCTAAATGAGGTGGTGATGTGAGCAGACAGAAAGGCAACCTGGTTAGAAAGGGAAAGTTACTGAGCGGAAGAGGATGTCTGCTAAAGTACTGATAGAGAAAATGCCTGCCGGCCTGGGAGCTGTGAGCCTGGGAACTAGACCTGTGAACCAGAAGCATCCTTGAGAAGCACAGCCGGCATCTTTGAAGTGCAGCTGGGTACCTAAAAACTGAAGACATCCTGAGATACCTTGATAAGCATAAAACCAAGGAACTGTAACAACAACTTGTCATCTCAAAAGGTGAAAAATAGTCTGGAAAAAGGGGAAAACATCCTGAGAAAGTAAGAATCAGTAACTGCCATGGGCTGTTCTAACTGCAAGAACAGGAAAACAGTCTGGAAAAATAAAAATTGTTCTGAAAGAACAGAAAACATCATCATCTATTGGCTGCCCCAGGTGAAAAATAGAAATTAACAGAACCTATTGACTGCTCAAAGTGGTGGTGTCCTGCTCCCTCTTATATCTCTATGATATAAAAATGATTTAATATTTACCCAAAATGGAGCATCTCTCTCTGAGAACTTCCTGTGCTGCATGTACTTTCCCAAACTCTCCCCGCAAATTTTCTGTGAGGTCTTGGACCCTCACCAGGAACACCTGTCTGACTCCAGACTCCGTGCTGTGGATGATCTTTGAGGTGAGACTCTGTCTGCTAGTGGTCCCCCTCCGGGCCCACTTCTACGGTCATTTCGGTCTGTCTTCCCACTTCTGGGATGATTAGGCCCTCCCCTCTGGGATGGATTTGACCTCCCCTCTGGGATGGTTTGGCCCCTTCTGAGATCTGTCTCATGCGCTTGATACTGATATTATTATGAACTTACATATATATGCATATACATAATCTATCATAAGTATATCTGTGCTTATATTATCGATAAGTTTGCTTCACTAGTGATAAGATGCCTCTTAGGAAATTGCACAAACTCTATTTCACACGAGTGATTTAATTTACTTGTGGTACTTCATGGTATCACTTTTAAAACAAAGAATAGAAAAATAATTACAAAATACTCAGCTTTAAACTGCAATTAATATATTTAATGCAAGTTTAGTAGGAGAACTGAAGATAAAATGGTGGTATTTTTCTACTACTTACTCAGGTCCCTTTTCTAATATATAGTCAAGACTAGTGACTAAGTCAATTCAATGAATCTTAAAGCCAGCAGAGAGACTATTACCTGCATCATGCAAGTATTGGCTAACCCCTCTGAAAAAAAGGCCATCATGTACTGCATACTGTTTAATTGCTTGTATCTGTGAGAACAGGTACTCTAATTTCTAACTAACCACTAGCAGACCAGAGGTAAAGAAGCATGGGATCAGCAGAGATTTCCAGTAGGGAATATTTTATTTTATTTTATTTTATTTTATTTTATTTTATTTTATTTTATTTTATTTTATTTTATTCAGAATATTGGCACCCTTTCTTTCCTGAAAGGTGAGAATTTTAAGGTTATTTACATATCTAAACTACCAAATTAAACAGGGTCTAGACAGCTAAGTATTTTCTGAAATCTGATTATTCCCCTTAATGTTAATTTCTTTTTCCCCTTTCTCTTTCACACAAACAGTAGTTAATTACTGTTTTGGAGAGAGAGGAAGTCCAGATCAAGCAAATTATGGCTAAATATGAAGCAAGTTGTTCTGGTCATTTAATAACATTTCTAATTTAATGGAATGTTTTCTCTCTCATTCAGAGCAGATTACACAAGATTATGTGTAATGAATAGCTATAAAATCCCTTTGAATCTAAGATAAGTTGGATAGTCTCATCACCTTCCGGTTTGTAATAAAATATTAATTTTGGTTCATTTACAGATGTTTTGGGGAAGACAAATTACTATAGTCTAAAGGCCCCATTCCTCACTTCCCCCACACTTGGCACAAATGTTGCTGACATTTTAGCAATAATGAGTGTTTGGCAACATATCTTTAGAAGGATCAAACAATAACTTATATCCGGAGAAGTTCTCATGACAGATGTCTAACTGAAAGCTTTGCCCTGGCTGACTGCATATACATTTATTCTCTGGTTAAATCTAGGCTAATCTAGTTAAATCTCATTTATTTTTGGAGGTCGTGTCAGAGTTCTAAACAATGAGTGCTTCTCTGCAATGCTATGTTTTGCAAGAAGTCTCTCCCCAGGTCTTCATACTGTTTCTGCTGCTAGAAGGAAATGTTTCTTTTGAAAATGGAGGGAAATTGTTTAAGTCTTCATATCACCTTTGGCTCCCTAGCATGAATGAACAGATAGATATTGCTGTATGATTTACTATGTCACCAATGATCCAAATCCCACTGTTGTAAATATTCATAGAATATCTACTGTGCAGGATGACAGTGCAAGATAACTCTTCCTCAAATAGTGTCCTAGTAGCATTTATGCTGGGAACAAAGTTGCTATAATGAGGGTTTTCCTGTAGTCCTGACTTAAAAAAATAATTAAAAAAACCCAAAAAACCTCTACTTTCTGAATTGGAATGGATGTTGCTAATCTTCAAATTTCTGAAGAAAGGAATATAAGAAAACCTCACAGGAATCTGTCCGAGGCCATCTGGTGTCCCAGGAGCCATGTTGCAGGAAATAAATTCTTTGTTAGGGACACTGGAAACCCTGAGATATCTATTCTGTTCTGGCCTTTTAGTACTATGCAGGAGATCCAGTGGTCCCAGCAGGTCCCAGCAGCTAACCGGAGGAGCTGGAAGGAATTCAGGCAGAGATCAGATACAGATGAAGTATTTAGATATTTACATAGAAACTAATCACCATTCTCCTTGTCTCAGTGAATATTTAAACATTTTCTATGAAGTAGAATAGCATCAGCAAGCAAAGCAGAACTTATCCCAGAATACTTCCACTACATTGAACGATACAGTCCTTGTGTATCTTCAACTGCATACAGTATTCTAGATCAGAATACTAATAGCCTAATTTTAAATACCACTTATCAGATTAATCCCTATGAATAAATTTGTGGAGAGAAGGAAAAGAAGAGGCAGAGGGCTCCATCTCCTGCTCTACGAGTTTAGCCCCTTTTCAGCAAGTACTGTTCAGCTGAATGTATTCACAAAACTTGATTCAAATTTATGGATATTTTTGAGGTGCTTAAACCCACATTTTTTAGAGACTAAAGTATAATGTAAATAAGTTCCAGCTCAGTATTTAGCCTGTCACCACAAATCTCTAACTCTTCAATATTTCTCTAAATAGGTACAAGGAGTATCCAGCAGGGAGGAGAGAAACAAAGAGGGGAATTGGTGGGAAATCAGAAAGAGGATTGAAGCTGGCTTTGTATCTCGGTTTTCATACAAAGACTGTCCCATGAATAGGAAATTTAAACCAAGTGATTCAATAGCTCTCATTTCAAAGCTTGTTGCGCACACTTATCTTATCTAAAAGTTTCAGCATTGTGGAGCCATTCTGGGCAAAACCACTTCCACTGTTTTCCAGGATTTCATTATAACTGCAGGCCTTGTATCACATTTGTGTAGTGGATTCAATGATAAAACACTAGGAGATCTAGGAGAAAGATAAACTTGAAGAAACACACTTTTGAGGCACTTGTAATACACGAAGGGATTAAGTATCTTACTGTTGGTTAAAGTCTGGATAGCATTTTCTCATAACCTGTTGGAAGCTCTGTTTTGTTGTTTTGCTGGAGTCAGAGACTTACCACATTACTGAATATTTATGTTTATATAAAAGAAACTTTTTGCATCACAAACGCAGACTAGGTGGCACCTGGTGGTTAAAAGGACTAGAAGTACAAATCTTGCATTATAACAAAAAAATTCTATAGAAAATAGGTGCTGGTGTTAAAGTGTGTGATGTTGTCTGCCTAAATCTCCTCACTATGAGGAATGCTATGTCAAGTTGCCATACTTGTCTAATCAAGTTTAGTGTCTGGGAAGAAATTAAGAAAATCTCGAGTTCAGTTTCTCTTGATCAGGGCTACCTCTTTAATAAGCAACAATGAAAACAAATTTCAAACATCAAGGAAAATAGTTTTCATATATACACTTCGTTCTTGCAGCTCCATAATATTTTCCCAGATTGTTCTGTTAAAAAAATGAAAGGAGACAGTAACAACAAAAGAAAGCTACTGACTGTATAATTTAAATTGGGCAGATTTCTGTAAAGAAAGAAAGAATGCAACCCTGGTAGAACATTGTTTTTATCAATCAAGAAGCAAAAATGAATAAAAGGCAACAAACACAGAGCATATAATGTGAGTACCAGAAACCAGTGCTGTGAGGGCTATTGGAAGGTGGCTGAGCATCATATGTTGATGAGTCAGGGTGAAGATCTAAATCAGTTTCAGACAGTAAAAGATGCCGCAAAGGTTAATTCACCACGGAGACTTTACAAGCACATTTGTGCTACCAGTGAGTTGGAAGCATGGAGGGAATGACAGCGGCAGCCAAAGGAGCAGAACGGTTCTCCAGCACACAGAGGAGATGGAGGGAAAACTAGGAAAAGAAGAGGAACAGCAGCAGGAGGTAGAAATTCTTACCAGCTCAACAACTATGTCACCTCTCAACTTGAACTCCCTTATGCAAAGCATGGCACAGCTGCTCGTGTCTTGAAGACTGTGTCATTTCACTTTCATTCATGCCATTTAATGTCAGCAGCCATTTTTGTGTTTTGAATCACTTCATTTTTCCTGTTACAAATATGGCTTGTTTGGGAGTTTATTTATTCTACAGCATTAATTGAAAAAAGGGTTTTAAGACACATTGTCTTAGGAAGAACTCTCTTTAAAAGGGAGGATTGAGGACAATTCCTAGTTGTAATGAAATGCATGCTTGTGCAAAGAGGAGCTGTTTCTAGGAGTATCCAGCAGACTTTGTAAATGCCTTGTCCCTCAGGTGTTCAAAGAGATGGAAAACACTTTGCCATGCTGCTCTACCCAAAATTCAAAACTGTGATATGTAGTAGCTTATTCTGAATAAGATCATCCCTGTTTCTTAGTAAGTAGCAGAAAGCAAGATCAGCAGTTAAAGGACAGGTGGTCATGGGGGAATGGTAAGAGGCAAAGGTAAATTTGACAGCAGGCAGAACACAGGGAGCAAGTTTGAGGTAGGCAAGACTGGGATGTCTGTTAGGCCCTGTGTACGAGGTAGGTATCTAATCTTTATTATAGCAAATGGAGGTCTAAAGCTTAGTTTAGTTGCCCTTTCACAGGTATCTTGTGCCAATTGAGATGTCCTTGGATAATCCACCCAGTCTCAACCTGCTACTCCATCAGGGCAGGGATTGCCTGTGGTCAGGTCTGCTAGTGCTGAGCAAATGTCTCAGAAGTCTGGTGTTTCTGAAAAGGCATCAGGCACCTGTATTTAGATAACTGAATCCTCCCCTTAATAAACAGAGTGTATTAACAGCTACTCAGCTGACCAAAGGTGTATTCATCTTCTGGTGTGTTGAATAGATTTTTAGACTCTTTTCTATTCATCAGGTCACTATGACTGCAAAGGATTAGACACCCACTTGACAAGTAGATACCTAGTTGTAATCTGTAAAGAATGTTCAATAGCCCTAGATATCTATGTGTAGGCAACTGAATCAAACTCTGAAATATACATGTCCACAGCCTCGTGTTGCATCCCCCTAGAAGACCATGTAAACTGACTGTACAGTTCCAGTCAGTAGCCAGCTGACACAGGTAATTCTTATTTCAGAATCCAAAAGATGATATGCTTACAGGTAATGCAGTGAAGAAATTTTTCAGATTACACACTGTGCTCAGAGAGTGACTTCTGTAAAAGAAAGTAAAAGTAAAAGGAGTGAAAATATAACTACTTTATTCAGAAAAGGTTATTCTCTAGGTATGTATTTGGTATTTGGATACATGGATATCATGTATTTGGATACAGGAGGAGCTGTGCTTCAGTACCAGTCACTTCTGAAGCAGCTCGAACCCCTTCATATGCTGCCAATATCTCTTTTTCAGTTGGAGTATAGCGGGCCTCGGATCCTCTGTATCTCTGACTCCAAAACACCAGGGATCAACCTCGAGTCTTCCCAGGTGCTTTCTGCCAGAGGCACCAGGTAGGGCCGTTCTTCCCGGCTGCGGTGTAGAGCACATTTTTTACTTCTTGTCCTGCCTGGACTGACCCAAGGGCTACTGCATGAACTGTCTCCTCTTTAATTTGTTCAAAGGCTTGTCGTTGCTCAGGACCTCATTTGAAATTGTTCTTCTTCTGGGTCACTTGATAGACAAGGTTTACGATTAGACTGTAATTTGGAATATGCATTCTCCAAAAACCCACGACGCCTAAGAAAGCTTGTGTTTCCTTTTTGCTAGTTGGTGGAGACATGGCTGTTATTTTGTTGATCACATCTATTGGGATTTGACGGCATCCATCTTGCCATTTGATTCCTAAAAACTGGATCTCCTGTGCAGGTCCCTTGACCTTACTTTGTTTTATAGCAAAACCAGCCTTCAGGAGAATTTGGACTATTTTCTTCCCTTTCTCAAAAACTTCTCCTGCTGTGTTGCCCCACACGATGATGTCATGCATGTATTGTAGGTGTTCTGGAGCTCCACGCTGTTCCAGTGCAGTCTGGATCAGTCCATGACAAATGGTGGGGCTGTGTTTCCACCCCTGGGGCAGTCGGTTCCAGGTGTACTGAACGCCCCTCCACGTGAAAGCAAACTGGCCTGCACTCTGCTGCCAAAGGGATTGAGAAAAACGCATTAGCAATATCAGTTGTGGCATACCACTTGGCTGCCTTTGACTCCAGTTCGTATTGAAGTTCTGGCATGTCTGGCACGGCAGCACTCAGCAGTGGCGTGACTTCATTTAGGCCACGATAGTCTACTGTCAGTCTCCACTCTCCATTAGACTTTCGCACCAGCCATATGGGACTGTTAAAGGGTGAACAAGTCTTGCTGATCACTCCTTGGCTCTCCGGTCAACAAATCAGCTTATGGATGGGAATCAGGGAGTCTTGGTTGGTGCGATATTGCCACCGGTGCACTGTGGTGGTAGCGATTGGCACTTGTTGGTCTTCCACCTTCAGCAACCCCACAACAGAAGGATCCTTTGAGAGACCGGGCAGGGTGGACAGCTGTTTAATTTCTTCCGTCTCCAAGGCAGCTATACCAAAAGCCCACCGGTACCCTTTTGGGTCCTTGAAATACCCTCTCCTGAGGTAGTCTATGCCAAGGATGCACGGAGCATCTGGGCCAGTCACAACGGGCTGCTTCTGCCACTCATTCCCAGTTAGACTTACTTTGGCTTCCAATACAGTTAGCTGTTGGGATCCCCCCGTCACCCCAGAAATACAGATGGGTTCTGCCCCTCTGTAGCTTGATGGCATTAGGGTACACTGTGCACTGGTGTCTACTAGAGCCTTATACTTCTGTGGGTCTGATGTGCCAGGCCATTGAATCCACACAGTCCAGTAAACGTGGTTGTCCCTTTCCTCCCCCTGGCTGGAGGCAGGGCCCCTCTAGTCCTCATCACAGTACTCATTTCTCATTTCTTGTAAACACGAGTCAGAAGTCTCTTCATTAAGATCAGGAGTAAGATCAGCCCTTCTGCTCTGTCTGGGGAACTGCCTGCTGGAAACTGGAGCAGCAATTTTCCTGGAAGAACCCCCTTTTGTGACTGTTTTTCCTTGCAACTCACGTACCCGTGCCTCTAGGGTTGAGGTAGATTTTCCATCCCACTTCCTCATGTCTTCTCCGTGGTCACGTAGGTAAAACCACAGCGTGGCCCATGGTGTGTATCCACTATATCCTCTCTCGAGCAGAGGGACGCTTATTCCTAATGGCTGAGATACTGGTCCATACAGGTGGGGAGTAGGACCTATCCTCTTTGAGTTGCTGGACCGCCCAGGACAGTTTCTCTACAGCTGCAACGAGGGAAGAAGAGAGGCTTTCTTTATATTGCTGGAGTTGGCCAGTCAATTCATCCACCATTGGTTCCTCTCCGTCTTTCTAAGTCATCACTGCCAATGAGTTGGCATATGATGATGGTGCACTCCTTATAAACTTCTGCCACATAGGTCATCTGCACTTGACTTCATCTGGATCTTTGGATAACCAGCATGGGTTGGTTCTCTGGTTCAGCCACAGTGCCTGTCACCGGGGTTGCAGTAGCTGCAGTGCCTGTTGTGGGGGTTGGAGTAGCCACAGTGCCTGTCGTGCGGGTTGATCTCTGGGTGGTATTCTTAAATAATTGTTTATTAACAATTGTTTATTAAACAACATCACGACCTGAACCACATTCAGGAGACAGAACAATAGGACCATGCTGGTTTGAACATCCCAAGGATATTCAAAATTCTCAAGAGCTGTTGTAACTCTTGAAGGTGAAGGAGCGGAGGAAAGTGTCCCCCCCATCTCCCCCATAGATTGGTTCCCCAAGGAGAAAAGATAAAAGGTGTAATTATTAATAGTTTCTGAAAAGTGACTCCCAAGGTACGGAGATGATGGCAATGTGAGTAGAAATACAGAAGTACAAATACAAAAATAAATCTCATGAACAAAAATTTTATGACATCATAAACCCGTAGTGTTACACAGTGTAGCAAAATGATATCCTTGATCCAGCTCCCAGAGGTGATAGGCAGCACAACAGGGAACACATACAGCAAGTAAGGTGTTACATAACACAACTTGAGAACAAGCATGACAACTTTGAGAGTAAATAATCAACATTGTGACCAGCAGCTGTTAAACCAATACGATGAATGCTTATAACAAATTTGCCTTAACGCGCTCTGGTCAGATCTGTCATTATCTCAACCCTTCGTGCCCCACGTTGGGCACCAAAAGGACTGTTGTGGTTTAACCCAGCAGGCAGCTAAACACCACACAGCCGTTCGCTCACTGCCCCCCCCTGCAGTGGGATGGGGGAGAGAATCGGAAAAAAAAAAGTAAAATTTGTGGGTTGAGATAAAGACAGTTTAATAGAACAGAAAAGGAACGGAATAATAATAATAATAATAATAATAATAATAATAATGCTAAAAGAATATACAAAATAAGTGATTGACAATGCAATTTCTCACCACCCGCCAACCGATGCCCAGCCAGCTCCCGAACAGTGGTCACCCCTCCCCTGGCCAACTTCCCCCAGTTTATATACTGAGCACGAGGTCACACAGTATGGAATATCCCTTTGGCCAGTTTGGGTCAGCTGTCCTGGCTGTGCCCCCTCCCAGCTTCTCACTGGCAGGGCATGAGAAGCTGAAAAGTCCTTGGCTAGTGTAAGCACTGCTCAGCAACAACTAAAACATCGGTGCGTTATCAACATTATTCTCATGCTAAATCCAAAACACAGCACTGTACCAGCTACTAGGAAGGAAATTAACTCTATCCCAGCCAAAACCAGGACAAGTACACAACTGAAAGGCACGGTTAGGCATAGTGGCGTAGTGAAGAGAAGCCTTAACCTTAGAGACAGAATTCTGGGTTCACGTTCTGTTCCATCATTGACTTGACCTTCGGAAAACCACTTAGCTTACTTAATTTCTGTTTTCTCTTTTCCTTATCCTTCTGTCCTGTCTACGCTTTTGTGTATTTAGACTGTAGATCCACCTAGTAGTGAAATTGTTCCTGTCTGTGAGCCTCACAAACAAGAGGTCTTGATCTTAGCTAATGCATTTAGATGACAATTGTATTTATCAGGTGGTTCTGTTATGGTTTGGATATTTGCATTACATAAAATCAAAATCAAAATGATTTGTGGAAAATAAGTACCTATTACCATTCTTTCAAGTTAAATTACATTCTCATGAATAACAAATGAAATGTACAACATTTTATAGTTGTTCTGAAAAATTACAGAAGTTTCGGTTAAAAAAGAATAAAAGGTTTATTCCACTTAGTCCATTCCAATGGTGTTGACATAAAGCATATAACTTCTAAAAATTAAAACTGTAATTTAACAAGTATTTTCTCAGGGATCTGCATAAAAATAGAAATTAAACAACACTGTTTAGGGCAATATCCCATCATGTATCTACTAATTTATTTTTACACTTTTCCTTGTCATTTCCTATTCTGAAGCCATACGTGCTTAAAAAACAACCAAAGGCTGAAGGAAAGGTGAGGAAATATAAACAACTGTGGTAAGGCCAATGCACACAGCTACCAATTTTCTGCATTCCCCTTGTCCATTTTCAGAGTCAGCTTGACTTACCCTCTAATCATCTCTCAGCAGTGGGCCAGTAATTATAGCCATGGGGACTAGCTTCTCCGTCCCTTTTATGTAGAGCCATGAAAGCAGAAGGAAATGGCATAACAACAACTGGGGAAAAAAATGGTACCTCCTTGCAAGACTTACTCTGCTCTGGCTGGAAGCCTGCTGCTTGATAAACAGCAATTCTCGGCTTCCTTTCCCAACCTCTCTCCCAACCAAAAGGCTTTCTGGGGCACAGAGATCTTCTTCTCTGGGTTAGGAGGTGCTCGGCATCTGAAGGATCCAGCCCAAAAAGCACGTTATGATGATAGTTTTTAACTGCTCTTACAGAAAAATCTGGAAGACCTACTTCCTGACTTAGCAGCCTATTTTCACAAAGGGACTATCATGCTGTTAAAAACATTTCATGTAATTGCCACTGTTTTCTGCAGACAATGTCTGATGCTTAAAAATTCTAGTTCCTCACTAGTGAGAACAAAAGCTATCTATCTCCTCTGCACTTCTTGAAAGTGCAATATACTTGCCAGCACTGCAGCACACTGATGCATTGTACTTCTGACTAATGTAAAAAGCCACCGGATGAGCTTGCCTTCTGTAATTGTTTTGTTTGATAATACAAATAATTCTAAAATGAAATGTCTTTTAGTTTGAACCAGGTACAAATAGATGTAAATGAGTAGCAATGCTGTGACTTTTTGTATCTCTAACTACAATTTAAAGATCATTTGACATTAGAAAACAATTTAGGAAGTAGTAGTTACGATTGTTAACAGGAAAGTTAACCATGACCAACAACATTTATTCTGTTTCATTACCCCTCATTAAACAAACCAAGATGAAAATTACAATTACCATTTATAAGAACTGCCATACTGGGTCACACCAAAGGTCCAGCTCATGATCCTGTCAGTAGCAGAGGCTTAGAACAGAGTACAAGAACTAAGGTAAGTACAGAGCGATACTCTGTGCTTTGGTTTATACTTTGGACTCCACACCAACATGTGACTGAAAGTTTCAGTATATACCACCTTAAAAAAAGAAGAAGAAAAAAACCTCAAAAACAAACAGAAAGAGACCATGGACAAACAAGATCTAATGTTGTGATGGTTAAATACAATGAAGTGTGACAGGTGGTGAAAAAACTAAGAGAGAACAGAATAAGTGCTGTTCCTATAGTGCTATATGCCAGAAACAGAGCTTCAATTTACAGTTTTCTTATAGTACCTGCTTAAGGCAAATGGGATTGGTCCACCTCTCAGGACACAGAACAATTTAGGATTAGAATTTATAGAAACAATTTTGTTTTAACTTCATAAAGAAATATCAAGAGTTTTTGAGAAACCAGGGACATTTCAGGTTACCATCTCACGCTATGACAATATGAACTTATTCAAGAATCGGGCTGCCTAGATGTTCCCAGTGAGTTAATGTAGTCCTTGCACTCTACAATGGGCTTTATGCAAGAAGACTTTATGAAGGACAGCAAAATCTCAGAATGCCCTGGATATCTTCAGAGCCTGGTGAATGGATGTGTGTAGGAGTAATATGTAACTGAATTACAGACTTATGCTCTGATTTCTCTTACACATACAATATTGCCTTAAATGAACAAATTGTTCATTTGTGTCAAAACAGGGGAATAAAAGCTTGTGGACATTGGCCAACATGGAAGTAATATTTTTTTTATTATGCTATTACTTTCCAAGGAAGCCACTTCCACATAAACTCTGAGATGCTAAGAAATAGCTAGAAGGGCAGACCAGAGGACAGTCACTTCCCACAGCACACATCTCACCCAAACCAGAATAATCCTTATTGCTTATTAACTCACTGTGAGCTATATTTAGTTTAAAACAAACATTAAAAAGGCAGAGGAGAGGGTTATGCCAGCCCTGAGATATTAGCAAGACCTAATAACGTCCTAATTTGCTAGTAAAAACAAGTGTGGTTACAGAGTTCACCTGTGTTAATAAATGTAACCCCTTTTTATGTAAGAAATAAAAACTATGCAGCCTGAATACAGTGTGTGGGTTCAGGTAGAAACAGTGTTATGTCTCACAGACACAGTTCGCATACAACAGGTTTGTATTTTGCTTATATATTTTGACAGATGTTTGTCATTTCCAAGCTATATGCCTTGGATAGCTCTCCAAATCATTTTACTTTTCAGCATTCATCGCTGAGAGCCTAAAACAACAATCTGCATCTTTTAGTTCAATACCATGGAACTGGGCGGTATGCTTGTCTGTCAGTCCCTGATGGAGAAAACTGGAGAAAATACAATAGGGTTAGTTCTGTGTCATTGTCAAGACAATGTCTGCAGTTCCCTAGTGAGTATGCAGTGCTAGACAGAGGTGCTTAAAACCAGCACTGAAATAAAAATTTGTAGTCCTGAAAATCCCTGCTCAGCTTCTAACAAACCCTAAAAGCACACACAGTCCACAGGGCCTGCTGATCTCTACGTTGTTCAAGCACCCAGAGTTTTGTTTATTCAGCAGTTCTTCAGGCTTTGCAGTGCTGAGCTGGGATGACATCTCTCTCCCACTCTCAAGTAAGGATATTGGAAAACAGGACTGCTGTGCAAAAGGCAGACCATTCCTACGTGGACAGTACAAAAAGTGTGGGGATGGATGAATCTCTTTAAAGAACACGTGGGAAGGAGGGCGCCCTGCTTCTACGCTGCCAGGCCCCGAGTGCAGCCCCCGGCTCTGCCACCCTTCCCCGCTCCTCGGGGCCCAGGTTGTCCCTGCTCAGGCCAGCCCTGCTGCAGCCCGTCTGGGTAACCTGGGATCACACGGCTGGGAAAGAGCCAGGCCAGAAAGAGCTGGGAGTATCACTAGGGCAGCCTTACATCTCCCATTTTCTTGGGAACCGCATTTGTGCCCAGATCCTCAGCCTCGGTCCTTGCCTGAGCTGCAGCCTGCAGTCTGTCTGTGCCCACCCTCGTACCTGCTGACCATCACCTACTGCACCCTGCCGGACTTCACACCAGCCCCATCACTGTGGCCTCGCCGGGTGGTTGCAGGGCTCTGGGCTGGCCCTGGTCACCATCCCCATCCCATCCCTGCTGCCTCGCTGGGTGCTGCTGGGTGGACCCTGGTTGGGGAGGGCACGGCCCTGTCAACCTTGTGGCCACCCTCGGCTCCCAGCTCCCTCTCACGGGGCAGCCATCCATCGCAACACCCTGACATGTACAGAGAGGTATTATCAGAGCGCTTAGTGATACCAGGGCTCATTTCTCTCATGTGTCATTGGAGCACATCATTCCACTCTTGTGAAAGTAGAGAGAAATGTAAATTTGATAAGGTTAGATGGAGAGCCCAAGAAGGATTAAAACTTTAAATAAATGAATTGGGAACTCACTGGGGAGAAGAAAATTGAGTTTATTCCCCTGCTCTGAAGATCACTTGGGCATTTGGTGTTAAACAGTTAATGGATAAGGAGATAGACTTTCCTTGGGCTCCTCCCAAGGAGGGATTCCTGGCTGCTGTGCTGCTCAGCAGCTTTCACAGCCCCCTTCTGAGGACTGTTTATTGGGTGGCAGTTGGGACGATGGGAAAGTCTGTATCTCTTCAGTTCAAGGAAGACCTTTTATCTGTTTTGTTACACTCAAGCAACTTCTAGAAATAATTGGTTATGATAAAGGAAGAGAGGAGAAGACCCATGAGCCCTGGAGAAGACCAGAGTTGACGGAATTCTCTTTGCCCAATTATTTCCTCCATGCCAGAGGCAGGTGAGGGTGCTGATTTTGGGGAAATCTCCTGCAGCATCCGAATTGATTTGAAGCACACTGTGAGACCTGACTCTTCCTACAAGTACTTGCCCTGTACACAGAGTCTATGTATCTAGTAACATGATTTTGTCTTCCTATTTGGGATCTAGGTATTGCGATGCTTAGTGCTGCAGTCAGTGTCTAAGCCCCATTCCAGGTTTCATATCCTTATTTCTATGTTAATAAGGTAGTGTCTGAATGAGGACATTACCTCAAATCGTACATATGGGATCCTTATCCGCTCTTACTCAAATGGATGTGAATCCTAAGAAGAGCGTTTGGAGTTGTTCTTACTTCAATAATGAATAAAGTGAGGCTATTTCTATTTCCTCCCCAAGGAGGTGCCCAATGCCCAGGGCTGGGGCTGCCCCGGTACCCCCCCCCCGCCCCCGGCTGCCTGGCTCCTGGCTGGGAGTGGGACGGGCCCTGGCTGCCAGGCCCTGCCCTGCTGCCCTGGGGTGCCCCCACAGCTCCCAGGGAGCTCCTAGTCCCCACGGGGCCCTGGCAGGCATTTGCTTACTGTAATGTCAAACATTTGTGCCAGTATCTTCCCCCCAAAATATAAAAAAGTAGAAATTATACTAGAAACACTTCCTAGGTTATAATAACTCTGTTCATATCTGACACTGGCAGACCCCTCTGCCTCCTATACAGAGATTATACCCTGTATGTAAGGACAGTTCAGCAATTTCTCTGTTGCCTGGAATTTACCCACACCAGATTGTTGCTCTCTTTTAAGAGCTACAGATGAATAATGGAGTGGATCGCACTTTATAGCACAAAATTAAGGAGAACAAAAATGCACGTGTGTGTTAGCCATTACAATCCTCTCTTTGCAGTTCCCAGGCTGTGATGATCCCTATATGAGGAAATTAGTCAAATTTCCAATCCTGCAGAGAATGCCCATGCAAAGCATATGCAGGGAAATGACCCGTGAGATTACCTAGTCTGCCTCCCTACCATGGGAATGTTCATCATTCCCATGAACACGTTTTATTTGCACTGTCTCCAGACTCAGACAATGTCCTATATCCCAACTTCCTAACATTTTAAACAATGGGACTTTTGCCGCTCTGGGGAATCATTGAGCTTAAGTGGCCTTCATTAAAAGTTTTTAACTATTAAACTAAGTTTTATTTTGCCCACACTACTATTAAAAGTGAAAAAGGCCATTTTGCATGAGAAATAAAATCTTAAATGAACTATAAAAGTGCTTGGCTTCTATTTCTGCAGCTTTGGGCAAAACTCTGAAGAGAACAAAACTGAAGAATTCAGCACGAACAAGAGATTAGGCTGGATTTTATAATCAATCTGGTTCATCAGAAATTCAATACGCGACCACTGTGTACAATTTTTCAGATGTGTTTTTTGAAAAATTTTAACTACATGTTCAGAAACTGCAACATGTTTTTGTGCTGTAAGAAGTAAAATCTCTAAGTTTGCTAAGGTATCAGTGAGGTAAAGCTGAGTCTGGATAACCTTTACTCTTGCAGTGCATTAGAAGAAAAGAAAATTGGATTTGAATGTTTACATGGAGTTTGCTAACATGTCTATTATAAAAAATGCTTTTTACGTATAAGCTGAGAAAATTTAATACGGTATCACTGAAACACCATAAAACCCCACAATGCATTTTATAGTCACTTTTTAGAGCAGAACCACATGTTAAGTATTTACATGAGAGTCTGCAACAGTTCCTGGGCTGAAAGTGTTTACTAGGTACAACTGGCTTGATTCTGGCTTTGCTTGCATCTTGTGTAGTCATTTACACCTGTGCAATGATGTATTCCACTTCACATTATGTGCTTTTTTATGAGGTTTTGGCAGCACAAAGGGGTCATAAAGTCAGTCAATATAATCATTGAGGAATACTTTCAGTCTCTGCATGGTGTGCAATGAGCTTAAAGGTCTTTCATCACTCCTTTTCATAAGCCTGTAAATACAAACCATAAAATCTGTAATTACAGAAAAGAGTGGTTGACTACAATATTGAAATAAGTGACACAAGTGAAAACTAGACCCACTGAACGAACTGACAGGTCTAGCACAGATCTGATTGCATTTTCCTACTGCTTCCATGTCCTGCAGGATGCCAAGATTCTGTTCGGTTTGGGGAAGATAAGGTTGTAGGTGAGGCGGCAGCTTGTCTTTACTCCTACAGTGTAGCTGAGGCAGATTGTTCCCATATGGGAGCACTTTATATATTAACTCTGTATTAAGCCACTGAAGTTTTGCCCCTTTAAAGCCTCTGACTCAGTTTTCCTTCAAACTCACACCAATAATTTTCTCTTGCCATCTTTTAAACTTCTTACGTAATTTTTTTTTAATGGTGTCTTAGACTAACTTGCAAGCCCAGAGGTATAAAACAGAATCACGTTTAATACTTTGTGTTCAAAAGTTTTTATGTCATTAAAACTACCTGAGAAACAAATTAATTTTAATTCTGATATTTATATAGAAGAGACCATCAAAGGCACCTGGTACTTGTAACACACAATAAAAGGGAATCTCCCAGCTGACAAATAGAGCAGTCACACGTGTTGACAATGAATGATTTATTTTATAAAGCAGAATACTTCAGCTCAGCAAAAACTCACCAGCCAGGCAGGCTGGCTGCTGGAACTGCTGACTGTGCAAGCTACTTTGCCACCCATAATTTAAACTGGACCTAAATCAACTTTTCACTAGGAAAAAAAGAAAAAAAAAGAAAAACCAAGCATTGGCTGCTTTCACAGAAAGAGAAAAGAGAAATGTGGAAATGAAAGGTTTAAAACATTTTGTCTGAAGGTATTTTTTTCCTATTAATAGACATATGAAAGACATGAGTGCTGAAGCGATTTTGCATCATAACAGTGAGTCATCGTTGGAGATACTTGAGCAAAGGATACGTTTTAGCAAAATGTAAATTGTTATTCCTTCTCCATATATGCGTATATCTCTTTTCTGTATAAAAGTATGTCTCTCTTCCGTATATGAGTATGCCTATATAATAAATCTCTCACTGTAGGACACAAATTGCATTATTTCTGATATAATGTGAATAACATTCTTAACCCTCCCACATCCTTTCATTTTGGTTCAATCTTCTCTGTTTACACAGAAGGCCTGATAGTAAGGGTCAGGAAATATTGGGTTGGGATTTTCATTGTTTTAGAAGGAAGCATTTCACTAAACAATATTGTGCCAAACAGGGAGCATTGGAAACAGACAATGAACCTGAAGATTGTAACAAGCTGTACTGGTTTTGGCTGGCATAGAGTTAATTTTCTTCACGGTAGCTCGTATGGGGCTGTGTTTTGGATTTGTGCTGAAAACAGTGTTGATAACACAGGGATGTTTTCGCTATTGCTGAGCAGTGCTTGCACAGAGTCAAGGCCTTTTCTGCCTCTCACCCCACCCCACCAGCGAGGAGGCTGGGGGTGCACAAGAAGCTGGGAGGGGACACAGCCGGGACAGCTGACCCCAACTGACCAAAGGGATATCCCACACCATATGACGTCATGCTCAGCATATAAAGCTGGGGGAAGAAGAAGGAAAGGGGGATGTTCGGAGTGATGGCGTTTGTCTTCCCGAGTAGCCATTATATGTGATGGAGCCCGGCTTTCCTGGAGATGGCTGAACACCTGCCTGCCGATGGGAAGCAGTGAATGAATTCCTTGTTTTGCTTTGCTTGCGTGCGCGGCTTTTGCTTTCCCTATGAAACTGTCTTTATCTCAACGCATGAGTTTTCTCACTTTTGCCCTTCTTATTCTCTCCCGAATCCCACTGTGGTGGAGTGAGCGAGCGGCTGGGTGGGGCTGAGCTGCCCACTGGTGTTAAACCATGACACAAGCAATGCAGAAAAAGTTTTTAATCTTAAAAGTCACTGGGAGAAATCCTTGGTAGTGTTAGATTTGGGCCACATCAGCAGACAGTAAAACAGATTTTTTGCTGATTTTTACTAAAATAAAAAAGTGTGGAAAAAATAACGGTGCCTTTTAAGTTGAAGGGATATAACACCCACTAGAAGTATAAACAATGTCCTCTACAGGAAAATTGGTTTAATTTGTGCTCATTTTATATTGACAGATTTACTCCCCCCACCATGCCAGAAAGTGATGTTGAAAACATTCATTTGGAATTACATAGAAAATAAATGTGGACTGGAAGATATACATAAGAATTTCATGGCATAAAAATATTATTACCTATGTGGTTTCCATCACTTTTGGATCTCTTACAGCATCTGCCATAACTTGTCTCATCTCCTGAAAGTCCCAACATCTTTCCCCAAAAAGCAAAAAATATATGGCCTTGACGGAAACCAGTTCTCCAGTAAGCTGATAAGAAGTAGCTGTATTAAATTACTTCACCTTTCCGCATGGTGAAGATAGAAGATAATAATAAAAAATGGCAAAAAGTGGGTCTTTTTCTATTTCCAGCCCTCTTTCAATAGAAAATTCAAGAATAATGTTTGGTATATAGAACAGGCTGTAAGTATCTAGAATGGAGGCTTCAGTTTTGACTCTTCATTGTCTCAGGGCCATTTACATCCACAAAAATATGTTCAAAATTCTATTTTCTTGACTGACCTTTTTACGTCATGATTGAAATGAACCTGGAATTGTTCTGTAATACTGTTTCTCTTTTAAATTAGGCATGTGCCTCTTCTGGAGTAAGAACCTTGCAACTGAGCCAAAGAATTTTTGGAGAAGGGGAAAAAAGCCGCTGTAGTAATTATAGGAAGGCAACAGCAATTTCTCAGAACAGATATTATGAGAGAGTGGGCCAGCGCTGGAGGGAGACCTGCGTTGTGAAATAATTCACGAGGTGTACATGATGAAATGATTGCAAGAAGTGATGGGTGGCAAGGAAAAGAAATCTCAGGATTCTCTTCAGCCAGACTACATTGTAATTAATTTGACAATGTACTATAACAATTTACAGAAACTTTGAGGAACTAACTTAAAAAGGAAGGTTCTGAACCCACATGGCAGTGGGTTGTAGACTTAACATTTTTTCCTTATGTGGTAGGTTAGACCACTGATTTTGCCTGTATAACTCTGTCAGGTACGGAAAGGTTCAGGTGTCATGCTCTGTGCTACTCGCTTGGCATAAATGCAAAGCAGTTCTGGATGGTAGCGAGGACACCGTAAATATGTTTCTCCCACTTCAGAAGCAGAGACAAAAGATCACAGTCGGTTAGTCCATGACACTCAGGGTGGAGTTAGGAGTCAGAAACAGTACGATTAAATGGTAACTCCACAGACTCTGGCTGAGCTTTCAGCTCCTTTTGCCAGTGGCACTGCGCTGTCAAGTTTGTCTTGAAATATACATATTGGAGTGTGCTACAGGACATTGGAAGCTCCTTGGAGTGGCCCATGGCTCCTAGATTGGACCACTCTCGCAGGTTTCATTCCTACAAAAGCTAAGACATTAAGAATGAGCTTTTAATTGCACCTAGGTTTTGTGGTGAGCTGGAGTCAAGGCAGGGGTGAACTGTGTACCTAGACCAAGACCTGGAAAAAAAAAATGTAGCTCAGAAATGTGGAGTTTTTTCAGGGATGAAGGTCACAGTAAATAACTATTCAATGATTAGCTTCTCAGTCACATTTTGTTCATAAATGCTATCTGATGGGATGCAGTTATTTCTGGAAAAGTAAATGCAGGTGGTCATCCTTTGGTTCAAGAAATGGTTATTTCGCAACCTTACGGGCTAATGCTATGTACTCCAATATTAGTTTTTCACGTGCTCCTTTTCTTAGAAAAAAGGCTGTGTTTTATTGGTCTGTCTTCTGAGGAAAGTGGAATCCGTTCCACTTGAGAAGTTAATGGAGAAAAATATAAATTTTCCCCAGGCTGCTAACTCCTGACATAATAAAGGTAATAAAACTATAGTTAAGGGTGTTATACCTGTGCTCAATTTACAAGCCATAAAGCAGTTTTGATAATGCTTAGGTACAACACTAATTTTGTTTTCATCTTCTGCACTCCAACTATATTAAGTCAATGCCATTAAATCAATGCAAACCTTGTTTATTCAAGTAAAAAATGTAATATGTCTGGAAGAAATTCTTCCCAAAGAAGAAATATTAATCCTGCTCATCCTAAAATGTTTTTACAGTAATTCATTTCCAGTTTGGCAACAAGAATGATATTTTAAGGTAATAAAATATTTCTGAACACAGACTATGAAAACTGATTATACCTGAGTGTTGTTGTTTTTTTTTTGTTGCAGTTGATGTTTGAATAGCCAACAGAGAATCAATTCAGTCTGTCTTTGTCTCTTGGTGTTGAAAGGTCAACAAGCAACTGTCAGCTTTACATCTGATGGGCTAGGTGTTGTGTGAAGACCGTTGTGGATAATTTATATGCATCTTAGAAAAGAATAAAAAATGGGACAATCTATACACCACAGGACTTACTGATCATCCCTACATAAACATTTAAACAAAGAATTTTCAGTGTCTTTGCCATGAGATATTAACGCTACATCCCAAAATAGTTACGTTAAACTGTATTCACACCACAGTGCATATTTTCTCTTCTTACTTTCTACCCAGCTGTTGTTACTAGTACCTTCTACTCTCTTGGGCTTCCCAGAAAACCTAGGAAGATCTTTGCCCCTCATGAAATCAGAGAAGTTAAATTGTTCTCACAAATTATTTTCTGCTAAAACTACAAGGCAAAACTCGACTTGCTTATCCCAATGGTAGTGACAATGGAGACAAAAAGGGTGAATGTGTTGTCTGCCAGAAACAGATGATGGTTCTGGCTTTCATGACTGCACCTTGCTTCTGAACTACGTAATACTTCATTAGTGACTGTTTTAAATTCAAGAATTTCTGTTACAGCTGGACCAAGCATCTTATTTGACTTTGCTAAATGAAACTTTAACTTTAAAACATACCAAGGGAGTATACTTGGACTCAAGTGAGCGAGACAGCCATTTTTAGGCACCTATTCCCTCCATAAGCCAGCTGTTGCTGGAATGGACTTCACACAGCTGCTCCTGAAATTTTTCCTCTTGCATCTAGACCAGGAGACTCATACTTACCAGTGGAAAGAAAAGGGAACAAAACCAAGATTATTGTTGCAACAATAACTCCTGCAAGTAGGATTTATTAATTTGAACTAGATGGTAAGCCATATTATTTTGTAGTGAAAGCTTTGAGGAGTAGAAAACATCCTCATGGTCTACATTTCAGTAAGCCCAAGGATCTCTGAGGGTTTTTGCTTGAAAATCCTTTGAAGTCCTTCTTGGAACAGTGAATAGGTCAGTGATAGAGACAAGCGTCTGAGATGCAAGAGGTCCTCTTTGGCATCCTTGAACCCAAACCAGAGACAGAACCATCAGTTTTATGTACGCCACAGGGTATCTTCACTACCAAATTTTAGTTATTTGGGATAGTTACCTCCTCAGCTTTCTGTTGAGGCCAGAACAGTATCTTAAGAGTAGGAAGCCTGACCGTTATGAGAAATATTGAGAAGCATTATGAGAATAAAACACAGAAAGAAGAATGTGGCAATTATGTCAAAGAAAAAACACACGGGAGGTCCACACTGATTTAATTCAGCTTTATAACCAAAGCAAATGGAAAAGGAATATTGATATGACAAATGAGTGAAGTGTGTTGGTATAATGTCAAATTTCTAAGAAATGTAAACAAAGGTTAACCCGTGGTCACAGAAGAATGTCGAACACCAATAAATCATAAACCAGCAGCATGATAGGGTCTCTCAGCTCGCTCTGTGCAGCTTTCCCATCAATGTTGTAAAAAGCTGAGGCAAGTCAGTCTCCTGTTTAAGGGCTTTTAGTCAAGGAAATGGAACATCAGCTTTCAGAAGAAAGCAAAGGAATAGACCTTCCCTCACCAGCATTGATATCCAATACGCAATCTGCCCTATAGACTCACATGATATCAAACGCTGGTTCTTGCAAGATTTTGGCAAATCTGCCCTCAGTATAGTAACTCAAGGGTGGATCAGGCATTGCCCCCAAATCACTGACCCTCACATTTACTAGATCACATTGCAAGGGGGAGGAGAATATCTATTGGTTTAATTTATGTATGACCACAAAGTTTCTTAAATTATGCTAGACCTAAGTACTTTCTTTTGTAGTTCTGTCAGAAACATAGGCATGCTAGTTTCCCTAGGGCAGTCAGTTTTGTATTTTTTAAAAATTATTTACCTCAAGCTCCATATTAATCAACGTCAGTTGAGCAGTTAAACCATTTGTAGGAATGTAGCAGTGATAAATTCATACTATTTTAATTTATATTGCTTTTCTGTAGGAAGGGAGAAAGGGAGGGAAGAATAAGTCATAAAGCTGGAAGAAGAAATGTGTCCCTGGGTAGAGTTAATAATGAGTGAGCAAATAATCTTTATCTCCACCAGTTTATAATACTCCTTCTCAATGTTCATCAAATATAAAAAGAGCATTGGGAATTTAGGTCTAATATTGAGTACATCTTCCAGGAGGAAAGATCAGTTTTGAAAAAACTAGCGTGACGCTTCAATACATAAAATATATATATAAATATTTTGTGATTCAGCAAAAAATAATCAGTAATTCAATCTCAGCTCACTGTCAATAACTGCATTTTATGTCAAGAAATGGTAACCCAGTCTCTCCTCACTGCAATCAAATCTCTGCCACTCATATTATAAAAGCACAGTTGTCTTTCTCACGCAGATGAGAACTTTGGCTAAAATGCCAGTTTAACCACATTGTACAGAGGCTACAAACAAAAGCAAAAAGAATGTAGGAGAATGAGAGTTTGTGTATGAATTTGTCTCCTGGTCTTCAACAGTTCTCTGGCAGACTTCTGGCTCCTGCAGTGTTTGAAGAAGATTCATTACAATTTTTTATTCCTTTTACTAGTTGTTCTTTACAATCTTTAGCCTGCTCTATTGTATTTTCATATTTCATCTACCCAAGTTTATGAGCCTTTCTATTTTCTACAGTTTGACAGGACTTCAGCTTCTGAAAGAATGCCGTTTTAATTCTAAGAACCTTCTGCCCTTACTCTGCTGTTTAGTCCTGCCAGCTTCCTTTTGCTCTTTCCCAGGACTGTATCAGTTGGTATATTTTTGACCTCCTGGTTCTAGCATGATATCCTTACTTGTGTTGTAATACCTTGCAAAGATTTAATTCTCTCAGCTGCTTTTTTTAGCCTCTTTTTAACAAGTTTTCTTATTTTTATGTCAATCACCTTCTTGCTGCTAAGCACAAGTTCATTAAATTTTTTGGCCTTTTGGAGCCTGCAAGATTGTTGAATCAATGTAATGGCAGCCTCTTCAGCTGTAGGATTTTGAACAAGATCATGGGTGCTACTGAAAACCAGTTAAACATTTGCGTCTTCTCAAATGGGATGCAGGTCAGGTAGTGTATGAAACAGCCATTGAAGTTGTCGAGGAGTTTGTTCATTATATTGCAGCCACACATGGTATTTTCCCAGTCCACATGGGTTACCATAGCGTTTTCTGGTTTCAGTGCTTTTAATCTCTCTGTATTGTAGCCATTGTTGCCATTGTGTATGTGTAGCTGATAAATATGAACTTAATCTCTAGTTTCCTAGTTAGTCCTGGAATTTCAATCAATACAGATTCACGTTAACTACTGAGATGGTTACTTTTTTCATTTGGTTTGAACCTATGTGTTCTGTAACAGATAGCTGATTTAATATCAGCATGGCCCGCTCTTTCTTTCCTGTTTATTTTATCCTGGTGTAACAGCATTGGCTACCATTCACGAAATTTCCAAACCATATGCTTTTCTGCATCTGCCATTTTTCTTCTTCTTCCCACCTTAAAGCATATTGATGACCTTCTTGATTTTAAGTGCCAGTAGTGTGGTTCCATTATGGTTCAGATAGAGTCTGTTCTTTCTGTGCAGACAGAAATTTAATCCAGAAATGTTTTTACTGCCTAAAGAGTTGGTTTAATGTGACTGAAATAGACCGATACATTCAAAGAAGAAACAATAAGGAAAAAGGAACTATGCACAGATACATCCATATACTGATCATACAAGCATTACTTCCATACAGAAAAATGGTTAAACAAAAAATTCAAATTCAGACTCTGATAGATAGTTCAGATAGTCAAGTCTGCCTGTTTTTTCTGTCTTCTCTGAGGAAGAAAGCCTAGCTATTTTTAAACTTTTTTTCCAGGCTGGCTTGCCAAATGCTATGCTCTCTTACGCAAAAGAAGATGGAACAAGGTATAGAATACTATAACATAGCCTAGTTCTGTTTGATTTCCAATTTTCTTACAGTTTCCCAGAGCCATTTTGGGAGGTTTAGTATCATGCTGTGGCATAATGTTCTGTATGAAATATACCTGTTCCAAACAGAAAACAAAACTATTATCTAACTAATCACAGAGATAGATGTAAGCACCCACCTGCCTGCATACACGTAGCACTCATATACACCAAATTCTACAGTTACTAAATTTCTTTGTGTCTTTCTTACAGTATTTGATGCAGAATTTTTGAATCTTCTTCTGAATAATGAAAATCAAAATAACACCTTGTGAATAATGTGAATGAGTAATTATAACAAAAGAACATCTATATTTTACGTTTGAAAACAATTTGCCAAATTTGTGATTAACCATTGAAAAGCATCTCAGGTAAAAGGCAAGACTTATTGATATATCTATTGATATCCTATAAGATTTATCCAGCTGAAACTGGACCACATTTACAGAAACAATCATTGCTTGACAGAGAACTAGCAAGGAGAAACCTGACTATTCACCACGGGATGAACACAACGAATGGAACTGTTTCATGACGTGTGAAACATTGAAGTATCTTGTCTGTGTTAACTTTAAAAAAAAATTGCCCGTATTTAAAATTAATTATTTTCCGTTGATTTCTGATAAAGCTGATTTGTATCATAATCAGCTCTCCAAAATGACACTGTGCCTTGGATATTTTCTGCTGGCTTTCACTGTGGAAAATAAACACTAGAAATTAAAAGATGCTTTGAAGCTACTAACAGCATTTCGTTTTGCAATTGCAGAACAAATGGTTTGCATTCATGTTGTACGTGCTCAATGACTGCTGACAGGTTATTCAATTCTTGATATTGTATTGCATTTTGATGATGTGATAGGTCTTACAGTCTTTGAAGCTTGCATGAATTGAAGGCATATTATCAGACACACTCTTAATACACTCAGAATAGATGGAAATCCCTTATTTTTACAGAAATGAGACAGGACATTGTAAATGTGCAGGCTAGCATGAAAAATCAAGATGCTGAAAGGGAAACAAAGTCTCACTAAATCTGCGCGGATTGCAAGTTCTCTAAGTGGAATTACTTTCACTATTCAAATAAAGACTTCTCTAAATACTTTCTGAAACTAAATGAACTTTACTCGAGAAAGGGAAAAATTGTTCAGTTTTGCCATCAAGAATTCAGGCGTAACGAAAAATGTTTGCCATACTTTAAATAAGTTCATACAAACTGATTACGAACTGTCAACTTAGACACAAAAGACTTAATTCTTCTGTGTGTCCAGTCTCATAGTAACAGATTTGCTTAAAAAATATATTCATTTTAATAGAAAAAATGATGAATGGTTTAAAATACACATCTAGAGTTTATCAAGAGACGTGATGGGTGGCAGCATTTTCAATTTCTGTCTCTGCAGACATGATAGGTGCCAGTTTGTGAAGGCATGGCAGCAGAAAAACTGAAATATGTACACTTCCCCTTGTTCATGTAGGCATGCATGCATCATATTCTGACTGTCCCTACTCCTCCCATAATATTGAGCTATGAAGGAAAAGTTCAAGATGTCTATGGAGGGCAAAGAGAAGTGTCTTTATATGCTTTCTAGTTGCTGAGACAATCTTCCTGGCATACAGTACCTTTAAGAACTATCTACACACTGACAGAGTTGAGGAAGCAAAGATCACTTGGATCTGATATGACTTACGAAGAAAACAAAGACTTCTAAAAGAAACAGGAAAAAAAAAAGAAGTGAGGAAGTATTATTTTGCAGCAGGAAGAACTTAATGGAACATCTCTTATCACTAGCTTTCTTTTTGCTTCTGTGCTATAGTAGCAAACTTGTGATGAGCTTGCTATTGTGCTGGAAGTAAGAACTCCAAGCAGTTTTTTATTGTTGTATTATCTAAGCAGAGCATAGTAATATGAGCGGCTATAGATTTCTAATGATGCTGATTGTTTTATACATTGTTAACCAGAGATTAGGAACAGTAGTGAACTATGGAATTGACTTCCATGTGTCCAAAGAGAAGATCATCAACACTGCTGAAGATTTAACTAATGGCTCAAGCCAACCATCTGAGTAGCTTAATGGAACCTTTCCCAGAAATGGGGTCAATAAACGGTGATTGGGAATTAGGGGTTGTTGACCATTCATACTTTACTGTAAGGAATAAGCTTTTTCTCCCCCTTATTAATATTTGTGTCTGTTATTCACTGAAGCTGCAGCCTTTGGGCATGAGTCAGAAGTTCAAGAATGGTTTTCACATGTATGTGTAAATCAGCATCAAGTAAAAGGTAAAAGAAAAATTAAAGCATTTCTGACAGAGCAGCTAAGAGCCAAATACCAAAAGTAAAAATGGAGAAAATGCATACTACTTAATATAAGAAAAGTCAGGTAGAGGGATAAAATCATATTTTGGTGAAATCGAACCATGAAGATGAGAGCTGTGGTTGGAGGCAATTTGCCACAAAAAGACTTATTAGTAAAGTCACATACTTTTTGACAAATAGATAATAAGCAGAATTTATTTATTTATTTGACATCTGTGCTGGCCAAAGTACATGCACCAGTTTAATAAGGAAGTGGCAACTTGGTGCAATCCCATTCTGGAATGCCATAAAAAAGTTCAAAGAAGTTGAAGTTCACTTATTTGCTCTGGAATTTCAACAAAAACAAAAAAACCTTCTGTTATAAAACTGTCCTTATTAGACTTCATCATTACTATTTTGGAAAATAATGGTAAATGATACAGAAGTAGTATAACGTGTGATTTTAATGAAGTTGTTCTGTCCACACGCCATGCAGTGAACACAACCAACTGCCAGATGACTTCCCCAAAGGTAAATTGCAACTGGCACAGACAAAATGAAGCCAGCTCATGATGCTTTTAGTACTGTGGCTATGCTGGTGCATAACTTAGTGCTAATCTCACCAAAACCACAAGGTGACCGCTGGAGTAGAAGCTCATGAAATCTCTTTGAGTGCCAACAGTGCTCACACCAGCTAGCTGAAAGACACCTTATGTGACTAGCCTGCGTGCCATAGAAACTACAAGATAGACCCTCTATCACTTCTGTAGAGTATGAATTTGAAGATAAACCACAGAGCTTTACGGGGTGTTGCCATGCTTCCCATTTCTCTCCTGTATGTACTCTAGTATTCATTACACACCGTCTAAATATTAGGCAGCTAATCTAAGCTCACATCACACATACTTCAACAGAAAAAGGCTGATAACTCCAGAAAGCAATTTACGTATCCTAAAATAACTAGGATGAGTTGCAATGTCAATAAGTCTCAGTACTCACTATAGAATTCGTTTATGCAGCAAAGTGAGACTACACCAAAGAGTGAGCTCAAGCCCTAGGAAGTCCGTCAGCTCCTTCCATCTGTGTTACCACATGCAATATCCCTCAGCTTAGGCACGAGGGCTACACGGGTTTGCAGGAACCCAAGCTTAGGCTGCCTGAGATGACGGTCTGGCAGTAACAGTCTAGGAAACAGTATCTTTGCAAGGAGTTGATGGGGGACACAGGGTGACTGCAGTGCAATTAAATACACTTTGTGTTCATGTGTGGGCACAGCATGAACCACAGTTACTCCTCCTTGTAGGACCCATGAACAAAGCCTTGAATTCACACAAGGAAAAGTGGACTCAAATGCCAGTTCAGAGTCAAGCAGAATGAATGTAACCTAAGCAACATCCAGGGTGGGATTTATTTCACCCAGCATTAGATGTCTACACAGTAGGTGTTGGATTAGGTGTGTGCCTGAAATGACAGGCTGAGGTTAGTTTCTCTCTAAGCTCCAGGGTGATATTGACTGCAACTCTAATGACCATAATGGCAGCCTACGCCTATAGAATCTATCCTTTTTGGAGCTTTAGCTATTTTATAATTGTGGGAACTACTTATAACCTAGTTTTGCAACTTTCAGACAATAACAACAAAAAAGCTCCTAGATTCCCGATATACAAGTAAAACTCTCTGTTTGCATGCTTAAGTCATTTAATTTGACAGGCAAAAAGCTCAAATATCCTATCTATTATCTTATCTTGGTTTCTCTCCAGTCTGGCTAATGCCCAGCAGAATAATCATTAATCATAAAATTCTGCTAGTAACCTCAGAAAAATACAAGTGTGCAACAAATCAGTGACTGCCAACCTCTGTGTGCTCATAAGGATCCATATAACCATAAGAAGGCTGATCTTAGAGATATGTCTACAACTGCAGAAATCAGAGCAATATTTCAGCTGTGGTTTTGTGATATGTGTGCTGCCCCACATTTGTTCTCTTTTAAAATCAGAATTTATTATCATGGAAATACATCCATATTTGCAGAAATTTAGTTCTAATATTTTGGAATTATATGAATTATGCATGAAGAATTATATGAAGAATGCAACAAGTTTACAAAATCAGATGAGCGAAGTTTTCTCCAAACTTTTATAACTTTCATCTCCCTAAACCAGATGTGCACTATTTGAACATTTGGAAAATAATTACTGTCTTTATGTTCCAATGTTTTGTGTTTTTTTTTTTTCCCCAAAGTGCATGTTTGTATGTATTCAGGAAAACAGCCTCCTTTTATATGGTATTTCACCTAAGGCAATGATTTGCTGACAGAAAATTCAACCTTTATTAGAAAATTAGTTCCTTGCCTATTAAAACTTCCCAAATGTTATTTCTTTGTAACCAAAGTGAAAAACAAAAACAAAAACAAAAAAGAGAAAAAACAGTGCATTTTAAAATAAACACATTCTGAAGCAAAAGGCTTAGAAGAATACTCTATGGGACAACCATTTTCATTTTGCAAATTCAATATGGTGTTTTCAAGTATTCAGTCAAAACAGAGTTCTGAACACCATATTTTTAAAACAAACATTAAAGGTGTTTCTGAAAGCATCTAAAGGAGACATACTGACAACTGAAAAATATTTCACTGAGCTTTAAAACACAGTGTCACCAGAATGATTTTGTTGTCGTTGTTGAAAAATATTAGTTTTGTTGGAATAACATTCTCAAGTGAAAAGTTATTTAGACAAAAAATTTCCAGAAAGGTCCACTGTTGCAGAACATCTATATAAGTTTTAGGGCAAGCAATATTTAACAATATATTTGGCTTTAGGGAGAAACGTGAAAATTTCAGAAACTCTAAAAGTGCTGTGCATTTTAAAGGTTAATGTAAAAAAAAACATTAAAACTTAGGGCAAAAATTCTCCTTCACTGTCATAAACTGCATCTCAGTTACATTATTTTGCTCTCCTTTCAGGCCTAATATTTCTGGTGTGAAATACACACAGACATAGTGGAAGGCTGCAGCTGAGACCTATCATGAAGCTCTGAGAAGAAGATTTTGCCTAGAATCTCCTGCTTTATTCTCCGATTAAATATCTAGTAAACTCTCATTCTGTTCTTTTGAAATAGACACTGTTTCAAAGGCATTCACCATAAAAATGAAGTTACCTTATATAACTGTTGGCTTAGCCTCTACTGTGTTGAAAACAAAATACTCTATCTTTTCTTGGCAGAATTAGTAATTATCTGGGCACAGACTCAAAACTACGATTTGCTAAGGTTGGTTTTTCCTGTTTTCATTTTTAAACAGTGTTAATTCGGTAGCTATAATTGTAATTATTTACATATGAGCACAGAAATAATTTATTTAATAATACTAATAATAACAACAACAACAACAATAAACTCATGTTAGAAAAATCAGAGTAGCATTAGGATTTCTATTACGGAAAGGCAAAAGTAATGGAGAATCTGTAGACCTGGACACAAAAGAACAACATATTTCAGTGTTTAGCTAACCAGCTCCAGAGAAGTGCACAGAAACTGAAAAATACCAATTCAGATGTTGATGAGTGCTCAGACCTATAGGCAAAAATGTAATTAGACCACTATTAGTTTTGGGCCACTTTTGCAGACTCACATAAAGTCAGAATAGATCATTAAATTGCTTGGTATGACTTCCTTTGAGGGCTTCACATATTGCCTGCTTTCTCTTCTTTTGAGGACAGCAACGTGTGTTTGACTACAGCTGATCGTCCAGAAAGGCAGCAAACTGTGACTTCAGGTCTTGGAGAATCCGCCAAGTCACTTAGAATAATCTAGACGATACCCTACCAAAGGATATAGTAGGATAAACTAGGTTTTTGAAGTGGCCCTTACTCCATGTGGGACTCGTTCTGCTCACACCAGGGACTTCCCAGGGTGTTACAGTCCTGGTTTTGTTCCAATTAGAGATTCCCACTTGTGTTCTTATCTTATTTTGAAGGAGAGCTCTTTTAAGGGGCTTTTCATTGAGAAAGTGAGATTTCAATAAGAAAACAACAAGCTAATAAGTGCTAGAGAAAGGAGCTTGTAAGGGGTGAAGAGGGATCTAATACTATTACCTTTTAACAGTGACTACTCTGTACCAGAATATTTAGGAGGACAAAACTGAGAATAAAGCTTTAAGGCCCTGCAGGTTACTGATCTGAAAGGGATCCTCAGACACAGCAACCAGAAACCTTGGCATCCTTGGTGAGATGTAAAGAATCTAGCCCTCCTCTTCCAGCAGAACTTTTGCAGCTGTACAGAGTGCAATTACTAAACACATCAGCTCTACCCAGAGGCTGATGTTTTCTGCAGAAATCCTTTTGCTTATATAAAAAAAAACCTAACACAAGAAGAGGGACCTGGACAAGCTCGAGAAGTGGGCCTGTGTGAACCTCATGAGGTTCAACAAGGCCAAGTACAAGGTCCTACGCCTGGGTCAGCAACCCCTGGTATCAATACGGGGTGGGGGATGAAGGGATTGAGAGCAGCCCTGCCAAGAAGGACTTGGGGGTACTGGTGGATGAAAAACTGGACAGGAGCCAACAATGTGCGCTCGCAGCCCAGAAGGCCAATCGTATCCTGGGCTGCATCCACAGAAGCGTGGCCAGCAGGTCGAGGGAGGTGATTCTGCCCCTCTACTCTGCTCTGGTGAGACCCCACCTGGAGGACTGCGTCCAGCTCTGGAGCCCTCAGCACAAGAAAGACATGGACCTGTTGGAGTGGGTCCAGAAGAGGGTCACAAAAATGATCAGGGGGATGGAACACCTCTCCTCTGAAGAAAGGCTGAAAGAGTTGTCATTCAGCCTGGAGAGGAGAAGGCTTTGGGGAGACCTTATTGCAGCCTCTCAGTACTTAAAGGGGGCTTATAAGAAAGATGGGGGCAAACTTTTTAGCAGGGCCTGTTGCGACAGGACGAGGGGGAATGGCTTTAAACTAAAGGGGGGGGAGATTTAGACTAGATATAAGGAAGAAATTTTTTACGCCGAGGTGGCATGAAATTTTTTACGCCGAGGGTGGTGAAACACTGGAAGAGGTTGCCCAGAGAGGTGGTGGATGCCCCATCCCTGGAAACATTCCAGGTCAGGCTGGACGGGGCTCTGAGCAACCTGATCTAGTTGAAGATGTCCCTGCCCATGGCAGGGGGGTTGGACTAGATGACCTTTAGAGGTCCCTTCCAACCGAAACTATTCTATGATTCTATGATTCTAAGTCTAGAAAACCAACTAACTGCTAAATCAACTGAAGCACATTAATTCATTCAAAAACTGAATGTTAAACATGTATTGTATATTTCATGTATTGCATATTTAAAAAAAAAAATGGAAAATTTCAGATATTCAGAGCAAAATGTAATGAAATATGCTTTTTGACAGAATAGAAATGTTACTGTTTATGCACCCTGTCAAGCCAGCTTGCATTTGACTAATGAATACTCTCAACAACATGATAGAAAGAATTATCAGAAGATATTTAGTGAATAATTACAGATAATGAATAATGAATCTGAAAATGCAGCAAACTGCACGTTTCATCAACAGAAAGAACTAAATACATCTAACACACTTTTTAATGTATTCTTTACCCTCTGATTACTATCAGATATATGTGGAGAACTGAGTAGAAATATCTACATATGGCATGTAAATGAGAATTTATAAGCTGTTAACTTCAATGCCATCTGTCATAAAATCAAACTATCGGCAGCAGTCATAAATGTAGTGCTTAATATCTAGAACCAGGCAGAAACAGAATTCATGTGATAACATAAAAATGGACAAATAATTAAAATATTCATTAATAAAAAAAAAAACCTAAAAAGAACAACAAAGTGATAGATCAGATTGAACAGATCAAGTCTGAGGCATGGTGCTGCACACTGAAAATGTACAGCACAATGAAAATGTACCTGATGACAACATAGAAATCAGAAAATTCAGTAAGCTTTTAAATTGTGTATGAATCTGAAAATTATAAACAAATCACTGCTGTATTATGTGCCATCCCTCTGCTAAACCAGTGCTGTTAGTCTCTTCACATGTACCTGAACGATTCTGTTGATGAACGTGTTCTGCACATGAAGATAAATTAAATTTCAAATTATATATTTTTTCTGAAAATGCTATTGAAATTATATATTTTTCTGCAAATAAGACTACCACTTTCTTGTATCACAAAGTGATAGCAGTGAGAGACATTAACATCTCAAAAGTACATGCCACATTTCGGAAAGACATAGTATTCATGCTTCATGTCTTTTTTGAGGAGACCACTCTGATTCTATTCCACAAGCTCAGTTTTCGGTTTTGCTGAAAATAGCTGCCAAATGACAAAGATGCAGTCAGCACTCAATTTAGCACTGCAAGTCTGATGTAAATCCAGAGAAGCTAATGAGATTTTTTCTACTGACTTTAAGGGACTGGGATTACACTGAGCTACAGATTTGGTTGACTCTCATTAAAAACCTTGGTGCTGTTATGATAGAGGGATCCTGCAACAGCTCTAGTCAGATAACCTGGCTGTTGTTGCTGATGATTTAGAGTGCCACAATGCCCATCACCACTCTACCCTCCCAAGTCGGGTAACTGTATGTTTGCCCACTCTCTAACCTTTTTCTGAAATGTACTGGGGCTGTGTATCAGGTTGGAGGTTCAGCTAGCCTACACCCTGGCAGCACTGACCGGCAGCATCTGAGGAAAAGGATGAAAGACTCCATTTTCCCCCTGCCATTTCTACCCTCTCCATTTTCTCCCCTCACCATCAGAAGAAGCAAGAGGCAGAAGGATGGAGGCTGTCAACATATCATGATTTAATACAAAACCCTTGGTCATACCAGATTCAAGATATGCAAAATGTTCATGTGGTCACAGAAAACTGAACTAACCTGGATAGATTCACAGGAAGCTGCATTTTCCACTGAATAAAAACCTTGGTGGCTTTACTGATATTTTCTGTTGCAGACCTGAAAAACAAAAAGTCATTCTGAGACTTCCAACTGTAAGTTGCGTTAGGGCTTTTTACAGTTACTCATTTTCTAGTTGCCAATTTAAAATGATCTAGTTATAACATTTTTCTCAAAATAAGGATCAAGTTCTTTGAGGATTTAGAAAATGTTGTGGTGATGGAGACACCACCTTGTTGGGCCTGTCCCTATTGCATTGTGCTTTCTACGCTAAGGCTTTCATCCATTTTCATCCACACAGGACTTTTCTGGTTGGAGTCTTCAATCCATAACTACTAAGTCTCCATGGGAAGTCCGTGAGCCTCCATGGAGGTACATGTGAAGAGCTAAGCTGAGCTGGGGAGACTGAGACAGTTGGAGGGAAAAAGTTAGAGCAGAAGAGCTGGAACAGGAGGGTAGGAGAGTGCCAGGATGTCTCTGCTTGAGGAGAATAAACCTGGAATCAGGAGTCAGAAATGGAAAGCTGTAAAGATGAATGTGCTAAACGGAGAGGGAACTAAAGTTTCAAAACAACAGATTTTTTTTCTATTTGATCACCAATTATGATTACAAGCTCAAATTAATAATCCTAAACTGAGCATAAGTCATTTTAAATGTCAGGCTAATGGGTCACCTTGTTTCACTTTGTCCTTTAATGTTGGAATATGAATACTTATAGGAGATAGTTATTTTCTTTTAGTCTTGCAAAAGAAAGGAAGGTTAAAAACAAGGACTAAAATAACACTCCTCATATTCTCCTCCCTGACATAAAGTTAAAATATGTCTTTAAAAAAAAGCAGGAAATACTGTCCAGTGTCTGCAAATTTTCTGCAGCATGGTTTTATTCTGTTATTGACTCACTGTTTGACAATAACCACTGCCAGAATGCTGAAAACTGGTGTAAGACTGTTTAATAACATTAAAGACAAACTTTAACATTGGTCTTATGAAGATATATTTGCTACTTATGTCAAGATCAAGTTCTCTAGATGAATAAAAAGAAAGTCTTTTAAAAAATGAAATTATATAATATATTGTATCTGTATACTGTATCTCTAATAACATCCACAACTAACTTTCCTTCCTTCCTTCCTTCCTTCCTTCCTGCCTTCCTGCCTTCCTGCCTTCCTGCCTTCCTTCCACCCTTCCACCCTTCCTTCTTCTACGTATCTGTCTACCTCTCTGTCTACCTATTTACCCTCTTATATGCAAGAAGTCAGGCTGGATGATTCAGTTTCTCCTTTTGCTTTATGGATTATGAAAGGGTTTGGTCACTTCCCTGTAATACAAGGGGAGCTCAAGGAAATAAAAGAAGGTAACAGCAAACAGGTTTGAAAAAATAAACTGAAAAATAAATTGGAAATATAATGTCGTTTCTTTGGGTTTATTAATATGTGAATTACTGATAAAGGCAAACCCAAGAAAAGAAGATACGCTGGGTCTGAATGTGTTCTGTGGCGAAGGATGGGAATATATACTTCAAAAGTGTGATCTGGAAAATTCACTTAGCCTCACTTCAGCTCAGTTTTCCTAAATGTAAACTGATGAAACTGGTGGAAAAAAGTTTTGAGAGCCCTCACTTGCTCAGGTGCAAGGGGCTTACAGCTGACAGTTGTTATCATGTGCTTGGGACAAAGGGATAATGAAGTTATGCAGTTTCACAATCTGCTGCGTGGGATCTTTCTCTGTGTTTGCAAGGTCATTCTTCATGTACAAGTTTCCCTCCATCTTAGTCCAACAGGTTAGAGTTAGTAACCTCGTGTCCACTGCTGCTTTATGATGGCTTGGATAGGATTTCGTATATTAAAGAAGAGCATATGGAGAGTCTGTGTTAGAGATGAAGTCATTTCAATGGGTAAATTAATTCTGTTGCTGCTTGCTGCTCTCTCAGCACATTTTGAGATGCTTTTGTGAATAAGAGCTGCAAAGATCATGGCAGAAAACGTGTCTAACATCTTGTGAAAGAAAAGAAAATAGAAAGATCTGAGGCAGCTTTCCTTTACCACCCAAACACACATCTGTACAAAGACAGAAGGAAACACTGAGGCATCCGTAAAAGCATCTCTTCTGTCCTACTATCTGAACGTCTGGAACAGCTGCCTTTGGCAATTCTCAATGCTGAGATAGTTTCTTTGTTAAAAACTGAACTCAAGATTCTCGTGCTTGTCTTGGAATACTTGAAATCACTATAGATTTTAGAACTTCATAATCTGTGACTATATAGCTAGGAAGTATTTATAACTTATTTGATTAATAGGCTTTGTTTGTTTCTTATTTCTTATGTTTTATAAGTTTTCTTATGCAATATATCCATTTTATGTTTAATCATCACTATTCCGCATTCTGCCGGAATGAAAGAAGTTTGACTCTTATTAAGATCTTGTACTAAACAATTGATTTGACTAGGAACGCTGGAGCCTAAAACAGGAATCCAGGCACTTTAGTTAATGTTTTTCTTCTGATCGAAGTACGAATGGCTGTAAGCATTTTAGCACCCATATTCAACTTAATACTTACCAGAATCCAGAAAATAACTTGCTACAGTGTGATAAATCTTGAGGCCTGAGTTTTACCTATTTTTTTTTAGGGGGATTTTTCTGGGAGATGGAAAATTGAGGTTGGAATGGATGAAGCAAAAACAGGAAATGAAAGTGAATAAGCAAGCTTCTTGCAGACTTATTTAGCGCACCCATTTTCTACTACAACAGTTGTATTTAAAAAGGATGTCAGCCTCATTTAATAATTCAAGCATAACAGATGGAAGCATCCACTCTCAGTAGGTGGTTCCAACCTGCACCACATCAGAAGAGGTGCCTGCAGTAACAGAAGTTCAGGAGCATTCAGCGTTCAACAGCCCCTCTCGACTAGGCCTCAGCAGAAACGGAGCTCTTCAGGTTGCCCTAATCACATCTCAAGTGCCGTTCATGGAACCTGAATACTTAATTAAATTTCAGGTACAATTCCAGGACCAAGCAGTTAAAACTTTAGTCATGAAACTACAAAATTCTTAGGACCTACTTACGTTTTTCATTGGGGTTAGCCCTTCTCTGCTGCAAGACAGGAAAATTAGGTTTTCCTCATTAGATTAAACTTTGAGAAGATGCCTACTGTACTGAAAAAGCTCAGCTGGAAGTAATGGCATCTGCAATGATGTTACAGTGTACGCAAGGTGGGTGAGATATATGTCTTCCGCTGATTATGAACATCATTAATTCATCAATGGGAAATCCCTTTGACAATATTAGTCACTTTTACTTAGGAACAAGTACATCCCTCCAGGTTCTGTCTAGTGTGAAAATCTTTATTTAAGAGAAGGTGAAAAGCTGGTTTTTTTGTTGTTTTTATATAGCTCTTGCCTATAGCACGGAGCTATAGGCAAAAGCATAACAGGTACTATGGAGCACCCACACATAAAATTTGTATTAAAAAATAGATCAAGATCACATAGATGCTTGTGTCAGAAGTAGTTTATGTCCCATTTGAATAATGCTTTATTTTTATACACCTATGCCACCTATTTAGATTTGGTCTTGACAAAAATGCTGCTCTTGTAAGTTACTTTAACAAAAAGACCATGCATGAATGAACTTCAAATTAAAGGCAAAGAAACAGTAGAAGTTAGCAGACAGCAGCTAAAGTAAAAAAAAAAAAAAAAAAAAAAAAAAAAAAGGCAAACCAGTGTTGTAGCTGATTAACTAAGAAGTTTTAGCACATGACCAAACCGGAAAGCTCTGATGAAATAACTATATCATAATTCTGTCACTTGCTGGATATAAACCCAAAGTAGATTATACATTGCAATTACAGATCCTGATGAGGACTTGACTCCTTCAGTGTAAATACATGACTTCATATTCACTGTAAATCAGTGTCTTTTTGTTCTCCTTTCTAGTTATTCCTTTAGAGTTCAGAAGCATCAAATCATCTATCTGAGCAGTTTCCAATATGAATCCCAGAGCTGAGGAATGATTTATACCAGAACCTCATGTATCAGCAGTGCTGTACTTTTTCTCCAGAATTTTGTCATATCCTGTTTTGCATATCTTGAGTATAAATGTATTTTCCACAGGGGCAGGATATGGTTTGTTTTGATCACCATCTGAAAAACACTCACAAGCCAAATGAAGAAAAACAGACTCAAACTTCTTTCTCCACAAAGTTTGATAAATTATTCTAATATGCAGAAATCATACGGAAGAGGTAGGGATGGTTCCGAACTGGAGCACTACCACCTCTCTCTATTTGGAAAAAAGTGGACCTGAACTTTATAGTGTGCTCCTATTTCTGCTTAAAAGCATGATTTGAAAATGCCTGTTTGCATACGATAGCTAGATGGAGAGTTTCCTCTTACTGCTTTGGAAGGAATTGTTCGTAACATGTCTGTCCCTCTCGAAAAAAAGTTTTTCACTGATTATTATTTTCCAGTACTTCTCCTCACCCATAGGATGGACTATCTCCCTGATACAATTTTAACTTTAATTTCCTTACCTCAGTAGTTCAGACTGAGGCAAATTGCAGACTGTGCAGAGCCAAGTTGCCCATTCCCAGATCCACAAAGGGTTTGCCTGCACAGCCCCTGTGTTCTGGGTCCCTGGGCACCTAGAGCAGGGCTCTCGGGGAGTAGGTTTTTTTTTCTGCAGAATTAGACATCTGTACCAAGGAGGCAGGGGAGCATAGAGGGATAGTGCACACCAAGATCACCTCCTGACACAGTTGTCAGCACATGGTCAGAATCTGGACTCAGGAGTTAGGACAGCCAGGGGTCCGTGGAGCACAGTGCCTCACAGTGCAAGCACGGGTTAGGTCTCTGCTTACTGCTGCCTGCTCTTCCTAAACCAAGATGAAGTGGGACAGTCTGAGTAGTACCACTGCTCTAGATCTGAGCTAGGTCCACCAGAACTAAGCTCAGATCTTTCTGTACTGTGCCCACGCTGAAGTGAAGTCTGGTTTTATGTGGGCTGGCAGAGGCTCAGCAAAACTCAGTAGATTTGTTTCAGTGCTGCACTGCCTTGGCTATACTGCTTTTGGGATTCAGTGGCAATGTAGCCACATAAAAAATCCATTATTCCTGATATGATCAATCCTGATACACTTTGGCTAGCCATCATGGACACAAGGCATGGATTATCTGGTACCAAAATACATTGCCCACAAACAGTGGAGAGCTGATGTTATTCAGGCACCATGGTCTTTCATTCACTTCAGATGGGTGTCTAAATCCCAATTAGATTTCAAAGCACTTCTGTGAATCAGGGCACGAGTACTTTTATCTCTCCTTCTATTCTGGCCACTTAGCTGTCCAGGAATGGCAGTGTCCCAGGATGCAGAACAGGAAAGACTGTAGTGCATTTCAGGTACAGACTTAGAAGATCAGGACTGCGTTCTGAGCTCTCCCATAGTGTAAGGGTATATAAAGACCTCAAACCCCCTCTTTGTTCATAATCTGTATAAAAAATAAGGCCAAAAAATTGCACAACTTTGTTTTTTAAATTTTAACTGCATATTGATATGCAGCTTTTAGAGATGCTTGGAAAGGGAGAAAAATGGAATTTGACACATTTGTGAAATGGTGATTTTTTTTCTCATCTGTGTCAACTGTCCACAACCAAACTGTTACTGGCACAATAACCTGTTGTGAATATTTCTTCTACATGCTTTCATAACACACTATGCAAGTTGCATGTCAGTTCTCAGTGTCCTACTTTAAGTTTGAGATCCTCCTCTTAGACAGTTCAGCTGCCAGGATTAGATAAACTCTGTCAGTTCTGGCCTGGAACTGAAGTCTTCTCTCTTCTAAGTATTGCTGCTTATAGCTCCTTCTCCTGGATTATCCAGTGTAGTTCTACCAAAGATAACTTTTTCTTTCTTTCAACAAAAAGCTGCACCTTTGTACTATTGTTTTTCAGCACTTAGTGGGAGATGAGGGAATAATGAGGGAAGATGAGCGAAGAATGAAGGAAGAACAAATTTTTTTTTCATTGCTCCATGTCTTCAGCAAAGTATGGCAACACTTATCTTTTAATGGTTCACATGCAGTATTATTTGACCTTATAAGGTTTTGAGGAATTGAGACATGAGTCAGCACACGGTAACCAAGTCAACATTGAAACACAGTGCCTGCAACTCACCAAACAGTGTGGTTGCTTTCACACAGATCTATGTCGTAACATAGCATGTACCAGGCTACGGCTCAGCTGTCTATGCAGTTTTCTGGGTGAAAAGTTTTGGGAAATAGTTGTTTAAAAAAAAAAAAACCTAAGAAACTAAATACCTAGATTAACTAATAACTCGATGTAAAGCCTGAAGAAGTCAATGGCAAAATTGTTACACTGGGTCTCAGTTACCTATGAATAAGTACGTAAAAAAAGTTAAGCAAAATACGAATATATGTGAACAATAACCATGTTTTTTGCTTTTCTTGTTTTACCCTCCAGGAAAAAAGTTAATCAAAACTAAATGTTTTAATCCCTGAGTTTTCAGTGAAATACTCAATATTTTCTTCATTAAACCATAATTCTATCTGCAATATTCATTACTCCCAAAATATGTTATTAGTCTTATTTTCAGTGATGGAGACATTGTATTTAGTGACCACAAACAGTGCTTTTTGACGTTGAACTCTATCATTCTATGAATCCTCAGAAGTTACCCTGTGTTTTTGCTCTTTAACTACTGACCGTTTCACAGGATAAAAATTTTGCAATAGGATCTAATCCAACATGTCTTGCAATTAATGTAAAAGTATTCCTTGAAAGTATTTTCCCCTTTTTTGACATTTCTTGTAACACCGTTAAGGTGAAAGGATAAAAATAGAACACAAGTACAGATTACTGTCATAATTCAATATTATCTTTGACTATATTGCAATGTATAATTTTATCTTAGAATTAAGTACAATGTCAATATTCTCAGATGGAGTAATGATTCATTTTGACATAGCAATATATCTGCAAGTAATTTATAATTCTAAAATATTGTTATCTAAATAATTTAATTTTGCAGAACGGTAAATAAAGTATTACTTGTGTAAAAAATAAATTGAGTTTAAGTATTCCTCTTGAAGTGAAGGAGGTAATTCCTTCACCACTTATACAAACTGGAATGATATTTAAAAAGTAAATAGAAAGTAACAGGAAAAAAATGAAACACAACCCAGGCTTTTGGCTATACTTTTCAGCAATACTAATTAAGATAAAGTCTCGAGCAATACCATGTGATATCTGTGATGCCCTTATTACATTAGAAAGTAGAATACCTGTGTGGCTAATTATGGGGTTTTTTTTGATTAAGAAGCCAACTTACTGTTTAGCAGTGAGCTGCTAGAAAAGCATTAACTGCTGTCCTGCTTTTGGCTGGGGTAGAGTTAATGTTCTTCAGAGTAGCTCATATTGGGCTGTGTTTCGGATTTGTGCTGAAAACAGTGTTGATAACACAAGGATGTTTTCGTTACTGCTGAGCAGTGTTTGCACAGAGTCAAGGCCTTTTCTGCCTCTCACGCCACCCCACCAGCAAGGAGGCTGGGGGTGCACAAGAAGTTGGGAGGGGACACAGCCGGGACAGCTGACCCCAACTGACCACAGGGATATCCCACACCATGTGACGTCATGCTCAGCATATAAAGCTGGGGGAAGAAGAAGGAAAGGGGGACGTTCGGAGTGATGGTGTTTGTCTTCCCAAGTCACCGTTACGCGTGAAGGAGCCCTGCTTTCCTGGAGATGGCTGAACACCTGCCTGCCGATGGGAAGCAGTGAATGAATTCCTTGCTTTGCTTTGCTTGTGTGTGCGGCTTTTCTTTCCCTATGAAACTGTCTTTATCTCAACCCACGAGTTTTCTCACTTTTACTCTTCTGATTCTCTCCCCCATCCCACCAGGGGGGAGTGAGTGGCTGGGTGGTGCTTAGTTGTTGGCTGGGGTTAAACCACAACACTGCTCATGAATATTAAATAAAAAACAAACCCACAGTATTCATCTCCTGAAAAAAAATTACCAGACACAGATAAATTCAATGCCTTTTGACAACAGTTTTTTGCTCACTGTGATTAACAATTTGTCTTTTTTTCTTAATTTTTACTTGGAAAATATGTATCAAAGCATCTTATAATTTTTTTCTTTGTCCCTACTTGCACATCCTTATCTTATTTCTTACATTGTTTACATATTCTGCTGCATAATAGCACTTCATGTGTAGGACTGTCTTTTACTTGATGTATATCACCAACTTCACAGATTAAACAAAACCAAAGCACTCAGTGCGCACTGATCAGACCTCAGGTAAGTGGTTTATAACAAGATTTGCTACAAGTTCGGATCAGGCAATGTTAAAAGAAAGATCAGCACTAACAATTTTCAGGCTTAAGCCGATGAACACCATATGAATGTACCAGTATTGATTCAATCTGGTGCATGGGCCAATCTGGGTCTGGTCAAATGCAAAGAGTAGTCACAGATCTCAAACGTGTAAGGTAGTGCTAGACCTAAAATTTTTATTATCTCTTCAGAATAAACAATTGTTGGCCTGTAGCCTTCTTGAGGAGCCGGATCATTTCTGAGCTTGCAAACATAGATGTGACTGGCAAAAACTGAATATCTCATGAGATCTGAGCATCGATGAGCTTATGCACCTGTGAAAGATGCCTGGCCTGGAAACCTAGCACATATGCCATCCTTTTAGAAATCTGCAAAGCAAATGGCAGCTCCTGACTGAGAGAATGCATTTACTTTCCTGCAGGACTCTGGTTACCAAGGTTGTCTCAGAAACCGAATGGTGCAGCTGTTACCAAAAGCTGAAAGGAGAAAAGTCTGACTGCCGATCACTTGTCAACATCTTTTGGGCAAGTGACAGATATACTTCATCAAGTGCAAAGGTTCAGTTTCTGTGTAGTTTCACTGATCTAATGAAAGCCAAGTGTGCAAACTTAGCCTGCAGAGCTCTGTGAGGCCTTTCCCATATGGTTTCTGATGCTTTTGAGATAGCTGTGGGCTGTGATGCCAGAATAAAGTTTGAGAGAACCCTATTCCACTTCTTTGTAAGGCTGATGTGCATATCCCATTTCCAATGTATTATGCACAAAATCATCTGGTAGCCCTGTAACTGATATTAGCAGTCACTTTCAAGCTGCAGACGAGTTGGTTAAACTCTTCAGACTCCTATTTCATTGGGTTTAAGGCTGCAGAAAGAGGAAAGAAATTCCTATACACAAACACTTACAGGCTGATGATGAGCCACACTGAACAGGACTTATTTGCTAGTTTTATGACAGGCTTTTCCATTTGAGGAAAAGCAATATTATGCATAAAACAGCATCTGGAAGGGAGAGATGAGTGGAAATGACCTCCAAGTCAGCGGATGGAGAAGTCTTCTCTCATTTCTACAAAGGCAAGCGAGCAAAATGTGTGTGGTCCCTATGTGAGCTCATTCTCCCTCCACATTTAAGCTTTTACCCTGGTATTGTAGACCAGAGCATTGTGAGATTGAGCATTATTTAACAGACATTTGTCCACGAGGTAGCGACTATTCCTCAGCATATTGCAAGACACTGCTATGGCCAGCCTGTGGATGAACGGCCTGAGAGGCCTCAATAACAAGGGTTATTAGTGGTCCAGAAGGATGAATCCTGAATCCCCAAACAGTTCCCATGTGGCATAACTAGAGTATATATATACACCTATATATACCTATGCCAGGCTTGATTCAACTATCCTGATTGCACCACTGTCTTCTTTGATCATAAGGATGACAAACACTAAATATTGAGGATAAATACTACTGAAGAAAATCAGTCTTACTTCATACATACAATTAGTATTATTGCCACCAACTTAAAAAATGGTAATTTGATGAAGATCTTGAATTTGATTCAAGTACCACTAATCACATTTAACAAGAAAGACCAGATGTTTTCAGAGATAAATTACAGCAAACAGACTTCTACTTATTATGCAATCTTTTCCATGCAAGTTCTATAAAGTTTCAGTTATTTTATTCCAGCTTCTAAGGAAACAAGGTCACTTCCCTTCAGTTGGTTTTGTAGATTTTTTAATCTGATCAGATTTTCCCCTATTCATCCAAAATAAAGGTGGTAATTTTAAAAAGTTAGTTATATTTTCTGACAAAAGAGCTATTAAGTGTAATAACCCTTTGTAATGCCACAACTCTTCAACAAATACTTGCATGTGCCTTCAAGTCCTGTAGGTCCAAAGTAGTCTTTAATTTTTTTTTTTTTACTTCTAGAACACATTTAGTGACCAGGTTACAAACTCTTTCCTCAGGCATCCTCTGAAGAAGACTGTCTTTGCAGTCTGTGTATTACCCTGGAAAAGAAACACAGCAGTTACAGAATAGCTTTATTACTTAAGCATTTCAAGGCCTTTTCTATCACAGTACTATAATCATAAAGCTGCTTAAGCAAGTAAAGTTGCCCAAGTGGATGAATATTTTCCATTTCAGGCTTTAGTGTAATACCACAAATGCACAACACATTTTATGAGCCCTGCCCCCACAAGAAAAAAACACTTATTTTTCCATGGTAGCTGAGTGAAAGCTGTAATAATAAAGATGAGTAAATTATATGATGCTCATTAACATTTAACACATGGTTACCACTTGAATTCATTGGTAGATAATGACTACCCAGTGAAATTGGGTGTTAATGCTCCCATAGAATAGATAATTAAACACTGGTTTTGTTGGCCAATGTTGTTGTCCTGATGTGAAATGGTAACCAAGACTGATAAAATGGCAACATAGTGACAAACTAAGGTCAGTAAACAGTACATTTTACTCCTTTATACAGTTTGTATCACAGACTGTGATTGTTTTCCAAGACGTTAAGCTAATCTGGCTATGTAGTGACAGAAAAAAACAGGAGTGCTCCATATATTTCCATTGGATATTATGACCCACCATGCAACAATAAAATAGATTTTGGCTGCGTGAACTGTGGCATTGCACAAAACCTGATCATGCCACTTGTTCTCCTGTATGCTTATGCAGGGATTTATATGAGAGAGCTGTGAAACCCTTGAGCAAACTGCATTGTCTCATCATCACAGGGCATTTTAGGGCAGAATTAATTTGCATCCTATTTTCACTCTTCATTCACAGCTCCTGCTAAATTTCATACAGTTTAACGTTTTCTTTAACATCTTTTCCTAAGCCTGTCCAGCAAAGTCCACAATACTTCTTATTAAAAAGCATTTTATAAATAAACGTAAAGCTAAACTGCCTTTCATTTTCCAATAGTAGAGTGTCTTGGATGTGTTTCTTTTGTTAAACATCCAAGTAAATAACAGAAACAATTTTAGACAGAGCAGCATTAATAATTGCACTGATCACGCTGTGATGGCTCAACACCTCATTATTAAAAGTCGAGTTCCAGACCATGTATATACATAAATCCTATATATATGAATTACAGCTGCTTCAAAGTCTTACATGTTTTCATGTATGATTCAAAAATGACTCTTACCTTCATCTCCATGAAGGCACTGTGTTAACTAGACTGGCTTCATCCACTGAACAACGGAAAGATCTCTGAGGAGTTCTCTCTGCTTCAGCCTGCCTACACCTCCTCCAGTAAGACATGGCAAGTAACAGCCTGCCAACTGTTTCCAAGTGAATTGCTTTTTATTAGCCTAGTAGAATATCCCACTGATTTTCTTGTATTTGTTTTGACTCATTTGGTATTTTAGAAAGGAAATCACCAGAATAGTACATTGGAACTGAACAAATATTACCCACTTTTAAAAAAAAACAGCCTAACTTCACCTACACAGAGGCAAAACCCTTCACATATGATGAAAACTGAGGTATATTGGTATCAAGTGGAAAGGTAGCTGACAGAATGAAATGTGATCATTTCCATAACTTTATTAACAGTCTTGGTGGACCCAGAACTTAACAGGCCTGTCAGCTTAGCTGACATTTTAGGCTGATTTTATGCTCTGTAATACTGAAATTATCCTTAATTTGGACAAACATAAGGTGCTGACTCAGTAGTTCTATTCTTTAGCTTAAGTTTCAGCTAGATGGAGGTGCTTGTCAGCTGAACATTGAAGGATGTGCCAAAATAAAGAGTACCGTTTATTTATGTAAATGGCCAATATGTCATTTTAGATCCTAAAAGAAGGCGAATTTAAGCAAGGCTTCAAGTAGGAACGATATTTTACAATGGGACCAATCTTCTCGATCTCACTTCTTGGGCTGATACATGCTCTCTATCCAACCACCTCAGTTTATCCACCCCCTGTCTGTGGAAGTGTTAAGGGTTATGTATATCCTCTAACTTCCTTCATGATTGAAAATCGTGTAATTACAAATAGCAATTTGCATAAGCTCCTGGGGGGCTGCACACTCCTATTGATCTCCCAAAACACTTGTAAGTTTATTTCAGTTACTGTTGCTCTCTCGAGTCTCCAGACACCAGCACAACCACAGTGGATTTGATCAAAGCTCCATCTTGTACTGTATGACATTTCCAACTGGGCTAAATGCTTCAAGAAGAGTGAACAAGCGTGTTGTGATACTTACCATGCAATTCTTGGCCTCCCGGCTTGCAGTTACCTTTTTCTCTGGGCTGTAGGCACAACTAGACATCTCTGACCATCATTTGCAGCTTCCTCTGGACACTGTAGCAGCACATTCATGAATTGTTTTCCACTTCTGCTGCTCTCGAATTTAAATGTTGACAAACAGTTGCATTTCTCATCACTTTCTGCACTGGTTACCAAATTCTGTTATTATTTGACAACTGCTAACAAGAATAATTGTTCCTTATGCATCTTCTTCATTTTATATATGATTTTGCTTGGCTCCACAGCACCCTGTCCCCCACTTGTCTAGGTCCCAGGCTGCAGGGTTATTTAACCTCCTTTTTTATGAAGAAGTCTATTTCTTACCACTGATTGCAGAGGGAGCTTAGGTATCTAGCTTAGAAGATATAATTCACTTTTTAGACTACTGAAGAAAGATGAGATGAATGCCACTCAGGGTTTCTACGCACTTTTTTTTCACTGTGTTCTGCATTGTCAAACTCCACTCACCTCTTTACTCTGTTTTCCTGCTTTTGTTTCTCTTGCTCTGGCTTGTGAATTTTTCTGCAGTGGTTACATTTCTCAGTGTTCTTACAGCATTTTCCAAATTCTGGACATCATTTGAGCCTGCATGTTCTCATCTTTTGTGCACTTTGTTTTTGTGTCTTCTTGCTGTTTGATCTGAGTATTTCTACTCTACAGAATCTGTTTTCCAGCTGCCTGTCCCACTGCTCAATTGCCTGGTGTACCCACATCTTGCTTTCCTTCTTGTACTTTCAACCTCTCTTAAGTGATTTCTGCAGATTAATGCAGACTGACATAAACTTTGCATGTGCTTAAGTCTGCATCTTCCAGAAGTCCTATCTGTAGTTTTGGATCTTTAATTCCAATTACTATCTGATCTGTGATAATTAAATCTGGCAAAGTGCCACAGTTAACATGGTTCTCATTAATGTAGGGTCAGACAGGAATTCCTCAGAGAACTCTCCCTGCTTCTGCAATTTCAAATGAAGTCTGACCTTCCAGAGATTTAATTTTTTTCCTGGGCATGCAATATACCTCAAGCCTCCTCACTTTTAGATTTCAAGCTATCATTCTAGTTTGTCATTTTATTATTAATAAATATCAATAAAAATCCAGTAAAATAGAAGGATATATAATAGATAATGGTTTGTTTCTGGTTCTAGTCCTCTTTAATATTTCATTGGGAACCTAGGTGCCTAGGTGATGGAAAAGAAAGGCTTATAAAATTTACAGACTATTCGAAGAGAGAGTAGGATGACAAAATAACCAGAAGACAGGATTAGGAATTTATTTTGACAGACTGGAGAAATAGTACGAAAAAATGTGGCATAATAAGAACAAATACAAGATTTTACACTCATGAAGGAATAATCAACAGCAGAAGCACAGCTGTAAAACAAGCTGTTAACAGTTCTTTGTGAAAGAATCTTGACATACATGTGGAGCTAACATGAGTCAACTGTATCATGCTGTTGTAGGACAGGCATACAGCATATTGAGATATATAAACAAAAATAAGAAATGTTAAGTAATTCTTCAGTCAATTCAGCATTGCTACAGCCTTAGCTAGAATAATGTGTCCAGTTTTAGACACAACACTTGAGGAAGACAAAAGAGACTGATCTGAGATTTAGAAAATCTGATTTAGAGCAAAAAGATTGAAAATGGTCTTGTTTTGACTAGAGAACAGAAAACTGAGGGAGGACATCATAATAGTCCCTAAGAAAGTAAAAACTGTTTCACATTACTCTGTAAAGAAGCAAGGAAAAAAATCTGTTTTCTGGGTTCATGGACAAAAGCAAGATGACATGGATTTCAGCTACAAAGGGATTCAGGCTAGCCGCTAGGAAGAAATTCCTAGAAATAAGGAGAGAGAGAAAGAAGAAAATGTGTGAGGAGGTTATATTGTTTCAATTACTCAATGTCTTTACAAGCAGATTAGACAAGCATATGCACAGATTCTTCTGAGGGATAAAAGGGAAAAATTAGAATCACCATATAACCTCTGCAAATCTCATCCAACCCTATTTTTCTATAATGCTGGGATAATAGTCAAGATCAAACAGTCACTTTTTGTGTCTGTCTTTCATGTCATTAAATCTAACTGTTCATGTGCATGTTTTTGTTCTTGCCGGGATCTTCTTCCAAGGCTCTGCAGCAATGCTGGAGAGCTTCAGTTCTCTATGTCCCTTCTTGCCTGAGAGTCACTCTCTCTCTGCCTAGCCAGATCAGGCTGCCCACCTTTTTCCTAGATATGTTAGTCTTACAGGCTTACCCATTCCTACCAGCCTGACACTGGCTTTTAGGTGGTTCATCACCGCTCTGAACTGACAACCCAGAATTAAACCTTGAGGATTCGTAAGGGATAAGATTCATAGTAGCAGCTCCACAAAACAGAAGTGGACAGGGGACTCCCTACACCTCTTGAGAAACGCTGTGCAGAAGATAGGACTGAAATCACATCCTTCTCCAGTGTTTGACTGTGTGACTCAGGGACTGGGAGAGGCTACTCTGCCTAATCAGGATTTAGAAACTTTGAGTGCAGACACCTATAAAATATTATTTGAAAGAGCCGGTGATGTCTTTTCTAAGATACTGATGCTAAAGCAATAGGAAGTGTTGCCCTCCACCCGTAACAACAGGCCCTTGGTAAGAGTACTTATGTAGAAAGTGGTGGGCCAGGATTCAATCCCCTCCTCAGCTAAAGAAGTGACAAATTCACATTTTGCTTCTTCTAGGAAGGAAGTCCTAGCCACTGGGATCGAAGTTTGGGGGTCAGAAAATGGAAAAAACTGTTTGTTTTATTCCAATGTCTATTCAATGCAAAAATGTGTGAGACAGAATCCAGGCATGAGTTGGAAAAAGAAAAGAAGCAAATTGAAATAGTACTGGGATCAGGGACCGGGTCCTAAGGCTTCCTTTTCTTCACTATGTGCTTGAACTGCCAGGCACCACACAGAAGGTCAGGGGCGGCTCTGCCAGCCTCCCTGATCCCGGTATTGAGCAGAGGGAAAGTGGACATCTGGGTGCTCAGGCTGGGACAGTCCTGAGTAACTGCAGCAGCAGAAATACAGCTACAAGGGAATTTTTAGGCCAAAGAGATGATTAATGATTTCAGGTGATCTCTGTGCTAGGTGGCTGCAGATTGTCCTGGTTTCGGCAGGGATAGAGTTAATTTCCTTCCTAGTAGCTGGTACAGTGCTGTGTTTTGGATTTAGCATGAGAATAATGTTGATAACACACCGATGTTTTAGTTGTTGCTAAGTAGTGCTTACACTAGTCAAGGACTTTTCAGCTTCCCATGCTCTACCAACTGAGAAGGCTGGGGGTGCACAAGAAGCTGGGAGGGGGCACAGCCAGGACAGCTGACCCAAACTGGCCAAAGGGATATCCCACACCATGTGACGTCATGCTCAGCATATAAAGCTGGGGGAAGAAGAAGGAAAGGGGGGACGTTTGGAATGATGGTGTTTGTCTTCCCAAGTCACCGTTACACGTGATGGAGCCCTGCTGTCCTGGAGATGGCTGAACACCTGCCTGCCGATGGGAAGCAGTGAATGAATTCCTTGTTCTGCTTTGCTTGCGTGCACGGCTTTTGCTTTCCCTATGAAACTGTCTTTATCTCAACCCACGAGTTTTCTCACTTTTGCCCTTCCGATTCTCTCCCCATCCCACTGTGGGGGAGTGAGTGAGCGGCTGGGTGGGGCTTAGTTGCCGGCTGGGGTTAAACCACGACAGGATCCTGTTTTTCTTGCATTACCATCTCAGCCTTTAGTGCCTAAAATTTAATTAGCTGGGACCTAAAACAAAGTCCTTTTAAGAATTTGAATTCCCAGATAAGGGCGCAATCACATTACATCTTGATTTACAATTTTCATTTGTTTTCATCAAATCAGTGGGTTGCACAACTGCAATGAAAACAATATTTTGCTTAGGTATGCTACTGACCTGGCATACCTGTTTGTCCCTCCATATGTAAAACTGGAAGAATCCTTTTCCTGAAGAAAAATTAAAGGTATGAGGACTTTGCATTATTGTTGATATGAGAACAATTACAGAAGCCAAATAGTAAATTAGTAGAAAGGAAGTTGCATTGATTTGGAAGAGTTCACCTATAAAGACATTTCCACATCAAATTAAGTAAGAGCAGTAGCTCATGCCTCCAAAGTGTAGCCTGAAAACAGGAGGTCATGCAGTGTTCTTTTGCTTTCTATATCACCTTATTTTATCAATGCTCTTTTTGCATGGTGACTTGCAGTATCCCAGAACTTTTGAAAGACGCGGTCAGTAAGGTTATATCAGCAACTGAAAACAGCAATAACCCTTGAAATTTTGAAATGTGAAACAAGGCTTATGACATCTACTGAAGTGTTCCTCCTGTTATGATAAGTAGGTTTATATCTGGTATGCATACAAAGGGATGTTGTCCCATATGTGCCACAAATCTGCTACATGTGAAAAAAGAATAGCTGATTCTGGATATGCAATGGTCTATGAAATGCTTTTTGTCATCCCAGGCACATTTACTCCCAGTTTTCAATCCTATTAGTGGAAATTTTAACAGTTATAGGCTTTTTTTTTCTCTCCCTGTTTATCCCACACCCACAGTTAGGTGTTTTCCAATTGTGGAAAATCCTCAAATGTACTGGAAATAGCTCAGGTTCTGGCAAACAAAAAGTAATCCTCAGAGACTGAATTTTCATGCATAGTGTACATAGTCCAATAAATTTGTTCATTGTCTGTGCAAAGAAGCTTAACAATGGCAGAATTGTTTTATGAAGCACATACCACATGTTAAGTTCATAACCATGGAGGTGTCAGAACCAGGGCAACAAGTCTAGGATAACTACAGTCCTTGCCAATCATACACATGTACCATGTTTTCTATACATGGATCAAATGGAGAATCTCAGGGTCTAATTCTTTCCCCTGTGCACTACCTCTATTCCCCTGCTTCAATATTGTTTAAGGCAGAACGTGGTCCCATTTGAGTAGTTTGCATTCATGTATGTGTAGTTTTTAATTAATACACACACCCTCTGCGTAATGCTAGTAACTGGTGCTGTTAAATACATTAATAGAAAATGTTACTATAATCCAGGTAAAATAAACACTGATTACATACAACATGCAGTATGTGAAATTCATTAGCGTAAAATCATCTCCAGACCAAAAATGACGTTGGGAACACCTTTTTATTTAATCTCTAACCACACACCAAACTTACTTAATTGGAGAGGAAAGTTTCATGTCACTCTATTGTATTAAAATTAACCTGGTCAGGTATAAATGTATGTAATCCTTCAGCACTGATGAATGTACATAGCTTGACATACTTCATCCTGTTTGCCAGCTAAAATGCGTAGGAATCGGTTCTCTCCCCAAGTGACAAGAAGATCATGCCATCTCAATAGCTTGTTATGTGAACACGGCGTTAAACAGCAGAATTTCATTAGTTCAGCAGTCTTCAAAGCAGCAACCTTCATTTTCAGTTTGGGGTGTCAAGAACTAAGATATGGGTGAATGGGTTTGTTATTTGTCGGTGTGCCATTTCTTTCTTCTGGCCTTTGTATTTTTATTTATCCAATGCTATTGAAATATACAATATCTTAGTGCTAATTTTAAATGGTTCTTTCTGACTTACATATCACTGTAAAGCAGATGCTGTAAGCAGTCATCATAGCCACGATGACTATAACCTCTGCTGGTTAGATATACTTGAAGGTGGCTTTTTCTAGAAAAGAGCTTAGAATCAAGAAAAACCATGCAGATGGGCATAATAGGGAAAAAAAATAAAACAAAAGAAAAGATCATTACTTTGTTACTTTGTCTCACTGTCCTACCTCCATGCTTTTTGACTTAGGTTATTAATCTTTTCTTTGTCTATCTGATAACTTCTTTCTCAGAGACCTGCAAACATTTGAAAGAACTGCACGATTTATTTCTTTTTTAATGCGGAAACAGCCAAAGCAGTCTTGGCCTCCTGAATCAGGTAACACTATAGTACCTATTTCTCCTGGGAGAGGTCGTGTTACTGGCTGCTTGGACGTGACAGCGGTACCTGATGGGTCCCAGCTGCCCATCCTCTGTCAGCAGGCTCTCTGACGCGGGCTACGCCGTTCGCAGTGCAGGAGATGTAAGCCGCTCTGACAGCGTGCCACTCTGGCAGCAATCAAATAAACCTGGCTTCAAGGCTGTCCATAATGATACCTAACTGATAAATCAAATTTTGATCTATGCAGGGCTGAATGGAAAAAGAGAGAAAAATGCTGAAGTTTTTACCTTACTAAATGGGAGGACACACCTGATCTACATCTCAGATTCATCTGCTCTACAAAATATAAAGCAAAAGAGTTACCTTTCAGGGCCTCATCCCTACCTAAAATTGGGAAGTGATGTTCATACATGTTAATGCACCAGAGATGAAACTCCATGTCTAATTGTTACAGTAAGACATCTTGTTACCACTTACCTGTAGTGCACACAGTGTCGCTACCCAGCCTTCTTTTGCTTTGAGTGCTATAAATGGCCACCCACATGGGCCTAGAAACAGCGTTACCAGCTCGTTTATGGTCCTCTGAGCTCATTAATGGCAAAATACGAGGCTTCCTGAGGGGTTGAGGAGTGCAGGTCTCTGCAGAAGACCCTTGTGCCCCGTAGTCCCTTTGTGGCAGCTGGGGGCCCGGGGCAGCCCCCCGGGCAGGTGGCCCTAGCCTGGCTGTCGGGGTCAGGGCTGGGGCCGGGGGGTCCCAGCAGGGCGAGGCTCTCAGCGTTACATGGTTCCCTGCCTCCGACGGGGGAAAAGGCATCTCGGCTGACTGCAGGCAACCTGTGAGTGGGGAGGAGCGATGGCAACATGCCCCCCGCACTGCAGGGACCCTGCGTACATGTTTGAGATGCGGTTGCAAGCAAAACAGGTAACTGAACCTCAGAAAGGTCGGTGTGCATTTTGTTCCAGTCCAAAGTACAACCTTAAACCTGCAAACGAAGGCAGACTTTGTTAATCAGTTTCTGAGTCCAGGGGACCAATGAGACAGAGCGCCTCCCATATCTGCAAACACGGAAATAAAAAATTTAATTGTTTACCCTCCTCCTGTTTTGAGATCTCAAAATAGCACAGCATCCATTCCCAATAATACAGCAACCCCCCTCCCTGCGACCAAAATATCCAGAGGCGGAAACAACTGGCAGCTTTTTCTCCCTTCCCTCCATTATTATAACTCATTCACTTCCTCTGGGAATCACGAAAGAGGAATATTTTGCTAGGATTGTGGAAAAGGGAATTCCAGCTTGCTGCACATGGGTCGGGGGGTCATCTCGCCCATCAGAAACAGCCCTGACAGTGTAGGGAGAAGGGAGGGGGCAGAGAGGGGAGGAAGGGAGTTGGTGCGCGGTGAAACACTGTGCCGAAGAGTTAGTTACTGGGGGCACAGACGTAAAATGATGCATTGATCCTCACACAAAATCTGTGCACGTCCTGAGGAGAGATCTTCTCAAAAAGCAGTCTGCAGGTAGCTGAGTCAAAAAAAACAAGAGATCAAAGGTGCCATTGGGAAAGTTATAAATTAAACTGTGGCAGTGAGTAAATTTTCAGTTATTTGCTTAACTGGGGAGCGGGAGGGACTCCTACTTTAACATCATATGAAATCTATGTGGGTTTTTTTTTCCTTTGAACAATGAAAAACAAACAAACAAAAATGTCAGCTTAACTTAGCTTAACTTCCGATTCAAGTTTGATTTTTTAAAACTCTTCAAAACCAGTCTAAAATTATAGATTCATTATTTTTAAACAGAAATACTATGAATAAAGTATGGAAACACTGCAAGTGGTCTAAAAACTCTAGATATTCAACTTTCTGACTCACCCCCAGAAGAAAACTTGTTGCTGAAATTTCACCAAATTCTGTAATAATTTTAGACCTCAGAAAATGACATTTTTGTGTAAGTAAGCAATTGCCTGAAGCAAAAATTAAAAATACATTTTCCAAAGCTAAACCATGAGAAGACAAAATATTTTTCATCCCTACTGTTTAAAAGATGAACTCTGACACACATCAAATAATCCATTAAAAAAAAAGAAGTTGGCTATGGACTTATGATCAAAGCTATTTGCACTGAAAACAAGAACACCAGCAAAAAGCAAACAAAACCAGTTTTAGAAGTGGCCACTGTGTCTTGGAGCCACTGACATTCCCTTCCCAATGGGCCCATAAATTAACAGCGTTTTACTCCTGAGGAAGACATAAAACACGAGCCATAATTGTTGCTCAAGGCAGTATCCCTTTTGACAGTGAGATACTGCTCAGCTTGAAATTTGGCACCAGCATGGCAGTTATGTGTTGCAGACTATCACTTACAGTTCAGTAATTAGAGAAAACAGCGGCAAAATTTCTAGTACGTGGTATGTTTGAGAGCGAAGGAATGAGAACGCAGCTCCGTATGTGTGGATGGAATAACTGATACTGAGCTCTTTCCCCACATCTTTTCCCTCATGTATATTGACTTTCCAACATGCAAGCAACATTTAGCTCTTAAGGGAGTACAATCATCAAATCCTGCTGAATGCTCTCAAAAAGTTGATGCCTAATATCTAGAGGATCCTTTGAAAATCTAGGACACCATTTGTGATAGATGGTACTATTCCACCGAAGAGCAGGGTTTACTCTGTAATAAATCATAAATGCTTCTGCTACCCCCACTTATGATTTATGTCTTGATCAGTATCTTATGCCAGAATTCACCAGTCTGTAATTGTCTTGGGGTATTACACTTGGCAACAGTTTAATACTTCTTATTCTTACATTATCGTCTTACACTGAGGTTCTGACTTTTCAGAAAATAAAGAACATGCAGGAACAACATTTGATCTCTACGCCTCTCATGAATCACCCACTCTTCTTAGAGGCAGTCTGTTTTCATTATATTTGACCATTGAATTTTACCTGTGAGAGCACAGATCATGAACGTGAGGATGCTGCGTTACAGAGATCATCAGTGACTTAACAAAGCCTCAGTGGCTAAGAGCTTCAATATGAGTTTAAATTTCTCAATAACTTCATGCTTTAAATTGTTCTCAAATGAAGACAAGGACAATAAATATTAAACGAAATTTAACACCTTCTTTGACTGTCTCACACTGTCAAAGGAGCAGCCCACAGTTTGAAACTGATACGCACTGCAAGTATGAATCATAGCATAACAGCACGTAGTAGCCTCCTCAGTAAACTCTTCTTTGTGTCCAGGCTGCTCCAGAAAGGCAATGGCAGCTGAAGGCTGTTCCGTTCTGCAGAGCAGCAGAGGGTCTTCAGATGGTTGAACACAGAGATAAGGAATAACCAGAAGAAAGAAAGAAAGGCTGCTTTCAGCTAAAGAACTGTTTTTGCATGTAACAGGGAAGAAATGTAAAAGTGCAAGATTCAACCTCATTTTAACAGGAGTCTCATTATGACTCCAGTGAATGCCACATGATCTTAATTGAGAAATATCAATGGGTATAAATTGGTATTATTAATCCTTCCACTGTGGCTAAGAACTTGCCCTAAATGTAAGCATTTTGAGAATGGAAACACCAATATTCTGTACAGAATATCCTAAATGGAAACAGGAAAAAGAAAAAAAGTTTTTAGTTGGAATCTGAATTCTAGTAGCTTATATTAGAAATTTGCTAATATAGCTTTAAATTTCTCACATGAAACACGTAAACAAATCTGAAAGTAACCATCAATCCTACTGGCTAGGTCATGGGAATCTATCCAGACAGTTTTGCTGGGTCCAATGGAATCATATCATCAATACACATATGGACTGAACATCTGCCCAAGTATCCAACTAGCTCGTGTGTGTGTGTGTGTGTGTGTGTGTATCTTATAAATCTAAATGGTCTACTGGTTAAAAACTCTTTCCACTCAGGATTTCAGGGTTCTCCTGTTTCTAACACTAACAAAGGACTCAGTCTTACAGGATGCTCTGTATTGTCAATTACTATTCAACTGGGATTAATGTGTGGATAAAGAGAAGGGGTGTAGGTGCAAAATTATGTATTTGCAGCCTCTGCCAAAGAAACAAGATAACTTTTCTAAATGTTATTTTTACTGTGATTCCTGCAGAAATTGTATGTATTATAAGTAGTTAGCTGAGTGACTGAACTGAATATTTTCCTTGAAAATCCTAAAGACCTCAAATGAAAAGCTAGCTCCAATGAAAGTAATTGCAACGCATCATAACTTCAATTACAGCTTTGGCATAAATGATTCCTTGTTAACATTGTATGGTCTTCTTTCAAAAGGCACTTATTTGAAAACACAAAACAGACTACTTTGCTAATTTCATAATTTTTAAAACTGATGTTGAACACAGTTCATTTTATCCAGGAGTAATTCACAGAGAAAGCACCTTTCCTGAAGTGAGGTCGCCATTTCGTGTTTCCCAACTTTTGTTCTGTTGTCATGAACATGTGCACAACTGTGCCACTGGAAATGAATGAGATAGAAAGGAAAACCTAATTACAAGAAAAACCTTTCTTTGCAAATGTTGCAAATAAATTTGATGAGAAAGGTGAAGTCAGTTATGTACAAGTGGAAAGAAACCTCATTTTTCTGAGGTGTATGGTGGCCTCTAGTGGCTCCTGTCTTCAGACAAAAATATGACAGCTGCCATATTTTAAAAAATACTTCTTGGGATGGTTTATTTCAAACATATTATGCTAGGCTAAATGACTTATTTATTAGCTCTGTATATTTGTAACTGCACATAAGTGCCAGACATTGTTAATATTCTGGAAGGAAAGCTGCCAATAACAGAAATATATACTTAAATATATATATATATATCCCTATGTAAGATACATATAAATCAGAGATAGGCTTGAATCCAACCCCTTAATTTAAAATCCTTATAAAAAGATAAGAAGATTTGGTTTAGCGCCAAAGCTTTTAGCTCCAGAACATCTGCACTGCAAATAGCCATGTGATATTCCTTCATCTTAGCTTATTGCAATGTAGAGAAGAGTTGAACAGAAAAAAATTGCTGGTGATGTGCCTCCAAGTCCAAAGTATAAATCCTCAAAATTTTTGCTTCGGTCTCATCTAATCCTAGAGGTGCATAAAGCTTGTGGGAGCCTTAGGTCCTTTAATATTACATATCTTAAGGATCTTTACAGTTCTGATTTGGGGCAGGCCCACAGTCACTTGAGTCCTGTGATGCTGAGCAGTAGAACAGTATCACATATTGAATCAGGATACAGAAACTAGGTATGGTTTTGCCTTGCCTACCTGAAGGGAAAGGAGTTTTCTTCACAGAGTGCACTTGCCAAAATGGTCTTTATGCAACATGCGGTGGGAACTACCTCTTCACTTATACTTTCCTCCTTTTACTTCTTATTGCAATTGGACAGTCTTAACAAAGGTAAACACTTTGGTAATTGTGGGAAGTCAAAGAAGCAGGTAAGAGACCATGGGTCATCTTCCCCCTCTGCCTGAAAGGGTTCAGACTGATGTCTTAGCTCCCGCAAGTGACCAAAAATCCAGACTAGCTATCTTCTGTGGTAGTGTGGGAGTGTTCCCTGTCCTTTCTGATGAATGTGATAGTTACTGAAATTCACCCTGGATGCCAGAACCGGTGTCAGAAAGGCAGTCAAAGCAACGCTGACTCTCGTAGGCCCTACAGTCCGCTGTGGAGTTAGAACACGACAATAGGCATTTCTAAAGCCCTATCAGCACTGTAACACAACTAGGTCAAAGTGCCTGAAACACAGCACCACTAACATTTTTAGTGTTGTTGAAATATAAATGTTGCCTTAAAATTGGGAAAAAACCTTACCGTGCTAAAGTGACATTTACCTTGGCCAATTTAAGACATGTACAGTCTTTTATAGCGGAGCCAGTCACTGGGGAAACCACAGTGACAACAGAGGGAAATGGGTGCTCTTAGGGAAGGGTTCATCTGAGCAGTTAGAGAGATCTTCTTAGGGATAGGCTGAACAGTACATCAGTGCAAGTGTTCAATTAATTTGATTATTATTCAGCAATTTTCATCATTCGTGAGCAAACAGGATTTGAACCCTACAGGAGTAGACTACAGAGGCAGTTAGTCTATGGACATATTAATAAATGCCCACAAACCTGTAACCTGCATGAAGTTGACACCTTGGTAGGCTGAAAAGTCTTTAATATTTTATTGATGCATCACTGTGGGGAATATTAATTTAGCTAGTGAAAAACAAGTAATTAATCTGAAATAAAGATGTTCAGTTTTCTCCTCTGGGTGTAGATTATTCTTTCTTTTTAAATTTGATAATACTGGATCATATAAAGCTCTCCTTTACCACTTCTGCCAGCCTAAGTAGGATTTTATGTTGTTCTGTGTGGATGAGTACTGCTGGACATGTTACAGCACATCTCCTCAGATGGAGGTTTTTGTCTCAAAAGCAAAGGTAACAAAAACAATGATTCTCATCTCTTAGCTGTTTCAGTGCCCAGCACTATAAATTGATGAATGCTTGAGCATACATCTTCTCTTGCAATCGTGTTATCCTATTGGCTATACCACTCTGTCTACAACACAGGTCTTTTGCATTTTATGGACTCTGAACTAAAAAAATCGTAGAATACCTCTTAGGGCTACGAGGCATCACATGTGGCTGAGAAGAGACTCAGGCCAAGTCATGTGCTGGGTGGATGTGGACTCTCTACTGCAGAAGCAGAATGCCTAGCAGTGCCCTCTGCACCATTATGTTGGGCAGTGGTCTCTTGCTGGAGAGTAACCATGAGGATTTAAACTGTGCTTTGGTCTGGACTTAACTCTGCTCAGGGCTGATTATCAGCAACTGCAGAAAATCACTTTCATTTCCTCTCATCCCTTAATGCTGAATACTTCAAATGTCAGGGATCCCCACAGGAATAACACATACATGCAGATTCCATTGCAAGATCTCTTTTTTTTAGGATGACTGACAAGTATTTTTGTTTTAAAAGTTCTTGAGAGATTCCCAAGAAGATAATAAACAACATAGCTGAACTGTATGATCATTATAATGCTGGGCAGCAACATAGTGAAACAAATAGAGCTGGCTGAACTATGGGAACATTTTTGTCCAAAATGGATTCTTTTGTTGAACATTATTATTGCAAATAACAATTTGAAAATGCTTCCTAGGCTTCAAAAGAGATTCTTTATTGCTTCCTGCAGCTTGATGAAAACCAATTAATGCTCTGAAAAGAATGTGATATGTCCTGAACTGACAGAGTTACAGTGCTTTGCAAGTAAGTAGGTATTTAATATGTTCAGAAAATTCCATCATTTGTCTAAAATACTGGCATTTTTGTAATTGATATATAAAATGGGTTGGTATATGCTGTGGTATGTCAGAAAAGCTTTCTTACTCAATATTTAGCAGGTAAAATAATCTTTGGTTATCTTGCTAGTTCCAATAACCATTACCATGACTTCAGAGTGGCAGCATGGAAATAACTAAAAATTTAATTTCATGGTAGAATGATTTCAATGGCATTTCACATATTACAAATAATTGTGAAACAACAAACAAGGAAATGAGGTGTGACCACTGGGAAACTCTCATCTGCACAGTGCTTGCTATGTGGCAAATCTTTTTACTATCTTTTTACTGAACCCTGATCTACTGGGAATGGGCAATCCCACATATTTCTGAAAGCTGGTGTTATCAGGAGACAGTTGCTAATGGCAATGGCATATAAAACCTGGAACACAATCAGAACAATCTCAGAAATCCATGCTGCCCTCAGTGATTTGTCCTTCCAGGTTTCATATACTTGTGGTCTACAGACATCCCAGGTCTGGGTTCATACCCTAAATCTTGTGGGACTGTCGTGGTTTAAACCCCATATGTAAACAATGTAAGAAATAAAATAAGGATGTGCAAGTAGGGACAAAGAAAAAAAATATAGGATGCTTTAATACATATTTTCCAAATAAAAATTAAGAAAAAAAGACAAATTGTTAATCACAGTGAGCAAAAATAAGCTTTGAACTGTTGTCAAAAGGCATTGAATTTATCTGTGTCTGGTAATTTTTTTTCAGGAGATGAATACTGTGGGTTTGTTTTTTATTTAATATTCATGAGCAGTGTTGTGGTTTAACCCCAGCCAACAACTAAGCACCACCCAGCCGCTTGCTCACTCCCCCCTGGTGGGATGGGGGAGAGAATCGGAAGGGTAAAAGTGAGAAAACTCGTGGGTTGAGATAAAGACAGTTTCATAGGGAAAGCAAAAGCCGTGCACGCAAGCAAAGCAGAACAAGGAATTCATTCACTGCTTCCCATCGGCAGGCAGGTGTTCAGCCATCTCCAGGACAGCAGGGCTCCTTCACGCGTAACGGTGACTTGGGAAGACAAACGCCATCACTCCGAACGTCCCCCCCTTCCTTCTTCTTCCCCCAGCTTTATATTGCTGAGCATGACATCATATGGTGTGGGATATCCCTTTGGCCAGTTTGGGTCAGCTGTCCTGGCTGTGCCCCCTCCCAGCTTCTTGTGCACCCCCAGCCTACTTGCTGGTGGGGTGGTGTGAGGAGCAGAAAAGGCCTTGGCTCTGTGTAAGCACTGCTCAGCAGTAGTGAAAACATCCCTGTGTTATCAACACTGTTTTCAGCACAAATCCGAAACACGGCCCAATATGAGCTACTGTGAAGAAAATTAACTCTATTCCAGCCAAAACCAGCACAGGGTCCTTCACACCCGGACAAGCAGAGCTTCCTTTCTTCCTTCTTTTCTTTGCTTTCAATCTTAATCATTTGGTCTTCCATGCGTGAAGATCTCTCCTATTCATCTTGTGCCAAACACTCCTCCAAGTTCTTCCTTGAAAAAAGGTCCCTTCTGTTATCTACTGTTAACTTCCGCTTCCACATCTCTCTCCTATAGTATGTTTGACCTTGCTATATCGGTATGTACAGAAAGACAGGAAATTTAAACATTTTACCAAGAAGGTCAACAACTCACATATTTTTCCCACTATAAATAAACCAGATGATCTGACCTTTTAATATAAAAAGCTGTTTGTATGATGACTAAAGCAAGGCTTTAATTCATCAAGGTCCTTACTTCTAGATTTGGATCCTCTTAAGAGGTTGGAGAGCTTGATTAACTGGGATTACTCAACAGAAATCACAAACCAGGTTCTACTTTTGTCTTACCCGACTATGTTGTATTCTGCTTATCTAAGAGCTGAGGAAAATTTGTTATTACTACTTACTCCCTCCAGATTTGGAGACATGAGTGCTACTATAGATCAGCAAAGCTCCATTGGTCACAGTCCTCCTAACAGGTCCACTAATCAAAGCTTAACGCTCTCCAAAGCTGTCAGATTGGATCATACAAATTTCTAGTGTACACTTGGAAATTTTATGTAGATTAAGATTTTGAGAAATCCTTTAATCATTTAACCTACCAGAAGTTTTCTCTTGTTCAAAAGAAAGAACCTGCCTGGTTCTTGGTTCCTGGTAAAACATACCATACTTCTGAGGCACGATTTGCCACTTTTTTATGCTGCATTCTTATACTTAATTATGTTTGTATCACTAAAGATGTCCCATTCATTTCAGGCCCTGAAATATGTCATTTTTTCCCCAGGGGTTTTCTGGTTTGATTTGGTTTTGTTTTGCTTGGTAAACTCTGAGAAAAGGAGGTGAAGAAGGAGTGGATTTGTTTAATTCAAAAAGAAAACAGAAGAAGACAATGAACTGGGATCTTCGGTGGTAAATATTTGGACCTTTACTTTTAGAAAACAAAAGATAAAACAAATGGCAACTTGTGCACCTTGGAACTTCAACAGACCTTGCCAAGGTGACAAAAATTAGCCCCTAGTAAGTGTGTGAGGGCTGTGTCTTTCACAGTGGCTGCATGTCTATTGAAGCTCTTTACTGCAGACATGAGTGCCTGACTTTGTCTCTGGAAACCCACCGGTGGCCATGGTAGTGCCCTGCTTGGTATATATACAATCAGCTATCATTGTAGGTTAATACTCTCCTAGAATCAGCCCTAACATCTGTCCATATTCTGTATCAATTTCTCCATAAAAAAACATCTTCCCAAAGGAATTCACCATCAAACTCCTAAGCCCTGAACACTCTGCAATGGTCATCAATTGGCTGTTACAACAGAGAAATTCTCCAGTTGTTCTGAAATATATGCCTTTTGTGGATAGAAACATCTTTCAGATTTATACATACACTATGTGACCCTGTACCACATCATGAGGAAAGTCAGTAAATTATGTAACAATTTCAAAAAACTAGTGGTATCACCACAGTCCCTGGTGTAGCTACCTAGAATTATTTGCAGAAACAGTTCCAGGGATGCTATCCAAACTTTTTTAAGGAATGCAAGAAGGCGGGTTTTGGACATACCTTGCATGAAATTAACACTGCTTATTGTACTACAACTTCATATCTTCCAAATAAAAGATTGAAATTGATATGGGAAACGCTTAGATTCAGAAACTTACTGGTAAAATATATTTCTACTGCATACTGAGGCGTATAACTCAAAACTGGTCTCTTACAGTATTTTGGAAATGTGGAAAGTGTTTCTGGCATCCCTGAATGGAAATTCAATCATTTCTAGTGAGCTTGCTCAGAAAAATAGCTTGCTCCAAAATGTCTGGGTGTGCCTGCTCATACATGTATTCTGTACTTGCAAGCGTCCACATGTAAGTGCCCAATAACACAGACCTATAAATCCTGAAACACTGAAGACTTCTATACAAATCAAGTTTCCACTGTTATTACATGTTTAAAAATATAAACTTTAGAAAGTACTTATCAAAAAATCCTTTGGTTTTTGACCAATTTACCCAGTTTCTCTAGGCAAATCCATGACCAGGCTTTGTAACTTCCACAACCTGCCCCCTGTAACTATTGTTTGTCCTACATCTAAAAATACAAACACAATGGTTTAAAAACAGAAAAAAAAGGGAAATATATTTTAAACAAACATATACATTGGGGTTGTGATGGTTTATCTATTATTCTAGTGGAGGTGTTTTGGTTTGGTTTGTTATTTTTCCTTGAAAATACTGTTAAGTCTTCCATAACACTATTAGTAAATGTAAATCAGAAAACACAAAGCCTGTTTCTTCCCTGCTTTCCACCTTATGGAACCCTGACATAAAATGAACAAGCAGGAGGTGTCAAACACCACTTAATCATGATGGGAGCACAGTGAACTTCCTGCTGAGTGGTGTAATGACTATTCCAGGTGTGCATTAATGGAGAATTAAATGAACATCAGTCCAACACACTTATTTGAAATATCTCTGGAGGGATTTTCTGTTAGCTATTTCTTTGTCATTTTCTCCAAGTATCATTAACACCTATGCTGTATTAAAGTACAGTTTATACATATAAATCTTTATCAGGCATTTTAAGAGAATTGGTGCCAGGTGCATTTCTAAGACAATACCATTTCCACTACCTTTAACAGAAAGGCATTGCCTCAGGTAGCTGTGGGCCGTGACCCGCCCAGCCAGCACCAAGTCACAGTCTGTGTTAAATAATTTGTAATACAAATGATGCTGGGAAGAAAATTATAATCACTATCGTCCACCACAAGTTGGAGTGCAAGGAAAATCCCACAGAGCCCATTCTTATCTATGCTGGATGTATCACCTTCACAATTACTGAAGTAGTAAAATGGACTACTGTTGCACATGGTCAGCTTCACCGGTTCTGAAAACCATGTGCTGGCCAAGATCACAGTAGCTGCTGCCACAGGCAAGCAACATCTATGGCAAACAATTCTTGTGCATTACCATATTTCTCAGCTAAAGGTCTCACTTCATAAACAGCGAACGCTTTTTCAGAGTTGCCAGTGTGGACTTGGGAGGATTGTGCTGATGAAAATTCAAATTCAGCATCCATAGAATGAAACTGGAATTTCAGAACTTAAGGAGAAACTCTTATTTGGCATTATTTAATTTAAGTTCAGTAGAATCCATTTTGGGAAGAAAGCACTTAGGTTACATTTTTAGACAGGTACATACATATGTGTGTGTGTGTAGATATATATCATTTTTATATATATATAAAATTATATTAATTCAACATCTACCTCTGCTATAACAAATGCACACAGTTGGGCTTTTAAATATGCTGATAGATAAAAGACATCTGTTTTACTACATGGCTTGAGTGCTCAAAATATATCTATGTTTTTACCCTGTGTTCATCATTATGCAACCTAAGCGACTGTATGTTTCATTTACATATGACATTTTTGAATGTTAGTATTGAGAAGAACAGAAAAACATGTTTATTTATTCTCAGAAAACTTTTTATGACCTTTAGGGGGCATAGGTCTCTCTCTCATTCTCTCCCCTAGCTTTTAGCAGTGTACGATTTCTTAAAAACCAAAAATGAAAACAAAACCCCTCCTGAGATATTACAGTCTGAAAGCTGCAGATGATTTTATGAGCTTTGTGCATTGATATGCCACAATTGGTGCTACATAGCACCTCCACAGAGTAGTAACAACCTCTTTCTATCACTCTCTGTGAGGATGAAGAAAAACAATGAAAATCACTTTCTTCTTCTCAAGAAACACCACCAACTATTTCTGAAATATTTTCTATTAAAAATATTTAGATTCAACATCTACTCTTTTTGAAGGTAATCTCATTATTCCTGCTTAGTTAATTTTTTATTGCACGGTCTGTAAGGTGTAAAGTGTCAAATAGGTCAGATTGTCCTATAACAACACAGAAGACGTTTGAAAACAGAAGCTAGTTCTGAAGAAGTGACACCACCTCGCTAAGCTTTCTTCTAGGTTAAATCTCACCCAAGTGCTACCTCGGCCTAATCTAGCCTAAATTATGAGTTTGTACATTGTGCAACTCCGGCTTTTCCTGACAGATACCCTTATCTGTAGGGAACTGGAATTCGTAGGGTCTGCTTACAGGTTTTTCTGTTAAATTTAATCTAGGTTCATCAAGATCACCACTTTGTGAACTGACAGGCTACCCTAAAAATGTGCTTTGTCCTCCTTGCAGAAGCCAGTCTGCAATACATTTAGCGTGCCGTTGAATAGCCAGACATATCATGAAAGAATAATAGGCAGTGCCGGAGAGAGCTTCAGGTGATACTGAGACCCATCTGCCTCCTCAAGCTGCTCCTACTTCACTCTTATCACATCTAACTTGTACTTAAAAACTACAAACTCCTTAGCCTCCCTCAGTGACCTACTCCAGTGCTCCAACAGCTCACTACATTATTCATGTAGCCTGTAGAGGCATGGGAGTGATCTGAAGTAATCACTGGCAGGTACAAAAAGTAGCGGGGAAATTGAAATGGAGGTACAGCCAAGTGCTCGCCAGTAGTACACGCAAGGCTTGGAAATTGGACGCCTGTTCTCAGACCCTCTCCTTTGCCTTTCTGTACAGACACAGTCAAAAAAGCCAGCTGGAACAGCCTGCAATTTTATGCAAAATATCGTCTTACAAAATACTGATCTGTCAGACCTCTGTCAGCAAGGCAGACCTCTGCTGCGTCCCCTTGTTCCAAGCCATCACCACATAACAGACTTCAGAGAAAACTGCAGTTTGTAAGAAGTAAATGCATTTTTCTTTGTTCCAGAAAGATGCCGAATAAAAATAATGAAATAATTAATTATAATTAACTGCCAGAGTCTGAGGCAAAACTAACTTGAGGATGCTGAAGTAGAAAGTAAAAACAACAACCAGAAAGTTCATAAAGAAAGCAAGATTTAGGGGGGAAAAAAAAGGTTAATCGAGTCAAATAATCTATCAGTCCCTTTGAAACAATTAACTCTGCACTTACAGCTGCGGTAGGGAGAGGAAGAGACAAGGAATGATCACAAATAAAAAGGAGGAACAAGAAAGAAAACAAATGAATAACTTCTGCTGCTGCAATTTTCCTCAATCCAGGCACTGAATCCAAACCTGAATCCAGATTGGAAAAGAAATCAGTAAGCCAACAGGTCATTAAAAGACAAGGAAGATGCTTTAGATTCATGCTGCTCATTAGAAGTTTACTTTAACTGTTTCAGACTCACACTAGATACAGTCTGAGCTGTGAAAGTAACCCTGCTGTTTACTGATGAAGATCTGTGCCAATCAACTCTGCAAAGGGTGTTTACTGAACAATTTCTTTAACAGATTTGGACTTGGTCTTGAGACTGAAGGAGAAGAATATTGGAAAAAGCAGTGTGACTGCTGGCTTCTGGTGTTTTCTTTTTCTTTGCTTCTATTTCTTTCTTTTGCAAGTTATTAAAGAGTTTCTGAGTTTCCACATTTCTCCTGTTTATGACTATGGAGTTTCTATTCAGAAATTTAGTAAAGGGACAGCATTTGCCTGAAAAATCCATTCTCTGGTCTGAGGGTTTTTTTCTTTTTTTTTTTTTTAAATAAAGAAATAAAAAAGTTGTCTCTATAGATCATCCCAGGGAAAAAAAAGAATCACTCATAATTCTGCAATCTTAACTCTTTTTTTTTCCCCAAAAATAAAACCTGAAACATGTTTACTGTTCTAAAAAAAAAATTGCCCTTTTTTTCACAAGTCAAGTTCATGACATCACCTTATCATAGAAATGGGCCTGAGTTGCAAATGTTAAGTACAGACCCCAAATTTCTGGAAGTGGATTTTTTGCTGGATTTTTTGCTTTATCCTTTTTTTCACATAGATGCCAAATCCATATGGAAATCTTTCCAGAGGTTCCCCCTCTAAATGCAAAGCTGTCTAAGTCATTCAGTTCCTTGCTGTGTTTTGGGTGTTAGTGATGTCTTCATTTACTACAGGAGAAACCAAGAATCCTAAGCTCAAATCTTTGCCAAGTAGAAAGACAACAATATCACTTTAATATATTGTCTTCCATTCGTAGGTCATCTTTTTACATCTGTAGATACAGTCATGTGAATTTGGGCTTTAATAACCTGTCCCGTTTCTATCTTTTGCTTTTCAGTAAAAATAAATAAAAAAATCCCACTATCATTATGTATTAGAAGAAGTAGGATTTAGTAGGAAAAAAAAAGAGTGGAAAAATGGATTGTAAAACTATTAAAGAAACATGAAAGCAAGTGACAGAGAATTATTATCTTGGTCATTTAGAATTTGTGGAGGAAAATTGGTAGAAAGATGTGGTGCATCTATTAATACTTTGGCCTCAGCACTGGTGGTGCAGTAAGGCAGTCAGTTTATATCATAGTAGCTTTCTCTTACTTCCCAGACAAATTCCAGATCCCTGAAAATGTAGGCTCACACAAAGAACTGTTGAAGCAGGCCAACTTCACTACGAAAAATTATTTGTACAAGTTCTCCATGTTTTTGTAAGAGCGTTTGGTGTGGGCACATGATTTTCATCTATCAGCTATGTATACGGACAGGGGTTCCCATAGTGTTAAGGCTCGACCCACTTGGCAAAACTTGTAGTCACTGGCTAAGTGGGTGTTGCCATTTCTCCATGTTTAACAAACCATTTCAAAACTGTAAGAAGAAAGACTACTTAATTTTTATAAGAATCAACAGTGATATCTTTTCCAGACAGATAATTCATCAGTGTGCCTAAGTCTTCCAGGAAAATTTATACTGTCCAATTTAAGTTCAAACCAGCTGCCTTCAGTTTTTCCAGAAGCTTCAGGGTGCTTTTAAACACCTTTTCAAGAGAAAACACATCATCTATTTTCACTGCACTGACTGTATTTGTCAAGAAACAATTTACAGTAGTCATTGTTACAGGAAAAGAGACAAAAGACAGTCCACATGTCAGTGAGGAGAAGCAAATGTCATAGTAAAAGAGGTTGAAACTATCATTTGGCCATGAAAGATTTATTTGTTCAAATACTTAAACAAACAGAGCAACCAAGTTGTATGGAAAGCAACACAGTTCAGACATGTACACCTGTAGGAAGTTTGCTTCTGCATCCTTAATGAAATTATTGTGTCCAAAGATCTTTTTAATAAAATACCTCATATAAGTTTTAATTGTGTCTTAAAGATTTTAGCTGATGTGTATGTAATACTTCACATAGCTCTACCCCGAACAGATGAAAACAGATAACTTTTAGATTGGTAAAATGTTCAAAAAAGGTTCTAGGATGGGAAAAGGCTTTTTGTTTTTTATATCCTTAATTTTAAGGAAAGGAAGACTACTGAAATCCAACTATATATAGCAGTGTCCCTGGGATGAATGCCAGCCAGTGCCTCTGTCTCTTATCTTCTCCTTTGACTCTTAGGGCTTTGGCAGTACGTCTGTGAAGAATTAGTAAGAAACCTAGCGATATCGGTTGTATGCTTTAATCTAGTCTTCTATTTATTTTCCCTGCAAAGTGCTACCTCTGAATCATACCTGTTTTCTCACACTGCCATGGTGGTCCTGGGCTGGTAGGAAAAAATGGTAAGCTCTGTTCTCATTTTATTTTGGCCTACTTCCCTACTCTTAGCAATAAGTTAAGCAAAAACTCCAACATCCGTATCCTTTATCCTTTCCCCCATATACTTTCTGAGATATTGATCCTTTTAAAAACAAAGAGAGAGAAAAGAAAAACCTCGGTTTAAAATTTTCAGAATCAAAAAAACCTCCCTGTCTCCTGTAATAAATCATTTGAATACAAAAACTTCCTCAAGGTATCAAAGTATGCGATGCTGAAGAAAGTTAGTATATGAGCATCCTAAGAAACAGTCTATAAAACAAGGTATTATGTTCATTGAGCATCACTCTCAGTAAAAAGAGTTTTAAACTAAGTCAGTAGCAAATGGCAAAACTGGCATAAAGTCTGTCTAACCACACACTTTTTAAACTTGGAATACAAAACCTCAGTTTTCTCCAAAGAATAAAAACATCAGTACAATTTTGTTTAATCTGATAGCAGTAAAGGTGCTGTTGGTCCCTAACCACACACATAGTAAAAGCAGCTGAAACTGCAATACAGCTTTGCAAAGAAAAGCACTAGTGTTTCTGTGTTTCTATGAACATCTACCCTGAGTCCTACCAAATGTAGGCCTACAGAGCTGGAAGTGACATATATTTTTGGGAAAACAGTTGTTCTGTACTATAGGAACATGGTGTGCTTTCAGGAGAAACTAAGGTAGACATGGGATTGCTAGAGACTATCTGCTCAAATATCCTAATATCCCATTGCCACAGGTAACCTAGATAATACAAAAACACAGGTAATACAAAACAAACGTAATCTGGTCTAGAAGAACAGGGAAAGAGACAGGACATAGGTGGTTGCATCAGCTGTGACATGAAGAAGCTCTGAGCTGGAGCTGGCCTGAGCTGGGGAATCCACACATCACAGCAGTGCTTTGGAAGCCACGTTGTTTCATGTAGGCATATGAAATGAAGGGTCTCTGCATGGATAATCCAAAAACCCATATGATCCCACCCTAAAGTAATGCAGACTTCACTATAATCTTCCCAATAACGATGGGCTTAATGATGGATTTCCTTCAGAGTACCTCAGGAAGGCCTAAGAAAGCTCTCAACTCGAAACAGCCTTGATCAGTGCTCTTGATTTTGTTTCCATCCTTAAAAATGCAGGTTTCAGAGAAGGTTAATTTTGAGTGAGTTTAACTGGGAGCACTTCAGTGTCTTCAGTGAAGTTCAGCACATTTACAAGAGCAGAGAACTTGGTCATCGAACACAGATCAACAACTCTTGTGCAAATGGAAAATATTCTTCACTAATGTATTTTTTTTTAATATAGCAGCCTTCCCTGTCCCTTACTTATGTAGCTGTAACTGAATTCACAGGGAAGAATTTTTCTTTACAACTGAGAAAGCTAAGACAATTAGAAAACGAAGACTGCTTTTCCAGAAAGTTGGTCATAAATACTGCAGTGTGACAGTTCAGAGATCCTTGGTGGAAGCTCTTAGAGCAACTCCCCGGGGAACCCTCTCAGAAAATCAATAAACCCCTTAATCCTCAGAGGTAACTGTATGAAAATCGCTGGATTTTGAAGATTGTAAAGATTCTCATTCCATTTATTATTCTTTTGAAGGCCTTGTTTCCTCTCTTTCCCATTTCCCAAGTTTCAAGGAAGGGACATCAGAAGGTAAAGTAGTACATTGCATTCTACTAAAATACTGTTTTCTGGAAGGCTTCATATAAAACAGGCAAGAACATATTGTCAGCAACAATATCCTAACAACGGACACCGTTATATGTTCATTCCCTTGGCTTTCCCCTTTATGTAGCCATGTTCATCTGCCAACCGGCTATTCAAAAGGGAAAATTCATTAGAATATGCTTTAATATGTATCCACTGAGATCACATTCATTACTATTCTTGGTAGCTTTTTCAGTAATATAAATCAGACATCATGCTGACTTACCCTTCTCCATTATGCTTGGGGGTCTATTGTATTATTAAAGCAGAGGGGAATAGTAAAACCACACCTATTTTACTGTTCATATAAAATATTGATCTCTGTTGGATAAAGGTTTTCATTTTTAATGCATTACACAACATTCCTGACTTTAGTGGTGGAGGTTACAATTTAGGTTATTTGAATTTATTTATATTTTTCATATAAAAAGAGATTTTCTCTTTGGTTTCTGTAAAAACAAGCAAAACTGTTGAGACGTCTACATCTTCTGGGGTCAATAAAGAGCCAAAATGTTTAATAACAAATGCAGTTTTCATTTCTTAACTGGTATATTGGTAAGTACAGTTCTCCAATTTCCAGGTACAGGGAGGTACCTTAGCTCCATTCTGGAAAAAGATACAGGTATGCACCATTTCCCAGGAGTCTGATTTCTGTAGGAAGGTACATCAACATCTCCAAGAGATCCCCGGGATCAGGGGATCAAGCCTATGAAGAATGCCAATGAGGTCATAGCCTCACTCAAGTATAATTCTCATAAAAAGTATATCCTGGGGTTAGGAGACTTCAGCCCTTCTTTCTGACTCTTTTTCCTCCTCTGATTTTTCTGACTTTTTTTCCCTTTCACATTTGATCTTTTGATTTAGAGCTGGTACTTGATATATGTTAAGGACAGGCCTCTTTAAAAAAAGGCAAAGGCGGGAAAAGGGCGCGGCAAGGCGCGGCAAGGCGCGGCGAGGCAAGGAGAGGCAAGGAGAGGCGAGGCGAGGCGAGGCAAGGCAAGGAAAGGAAAGGAAAGGCAAGGTGCTGTACCTTGCCGCAGTTCTTACATGCAATTTGTGCACACAAGGTTTCAAAGGCTGACAGTGCATTTTTTTAAAGAATTGCACAGCAATTCAGAAGGGAATTATAAAAAAGGTAATGTTACTATTGATTTTTGTTAATATTGTCAGCAGTCCTTGAGTGAAGGCACAATAAATCAGGTTATTTGTTTATCACTAATTTTACTAAAAGATTCTTTACTCCCCTTTGGTTTTGTTTTTATCTTTTCCTTGACCCTTTCTTTCTCACAATCCTAAACAACTGTTTTTTTCTAGGCATTCTCCTTCTTTTCTATTCCCGTATTCCCAAAACTTCATTTTTTTTCTCTTATGTTGCTTAAAGCAGTCACTAGTGGGAGAACTATTCAATAAATTAAGTGAAATGTCTGTAGATATGGATTACCTGAAACAGTGTAAATAAAATCAGACCCAGCAATGTTCAGAAGAAGTACAAACTAGATCAAGAGGGAACTCAGCACAACTTTTGTAGAAAAACAGTATACAATGCTGCAGTTAATAGCTGTTTTGGAGAGGGTGGGTTTATGAGATGCAGATGGTTTTGTGTGCTCTAAATTTCAAATTGTCAGAAAGCCTATGCAAACTTTTCTCCAATTCAGAAACGTTTTTAAAAGAGAGGAACGTCTGTAAGACAGCATTGCACCTTCGCACAAATGCTTGGTGGCTGTGTGTAGAGAAACCTGTTGAAGTACTATGAGTGACAGGTAATCTGTGTAGTAATGTCATATGTTTGACTAAACTAGAAATTCAGTCCTCGGTCAGGGCCAGAGCCCAGCTTTTCTGAACACCGTGCAAGCACCCAGGCAAGAAGCCCTTGCCTCTCTGTGCTTGCAGCTGAGGGCACCTGTATTCCCTGCTTCTCTCACATAGCTTAATGATGGAATGAGTTAAATGATCCCACTTGGCAACCGGACCACAGATGCAGAGAATCTACTGAAGGCAATGATAAAAACCCTCATACTGTAATGTGCCCCTTGTAACTCATTCCTGACATCCTGATCAAGCTTTTGAAGCCTTTATGCGTTACAGGCTCCCATTCAGCCAACATCAGACAAACGCCAGGAATCAAATTATAAAAATGTCAAAACAAATTACGGGTCTGTAACCCATGACTGAGTCTATCGATAATAGATAATGACAAGCAAGGACTTAAAGCTAATGCTCGTGGAGAATTGGCCTCCTCTGTGTATTCTGTTTGTTTTCTCCATTAGTTTTTCCATATTTACGTGCTCCCTTTATGTGGCTTGCTCATCTGTGCATTATGAGTGTAGGCTGTGGGCTCTCTAGGGTGAGGCTACCTTTATATGAAACATAGCGGAGTAGGGTCTAGCTAGGATTTGTAGTTGTACTGCAACAAAAATAAACGTGATTAATAAAAGGATTTAATTTTATTGAACTTCTCCAACTTAAGAACCAAGAAAATGATTTAATAGGCTATTCTGTTTATCAAATGTAGTATAACCACAGATATATTTTTTTTTTCCTCTGACAAGTATATTCCTATATATGCCAGGATTCTAGAAAGACCACGGACAGGTATTTTGGATTTCTTCATGTTGTTTAATGTGTTCAACCCAGTGGGATAAAAGGAATTTTTAAATCCTACAATATATGTCTGGTTCTTTACATAAAACTAAACATCATATAACTGCATCTAAGGAATTTACAAGGTAAGTGGGAGTTTCAGAAACTTGTTCTGAGACAAAGCTGTCACGTTAGGAGAGAAAGATAGTTCAGTGCACACATATGTAGCGGAAATGGGACGGTACATCTGGAATATGTCTTCGTGATCATTACAACCTGAAATACCACTTCTGTATTGACTGTGTGAAAAACCCTATAACATCAAAGTATGCTTTGGGAGAAGATCATCGCTCGGAAAGAATAGCTTACTGAATATGGAGTTTAAGTTCTAGAAAAAAATGGCAAGATGAGAAAGGAAATCCACAATACCTTGTAATGTACTTAGATCACCTAATTAGATCACCTAAACATCCCTTCTCTTCAGAAATAACCCCTTTTGAATTTGAATAGGCTTGATTTGCCTATACCGACTACCTTTATTCCCTTTTACTGTATATTCATCATAGTCATCATTTCTATTTTTAAAAAAACTGACATGGAAGAGCCTGGTAATGATATGTTTAATTTGCATTTCATATTTTTTACAGTGCCCTTCTTGCAGAGCATGATTTTGGAAAAGAGGTTGGTGGAGAGCAGGTCACAAGTGCTCTGGGACAGGCCTGAGCAACTCCAGCACAATGGGTTCTCTTTGGGGGCAACGGTAATATAAATAATAATAAAATGCTAACAATTCTGCCTGCCAGGCTTCCTTCTTCAGGACATTACTGCAGAGCATCTGAATGTGCTTTGACCTGGCCAATGCCTTTTGCTTCCCTATTCTGGGAACTATTTGTTCCTTCCTACACATTTGTGACTTTCCATTAAGAGAGACATTAAATGATGGAACAGATTTAACCTTACTTTTGGTCAGCAAAAGTCAATGAATTGCTGAGATTTCTTTTTAATTCTTGGTTTCACAGAAGCTTCAAATCTGCCAAGAGAAAATACCATACAAATCTTTCCTTCTGAAATCTTGGGAAAGCCATACCTTTAGTCATTTACCTAAGTGTTAAGAAACCATCCAGATGCGGTTGCCGTAAAATTTATAACCAGAACCTAACTTTAATTAAAACCTTACTGCAACAACAGAGAAACAGTGGGCTTTTCCAACCAGCCAAGTGGAATCTGCGCATTCTGGTTTATAATTCAATTTTTATAGTGCCCTTTTCAGAGGAGACTCTCTTCTCTTTCCTGTCTGTCTTCGATTATTGCTGGGCTGGTGCCACTCTCGTGGTCTGTGTGCTGCAAGACCAAATCTGCATTTACGCAACACAAAAGAGCTGGTCCAGCTCCTCAGTCACTGCAGACTTGCATCTGACAGCACTCTGGAAGCACAGACCTTGCACAAACTGCCAATAAAAGCCAACCTTCCCAACTGCATTCCTTTAAAAGCCACTATTGTTCTCATTCATGACTGAACAGCTCAGCCTTCATTTCAAATGAAAAAAAGAAGTCCAGGCTACATTGAACAACTTCCAGACGTTTCCTCCACCCTCGGAGCATTTCAATCCTATCATAAGGTTTTTGTGTGTAGTGCCCCTGAAATGGGTATGGTTGTTATTATTCTCTCCGATAGGACAAAATCACTCCAATTAATGCCAGCTCAATATTTCTTTAATCGTTTAAAAGAAAGTTTCTGTATGTATTAACATGCAGAATTGGAAAGGCAGAGTAGTAAATACACACAAGGCATAATTTTACTGGCAGACAAATAGGTGATGGATTAAGTCTGGTGATAGATACCTCAGCTTCTTCGGTAATAAGCCATTTTCATTGTGATCCTACATTATTTTTCTAAGTCACATTCTGGGCTTCAAAACAACGCAAGAGGTTAGAATTTATTTCATTTTACTCAGTGTTATGCTAGAAAAACAATCAGCTCCAGGAAGGTGTCATGAATAGAAGTGTTTTTAACACAAAGACATCTAGATAGCCCTTTTCACCTATTTCTTGATTATGTTTCTTAATTTATCCCTTTACTGTAATTACTACCTAAAAATGTGCTACCAACTTCCAGTGTGCTAGAAACCAAAAAAAGCATGGTCCTTATGCAGGAGACATAGCGATCTAAAATTCAGGGCAACTGGACAGTTAAACTGGTGAGCTATTAAAAAAAACATCTGCCAAAATAGATATTAAAAAGCATAAAGTTGTATTTTACCTCATCTGCTTTCATTTTTTGACACATTTATATTAGGAAAAGAAAAATAGGGATATAGATTATTTATATTCCCTGATATAAATTTAGATTTGATACATATAAAATAAAATAAAACTGCAGTGAACCAGCAGAGATGGAAATGCTCAATATCCATGGGCAGGTCAGATGATAGACTTTGGTGCTTTGCTTCCCATTGGAACAGGGAACAAAGCACTGAGGCCTCCCTCCATAGCACAAGGGAAAAATTAGGTAGATTCAAATACAATTATTTAAAAAATCCAACCCTGTGAGTAGGAAAGCATTTACGGGAAAACGCTAAGTAGAAGGGCGTCTTCAGTCCTGCATTCTGATGCTTAAGTGCCTTTTACTGTGAGGAAAACCCCTTAAAAACCAGAAGCCTCTGCTAAAGGTGAGTCCAGGCACAGTTTTTCATTAAGCATGGCCCATGGAGGATATAAAGAAAGAAAGTTTCTGTTGAGCACACTCCTGGACAGACTTAATCCCTCGGTGTGGGAGCACTGTAAGTCTCCTTCCACCTGGAGGGATTCAGACCCAAAGTTCCCATGAAGCCGGGGTGGGAGCACGCCTCAGGCCCCCCAGTGAAGCTGTGGATAAAAATCACTTAAAGCGTACTCTAAGAGGAAGCGTGGAGAGATACAGTGAAAAGTGTGAATCTATACACACTGACTATCATGTTCAACTGGGAGGCAGGAGAGCAGTAATTGATTTATTTTTTGGATCAGGTTGCAAAGTCAAATCCATATCCACAGCACAGAGCACTCCTAAGAAATGCACAGACACCTGAGCAGGAGATCCGTACAGCCCTGGATGGTGAGCTACTTGAGCTACCTAGTAGTGAAGGCCAACACTAAGGAGTTGGCCCATTGGGACATCATGTTCTCTCAAAGCATCAATGTTTGTGCCAATGAACAGGGCACCTGCCCCAGCTATCTCTGGGATCTCTTTTTTTTTTTTTTAATTAGCTGCCTGAAATAAACCCTTTTTACACAAAGTGAAGGAACTAGCACCCCTGATATCTAATGGTCTGGTGGTTCAGCATTTACATGGGAAGTCATAAAGAAGGATAACCTTGCGGACCAGCTTCCTTCCATAAAAGCAGATAAACTGGGTTCCATTCCCAATTTACTTTAGTATTAAAGCATTTTATACACAGTGTAAATAGCATTAATTAGTGAGCAGGAGAGGACTTTCCTCAGTGGTACCTCTACTGGAGAGGAGGTGATGTTGGTTCAAATCTTGACAAGCATATAAGAAACTGAACTGTATCCTGCACAAATTGGATTAATTTTTTCTCCACTGACATATTGGGAAAGTAAGGAGCCACTACTTTGGGTACAGCCTTATTTAGTCTAGATACTCAACACAGCTGTAAAACCTGTCCCTTGGACAATATTACCTGGGGGTGTTGGTTGACAGCCGGCTGAACATGAGCCGGCAGTGTGCCCAGGTGGCCAAGAAGGCCAATGGCATCCTGGCCTGTATCAGAAACAGTGTGGCCAGCAGGAGTAGGGAAGTGATCGTGCCCCTGTACTCGGCCCTGGTGAGGCCGCACCTCGAATCCTGTGTTCAGTTTTGGGCCCCTCACTACAAGAAGGACATTGAGGTGCTGGAGCGTGTCCAGAGAAGGGCAACGAGGCTGGTGAGGGGTCTGGAGAACAAGTCTTCTGAGGAGCGGCTGAGGGAACTGGGACTGTTCAGCCTGGAGAAAAGGAGGCTGAGGGGAGACCTCATCGCTCTCTACAACTCCCTGAAAGGAGGTTGTAGTGAGGTGGGTGTCGGTCTCTTCTCCGAAGTAACAAGCGATAGGACGAGAGGAAATGGCCTCAAGTTGCGCCAGGGGAGGTTTAGATTGGATTTTAGGAAAAATTTCTTCACCGACAGGGTTGTCAAGCATTGGACCAGGCTGCCCAGGGAAGTGGTTGAGGCCCCATCCCTGGAGATATTCAGAAGACAAGTAGACGTGGTGCTTAGGGACATGGTTTAGTGGTGGACTTGGCAGTGTTAGGTTTATGGTTGGACTTGATGATCTTAAGGGTCTTTTCCAACCTAAATGATTCTATCATTCTATGATTCTAAAAACATACTGATTACTGTGTCCTGCTGGGACAGTCACCGACTAAATGTACCTACACTGGTTTGGCAGTGGAAGCTACGTGCCTATGAGATAAGGTGGCAGCGGAAGGAGAGTTTTGTGCATGTCACAGGCACATGATGCTGATGTAAATTCCTTCATGGTAAGGAGATGCAAGTTGGCTGGGAAAATCTGTACCTAATGGGATGAATAAGATCTGCTATCCTAATCTCTCCAAAAGAATAATATAGTAAAGCATTGTCTATCTCCATCTAAATTTAGCATGAGGGATCCTCATTGTTTTTTTTTAGTGGATTAAGTTACCTTATCCAAACATCCTCTTCCCTCTCACTGTTTCCTTCCCTATTGCTTGTTTCTCCTCTACAGCTGCGAGGAAGCACCTCTTGGTCCCACAGGACTGTCTACCGAGTCACATTGCACTTGGCCAGTGCCCCTCACCCCAATTCGAGCCAAACACGCACATCTTTGAGGTGCCAGAAGCCTAAAATATATGGACAATGGTAAATAAAGATTAGGCACCAGGAAGGGAGGAGAGAGGGAGGAAGTCCGTCATGAAATAGTGAGCTATTTCCATTCCTCCATTCCTCTCCCTGTTATCAGGAAGAAGGAGAGATGCTCAGAGCAGTTTCTCATTCAATACAAGGCTCTCATGCCTTGTATTGCTAGGAACGGGTATCTGATAAATGTAGAGCTCCATTTCCCTTCCTTGCCACCCGTGCCCAGGCTCTCCTCTAGGCGCTAGAAGGGAACAAAGTCCCTTTCTCCCTGCTCCCCTTCCTCCCCGAACAGACGTCCCCTGGCCACTCTTCTGTTGGAGCTCTGACTAAGGCTCCCAGGTCACCAGCGCGTGCACGGGACTGGCCTCTTTCAGAAATACCTGGTGATACGGGGCCAGCTGTTGTGCACACAAAACCCTGGAAGGTCCTAATGTGTTCAGCATGTGCAGGCTGATTAAGCTCTGACTACAGGGAAACATATCATCATCTGCATATAGTTGGAGGTAGTAAGAAGAGAAGTTATTAAACATGGTATGAGGGAGTTTATTAGGAGTAATACGATGGAACTGAGAAAGCAAACACTTGAACATATGGAAAAACTGCCTGACAATGAGATCAACCCTAAGCACGAGAGGCTAGCATAAGGAAGTGGTAGAAACCACATTTAAAATTAGACTTAACACTAGAAAATGTGCTGTGGGGAACACGCCTGCCCTGGCAGAGAGATGTGCAGACTGATCGAGTAAATCTTTTCTCTCTGCACCTAGCATTCCCGGATCTGAAAACAGGTCCAACAGCAACAGACCCAGACTCCACATTTTGAGACTTCATGCCGTCTCTGCTGTGATCAGCAGAAAAATGTTATCTTTAAATATGTTACCTGCTACTGGAAATTGTTGCTGAGCTGAAAGTCACAGACAAGATAGGGAAAACAAACAAGGGAGATGAGGCTGTCTTTGCAATGATAAAGGCCAAAGAGGACTTTACCAGTACTGTAATAGTTATTTATTTCCAGACTTGACATCACCTGTGGCTTTGTCTAAAGATTTTATTACGCATCTAGCATTTTCTGGATGGAGAGGGGTGTGAAAGGAAACTAAGATGTGTGAGATTAAAAAAGAAAGTCCTTAAAATTATGTCCAGGGTGTAGGAAGTGCAGGCAATGTGTTTTGCCTTTTTTGCTTTCAGCGTAAGGGGAAAAGAGCTGTTGGGAAAGTCTGGCTTGGTTATTTTTACAGCTACACGACTATTGCTAAACACCGCGTGTAGACACCGCTGACCGGCAATACCCACCCACCACCTACGTATTTATTGTGAAACCAAGGCAATAGCAGAAGGCACCAGTGCTGCTGTTATCAAGCCAGCTGGGAATACCAGCAATCCTCATGTCCTCCCAGCAGCCAGGCGATTCTGCAGCTCCAGCTAGGCAGCGAAATCTCGGTTCTCAGATGATACGACAGTGCATATATGGGTCTAAGGCGGCTTGAATTAACTGTCAGACATTGCCTCAGGACACAAAGATGCATAGATTTTTCCATTCTCCTTTTCTGCAATCTCTCCGCTTAATCCCCCACAGCGGTTTCAGTGAAACCCGATAGGTCACAAGTGGGTTTCTTCCTACAACTCCTGTTTTCTTCCTATGCAGACGGTCTCAAATGGAGCAGCTAAATCAGGTTTAAGCGTCTGGCACGCAAATACCAGAAAAGAGCAGAGGTTTGTGTGGATATATTAATTGGCATATTGCTTTTCATGACTGAATAATGCTTTTTAGGAGGTAAACATGGAAATGGCTAAAGCTATTGTTGCAACTTGGTGTTTTTGGAGGTTATTCTGGTTTTAGGACTAGAGATTTATATTTTTAGAAAAAATATATCTCTTGCTCTATTTTATGCTATGTTGCAGTTTTACACGCTCATATATAGACTCTGGGGGTGTCTTCGGCCTCTTGTACAATTTTTATGTACAAATCAAGAGTATTTCACTGTGTAAACACACACCCAAATGAGGCAAATAGAACCATATCTGTTCCCAGCCACCTGCTTTATCTCAGAGTCCCTACAAAGCAATTACGCAGCTGAATATGTTGTCTGTGGAATTTGATGCTTTTTCATTACAAAATCTTGGCTAAGAAATTCTGAGTTTATATTTATCATTGTTACTTTTACGGACTTTGGCAGCATTACACGAGGAAATCAAGTAAGGTCAGTTTTATTATTTCATCCAAATGATATACTTTTTCATCATGTGGTTTGTAGAAAATATTGTAAGTAAAATGCTGTGGGGAGTTGATGGAGTACTCACTAATCAGTATATCCAAAAAACAATGGCAGATGGATGCTAAAAAACATTCAGAAAATGGTCTTAAGAATTCTGAAGCTGTGTAACTTCACTGCTGTTAAAAAAATCAATATTTGCATTAAACTCAAACATTGTTGTTCTTGATAATACTTCTACTCAAATACATACATAGTCAAAAGAAAATCAGGAAATACTACAAGTTTGTGTTTGCTCTCCCGTAAGTGAGCGAAAAGACCAGTGTGAGTTTACCTCATTCTTTTGAGTTATGCTTTCTGTTGGCCTGTAAGTGCAATGAAGTTGTCTTCACTACCACGCAATCTGAAATACTTTTTTTCATCTACGTTCCATATCTGGCCTTTGATGTAGGTGACAGGATGTGAAACGGGTTCCTCTTAACCACTGCAGAACACGTTCTTAGAAGGTTGTCAAGAGTTACCTCAGCTGCCCTGAAGTCTTCGGTGACTCAACTCCATCATACTTCTTGCTTTTCATTCTAACATAGATGTATGTGAACAGAAGCTACACGGTGCCTTTTTTCCTGCTGTGTTCCTGTGTCACCTGGTATTACCAAGGGATCGGTTAGAGAAGAAAAAGGCTTTGGAGGTCAGGAGTCTTGGATGGCAGGCTAAAATTAAACATTTAATTGAGTGACCCTCAGCAAGACATTTCATTCTGCACATCAGTTTTCCCTCATGGCTGTCATTTGTAATATCCAGGACACTGAGATTTCTGGGTGGGTGGCACTGTTACTAATTATTTGCATGACTCACATCCAAGAGCCCTGGTCACAGAGTCAACCCATCTGCATTGAACATAGTACAAAACTGACAAACACACATATACAGATTGTAAAATCGTGTGTTAGGGACGAAGTAACAATAATCCATAACGCAAACAAAATTAACATTAGCTGTCTTTCATGACTCTTGCACTAGAAAATCCTGAAGGATGCAGAGCTTTGAAAATGAGACAAATAGATGAAACATCTACTAAAAATGACTTAGTCACAACAAGTTCCCTGCTTACCAGCAGATTGTTTTGAGAAGCTGCTCTCTGGAATATTTGAGGCAAAGCAGCTGTTTCCAGCTACCTCCCTCCACAGTGAGCTCTGCATAGAAGGCGTACGGTGAGGATATGTGGAGGCAGCTAGCGCCTATATGATGTCACCCTGAAGCGATCTAACATCTGAGTTTTGTTTCATTTCATAAGGCTCTTTTTCATTAACAAAGCCAAATGTCATATTCCGTTATCCTAGTCCTTTCCACAAAAGGATTATAGCTGTCTAGTTTATCAGGGTTCATTTTTTTTGCTAACAATGCCCACATTTCCTTCTCTTTACAGTGTGATAAGACATTAATCTTGATTTTCTACTAATCAGTCCAAGGGTTTTAACACTTAATTCTTTATGTGTAGAAAGCAAAAGAACTGTCAGCATGATATAATTAAATTCTCTCTCATTGACCCTTAAAATCTTTAACCGTACCTCTTGCAGTCACATAATTACAGTAAATTGCAAGGAAAGCGTCCAAATTCAGTCAGATCTCCTAAATAATAACTGCATTCTGCATTCCTGAACCCACAGCTGCTAGCATTGCTGTCGAGAAGTATTTAAAGAACCTTGAAAGAGTAACAACTATATAACCATAGCAATACTAGGTAGAAAATCCTACTTACCTCATTGGTGATTTGTTAGATATTGGAGACCTCACTGCAAAATGTTTTGATTTTCTGTTCAGAATACCGTATCTAGGATTTAATCAAAATAATTTACTAGATATTGTCTTTCTGATCTACTTTCTCAGTAACCAAATCTACGTAGACAGATATCAATTACAAATGTTTCTGATTAGAGATATTCAGGGAAGTATCAATGTCCTGGACCACGAGTTTCAGAAAAATGAATACCATCTCAGGCCATTTAAAGTAAGATTCAGGAACAGAGATGTGAAAAATTAAATATCAAAGCCAGCTTTAAGACTGTCTGTCATTCTCACATGCACAGAAAGGACGTCAGGGTACTGATTGAGTCCTCAGACAGTCCACCGATTATGTCTGAGATAGTGCCACCTGATATTACGGTCGCGGACATCCTAAACTAAGATTTTTCTTTTTTGGTGTTTAAGATAACTAACTCGCAGTTTGAATCCCTATATATATATTGGATTGCACGGACAATTTTGTACTGAAAAAAACAAGGTTTTTATTTACTCAAATGTTCTCTTTCACAATGCAAAACTCCCATGCAGTGACAGCCGGGATCACCATACACACAACCCCCCCTCCCCCAAATATGATTATTTAAAATAACTCTGAGAAGACACTGGTTTGCCACCTGTATCCTCTGCTGGTCCATTTCCTGGCTATTGATCTACCAGAAATTCCTTCCCTCTCCGAGTCCTCCGTGCAGGACTGACCATGCACAACTAATTCACTGAGCAAGTGAAGGGGAGAATCTTTATTTCAAGGGACCTCACTGATGAGCAAGAGCAGCCACCCTTCTGATTCACACCAGCAAAGCTCTGTTCTCCTTAAATCCAATTTCCCTAGACTTTTCCTGCTGATCAAAGTATTGCTCAGTGATAATGCGGAGCAGAAATGGAGGTGTCTTGGCTGCTGGATGCAGACATGACAGCACTCAAGGTTAACAGATGTTTTTGCTTTATCAGAAAATGATCTCAGCTTCCACCCCTTAAATTTCTCATGCTAGAGGAAAATCAGACCAAATCAATGGAGCAGATATCTGAGGAGTGGGAGGAGAGCTCTGTTTCCTTTAACCTAGGCACCATCAGGAGCCCCATCCAGCTCTGGCATGTCCATCTCCCCTTACTGCTGTGAGCGTTTAGGACGGGCGAAAGCCATTTTCCTCTCTGCCTTAACTCCACAGTGTGTTCAGGGCAGTTTTCAAGGCGATTATATGCTTCCCCAGCCAGACATAGCAGCTGGGCCTGGGGCCAGGAGTCCGGCTCATTGTCCAGAAATTTGATTCTGATTTGGACTTTGTGATGGGTGAGGGAGCTGCGCTGAGCTTCCTCAGGGAAGAAAGGAGTTTGGCCAAAGCCTTTGTAACACGATGCAAGTGTAAACCCCAGAGCTGGAGAACATATAGCGATAGAAGGAACTTTGGCCAGCCTCATTTATATCACTTGCAGCACTGCTACAACTTGCAGCTGTACCATGACTGTATTGCATGTAAATGCTGATAGATCATCACTGTGTTCACAGCCATGAAAGGGCACAGGAACTCTTCGACATATGACCTAGAGTGAATGGTTCGCACTGACCTCACAGCTGTTTGCCCCCACTTTGGAAGAGGATTAAAAATACACAGAGAGCAAGGAAAGGGTGTCCGTGCTGGTATCCTGCTTGTGCGGGGCCCTCCCCCTTGGAAACTGTAAGTGTGGGAGAGCAGAGAGGCAGGCAAGCTTCCCTTCCACGAGCACCGGCTCTTTGCAGACTTGGTGGGATCTTAGGTGGATGGGGACAGTGAAACTCAGTAAGTCAGGCTAACAAGGCTTGGCAACACCGCTGTAATTATTCAAGCTGCTTGCATTTTGTTTATTTTCTTGATTGTTATATGATTATATAAGCAATCTGTTTTTCATTATTTATTCCTTATCCTTTCAATTTCCTCAGGAAAGAAAGGAACAAAAGAAATTTAATAAGCAAAGAAAGGCACCTGAACTATTTCCAAGATCTTCTGTCATACAGGCTCAGGACTAGAAAGAGAGTAAGTTCTCGAGTGTACAATTACAAACTACAACTACTACAAAAGTAGTTAGGATGCTGAGAAAGCAGGGATATGTGCTTCCCAGTTTGACTGGTTTACATTGCATAGAAATAATCTCGGGTGCAGAGGTGAAGCCCAAGACTCCCTACCAGGCTGCAAAACCCTAAGCTTTTGCTCTTTCTCATCCATTAATACTAGATCCTTGCCCCTGTAATATCACATTGCTTCAAGAAAAGGCATGCTCAGGTGCTCTGTGTGAAATCAGAGCTGAGAAAGTAAACAGTGGTCTCTGAACTTCTGTTTTCATTTTTTGGGCAAGTAATGACTCTAATTTACAAAAGATGACAGTAGCACCATTTTCTTGGGAGACTGTGCTTTCATGGTTACCTGTGCCAACCTGTAAGACAGGATTTGAGGCTTTCACTCAGTCAGACAGAGACATCTTGTGAGTGTGTCTGTATGTCTGCCTAAGCTCAAGAAAGGAGAGGAAGTTCAGCCCGACAGCTGTATGCCTATTATTTCTAGCAGGAGCACTTACTTGCTTTTTCAGATATACACCTAATTTTTGCTGGTTTGCCAATCCTCCAGTAATTCTTATATGTGAGTAACTGCGTGCCCCATTTTGGCACTTCTCCTAGGGCCAAGAAGCACAGGTTTAACTGTGCTGGCGCTGCGAGCGGGCAGAGCGGCATTTCGGAGAATTGGGACTCTCCTCAGTCACAGAAATCTCTAGGAAATTCACAGCTCCACATCTGCAGGTTGAGTCTTTTACCAGAGTTATCCTCTCAGGAATCACACATCTCTTCTCACACCAGTGGGATCATGACCTTGTAGGGTCCTAAAAAAAAAGGATCTTTCTTTTTAATTTGCCGGGATCAGACAGGATCTGGTTAAAGCTCTAGGTAGGATATGACATTTTATGCTTGAAAAAAAAGACCTTTATGTAGAGCAAGTACAAGGTCTGGATTCATTTACACAGTAAGAATCTAGATCACTCTCTTTCTAAGCTTATCCCATTGGATTTTTGAATCTCATTTTAAAATCTTTCAAATAATTGCCCTATAATTTATGTTGATCTTTGCTTCACTCCTCCTGACCCGTACTGCTACCACCAGACTATCATTCTGCAAACAAGCAGGCTCAGCAGTTCTTCTGTAGGAAGGCCAGAAAAGGGATACAGAGATGGAGCAGGTAAGAAACAGAGCAGAAACTAAGGACTCCCACAGGGGTTTTGTTCAGCTAACAGCAAAAGCTAGTTATTAGTAATTAGCCTGCAAAACCAGTTGCCTGCTTACCCCCTACTATAATTTTTCTAGTGCTTTCTCCATCTCTGGCAACAGAAAAAGAGTCAGTACCCCTGGATCTAAATAATTGTCTCTTCCCTCCCACTACAGTATTTCTACATAATTTTATCCCAAGAGTACTGAAAAAAATAAATTCTCACATGGCAATCAAAGCTCTTACGTACAGGAATGTACTGCTAGGCAAAGGTACCAGGCAGACACATTTACCCATAGGGGATGCAGCACAGGTAGCAATAATATAGGGTGTCAGTATAAAAAATTACTACAGCTAATAAGATTAAGCTATCTATTTATACTAGAAAACAAACTCAAACTTCCAGTTCTGGTGCTGCACAATGGATAACTGATGTCTAATAAGTAGGCTGGGTTTTCACAGGAAAATCTGTGAGAGTGAAGGAGAGAAGGCTATGTTATTATGTATGTAACTACAGTAATATATGTGTTTATTTAATTTATCCACAATATAATAAAATAATATCCATTAAAAGTGACCAAAAGAGAGAGGACTGCAAGGAGAGGACAAACAACAGCACATTTGCAGCCTCTAAAGCTAAAGAAGCCTGGGGTTCCCAGCAGGGCAATTAGCTTTGCTAAACTGATAGCTGCGGCCACCAGAAACAGGAGCCCTTCCTGCTGAAGTGAACGGGATTACACTGCTGCGAATCTGGGTGGGGTGAGACAAGCCTGTCCTCGCTCCCCTGCTCCCCTCGGGAGAAGGGGATTTCTCTGCAGACCGACCTGCGCCGTAAGAACAGGCCTACTCCTAGGGAGCAGCATGCTAAAAACACTTTAAAAATATTTTTCCTTTCTAAGGAGGTTGCTTCTTCATCCAAGAACAGGCAAATGTAATCTCTCCATTCAAGTCCTTTCAGCCTCACTCCTTTTTAATTCATTTTGGCTTTGTGACAGCTTCCCTTTCCTACCCCGTTGCTCTTTCAGATCTCACCTCTTCCCCCAGCTAGCTGTCAAAGCTCTGCTTTCTCTCTCTGGCTGCTATTTAACATCTTTGTGCAAACCCCAGACCACAGGCTCTGCCCGACAAGTCTTTGTTTTTCCTTTTCTTCCCACTGGATCCTGCTTACAGACTCTCATCTTACTAAAATACAATGGAAAAAGACCACTCCTTATTTTGGCTCCCATATTTATGCTACCGTTATAGGTCTGCTGAAAGACAGAAGAGACGTGTGGGTGTTTGGGTTTGCGCCTTGCACGGCGGGATGCTTCGACACCTCCACCGCAATTGTACCTCCTAAAAATGCCCTTTCGGGCTGCGTGCTTGCAGTTAGCGGGTACCGACAGGTGGAGGCAACTGCTCTGCGTCAGCCGGCAGGTCCCTGTCCCTCTGGTCGCGCCTCCCCACACCGCGCTACCACCAGCAGGGTTTTACCCTCCCCAGAACTAGTTCATCTGCCTCCTTCCAGTGGTGCGGAGAGCAGCACTGCTTCATTAACGCCGAGATAAAATTATCAAAGAATTTTAAGTACTAATTTGACTCTAGAAGCACATTTACAGTGACTGCTCATGACAAATGCTGGACAACCACCTGGAAGGTACTAAGCCCTTGACTCAGGCTGAAATACATGACTCAGGGTGCCAGACTCCCTTCGGTACAGTGTCTGACAGCATGGAAAAATCCAGCGTACCACAGGCCTTCAAGAGAATTTTTACCCACTATTTGGAGGTATCTAGGATAGCGTGGGAAGCTCAGACTGGAAAAGGCCTGCAGAACCTCTTTATTGGATCATGGCACTGTCCTTGTACATGAGGATGACGCATTTCCAGCCTGTTGAATCACACATTTTTAATGATTGCGTATGGGACCTGGGTGTGAAAATATTTTGGTGTATTAGTAAAGGTCTTTCTTGTCTGTGAAATCATGTGTTGAAGCATTCTTACGAATCGAATAACTTTGTCCTTAATTTATCCCCCAGCTACTTCTCTGGGAGACTATTTAAAGCAAAACCAGAAATTTTGATTCAGGTTTGGATTTTTTTTTTTCTTCACAGTACTCTGGTGCTAGCCCAAGTACCATACATTTTTCCAATTTATACATTCAAAGCTAATAACCATTGTTTCATTCAGTTAAAACAGAAACATTATGATGTTAACCCACTATAACTGGGTTAAGGGAGATGGACTCGCAGACACGGAAAGAAATTTATTATCTTGTTTTTGTGAAGTGCTTTGAAACTCCTAAACTATTACAGAAGAAATAATCTTTCCAATCTCATTACCATGTTCAAGTATAAGCCAAGTTTACAAGTGCCGTTAATGTGATGACAAATCTATTTTTCAGTGAGTAAAGGCAACCTAAAAGTATAGCAGAGCATGTCAACATCACAGCCTTCTTAAATCAGATGTCAGAGCTACTAGTACGACCTTGACTTACCTGAACAGGGAGTCGTTAATGATTACTAAGTTAAACAGCTGCACAGTTTTCATCTGAATAAACCTATGATTGCCACTCCAGGTTAGAAATTCTTAGAAAATACCAGAAAAACAAATGGAAAACAAAATGACCTTTGTTTTGGAAAATGCTCCCATTAGATGCCTTCCAGTTAAATGGACTATGTTTTGTGAGTGATGTCTACCACACTCACTGACCCTAATGATGCTGTCACTTTCAGAATCACTAGTATTTGCAGACATAAATATCACAAAATATGCATTTCAATTATAAAATATTGTTTGGCAGACTCACAAGGATACAATAAAAAGTCTTGTGACTGAAGTCTCAGAACCCTTGAGCCTCCTCATACTCTTAAGTTCACACTTAATGTCTCAAAGAAATCCTTGATGCCCCACACGAGCGGAGAGACAGCCCCTCCAGAGGTCCGTGCGATCTCCTTTCATCTAAGGACATTTTTAAGCTACTTGGCCATTTACTTAAATTCTTGGTGCAGAGTCTCCATCTCCTGATTCATTTATATCACTCCTTTTTGATTCAGGACCATCAGGAGGAATCAGAGCACTTGGTGCATGACGGTCCATGTCCTTGTTATTTCACTGTGCCTTGCTGTGCCTTTATTGCTATGTATTATACTTCTGTGATGAGCAGTATTAGAAGGCAATACGTAACATATTCAAAACACAGCAAGCTGAAAGTGGAATCACTTCTGTACACAGTAGTATAAAGCCATTAAAATGCTTTTAATAGTGCTGTGGCTCATTTTTAAAGAAAAAAACCCCTTTTTTACAACACACACTGGATTATAAATTCATGCTTTTCATATGAGAAGAGCACATTCTGTGATCCTTGACTAAAAAGACAGTTCATGGGGGAGTAACGCTTGCCAAGGTAACTAAAGAGGAGCCCGAATTCTCATCAATTCAAACAGGAAACGAGAGAGGAAGAGAGTTTTGTTTTCCTGTACATCTTCTCAAGATCAATTCTTTAACTCTGAATTTAGAACTGTTTGGAACTATGCCTGCTTGAAACAATTGCATGATTTACTATTGTTTAAAATAGTAAATACTATGACTCTGGAGTATACTATAAAAGTACTTCTGTGGTTTTTTTATTCCTTAACATACTGTTTTTCTTTTTTTTTTTTCTGTAGAGGGAGAACAATTCTTCCTCTATCCTCCTGTCACCAAAAGGACAAGAACAATTCATGTTCTATTAATTAACAGTGGTCAAACGCTTTTTGACTTTGTCTGGAATGTTCTTCTTTTTCATTATATGGTATTTCAAAAGAGGGGGATTAAAAAAATAGATGGTGTTATTACTGTATGTACATAAACTGATTGCTAAGTAAATGAGGAGTGTATCACAAGAAAGGCATTACTTGGAAATGGCATCAGTCTTCCTCTGTTTTCAATTAAACATATTCCAGGCCAATTCCCATGGCACCTTTTTCAGTGGAGGAGGAAGATGTACTCTCTGTATTAGTAAAAGCCAAAATATTAGAGGGAATTATTTTGTTGATTATTATATTATATATAATATATAATAAATATATTATTTTGAGGAGCCCTGCATGAGCAATATGGTAGTTATACATCTGGGGTGCCTGAACAAAGCTGGGTGGGTGCGGACAGGTCTGTGTCTTCAGACATATCACACAACTGTCACCCAGCCCAAGGAACAGATGTGTAGCTGCTCCAGCCTTTGCCTTGAATGCCTTTCCTGCCCAAGGTAACGCCTTCTTTTCCGAGAGGTCTCACTGTGCTCCATTCCTGTCTGCCTGTGATGAAAGACTTGGCTGGCAAGCCAAACGCGATCATGCTTGGGCTCATGGTTCCTGGAAGGGCTTTTTTGTGGTGACACATTCTCTTTCCACACTCCAGCTAGCTGTACGAGAGCTCCTCAGCATTTATGAATCATCCAGACAATTACGTCTGGTGGAAATGCAAGCACAATGTTACAAGACTTCCTTATTTGCCAGCTTGTCACATCACCATAGAAAGAACTGGGTGAAAATCAGTTTCTGGTGAAACTTCTTTATTTCACAGAGGCATATTTTGAGCAGCATCCAGTATTCAGTACAGTGCACATCCAGCAACATGTGAGCACACCAGCCTTCTGTCCCTCCGTTTGCAAAGAAGCTGGGTCCTACACTGATTTCAACCCCCCTCCACAAGCCAGAGAAAGGCCACACTAGCTTTCTAGACTTGAAAGAAATGAGGTTGAATGGCATGGCCATTTAAAACACCTCTGAGGTAAAAAAATTTATGAACTGCTGACACTTCTACACATGGCAGTCAATGAGGTAACATTCTTTCTACCATGAGCTGGTAGACGTACAAAATCAGTTTTCTTCCAAATGAAAATCCAAAGCTGTCTATAGAGACAGCAAATCAGCACCACCTTCAAACAGAAGAACTTGCTTGTCATGAGCAACTAGCGTGCAGCAGTTGACATCAACACATAGTCCCTTTCACAACTTCAGACCTCCATTAAGTCCGGAGAGGTTAAACAGTCCTTCCACAGCATTTAAGACACGGAACTGACAAATTCCTTAGCTCGTTATTTCAACTCTGCTGAAGTTGAAGTTGTGAGAATAATGAATTTATCAGTTTGGTAGCTGTTTGGAAAATTTTAAAATGGAAACAATTTTAATCTATAAATAAATGCTTTAATTTTTAGTGAAATACAAAAAAAAAAAGCATTGTGTATTTTATTTTCTTAACTTTTGGGGACAGTTCCAAAAATATCATTTGGGATGAATGCAATACACGGTTTTATTGTTTTGGCTCCAGGTGGCCCTGAGTGAGCGGGAGGGTTGGACCAGATGACCTCCAGAGGTCTCTTCCAACCTCAACTGTTCTGTGATTCTGTGAAATGGTCAAATGAAAGTCAAAACTTTTCCTAAGTATTTCCTCCCCCCCCCTCAAATTAATTTATGTAATTTGATCTTTGAAGTCCTGAGTCCCTCTGGTGTAACATAAGGCATCGAGTGTGAGATTCAGATAGAAAACTTTCAGAACCAAGGAAATAACACTTCCTCTCCCATTCCTGAGATGTTTCTATTCTTTACTTTCAAGTACTCTCACCACCCCTAGAAGCTGCATCTGCCTTAAATCAGCTGCTTCGTGGGTGGTGAAGTTTTTTTAGTTGGTTTTGATTTTATTCTTACAGAAGTAGGAGGATCCAGTATCAAAGGAAATAGGTGTTGAAGATTTTTATTTTGTGTAGGCTCTTTTCCAATTTGAAAAAAATTAAACCCCCGACCAAATAAAGGAACAGTGCCTAAATGTGCTACGGCGATACCATGAAACAAATGCAACGCAGGTATTTTTTTCCCCCCCTTCTTGCCACAGGTAAACATTTGTTATGCAGTGTTACATTTCTATTAGAGAAGTTTGTAGAAAATACTTTTTTATCATTTATTCCCTTACTCAGAGACCCTCTTTTCCCAGCCAGTTACATACACCCCTACTTACTGACCTCCCCCCACGCAAAATGTGCAAAATGAGATAGATTGGGTAGATGGAACAAGTGACATTAATAGGAGAAATTGTCTTTGAACCTCAAGCTTTGTATCTTAAGACCTCGTTTTAAAGAATTTTAACTTAATCGTGTTACTGGAAATCCTTTTAAAGACTCTAGCATGATAGGGCTTTTTCTCTCTCTTTTGTTTGTCTACTTCTCATTCATAGTCTTTCATGTGACTCACAGTAATGCATTGTTTCAGTCTGTAATTTATTGCTGCTATCTCCCATAACACCTTGAGAAGAAACAGGATCAGAGAGATTTTTGATAGAATAAACAGAAGTGAACTCCACTGAACGTCACCCTCAGGGCAACAGGGAAACAAGCTTGATCGGGAAGCAAGCACTTCCAAAACAATACAGGAAAATACATTTATGGACGATTTTAAAGGGAACTAGCTAAAAGAAGCCAGTAAATGCAACAACTTTTTGGCAACATATGAAACTATACTGTAACTCAAACCCGATTTTCAAGGTGGCTTGTATTTTTCCTTCCGATACATCATATGCTATGGCCCTATGCAGAGAAAAAAAAAAACCCACACTTTTGGACAACATATGTTCTAAAAGTCATTGACTGTTTCTCTAATCTTCTTGCAGCTTTTCTTTTTAGCTGCTTGAATCTATGCCAATCTAAGATCAACCAAAGAGATTTAGAGAGAAAAAAGTTATGGACTTAATTATTTCAAGTAGGATGAAATCTCCACTCAGTGTACAGAATACACTAGAAGCTTAAAGATATTACAAGGTAAATGTCTCCTCATTCATATTTTTATTATTAATTACTATTATTGTTGACGGTTTGAAATCAGAAAAAAAACCCAGAACACAGAGACTCATAACAATAATAAATAATAAACTTATTACCTACGAAAAGATATCTACTCTGCAGAAAACCCAGAAGCTGAAAACTTGCTTGTATTGGCAACTTCACTCTTCCTTTGACATCCTCCTTGCTTAATACACGAACAGGAACAAAAACAGTGAAAAAAGCCCCATATTTTAAAGCTGTAATGCCTCCTTTGCTTAAAAAATGTGACATGTCACATGTCAAACTTCAAGCCATTTAGTGTTTCATGTAGATACTTAGTAATTTTGAATGTTAAAAAAAAAAAAAAAATACGGTTGACACTATTATTAACTCAGCTGCTCCTTTTCCATCCAGGTAAACACTGCTTTTGGGGGTAATAAGCCAGACTTTACACTTCTATCGAAGACTTACACTTTAAAGTCATACAAAAGGCATTTAGAGTATGAATGAATGACAACAACCAACAATTTGTTTTCAGGAGGTAAGTGACTCCCAACATATCTCATCAATTTTTTAATGAAAGCAGCCTAGTAAAATCTGTCTAATATGAAACAGAGGACAAGCTGTGGAGCATTCACCATGACCTGAATTGCAGTTTTGAGAAACGCCCCGTAGATATCTCAGCTTCATTATTAGACATTAGCTGGTGCCGTAGCTACATTTTTTCTACTGCAGAAGTTTTGACACGTGGGTGGAAGAGGAATGGGTGACAACTTCCTCTTTTAATTTCTCATTCAATAGCTTCCAGTTTTAATCCCCAGCTGAAGAATTGAAATCAGCCCACCTTCCTGATACCTATTTATTCAGACGATACTTCTCTATTTCCAATCTTAAAATATTTTACATCAAAAGCTTTCATATTTTTAAATATCTTCTTCTTAAATGGAATTAATGGATTTTATTTGACTGCCAAGTCAGTGTATTAAAGTATTAAAATTTTAAACAAATTAATGTATTGATTTCAAACCTGTCATATTTTGCCTGTAAATAATCACCAGCTGTACAAATAAAATTTAAAATAATTAATTACTGGCAGAATCTACAGAGCCTCCAAATAGACTTCACAGACATTTTCACAATCCAAAAATTCATTATCTCAAAACCAAGGGTCAACAAGAAAACCTGACTGAAGAGTAATGGCCACTCACGTACTGCTGGCCTGCCTAGAAAAAAAAAAAAATTAAAAATCTCCCTTTCCTCGATGGCCAGACAGTGAAATTAAAGAACAGACTCAGTCTCTAACAATGCTTACTTAAATGATCCACCACCACACTTCCCTTCTTGCATCACCAAGTTTTTGCTGGGGATTACACGAGTCACAGGAGCTTCATGTAAAGACTTTAAAATGAGTTCAAAACGTGCTGTTTGAATTTTGGGTTACTTAATGGCATATTGCAATAGTCTTGCTCCCCAGTGGCAAACACCTGCAGAGAGAATAGGACTTCAGCTACACTCAGTTACTGGAAATCCCTTTTCAGATCAACTAAGCAGAAGTAGTGCTTTTGATCTAAAGTTCAGTTCGCAGCAGGGCAACATTTCTCATAGATCGGTTGAGTTAATGGGCTGACTTACTGCCGCTACGTGGATGATGGCAGACTGGCAGGAGGAAGCAAGTGTCATGGCACAGGACTTGCAGCGCTGCTTTAAGAGAGAGGCCAGTAAAAAAAACCCTAGATCTGAATATGCTCAAACCATGAATGCATTAATCTGGAACAAACTCTGCTGTTCCTCGATAATGCATTTACGTATGTACTCCCAGCTCAGTTTTACTAACACAAAGACAAAATAATTTACCTACTTCTATGTACTTACCTGTGCTTATTTTTTGCAAAATGTGTTACTAGAATGGGTAAAAGCTTGACCAAAAACTAAGAACAGAATGTTGAGTAATTTTGTCAGCATGCCTCAAAGGAAACTGTTAATCAGTAGAAATGAAAGACATGCCACTTCTGAAGGTTTTACTACATTAACACAGTCTAGCAGCCCTGCTTCAGTTAAGTATTTTTACAAGGACCTTGATTAGAAGAGGGTCCTAAATTAACTTAAAATTTCTTTCTGAGAGATTAAAATCAGGTCAGATTACACTCTCACAAAGCTACTGGAAGAAAGAAAAGACCCGGTCCTTCAAGGTGAGAAGACTTAGGTTTAGGCTCTGAAGGAAGCCTGACACGCTGCATGCCTGAGCGAGCTGCTGTTTTCATGTGATTTTCAACAGTAGCAGCATTCAGAGCACAACCATCTTCTCTGCACAGCTTACTCTTGCGCAGAACAGAAAATTAAGAGGATGGTAACTGTAAAGCACTTTTCTCCTTCTCCAACCAAGGGGTTTTAGTCTCAAGGGTCCTCTAAACTAGACAAATTACTGACTAAAGTTGAAATAAACTCTGGCTCCTACAACTATCTCTATTTGTACAATATTGGGAGTAAGAGCAGGTTATAGCTTAGCAGCCAGCATAAAGCTAGAACAGGCACAATTTTCTCTACAACCTTTAGTGATAGAGCAAGTACAAGTACATACTGTTCAGGCATACTAAGTTATTTCTTGGATTAAAGTCCAATTCAAGCTTATTTGGTTTCCCAAAATAGTTTTCTCTCTTCCATTTGCCTTCTTTGTTATCACAGTAGTCCAGAATATGGACAATATGCTGGAGACAAGAAGGAACAAATAAAATAAAAAAATAAATCTCAAGTTGGTCAGTTGTTTAAGCTGAAACAGACTATGCTTTTCAAGGTATCTGTGATACACTCTTATAAACTAAGTAAATCGCTGCAGTAGAGACAGCACCTGCAGAGCACCTTAGAGTTTCACATACTAGAAGTCAGACAGGCCTGCGTTTTTGTGCTTCAGGTTACGTATCAGTTTTGGGATTTCCCTCAGACTTCAGTGGCCTGTGTCCTAAGTTACAGACGCAGTAAGAGATGCTTGGCTCTCAACTGCCCCAACAACTCCTTCTTATTGGCATTGAAACAAATGCAGCAAATCAGATAAAACCGTACCCTAAGTCAAAGCTAGCATAGTAGCCCTACTTACTGCTGAAATTTTCTGTTGTCACACTTTGGAATATTCCTCCACAAGACTAGAAAAATATTTGGATACATTGAAAGAAATTCTTGCAATTCAGCTTGGTAAAATTTTACAATATTCCTGGTTTCAAGGATAAATATGAAGCTTGACATACATTCATGCGTGGCATTTTTTTTTTGAAGGGTAGAGGGAAAGGCGTGGAAGAGACAGGAAAGCTAGACTCTTCCACTGGGACAGTAGAGGAGCCTTTACTACCCCTGCGAAAAGCTGTCTAAATTCTGAAGCTGAGATTGTAGCGGCTAGCAGGAGTTCACACAAGGAAGAGCTCGATATGTGAGAATTATATACCAATTCACAAAGCACTGGGCAAGATCCAGAGTTGCAACAGTGCCAGTTGCTTTCAACCATTTCTTACAATATCATACTGTTACTGGTTCATAGTAGGTCACAGAAGGGTGGGTTCTTGTCAAATGCTCTTTTAACAGTGTTTTGCAGTAAAAAGGGCTGATGAACCATGGAAGTGAGACAGATCTGGGAGCAGTGAGTAATGCTATGTGAGTATGGTCCAGACAAAGTTACACACCAGTAAAACATACCTGCCCTGCCTGAGTGAAAAAGTGTATCTAAAATGGCCTTTGTTGGATAAGATCCGGAGCTATATGTGCAGTCAGAAAAGATCTAGTACTCAGGTTAGAACAAATGAACAAAAACTCTACCACGTGGCAAGAGGCTGGGGTAAGAACAAACTGAATTCTTTACAATCGCCCTGAACGCTTGGTAACATTCAGAAATTTGGTATGTTTTAACTGAGCAGTTCTTTTGATTCGTGTCAAAGACATGACTAAAAGCTTGCCAGGGCTCATTGCACTGTTCCTTCACTTTCCATTAGCAGTTTCTTGAAGCACATGACATAGTGGTTTACAAGAGAAAAATGTCAATGCACAAAATTTAGAACTAAGCCAGGCAGAAAGAAAGCACAAAGTTTCTAACATAGTTAAAAACCCCAGCCCTTAACTAGTCCAAACTGTATCCAGTTGGTTCTATGCCTACCTAACTGTCTCTGCAAGATTAAGCTATCTAGTGGGTAAGAAATAAAATACAATTGACCTGGGAGAAGTAATTTGACACCAACAGCTAATCAAATTTTGTTAAAAATGGACTTTTGAAGTTCTAGATAGAAGATGAAATAAAGGTTTATTTAGGTGTGCCTGACATCATAAGAATATTTTTTGATGCTTAAAGAGACCGAAATGAGTGTGCTGGACAGTGTTCAGGTCATTAAGTTGTGAAAATGTCGAAGCAATTAGGGTCATATAATCAAAGTTTAGTGAGAAGTCTGAACTAACACTTCATTATCGGTGCACTATCTGAAATGAAGTTGAAAATATACTTTTTGGTGCTTCTTCCACGCCAACTGAAATACGTTCCACCACTTGTGTCTTGCTCTGGAAAGACTCAACTCCTGCAAAGAAGGAACAGTCGTTTTTCTACTCCTCTCCTCTTCATCATTTTTTTTGATGAAGAACCTCTACCTCCTCCCAATATAAATGGAAGCAAACTAGGTTTAAACATTTAAAAAGATATAAAGGTTTATTAAATGAATCCAGATTTGACAGATATTACATAAATTAAACAGCAATAAAATTTTACTAAGGTTTATGTACAGATCACAGTGATTTTCATTGTGCAATGAGGGCTGACTTTGTAACTTTGAACAGTACTTATACATGTGAGCTACAACAAGCAACCAGCAACATACAACATTAGTCCAAGTTAACCTCGCAGTCTAGCAGTTCAAACCAATTATGCAGTACACAAATGCCTGCTACCACTATCACTACTTACTACACAACAGAGTGTTTATAAAGCAGTCAAGGTTTGCCATAGAAAAGTGCAAAACATGGAAAGTCTGTACACAGTACAGTACAAAAAGGAATCATGCTACAGTCATTGAAAGCTGAAAAATAATTCTATAGCATAGGAAGCACTGCGTCACAACTCTTCTGAATGGCAAGCAGATGGGCTGAGGAACAGCCATATCTTAATTGCTTTCAAAACTGCAAAATCCCTGTTCATCCATTTAAACATAGTTTAGTACCTATATTTTGATCAATTAACAATGACTTTCTACAGTGGAAGATCACGTTAGTTAAAGCTCAGTAGCACACATATTCATTGATCAAGCTAATTTACAGGAAAATCTACAGCATGTTCTCCATTGAAATCATGAAGCATTTATATCATTTGGTTACAAGGCAATTGAGTTTACAATGCACGTTTATCACTTAAAACCTCAAATTGGGCAATTAAAAATATATATATATAAAAAACTCAAAAATAAAGGTTGTTTTTTAATGTTTAACATTCTTGTTCACCGAAGCAGAATACTAAAGGCCTATGGGCGTTTGCAAGAAAACAGTCCTTATGCAACAGTCTATATGCAAAAACACCTGTTAACAGAAGCAACCATAATAAAATGGACTTCAGAGAATACCATACTTGAATAGAAAATAAAAAAGTGTTCTAGTCTGCTAAAAAAACCCCCCATAAATCCAGAGTCCTTAGTGCAGTGTGTATCTGGGGACTTCTGCATGAGCACTCAGACAGAACTACGTTAGCGGGCCATGAAGTCCCAGCAAAGACTTAAAATAAAACAGACTCACTTGTGCAAATAAATACAGTGGGCAGGTAATAACAGCTCATTAAGTCCAAGACTGTAGAGAAAATAACTGATCACTTAAAATAATACTTCAAAAATGCGTTGGCTTGTGGGGTTTGGGTTTTTTTTTTTTCAGTTAAGGATTTTAATTCAAAAAATTTGAAAGTAGTTTTGTACTAGAAAGCATGCTGACGAGGTCAGTAGTTAGGCATATGTACACATGGCTCTGGAAACAATATTAAGTCAATGGATTAGCATTATTAATAAGATTGTATTTGTTTCTTTAGTCTCTATCATAATGAGTGTCAGTGCATCCACTGCCAGCAATGGATAAGATTCATAAAAAGAAAATCCACGATCTCCTGTTGTTCAAGCATTCAAAACTTCTAACCACCAATGTGGCACATTAGTCAAATGCAACTTCATTTCCTCAGCTTTGAAGACTTAAACACAGTGCAGCTTTTAAATTTGAAAAAAAAAAAAAAAAAAAAAATTATATTTAGCACATTTGCTTGTTGCAATATGTACATTTTTAAATAAGAAACTGTTTTTGTAGTACTCAGATTCCATAAAATACTGTAAGCTTACACATTAAAAAAACCCCTGAACTGCGCTTGCTCCCCTTAAACAAAATAAGCTGTGCTTTATGTGCTTCAGTTTTTCCAATGGGTTTAGAATAACTAATTCCACAGATAAAAATATAGTGGACCAGATTCATTTTTTCAAGAGAATAAGGTATTTTTACGAGGTTAAAATGATCATTTTCTACGGATTTTCCTGTATTCCATTATACATTCCTACACAGTATTTACTGAGTGGCAGCTGGGGCCATCAACTTGTGGCACCTGTATAACGTCAAGACGACTTTGTGATATTCCAGAATTACCACTCTGAAATACCCTGATTTTGTCACACTTTGTGCATTTTTGCAAAAAGTTATGCAATCTCTTAGATTTTTCTTTCTGAAGAAATAGATCTAATACCCTAGAAATTTTAAGTTCTCAACAGCACTTCTGTACTGTTTAGAGCTAAACAAAAGAAAAAGGAGGTCACTTTTCCTCAAGGAGACTCCAGCTGCAGATCTATCATAAAATTATAAACATGGTAATTTCATTAGCTATTACTAGAATCTCTACTTCATAAACATTCAGAATTTAATTCAGAGAAATTAATCTTTGGCCTACATTTCTTATGGCATTTCAGATCAAAAATACGGAGAGCAGTTTGTGGGAAAAAACTGTGTGATCTACTTAAACAGTTTTATGTAGAGCTATCAGTCATAGTAGCGGAACTCCAGTGAGCTGATGTGCTTTCGAAAAAGAATATTTTTGGTCTAAATATCATAATTTCACTAAAAGTTATCTAAAACCCCAACATCGTAAAGAATGTATTTACTTTTTGAAATCGAAGCACTTCAAAAATCAATTCCCCTATATTAACACAAGTATCACAATATGGAACATGAAAAAAACCTTAAAAAAAGATCCTGACTTGTATACAATCTACCTTCATGTTTATGTGTATTCATATACATAGATACATACATACGCACATACTGATATTTGGTGCTACTTAAAATGAAGCAGTATGGCAAATACGTACTAAATACAGTGTACTCAAGCTGCTAGAAAGATGTTAGTACAGGATGAAAAGAGAGACTCCTTACAACTAAGGTTTGAACTCTGTACATATGGAATTCCTGGCAGCAGAGACTTTAGGACATCTCCAAAAGCAGGAGCAGAAAAATCGGGCTCTAATATATATTCAGTCTTCCCTCTGATATTCTGAAGTGCCAAGCACTCAACAACAGCTATTTCAATAATGAAAAAAGTGTCTTATGGCTCATGCTTTACATTTGGAGAAGACAGCAAGCTTGAGAGAGAACAACTCCTGTAAGAGCCAGTTAGAGCCCTTTCATCAGTATGCACTGAATTGCATGTTTACAGAGAGTCTTCATGTGAGGAATCTCATTTCAGACAGCGTATAATCACTCAATATCCTGGTTTGTAAAGAGACATCACTGTAACAAATTCATAAATATTAAGCCATTAAGATGCATCTTAATCAACAATAAAACATGCCCTTGTCTTTCTGCTTTCAAGTACTACGGTTGCAAGTGTGAGGCATTGGAAATTTTAGATACAAATCTTTTTAAAAACTTAATTATTTTTATTTTTTACAAAGAATTATAAAATGTATATAAGATGATGAAAAACTCATTTATCCTTTTAAGATTTTTATTCCTAGTGAACTTCTTGAAAAACATTATTTGAAAAATAAAAATCATAGACTCTGCAAAGTACAAAAATTTACATCTTTGCACAGTTCCTGTGCTTTAGTTGTATTGTATTCATTATATACATATATACTAATTTGTGCTTTTAATTACACAAGTTTAGTATGAACTTATAAAATTAAGTCTATGAGTTAACTATGCAAAAAGGATCTGGGAATAGCAGGAAACTTAATTAAACCATAAGTTAAAAAAAAATCCTAAAATATATCATTTTAGTGAGTCTACTTCAGAGTAGACTATCAATATTACAATCTACTGAACAAATGTCAAATGTTTACAGCAAAAAGTTATTCTTGCCTGCCTCCAACTCTTTAGATATTTACTATCTACTAATACGCATATCTGAATGCAGTATCATTCTTATCCACAAAGAAAGTCTTCATTTACGTATGAACTCCATTTTTCTTCAGACTTGCTCTTAGCACGTCAATTTCCTTCCAGTTTCTAAGACAAAAAATAATGGAAAAAGAACACAAAATACAGTGTGGAGCATGTGAATTGAATAACAAGTACCAGCTTATCACAGTTATAAGACAGAATCCAGAGTACAGAATTAATCTGACAATCTTATTCCTCTAACAAAAGTCTTCATTCTGAATCTAAAAGTCTTGTGATCAGGAACAATCACATTTCCTTATCTGTCAAATCAATCTAGATATTTGCTTTTAACACACTATTTGAAAAGTTTCAAGGGCAGAAGGACTTAAATAGCTGTATGCAGAAAAACTCTTCATCACTGTAGAACACCAAAGCCTGTGAGATAAACTCTCTTTGTCATCCTGTAAGCCTGCTTTACAATATTTTATTTCAACAGTTTGATTATACTATCTATTACTGTGATTCATGTTGGTTTTACAAGCTGTAAGGAAGTATTAATCACTGTTATGAATCAGAAGATGCAATTTCTGCATACGGCGCTCTTTCACAGACCTGCAATGTTTTGAAGAGGACTCCTGACATTCGGACATACCTTGTTGAGTGTAGATGTCGCATTCAGAAGTTCTTGAAAATTTCTAGATCTTTAGGGGGTACTGGAGGCGTCTTGTTCCAGTCATCTTCAGGATAAGCTTCAAAATTGGAAGTATCCCCATCATTGGATACTTTCGGTACTATGGGAGGCTAGTCAGAACAAGCACAACAAAAATGTTAGTACAGTTTCCTCAGTGAGCTCCTCCCCATCATATTAAAGCAGAAATTCTGTAAAAGACTGATTAAACAAAAGGAGTACGTATTTATAAAAGTTCACCTTTTTCACCAATAATGAATGGCACGACAGATAAGCTTGCAGCGACACAGACATGTTCCAACACTTTGTCTGTACTGCAGTTAAATATTGTGGTTAAAGGACACTTATAATGCAGATACCTATTTTATTTAGCACTCAAGTTCTAGCTGCTTTGCAGACTGAAGGTAACTACTGCAAAAGATTACTACAACTAAGCTTCCAGGCATGTGCCGTTACAGCATAATCTGCCACTCTCCTTCCTCACCCCTGCCCTCTTCTGTGGCCTATGATCAAAAAAGGAGTGTAATCACATTAGGTTCCTTTCAACTAAGAAAGAATCTTGATAGCAGCGTGGGTAACTGCTTTCTAATTGAAGGAAAAAAGCCTCCTCTTCTCTTCATTGCTTTCAAATAGATTGATTGCTTTTAAGGAGGTTGAAATGACTAACTTGTGTATGCCTCACACTACCTACTGTGCTTTTTCCTAGCCTAGCAATAAATGCAAGCAGGTAAAGAAACTGCTGCACTGTAGAAACTCATTTCACAAGGATGTCTGTAAAAGCATCTTAATTCAAATGGACCTTTTTAAGGAAACTTGGAGGCGCCAAGAGAAATACCTGTTTTCTATTTCTTTCCTCAGAGGATACTTTGGATTTCTAGTATTGCCCACCAGCTTCACAGTACCTGTAGTTTTTCCTTGTATTATAACTAGCATTGAGATTACTCTGCCCTTCTGGCTACAGGCTATGAGATAAAGCTCCTTTCAGGAACATTTCATTAACTGCAGGGGTTAATGTAGGGCAAACCCCTTTTCTTCTCTCAAGGGACATCCATCTCTCTATCCCCTTCTCAGTAACAGAGACCTTAACTATCGCCATGACTCCAACCACTTTAGGATAAGAAAACCTTACCGAGGATCACCAAACTGGCTAATAAAGTCATACCACAGACAGAACTATAAAGTACGGCAAAATGTTATTCTGTATCTCCTCAAAAAGATAAAAGTCTGGCTTCCCCCAGCTCTGAGATCTTATCTGATCTTTGGGGCTTCTCAGTTTGAAACAATGTCATCAGCAGGTTTTCAATGGGAAAGAAAGGGTCCTGACGGATGGTACTTCTAAGCTTCAGCCAAAAGCAAAGTCCTACTTTGGCAATGTGGCAGTCACAGCATACTGTCCAGACGCTTAAGAAAATGTGCAGAATCTGCCCTGCTCCAGAGAGCTATCTGCTCCACTGTGCGCAATGCCTGGTACCCCCATCTCCCTGTAAGCATTTTTTCAGGAAAACCAGTTTTGTGAAGTGACACACAAAAAGAGAAAAATAAAAAAAAAAAAAAAAGAGAGAAAGGAAAATCCTCTATTTTAGATTGACAAAGTTATTTTCTCTCTTTCAGCCGTTACTATTATTTGTATAATACTGATATTTAAGATCTTATCAGGACTGTGAATCAATGCTTTATTTATACAATAGCCCAATTCACACTTTTTACAGGGAAAAATGGAGCACTATATCCATTATTTCATATTTTCAATCTCTTCATCAGTATGAAATAGAGTGAGATTGTGAAAACTAATTCTGAAGAATATGGCCACCTCTAGAAATAACAAAGTAAATTTCTGACCCAATTCACATCCTTTCTCTGAAGTATAATTAAGCAGCATCTCATCTTCTAAAAGCTTAATGTAACCAGCATAAAGATTAAGAAACAAGTTTTGGATTCATAATAAATCTGAATGCCATGGTGACTTTTTTTTTTTAAATAAAAATGCAACACAAAGGATGTTTGGACCTGAAACTTTTCATTTGTACCTCTAACACTCAGTTTTTAATATTATTTGATTGTTATTTATTTGGTAATACAGTAGGTTGTCATAAACTTCAGGAGTTGAAATATTTAAGAGACGTGTTATCATCCAGTTTGTGTTCTTTGTGTGACAAGAATTTACAGCAAATAATTTGAAAAACGTGACTTCATTACAATAGATCTACGTCAAACAACAAACTGGGTGTAGTAATCCTTAAAAAAACCCAACCAAAACCCCCAAAAAACCCAACCAAAACCCACATGTTTAAAACAATGTAAACTTTTTTTTTTAAAGAAAGAAGTCACCTACAGCTTTGTATTAGGATGTTGTCTACAAGAACACATCAAGAACATTTTCATCCCTTATTTACTTTGCAAGAACTCAATTTAAGATATCTAGCCAGAAATTCATTGTAAGGAACTAATGCAAAGAAAAGGAAAACCAAACATTTAATTGGTACTTGACTGACTGTGTACAGCAGCCTATGTTACTGAAAATCATTGCTGTAAGAAATCGTACTAGTTAAAACTTTGAAAAAGGAAAGAAGGAAGGCAGTTTTACTTCCAAAGGACTTTAAAAAGCATTTTGCAGTGTTGATAGCTTCTGCAAACATCTGCCCTCATTAATACCAGAATTCAGTGCCGTTAAAAAGTATGTTAAAATTACATTCATAAATCCTTATCTCTCACCTTCCCTATTCCTCCTACTCCCACATGCTTTACATTTTATTAAAGCATTTACCTGAACTTGGCACAAAAATTTAAAGCCCAGAGTAAAATACTTCCACAGATGCAAGGGCAAGGGGAGAGGGGGGGAAATCAGACCAACAAACCACCAATCCCCCCCCATCCCCCCAGACAAAAAACCACCAGCAGTTACTTACAAAACTCTAAAACTGAAAATTAAATGTTGTATTAACTAATCAACTTCAGCAAAACACAGCAGGGATTTTTTTTTTGTTTAGACATTTTGTATACAGACAAAAATGCAAGTAGACTTTCATATAATTAATTCTGCAGTGTAAAAGGGCAAAAATGCATATAATTATTGATGTGTGCATATACACATGTGCTCATACACACATATGAACACACAGATACAAGAGGCAACAAAACCTCAACAGATCAGCTTAAATAAACAATGATTTCTTCTGATATCCTATACAGTATTTTGCAAAATATACCTTTAGTCTCCTTTGAGGTACAGCATCCCAATCTATAGACCTGAACCATCTATGCCTCTTCACATCATCTGCTCCATTCTTTAAAGAAAAAAATCAAAGTAAGTATTTAGTAAGTTATATTTTATGTATGCCAAACCATGTATTTCTTGATAAGAACTGTGGTATCAAGGCAGGCTAATGGTCCATCTAACCTTTTTTCTTTTCACAGGTGATAATCATTAAAAGATTCTACAGGATAAATTCATGGTGTTATTTCCCTAGCCAATCCTGAGTTCCAGCAGTAAGATCCAAACTTCTTTTTTGTTTTTTAGCAGCGTTCTTCTGACACAAAGGAGATCAAGAATAGGCTTTGGAATACCCACAAAACCATTCACTGCAGTTCTATCCACTTCTGTTTTCTCCAACATTTTAGAGAATACCTCTTATTCAGATATACTTTCTAATTCTTACACTAATAAAAAAAAATAACTGAGGGTTGATGGTGTCTTAAATAAAAACCATGTCTGGGAAGCATGCAGCTCTATCAAATATTATAGACGTTTAGTGCCAAGAACAAGAGGTTCTCAGTACTGTTACAAAAGTGTATATACATATATAAACCCATTTGTTTTCATTTTAGATATATGGTTAAAGTTATATTTGTCTTGTAATTATTATTGTCTCTGGGCTGACTGTTTTGATTACATACATAAGGAATGAAATTCCGCCCCCCCCCCTCCCCCAGGATGAAGCTTGGTTCAAGCACAGACTCATGCTCAAGGCAGGGGGAAAACCAGCTGGTTCTCTGTCTCAGGCCTGATCGCAGCACAGTTTTGATGCACAGCACTTAAGCACATCCCACATGCAGCTCCATGGAACGTAGCATACCACATATTTGGTTTTTTCAGATCTATATGGAGTGGGACTATCTATGCTCATATCCAAAGAGACAACAAGGAAAATAATTTATCACCTAGTTCCCTCAAAAGCAGATCTGATTGAATGCTTCACCAGGAAATGCCCAGTGGGATTTAAATCTTTTAAACCAACTATGATTATGGAAAAGGATCAGACTTAAGACTGACCTACCGCCCCCACCCTAAATCCCACTTCTAGTTAGAACTATTTTTGATTTTGACATTTTAGCTAATTGCAGGGAAAAACCCCAAAACAAACCAAAACAACCACAGACTTAAAAAAACCCGAAAGCCAGCAAAACACATATCTCAAAACCCATGTTTGAATAAATCGAGGTTTGCCTTTGTTTTCTTTCAAAACTGTCAAAAGGCATGAAAGTTTTCACTGGTCAGTAACTTTCTAAATTTTCAGCTTATTAAAGTTTGGTTTTAATCCTCCTGCTGCCCCCCCCCCCCCCCGAAAAACACTACGAAGAATCTGGAAGGATAAGGAAAACACTCATTTCCTAGCTTTTCTTACCAGTCTAAGTTTGTGCCATAAAAGGCTCTGAAAAGGAACTTTGGACAGCGGGTTCTAGCATCTATACTTGTATCAATATGTTCAAGGAACCTGGATGACTGCGCATCTTTTACCTTCTTCACCTATGTGCAACATAAACTGTGCTTTGTGCAAAAAAGCAAACCGCTAACCTCCCCTGCCCCGGGAAATGGAAATTTTAGCTGTCTCTAAAGAACTAAAAGATTACACAAGCTAATTTAGGTATCTGCAACACTGTAACAACAATAACAAGTCAATGAATGTAGTATTAACTTCTGGCAGAGTAAGAGTAAGTTAACCTACACTGAGTTTTGTGTGGTGCTTTGGCTAGCCTGTTAAAGAACCTGAGTTAGTTCACATGCAGCTAACTTCTCACTGCACTACCAACCATAGCTACTGCACAGCTGTAGAATCAAATAAGCTTGTAATACAGCTCTCATCTTCTTGGCATTACAAGTAGTACCACATCAGGACATCTCGCAGAATTCACAGGGTTGCTTTGTGTTCCTCCTTGACAGATCACAGATACAGATGTATTTCTGAGGTAGGCTGGAATGCTACCTGAGACACGTGAGTGTATTTTTGACTAGTAAGATAGTGCCTTCAGAAGTCTGTTCAGAATAGGATGAGTAACTCTTTTTGGTGGAAGACTATTCGACTGTGCTTAATCAGCCCCACCACCAAACTATCAGGACAATGACCAAACATCATGGTACTACAACAACCCTTTATTCTTTAATAATTATATAATTAATTATAATAATAAAAATAATAATTTTTAAGCTTTAAATTTGATTAGTACTCCTTCTGGGATTAAACAACTCCAAAGAAAGAACCAAATCAGCTGGCGCCTTATCCTACAGGACTTAGCACCATGTTTGTGGTAAAATGTAAGTCTTCAAATTAATCAGTAAACGGGTAGGATTTTTTTTTTTGGGGGGGAGAAACTATCATGAAGGATAGCATTAATCCAGACAGCAGGAGTATGATTTCCAGAAATACAGTTAAACTCTGCATTTAGGATTGCACAACCAAAGTAATGTATGGGAAAACATATCTCAATTTCATGCTTATAAAATCAAAAGCCATAGAAGAGCTGTTCTTCATCTTTCCTACAGAATTCTTTCAACCTTGTGTTATGTTCTGCATTACACCTAACGTTTTATACTGACCTTCATATTTCCTAATCGTCTTGTCCTGTCAACCACAAGCAGCTTCTTAATAAGGTCTCTGCAGTAAAGAAAACATGTTCTCTGTTAAACAAAAGAAAATTATATTTGACTGTCATACAAATGTTACAGAGTATGAGCATACTTCCCTTTGACTAGCTAATACTGTATATAATTTAGCCATTCATTTCCTTCATATTTTAGGACACTTGAGAGTGAATGATAAAAAGGAATAACCTGATCTAAAAGGAACGTTCAGAATTCTGAAACTTCTTTTTAGACTCTTTCAAGAAACAAAGGAGAAAAACTTTCTCTCTCTCTCCTCCCCTGCCCCCCCAGGTAGCACCATATCTTTCTTTGTATTTTTGTATTTTGCTGGGCATTCCGAATCTCAAAATGGATCTCAAACCTATTTGGCAGAACGCAACTCTATCTGTATTTTTCATATATATTAAGGCTGCACCCTCAACTTTATACATTGACATTTAAATTCTGTGGCAGCTAAATATTCAGAGAAACCATGGAAAAGCTAGTCATCTGCCTAAAACTAGTAACATCTATAAGCTTTAATTTCACTGAAAATGAAAAGCCTCCCCTGAGATTCTAGTTCATTGAACAGCTCTACATAAAGCTAAATCGATATTTTAAAAGATGAACATAAGTTTAGAGATATAAAGGACTTCTATTTTAATAGCAAAGTACTTTAAATATTAAACACCAGAAAACTCCAACATAAATCAAAGTGAGTATCACAATTTGTTGGGTTAGCTTGATTACTTATGAGTTGAGAGAAAAATCTGGCTTCACATTTTAATATCTATCTCAAAGATTATTTTGCTATTTATTTTTAGAACAATAGCATTCTGGTCTCATTGCATAAAGTACCAATGACAGGAAAGAACAAAAGTTTAGCCACCCTTCTTGTTTCTACAGCCTCAAATAGACCTGAAAGATGCAATACTGCATGAAATGCTGGGGATCTACAGAGTATGGCTAATTCCAATTTTTAACTTTACAGAAGGTTTAAAAAACACCCAACAACTTTATTTACAGAAAAGAATGCAAACATATTAATGACACACCTGCCTCTCCTCACCCCTAACTGTAACACCTACTATCCCAAAACAAAAAACAGTATTCTGTCACCTATCCTTGTAATCACAAAAGGATATGCACAAAGGATATATAAACTGAGAGTGAATGTGCTGGACTGTTTGAAAAGCTGTTGTATTTGGCAGGAATATAGTTCTAAAATTCAATTGGAAAAATATTCAATTGCCAGATAAAAGGAGAATAAAAAAGCCAAGGTAGAAAGCAATTTTTAAAACCCTGTCCTGGTTTCGGCTGGGATAGAGTTAATTTTCTTCCTAGCAGCTGGTACAGTGCTGTACCAGCACTGTAGGATTTAGGATGGAAACAATGTTGATAACACACTGATGTTTTAGTTGTGGCTAGGCAGTGCTTACACTAGTCAAGGACTTTTCAGCTTCTCATGCCCTGCCAGCAAGAAGCTGGGAGGGGGCACAGCCAGGACAGCTGACCCAAACTGGCCAAAGGGACATTCCATACCCTGTGACGTCATGCTCAGTACATAAACTGGGGAAAGCTGGCCAGGGGGGCCGCTGCTCGGGGACTGGCTGGGCATCGGTCGGCGGGTGGCGAACAATTGCATTGTGCATCACCTGCTTTGTAAATTCTTTTATTATTGTTGTTTTCTTTCAATTATAAAACTGTCTTTATCTCAACCCACGAGTTTTCTCACTTTTACTCTTCCGATTCTCTCCCCCGCCCCCAGGGGGACGGGAGAGTGAGCGAGCGGCTGGGTGCTGCTCAGCTGCCGGCTGGGGTTAAACCACGACAAACTCTCATGACCGTTCCAGCCAATCAGTGTTTGGATTAGACTAGATCATGTGACTGATTCCTTTTAGAGTCACCTTCTGGTCTATCACCAGACTTTAAAACAGAAGTAGGATTGGAAAGAAATCCAGAAACCCAGAACTAGATTCACAGGCTATATGGCCAAAGGTAAAGCACGGAGTTTCCTACTCCTATATAACCAGAAAACACTGGATGGATCGTTCTTGGTTTGCTTGAAAAATTCATCTTAGAAAAGCACAGTTAAGGGATGAGCTTGTTCAGTGATACTGTGCTGTCACTAAAGATGAAGACATTTGCTGCATTCAACAGAACAAATATCCATTAAATTGAAGTTCAGTGCTTCTTTACTACATAGTTTCTAAGGAATAATTTAGAAATGACCACGTTAAAGTCAATCCAATAGATTGTTGCCATATGTATGTATTCCCCAAGGGAATGAAATTCTACATCAAGGTCTTTCCAGACCCATAATCATTAAACTGCTGTAGCACTGATGTTTCGTTTGGTATTTTCCAAAACTGTCTTTGCAAAGAAAAGTTTACAAAAGCAAAAAAAGAAAAATATAAAGAAATAACTTATAAACTCATTAGTGGCCAAAGAAATAGGTGGAGCATAATTAATAATTATGTTTTATCAGAAATGAAGTAACACAAAACTCTGCTGACAGTCTTATTTTGGAATTTCTAGTTGGTTAATTTATCATCATCATCATGGCAGAAGCTGCTTTTCAGAAGAGATGTGAACTAGTGGTCAAATGTGTCAAGGACTTCATGTATACAGGACAAAGGACTTGAAGAAAACATCTGATCAAATTGCAAGGCGGCCAACAAAAGGGACACAGTAGAGAGCAATATGAAGAGATGCTAGCTCAGGCCAGAAGGAACAGCACTTACACAAGACACGCAGAAGTCATACAGCACAGTAAGAGACAGTGAACATCATGCAGCAGGAGGGAAAGCAAAAGTGGTACAAATTCAAAAAGGTAAAAAGTGCGGGAGGGTGATAGGGGGTAGGTGGGTAGAAAAATGTTGACCAGTAAGGTTATGTAGTACATCTAGCTACAAAAGTTTTCTCAGAGTTCAAAAAGGAAAACAGTTTTGCTGCCTAAGAGCAGAGAGTTAAAGTTCAATTGTTATAAACACTGTATAGCACTAATACTTCAGACATAGCCTGGATGTGACAGGACCCAAGATAGTCTTTATCCTTGCTGAGATACCAACTGATAAGGAATCCAACCCAAACTATTCTATGATTCTATAAGAGAGAGAAAGCAAATGGGATACAAATAAGGTAAGAAGCAGACTGTCTTCTTAGGACAAAACAATCTTGGCACTTGCTTTAAGCTAATGGTGCAGAGATGTCAAAGACTATCCAGTTCTGCACACTGTGGTTTAAAAAAAAGGAAGAGGGGTTGATGGAACAAGAGAGATACATTATGCTAACAACTCACTGCAGAAAGCAGGTGAAGCCACGCAAATGAATGAGATCACCCAAAACCAAGGTGTGAAAGGAGGAAAGCCCAAGCTAGAATCCCATGAGACCCCTTAAAGGCAGGAGTGTAATGGGAATGAGCTGCCAAGCACACACTGAAAGAACATCTGGATAAGAGAAGCTGGGAAAGAGGTGTATCAACAACTATGTTGATTAATGGATCTTACAATTCATTAATAGTCATGTCTAGACTGACGAGCAAAACCTGCACATACATGCTTACTACCATAACTAGGAAACTTCACAGCATCAGGCGTCTTCTGGATAGTAGAAATCAGCGTTGGTCTGTGAATGCTGAGCACAAACAGAAGCTAACAGCACCTATACTTTTAAATGCTTTCACCATGTTAGACAGGTTGCTAGTGATGATAACCTAATTTGAGCTGTTCATCTTCTGGTCACACTCTTATACTTCAGCGCACACAATACTATGTGAGAAACTCAGTTTAGTTTCTAAGACAGACTGGGTTAGGAAGACCAGGCAATGAGACTACATTAAATTGGAAACAGCATTGAGATAGTAAGGGAAAACTGTTAAGAACAGACACAAATATGAGACACTAATCAGCCTAAGGTGATGTAGACATGCTTGATTCAGTGCACCTGATGATTCAATGAAGGCTTAAAAAATCCTCCCCAAATGATTTTTTCTGCAAGAGAATTCATAGAAATTCAGAGAAAGTTGGACAAATTTCATTAGATTTGCCATACAACATTTTATCTGTTTACCTAGTGGTGACAGTAAGCAAGTGCCATCTCTAAGGTCACTTCCTCAAATCACCTTGAATGATTAACCTGGGAATGTAAGAATAACTTCCTGTCCTCACTCACTCAATTATGTCTGCTTCTGAGGAGAAACTTCACGTTTAAAATTGCACTTCCTCTGTTCTAATGTTTACTAACAATTATTTCAATTATGGAATTTTTAAACAGGGAAAAAAGCATTTCCTCTGCAATATACTCGTAACAATTGCAAACTGCTATGAATAAAACCGACATATGCATATATAAGACTGCGTATTGAACTGGGGTCCCGCTATCAGAAGTGGAAGTTGATTTTACACTGGAACTTCTGAAGTATCAGAAAGTTCATTCAAGTAGTTACGCTGACGGTGACTTAACTGGTACATATGCATACAAAGGAACAGTTTAGTGTTCACTTCCTGCTCTCTTAATTTTTATTCATATTAAATTATCTCCTCATATTTCTCCTCTTTTCTTCCTTCCACGCACCAACCTGGTACCAACGAGCTTTGTACAAGGTGGAAAAGCATTTAATATTCCAAATTATGCAGAAAAGTAAGAGAAGAGGATACTATCTTACAACTGTATCCCCAGCTTGAAGTCTACCAAACACATAATTTTACTTGGATTGCAAGAGTAAGCGTAATCTAAAAATATTTTCCAACATGGTGTTTTAGAAAGTCAGAATCTGGTATCTGGTCTTCCTATGAAGATCCTTTAGAAACAATGATCAGGAGGTATTTAGAATAGAAAAGACGGTGTTTGGAGTCATGGACTTACTTTACATATAAATCCAAATGCCTCGGGAAATCTATTTTGCCAGCAAGAATCTTCTGATATATACCAAATGGATTGTCATCAAAAAATGGAGGAAACCTATTTTAATACAGCAAATTTTTAGAGGTTAGATAAAGGATTTCTAAAAAATCTTATAAACAATATTATGTTATAATAATTCCCCTCAGAAATCATTGATTATATAGTTCTTTTTGGTAGGGCATCATCAATCAAATACCAACTTGAAGAACAACTTAAGTTAAGGCTGCTATTGCGAAACAGAAAACATTTTTGTACGCAACACATTGAATATAGAATTAAAATTGAAGTATCACAAGAGATTTTTGTTACATTAATACAGTAAAAATAATCAATTATGAAACAAATTTTCAGTGTTAAAGTAAAAAAATGCTTTGCCTTTATCTACAAAACCCAAGGGTGTACTTTCCACAACAGCATTACCATTTTTTGATCTTGTCCTTTAGCTGCAGGCATACCCTTATTCACTAGTTTCTATCTAAAGTGTCAAAGAACCCTCATATGAATAGATTGTCCAGTTCAGTTTATTGTATTTCTTGAATTCAAGTATATGTTTTGTTAGAGAAGATTTGAAAGAGACAGACTGTTCGGAACCTGAAATCCTCTCGAAGTGCATCTGTCCAACGCAGAAAGACAGCTAAAGCACTTATTTCACCCAAGATGATCAGTAAATCAAGATGCAAGTGAAATTGTACACTTAATATTTTCTAAAAAGTTTTTCATTAAGTTATGAGCTAACAGATAGACTACTTCTTGTTTTACAGCTACAGTAAGAACTGAGAGTGTTTTGCTGTTGTGCTTCCTTTACTAGTATAATACATACCCTGATTACTGCAAGAAGCTCAGAGTACAGGTGCATCAGTACAGGCGATATAAGCAGCTTAGCCCAAGTGCCAATAGGTTTTCAGAGTGGCAGTCACCTTTTTAGAAGTTACCACAGGAAACCTTTTAGGGGAATGGAATAACTAACTACTCATTCACTAATCTTCATCTCACTTTGACTTCCGTAACATGAACAAGGCATCCCTCTTACTATGCTTCTGTCTCAAAGCCCCTACAGAATAGAAAAAAGGGATTTTGACTATCAACCATATGAATAACATCCAACCACTATTACAGTCCAACGTTTAAAATATTTTCACATCTCCCTAATGTTTTATAACTACTTTCTGAGAGAACTTAGCTGCATGCATACACACACAAATACAGTGCTGGTGGCTTTGGAAATCACTGGTAGCACAAACAAGGGTGAAAACAATGTTTCTTCATTTCACTTTCTTTCCTTAATTTTATGTTACTCAAACTAGCTTATTCCTCAACACGTACTATACATTATTTCCATTACGTAAGTGTTTTCAGAAGTACTAATTTCTTCATTATTCAGCTGATGGTCAAGTGGATTAGTATTTCCTTTGAAATATTAGAAAATTCAGCCACAGACAAAACCAAATTCCATCAGAATAGTTAAATAAAGCTGTCTGTATGCATAAGGTAAAAAAAGAAATACTTCAAAGCACAGAAAAGCATGACAAAACTATCTGGTGAAGGAAAGACTGAAGAACATTTGTTGGTGTTGTTCAGAAAGCCAGAGTAGTTTCATTATGAAAAACTGAAGTGTCTCAGCTAGAAACAAACGGGAAAATAAGAATCTCAGGAAAAAAATATTTTTGTTTTTATAAATTCCTGCTTTGACACTAAAGAACAAGGAAAACGTGATAGATATTTAACATGCATGAAATTTTCCCACACCAGAGAGACTAGCATATAGTGTTTCTTTTTCAGTCAGGCAATGTTATGTCCTTCACATTCTCCAAAGCAAGTTGACAAACAGTATACTCAATTTCCAATTTTGTATTTGTTATTACATATTAGCATCTATAAATGCATAAAGCAATCAGAATCAGACTTTGTAATGATGTATTACAAAGGTGTCAGCTGCAGTAAGCAGATTGATATGAAATGCAGGGTTTTTGTCCTCCATCTCCAAACATTCTGTACACTACTGAGGTGTGAAATCAAGAAGAATAAGTATATGTTTTTACATATTTACATATGTTTAAATTGCTCTTTGCTTTCCCGCTTCAAAAATCCAAAATTACTATGTCTAGAATTCTTGAGAGAAATTTAAATCACACTTGGCTATATAATAACTTAATGGTGATACTGCTTAAAGTGCATTTGAACTGTATGCAAAATGAGAATAGCTTTGAAAGATTACAGTTTTCTTACGGACAAACCAAATAACTTGACTTTGATACTACTTGCAAATGTCAAGCTGCAGCACAGCACAGATTTTAGACCAAACAACGCAAGTATTGTGCTGGAAGATACCTAATAAATCAACAAAAACCCCCCTAAGTTTCAGACTGCCTTCACACCATAACACAAATATAAACAGCTGCCTTTTTTCCACCAACTGAAAAGAAGCTTAAAAAAAAAATAAGTCTCTGTATATGGGACAACAGCTGCAAACCATTCCTTTTGCTAACTGATGCATAACAATGGCACTGACATTGGTCTCAAAGATAACAGATAGTTTTAGCACTGAAGAAGAGAAGCTGTAAAACCTCAAGGGAAAACACACAGGCCTGAGAATATGAAACTGTAGACAGGAACCATTAGCTACCTAAAACGACAGACCAGCACATCACATATGACCACCAAAGCAGAAACGGAAAACACAAAGCCCACACTAAATGAGAAAATTCAGTTAGCTACACGTCTGATGACAGGACAATTATGACCTAACATATCTAACATTAAATAACAAGTATATTTTCCTCTGTGGTAGACTGTAACAGAACACATTTACTCAAAATAAATAGATCTTTCAACTCTTTCTATTGACAGTTTGTTTAGCTTGTTTAGATTAACTCGATGAACTCAGTATTACTAATCTGTTCCATAAAGATTTCTTCTCACCCCTGGTTCTCCCTGTTCTTTCCCCTTCCTGTATTTTACTATCTTAAACCTAAATGGGACCTTGCCTTAAATCTAGTACGTGCAGAACTAGAATTGCATGGGCCTCTAGAGTTTAAGTTAGAGAAATAAGACACTGCAGAACAGGAAAGTGTGGTTTTGTTTGTTTTCAGAGAGACCATTTCCTTACACACACATCTCCCAATTCTTTTCAATTGCTTTTGGGATTCAGAGAGAGTAAGTTCAGGAAATAACTACCAAATGTCTAAGTAATTTACTTGCACACAATAACTTAGTCTTGAAGTCAGGTTTTGTTCACCTTCAAATAATTTTTGTATTTCTTAAATCTTCTTTGAATTTCAAGGGATAAAGTTACCTAGGACTGTTTTTGTATTAATAGCTTTGATAGTTAATATCAAGCCACATGTTGAGTTGGTGAGGAAAAGCGTTTTAAAACACTACTGCCAACAACAGCGAAAAGCTGATAAAATGCTAAAAGCATACGTCCTATGTGACAACCTGCCCTCTTAAAGAAAGCACACACAAGCCACAAGCCCTGCCCCCCTCACCCCCAAAATCTTAAATATACTAATCAAGTACTATCAATCTACCCACCCCCCAAAAAAAACCACCCCACCCCGAAACCTCCAAAAAACAAAACAAAACCAAAAAAAACCCCAAACCAACCAACAAACTTGGTTGTTGGTGACTCTTCTGGTGTTTGGACAATCTCTCCGAGGATTCCCTTGACCAATTTGGGCTGCTCACCCTTACAGGGAGCAGCAGAAGAAAGGTGAAGCCTGGCCTCTGCACAGATCGGCCTACATAAATAACAACTTTTTATTAGACCAGTCAGCCAAGCCTGCCTGGGTCAGTAGGGAACCATTAGTGCATTTTTATGCTTTTTCTGTCCAGAAATTGCCTTGAGATTCAAAGCAAATGCATATGCAAGCCTTCAGGACATTAAGAAAGCAAGCAGTGGGCAGCAATGCTGTCCTGGGATAAAGTTTTGATGCTATTGGGTGGACTTCTTCACAGCAAACACACGCGATGGATTGGAGCTCTGAAGTGATCATCCATCAGGGGAACCGTCTGCTCAAGCAACCTAACGAGCTTGTCCAAACACCAGAAGAGTCACCAAAGTTACTCCGAGCTGACAGTACTGCATACAGAAAAGGAAGAATAAATCCATGCAAGGATGTTGCTGTTCCAACTTCACTCTACAAGGCTGCAGATCCAGAATGAAAGGCCATAGAGGCAACCCGATGCACACTCAGGGAGCGAGAAAGCACAGAGCACACTGGGCCCGGTACCGAAAAGAAGTTCTAATGACTATGAAACCAAAACAGGTGAAATACACCATGTTTCTTCCAACGCTTCGAAAGCCTTGCTTTCACCTGCATTTGTTCTACTGCACCAACCATGGCAAAACCAATTTTTTTCAAAATTCCCACTCTTTTAAAGTGCCTTCAAAAGATACAGCCAAGACAAAAAATAAGGAAAAACATATGGATGCCTTGTTCAGTACCGAAGCAGAATTTCATGTTCTCCCTAAACCAGTTATTTATTTTACTGAAAATAGTATTTCTTTTTTGAAATCAGAGCAACTTAAGACAGTTAATGCCAGAAAGTCTCTCTTCATTTTGAATTTGTATCTTTTGGAAACATTGCTTATCAAGCAAATTCCAAAACATCAAACGTAGTGTTTGAGCAAACTGATTTCCAAATAGACCTTTTAAGCTTTTCCCTGTTCTTTTCTCTTTGGTTGAAAAGAAAACCAGTGCTTAGTAGTAATACAAGCTGTACTAATAAAAGTCTTCCTGCTTGCCACTATGCATTTTTACAGACTACAGCTCCCACTGCAAATATTGCTTCACTATACTAGAAATTACAGAAGTTTCAAAGGAAACTGGTAGTCCTCTTCTTCACCCTTTATAGGATTTTACGTATAAAAATTAAGCTTCAACAAAACCTGAATTTCCAAAACAGATAAGGAAAAGAGCAGCTGTTAAAAAAAGTCTTAAGTAAAAAAAAAAAAACAAAAAAAAAACCAAACCCCACCAAAACCAAAAAACCACCAACAAAACAAAAACATACCACCAAACAAAACCAACAAACTCAAAAAACTAAAAAAATCCCAGTAACAACAGCAAAGTATGTTCTTTTGTACAGCTTCCCAATTCCTTTCTTCAGAGGCAGAAATGAAACTGGTTATTTGTTGGATATTATTATATATCAATAATAAATTATAATATATATTATATATAAAAATTTATATTATATTATATATTACATATATTTTATGTAAGAAATTTAGCCCAAATTTGCTATTTCAAATATCATAAACAGAACTAGTAAAGAATCCTGTGTGTATATATAATTTTATATATATAATATTGCTGTCATATAGTAATCATTATCACTTACCCTGACAACATCTCAAATATAAGAATTCCCAGGGCCCACCAATCCACAGCTCTTCCATGGCCTTTGCTTTGTATAACTTCTGGTGCAAGGTACTCAGGAGTGCCACAGAGCGTCCATGTCCTGGGAGGAAAAGAAGAAAAAAACAAACCAAACCAAAACAAAAAAAAACAAAATACAAAACAAACAACAAAACCAGACTGAAGTGAAACTGAAGTAACAGTAATAGAAAAACTAAATGCACAGATAGGAAGTACCCAACATATGCCTATGTATTTATTGTATATAGGAACAAAAGTAAAAAGAAAGACCTCTACAAGATCTAAAAAGACTGCTTTGATGATGCTCTCCAATTCTCCTGTAACAGAGATATATGGAAATTAAGAAACTTCTTGGCTGCGGGAAACATCTATGCACCGTGTTTCCCAACTGCTGGTGTGGTAACTCTATCCATTAGGCTATACGTTGCTTTGAAATTATTAACAGTGGTTTTCATCCTGTAAGCTGCAGACCCTGTGAGTTCATGGACTACTTGACAGGCCCAGCAAAAGGCAAGCTTATTGGCATTTTCCAGCAAAAGGAAAAATTGTTTAGAAAAAACAAAGGGAAGAGGGGGAGGTAAAAAAGTAGTAGTTTAAATCAGTAAATAGCTGCAGACATAAGTAAGATTCCTTTTACAATCCAAGTAATGTTTTTTGAAGAGTATTGAAATGTAACCTATCTCACTCCCCCAATATCCATTAAAAGGCAAACATTTTGTGTTTATAATTATTTGAAATACTTACAAGGTGTAGTTAAGCAAGTGTGAGATATGTAAGTAATACTATTTTTGATATATTTTAATGTCATTTTTAGTCATATCTTTCTTAATATAAGCTCAGGATATAAAAGTGTTATATTGCTACCTAACTGAAATGTGTATTTCAGGTTCTATAAATTCATGAAATGAACTGAAGCTAAGCAGTTAAAGTTTACAAAGACCAAATTACAATTTGAAGCACAATATTCTGAAACAATTTCTTTCAGAAATGTGAAATCTTCTTTGTAAAAATACCCATGCAGAATTTGCTTGGCTTCACTACCTTGACTTATATTTAAATACACGCTAGAGAAAAAAAACATGCTTTCATTCTGAATAAATTACACTTCCCTGATAGCAAGTCAGAAGAGGAAGCTTTGAAAAAGTGCTCATCAATTCAAGACAGGATGAAATAACAGCAGAGAATAATAACAAAAAAAAAAAGTATACTGCATTTTAAGAAGAGTTCTAGTAAGAAATGACAAAGAATATAGTCACAAAATTAATGCTCGCTGCACACAATTTCTAACTTGCAGCAAAAGAAACTCTAATTGTTTTATTTGTGAGTGCAGGAAGAATCTTCTCCAAGGCATGAATCAATCTGGTAATATGGTCCCGAACAAATGCATTAAGATGAACAGCAATCACTTTTAGAAGTAATACACACCTCTTTCAACTTCTAGTTTTTCCTACTACTGTTCCGCTAAACTTAACAAACCTTCTTTTTCCTAACCATAAATGGATATTCAAGATGCACCTATGGTACGTACTTTTATTTTATTTCTTTTTAAAGATTAAATAATACACTTTTCTGAGATTGCAGAATTATTTTAAACAGAGCTTTTGGGTGTTTTTTTTCTTTTTTTGCCTTTTGTTTGGTTGGGTTTTTTTAGCCTTAGACTTGATTCATAAAAATACTTAAGACCAAGGAAGAGGAGCTCTACAGACAGTCAAGACTTTAAATGAAGTTTTATGATACACAGAATTGAATTTCTTTAGGCCTGATTTTATATGACAAAAGCTAAATTACTCCAGCTAAACTATGAGAATGCATTAGACATACTACACACCCAAGTGCTCCATGGTTCTTGAAACTACGTTCATTAGTGTAAAGAATACATCTTCATCATAAAAGGGTGGCATAATTTTTATTTGCTAGAAAATACAAACTCTCATTTTCCAAATCAAGCATACTCAAGAAAATTCTTACCTACAGCACTGCTTTACACACTACTGCCATCTAGCAGTTGCCTAGATCAGGACTAGGTAATTAAGAAAAACAACAAAGCTTTGTTGTCTTTTAAAACAAAATAGTCTCCCCTCCCCCAAAATTAAAAAGCTGTATTACAATCCATCGTATGAATTTTTATTCATACTGATTTAGTCAGTTCTGCAAACGAAGCAGCTACCAGTTTTAGTATATTTGGAAAGAAGGGATGCACCAATAAAGCAGACAGGGCAGGCACATTCATTTTAATGGACAAGCCAGTTTGCAGGACAATGCTGCACAACCGTCATCCTTTCTTCCCCCCAAATTGCCAACACTATGAATGCACAAATTCAGCAAAGACGCAGGGGTTTCATCCCTTATTGAGGTCATTTAGGATACAAAAAAAAAAAAAAAAAAAAAATCAATTTAACACTTGACCATGACTTCCAGGACCCACATAATTTGCGTGATAATGTGTCATGGTTTAGCCCCAGTTGGCAACTAAGCACCACCCAGCCGCTCACTCACCCTCCCGGTGGGATAGGGGAGAGAATTGGAAGCGCAAAAGAAAACTTGTGGGTTGAGATAAGAACAGTTTAATACTTGAAATAAAATAATAATAAATAATAATAAAATTGTAATGAAAAGTAAAACAATGGGGGGGGAAGAACCCAGGGGGAAAAAAACCCATGAGGTGATGCAACCGCTCACCACCCACTGCCTGATGCCCAGCCAGTTCCCGAGCAGCAATTGCCGCCCCCCGGCCAACTCCCTCCAGCTTATATACTAAGCATGACGTCATATGGTATGGAATATCCCTTTGGCCAGTTTGGGTCAGCTGTCCTGGCTGTGCCCCCTCCCAGCTCTTGTGCACCTCCTTGCTTGCAGAGTATGAAAAGCTGAAAAGTCCTTAACTTAGTATAAGCACTGCTTAGCAACAACTGAGACATCAGTGTGTTATCAACATTATTCTCATGCTAAATCCAAAACAGCACTGTACCAGCTACTAGGAAGAAAACTAACTCTATCCCAGCTGAAACCAGGACACAATTTAACTAAAACGACCCTCAATTACCTTACAGGTTAATAACAAGATCTTTTTTATTCAAGCAAAAGGAAAACCACAAATTAAGGAAAGGCCAACATAACTTGAAGTCCCCTAGTTGCACTAGAAAATAAAATTTATGAACACCAGCAGGTCATCTACTTCTCTTAATTTCAATCAAGAAATTTATGTTTACTAACTACATAAAAACTTGGAGGAAGCTCAAATTCTTTGTCAAGCTGTGTATTTGTGCCATACAATCATGCCTTGTATTTCCTCTTTTGTTGGTCATGAAACAAACTATTTAATATTTTGGAAAACGCATCAAGTAAATTCTATAAAAAGATCAAATTGTCTTAAGTATTTTTTTTATCATTGCTATTTCGTGACTGTTGCATATTCATCTGAAACTCCAGATTATCCTTTTGAAGATAAATTACAAAGCAGAAAAATAAGAATAGACTGTTTCGTTCAAACTGCTACAAAAATTCCACTGCTCTGGGTTTTCAAGATAAAAGCTGAAACACAGGTAAGCAATAATTGATAAGGTTGAACATGTAATTTAAAAACATGAAAATGAAACAAAACCTACTCTGGTCACAAAGATAAGCTATAAAATAGTATTTGTGGGATTTGTTAACAGTATTATTTGAAGAAGTTAAGTCTCGATGGTTAACATATTTTAGCATTCTACACTATTCAGCATCCATCTCTGTAGTCCCTGACAAGCTTCTCACGTACAAGCCAGAGATTAACAACAACATCCTTTTTGGTGTTCTCTTCTGGAAGTTTCTCCACAATTATACTCAATGGAGATTACTTTGTTTCCAGCCCACAAAAGTTTGTTCTGCAAGACATTCTTGTTTCTACAGTGACACACAATACACTTTACAAACAAGGTTTTCTATGTCTTGTTTTGGTTTTTTTCCTTCTCTTCAAGTCCACTCTGCAGAACAGTCATAAGAGACATCCAGTTTAAGCAACAGTGCAGAAGTAGCCCCAAAATCTTTAAGGGTTTTTGGTTTTGGGGTTTTTTTTGTGTTTGTTTGTTTGGGGTTTTTTAGGAATTTAAACTGAGCAAACTGAAATTAACAGTGAGTAACATTCCCCTTAAAAAAAAAAAAATCGTAAGTTTACTTAAAACTTTCATAAAATTGAGTGAAATCTGCGCATAAAAAATACAAAGTTCTATGAACTTCTGTTTCAGTTTCTCTGAAAGAATACAAGAGGGGAAAAATAAACCCCAAAGACAACAACCAAAAAGAAAAACAGTAGGAAAGATCAGAAACATGTTTAATGGATATATTATACCTGAAAAGTGGTATAATGCTTCCCAGAAAAAGAAAGGTCTAAAAATGTAATGGCTATAAAATTCCAAGCAAATCCTTTCTACATCCTTCAGGTAACAATCATTTATTCCAGTCCCCCTGCCCCTCCTTTTTTCTTGACACTGCCCCTTTTTTTAAAGTAGTGGCACATCTATTTTATGTGAATGTACTTACAAGAAACTGAAAAGGTTATTAAGTCTTCAGTTAAGGAACACCAAGGTGGAAAAGAGAAGAAATAAACAGCAGCTGAGGCAGAGACACTGTTTCGGAGAAAAATGTAGAATTTTTAAAAGTACACTATGACCGAAAAGGGAAGAGCAAGGATAAACAGAAGGACATATCAATAAGGAACAGAAGGAGACAAGAAAAACTTCCTCCCTTTCATCTTTCTCTAGAAAAAAATATTAGAGTCTAGCCCTTCAGAAAATTTACTAGTAAGAAGGTAAATGTGCAGGCTGCTTCCCACAGCGGGGATGTGAGCTACGAGCCAGCCACTCTCTCTGAAGAGCAGCTTAATTGTAGATGGACATGGTGAACACTTCACCCTTTCACACATGATAGTGGGAAGAAAGGAAAATGCTTACAGAAAAAGCTCAATTAAGCAACTACAGAATCATTCATAGGAAATAATACGTATCAAGAAATGTGTACTTGTATTGAAGGTCTTCTGCAGACCATGTTTTCTTTTACATGTCATGTTTTTCTAGGAAAACAGTTGTTGGTCCTAAGTGGCATGCTTCCTCACAGCTGTTTGAAAAACATATATACTTTGTGTTTTATTTTCACAATTCATATGCACACTATATATATATATGTATACATGTATACAAATATACACATACATACATGTAAGGTTCATGTGTATAGCTGTTTGCCATGCATAAAAATGACAACACATCTCCTATACGTTAGGTCAAACAGTCTATGAGACAAAATAACCTACTGGAGTGCATTAGTAGATAAATTGCTGACAGCTGTGTATTTTTACAGTGACAAAAACAGTGTTGTGAAAATGACTACAGCTAGTAGGGTGAATACTATATAGTTGGGGGGGGAAGAGGTGGGGGCAGAAGCAGACTTGCATAGGTAACTACTGTGCTCTAACTCCTCGCTCCTTCCAACTTCGTGTTCTGCATTTTATATTACTTGTACATTTATAGGTATAGCAGGTACTAATATAAAACTACTGTAGTGTTCTATGATTCGGTTCAACACAAATTGATCAACTTCACGCCCCCCCGTACCTCTCCCCACCCCCAGCAAGAGAGGATGCAAAAAAAACCCAAACCCAACTAAAAAAAAGTAGTGATAACTTGTTTTGATGTCCTACAATGTATTTGAACAAATTTACTCTTATAGATTCATCTTCCAGATTGAAAAATATACTTTGATGTGAACTATCACCTTATTTAATGAAGGGTTACTTCTGTTGTGCCTGAAACCCACAGAAATCCAAATTAAGAATAACCACTAAGTGGCAGTATCTACATGTAAAAAGGGTGCTGTAAGAATTTGTATGAAAATGTCTTATAAAAGAGATTGTCCTACTTCTTTTACATGGAAGTAGCCTTACCTCTTCCTGCAAAAAGTTACTTTGATTTAAAAACAAAATATTAAAAAAAAAAAGCCAACATTTGTAGACCTATCTGCTTGCCCAGTGGAAACTGAATTCAATCAAAAAACATAGTGATATTAAACCACTATGGTTTTAAAACAGACTTTTAGACCTTGAGGGTGACTAGAACCAGCATCCTTATTAGTTGCCTACCATTCTTCTGTGCCAAGGCAACCCAGCACTGAGAGCATGTAACCCACAGGGAAGCAACCTTTATGACCTCCGTAACATGACTCGATCTGTCCCATCTGACTTTTACTTCATAAGGGATCCATTAAGAGTAGATCCCTCAGACCCACCTTCATTTCAAATTGATCTTGTAGAATTCTGCCCCCGCCCCCCCGAACTGTTGCAAAAGCAGCATCAAACAGGTAAAACAGAGGAGTGAAGAGGATGAGCACCTATGTAACGCCTAACTCGCTTACTAGGCTGCCTCAACTAGAACAATCAGATATGGTCTCCCTCAAGAGGTCACCCTAGGGCATAATATCAAACGTTGTAACACCGCTTTTCTAATATGACAGGCTAGTTTTTTCCTCCCTTATTTTCAATCCCAGTGACTGCTCTTCCTTCCTTTTAAGAACATGTATTATAATCTTGGAAGGGTAGTTCAAACAGAGGGAACAGAGAAATCACTGGGAAAAAAACCTCTGCATTATCAAAAAGTTTACATATGCTAGTAAAACAGACATAAGGCTGACAGCATTGTAGAAGTTACAGTTAAATAAATACTTCTGCTAAAGCTGGCCTTATTGTTTCTGTCTAGATTTTTCCATTTAATTTTAGCAACAGGCTACTGAAAACACAATATCCAGTTTTAAAATGTTATTCCTACATTTAAAAAAATCTCTCTAAAAGGAAAGCAAAGGGAAACAACAGTTACAAAACATTTAGCAATTTAACTTGTATGGAAGATTAATGTCCCATTTAACGTACTGATGTACACATCTCAGTATTCGCTCATTTTACTTCATTGAACTCCCTTTTTACAAGATGACTTCTGACAACTTAAATACACAAGCCTACTCGTATAAAATATTTTTCTATGGTAGCTTATCTATGATATTGCTCCTAGTTATACCTAAGGTGTAATATTGGTTTCCATACAGCCATTTTAAGACGGTCATCTCCTTCATATGAAGGGATTTGACATGTGTGAACCACACAGAATATTAGGTGAAATCCTGAGCTCTGAAATCAAACTTTTTTTCTTCCAACTGTAATTACATTTTGCATGTTAAACCGTAACAAAACCCCACTTACCTATCCACCAGCTTTTTAGCAAATCCAAAATCAGTAAGCTTGATATGTCCTTCTTTGTCTAGTAATATATTTTCAGGTTTTAAGTCTCTGTAAACTATTTCTTTGGAGTGCAGGTATTCTATTGCACAAATAATTTCTGTTGAGTAAAACAGTCCTGTGCTGTTGTTGAAACGCCCCATGTTGCGCAGGTAACTAAAAAGTTCTCCTCCTGGCACATATTCCATTAACATGTATAAAAAACGTTCATCATGGTTGGTCCAAAATCTGTAATAAAAATATTATTTTATTGAATAAACAAATTATCTCTCTGATTTGCTTTAGATGTAAATTTCTATAAAATTATCTCTGTTGCCCCAACTATGCGCATAATTAATTTATGGTTCCTATTCTGCAAATATTAAAACACCAAGAATCTAGCAGGATTATGTAACAGATGTTCAAGTAGCTGACTTGACCTGTAAAGTAAAACAGATAGTTCACAGGATGCGCACAGCACATGCTAAGAAAGAAAATCTGATCGACTCCGTTGCATTCTACGAAATAGGGCTCTGCTAAGCACCTAAAAACTGACTTAGTATACTGCCAGTCTGCTAAGACCAGACAATTGTTACACACCTTACATTTTATTTAACCAAGTATTGCCAAAGTGATGGGAGGTGAGCAGAATCTGCTTTTGTAAAGATGTTTATGACAATATGTTCAAAAACAGAACACCAGAGTTCTCCTTCCCCTCTCCTATCCCTTCCTCCCCAGAATATACAACCCCAACTAAAGTGACCAGTTACTAGATAGGCATCAGATCACAATGCTTGCTCTTCTACGGTATCTTTAACAAAAGCAATAGAAAAACAAAAGTGACAGCAAAACAAGATTCATTTCTGTACTTCAGAATTAACCTAATGATAAGTACCTTCCATTCCTCAGACTGCTGCCTTTAATTTAAGAACTATTACTGTGGTACATTCATTACTTAAGTGCAGTAAAGAGCAGCTAAGGAAGAAAGAAAATCATTCCATGTGGCTTTCAAATGCTTCACTACAGAATACAGGAATCTTCTCTTCCACATTCCCCAAAACTAAGCTGTTTTTCTTTCTACCCACATTAAACAACTCATATACCACACCCCCAAACCTAACTCAACAGTTAAGAAGAAAATAAGTATCTGGTAACGTCTTGAAGAATATTCTACCATTTTAAAACAAACAGCTATCCCTATTACAATGATAACAGATAAAGAACACTGTATCCCTGCTACTTTAATGACACAAGAAGTTACTTTAGCTTCTAGTAACTGCTTCTGCAGTATCACAAGAATGAAAGATCAAATATCTTTTTTTTTTTCTCTCTCCTTCATTACCTGATTCCTAATCAAGGCATAAAGTCTCAAGAAAGATAAGCAGAGCAAACTGAGCTCCCAAACCCACGAGTGACTTTTGCTCAGTAGGATTTTCTTTCTTGATACCGGCACTAAGGGCAACCAAGAAAACGAGACAGATTATCAGACATCAGCAACAGCTCCTCCATTCCTTCAAAGTGATGAAGAAAGCAAAGCCCAGGTTTGCCTTTTGCTTTTATGGCACTACTTCCCTATCACAAAGTCATCAACATCATTAATTGCCTATTGATGATGTTCATAGTATCTTTATTAACTATGTAAAAACACTCTTGAGATGTATTTTAAGGAGTTAGGCAAAGTTGCACCTGCAATAAACAAAGAAAGAGGAACAGGAATGGGCAAAACGAAGCAAACCACATATTTAAAAAACCACGTACAGGGGAGAGGAAGAACAAAATCTGACATAGAATACAGAGAAAAAAATGGAAGACCTAGACCATTAAAACACAGTATTTTTACTGGAATGAATTTCTTCAAGAACTGACTCTTAAAGGATTGTCTGTCCACAGAAAAATGGATAAATTATTTGGTATACATGAAAAATAGCAAAATAAAGAACTTCAATATTTGCAGTACAAATTGCTTTAAATGGTATTTTAATACACAAAAGGAAAATATCACAGAAGCTGTGATTAGAATAATATGCATGGTGTCAGGTAATTTTAAAATTCAGCTTCATTACATAAACTTCGGATGCCATTGTGAACTCTTACAGACAAATAACCTATTTTAGCTTATAAGACTGTAAGACGGTTGATTTTTATTAATTCTTGTTCTCTTGGAAAAAAAAAAATCAAAGATACATGTCAAAATTATATCACAATATGAACTGCTGCACGCACAGTGTTATGATACATCACTCAAACATGTCACTAAAGATTGCCTAGGAGTCTCCAGTGACCAGTTGTTGCAAGAGCACCAAACAAACATTTCCAAAAAACGATTTAAAAAAATAAGTAAATAAATAACTTCAGTATCTACAGAAAAAACTGATGCAGGACCTCCCTACACACAAGAAGAGCATTTCTCAAAAGTAACAGGAAAAGGAAAAAAAAATCTTACATAAAAGTTTTTATATACAGGAATATATAGGAAGGATGAACACCAGAAATAAATTACGTGCAGCATTACTTTTAAATTCTCCATCATAAAGTGCTAAAAAATACTGTATTTTGCTGCACTGGCACATATTCCTTGTTTTGCAACCAGAGGAAGATATTATCCATGTTTAAGGTGGTGATGCTAATAGAAAATATAAAAAACAGACCACGTAGATAACACGGTTCAAAGGCATTTAAGCAGAACTATATAGAAATTTTTTCCCCTTTTTGCTGATCAGTTATAGTCAAAGAATTCATGGAGAAAAACATGTATTAGGCAGGGGAGGAGGCAGCTGAAAAAAAAGCTGTCAGCCACACAAAAAGCTGCAGAAAGTTTTATTTGTCATACAGTCAGTGATAACTGTACATGAATGCTTGCTTAACCTAAAGCACACAAATATTAACACGACTTAAAATTTAACCACCTCATTTCAGCTAGGTTGCTCTGAGTCTCCTTTGCCAAGGGACAAAGGCAGCACATGCACAATTACACGAGCATAGCTGATGCAGTATCTCATTGAACATGTCAACAGAAAAGGCAGAGAGCTAGAAGCCATGAAGAATGTTTGCCTTGCACACAAGTGAACTTCCATTTGAATTGTGTCCTTCCTTTGGCAACTTTAAAATCTGACATTTTGGAAATAAGGCATGAATGAAATCCAAGAAAACTTATCAGTTTGGATTTTTGATCACTTCTGTATGGATGTGAACCCTCACATCCCTGCCTCTGACTTCTCACCCAAGTTTCTCTATTCCCACACTTGCTGCACTGTTCTAGAAGCACAGATGTACCGGGTTTTTTTGTGTTTGTTTGGTTGGTTTTGATATGTTGGTTTGGTTTTTGTGGGTTTTTTTTAAAGAATTTATGTATGTACATAGATATACATATAAAACCCTGTTCCCCCTGTTCCGCCCATATTTTAACCAGTCTAACCAGACGTACTCAGCCTCTCCATCTTGCTTTCCCGCATGCAACTCAAACTCCACATACCCTAGAACTCATCTTACTGATACTAGGCCAACACACAGGATATCTGAACGCTGGCTGGAAACTAATAGCATCATGATGCTGCAAAAAGCAACAGCACACCAGGGAAAAAGCCTCCTCCTGCAGGGCTCTTTCCAACTTTCAGATGACTACCATGCTTTTGCCTCTTCTTTTCCCTCTGATACTTTCTTAGCCCTAAGAGGAAGCTGCACTCCCTACAGCTAGAGATTAACTAAGGCTAATTTTGTCTAATTTTATGTAAAACTGATTAAGACAGGTAAATGCAAAACAAATCTTGGTCAATGGCCCTGTATCCATGCATGAGAAAATATAAATGGAAATTAACTGTGCAATTACCCAGAGGTTTAGTTATCCCATTAATAAATAAGGACGCAGATACACAAAATGCGCTGTGGTGCTGTGAACAGAAAAGTATGACACCTTCTCTCCTTAATAAAAGGATCATTAGAATCATCACAATTCCACTAAAAAAATTATTTTTCATGAACTGTGTTTAAATCATGTTTCTCCACAGGTTCCATCACTTAACCTCAAATATGGGAACAACAAAGCCCAAGAAGTGCTGCAGTCATTTAAACTCTTTAAAAATAAAGTTTGTAGACGCGAAGTTAAAAGTTTTCAAAAAGCAGATACTTAAATCTAATTATATCTGTATCTAGATATCTACAGGAAATACATATGTAGAAATACTTCCTTTCTTGCCATTCTAACATCAAGAGTCATTCTAGAAGTAATTTTGACGAGCCAATCCTAACATTTCTTCATTAGTATTTTCCCCTCACTTAAGAAAATTTCTCTTCTGCAGTATGAAAATAAGAGACAGAGTAAAGCTTGTAATAAATTATTGCTTAAATGTTTAAATTATGCCTCTTGATTTTAAATTCTTGATTCTTCTGTTATAAATATTTTAGTCTGAATTCTATTTTAGTCTAGATTACATAATAGAAATTAAATGCTTGGTACTGACTAAGTACATAGGAACTTGCAATGAGACTCTGGAACACTTTAACTGCACTTTACATATGAGTTAAATGAATTAAAAAAATACAACAACTTACAATCTGATCAAAAAGGGGTGGTTGACCTCTTTCAAGACTGACTTCTCATTGTGCACATGTTGCTCTTGCTTCAGTCGAATGACATCAGGAATGCTCATGACTTTCAGTGCAAAGTAACGTTTGGCCATTTTTTCCTTCACCAGATGAACACGCCCAAAGGTACCCGTGCCTGAAAAGTCAAAGAAGAAACATCAACTTATTGTAAAAAAGCAAAAAAGCAAAGATAATTTATTAAATTAAAACCTATAGGAACTCAATTCCTGTTTGCTTGGGTTTTTTCCCCTCATCAATATATCGGTATTACATTTTTTACCTGGTTTCACACAATTTTTTTTCTTGGGATTTCTCAATTTTTAGTGATAATGATTTAATGAAAATAACCGTATTGTGATACTGCCGCTCTTTGGATAGATATGGGAAGCATTTCTCGCAAAGAAGATAAGTGGTCCTGAGAAAAGGTAAGGGAGATGTATAAAAAAAAAAGTATGTAATATCTAAGATTCAAATGTAACCAATATAAATGAAACAAGCAAAATGTTCTCAGGTGCAGAAGGGGGGGGGGAAAACAGTCTTTTAAATTTCAGAGATCAGTTTTAATTTAGATCAGGTGGGGAGGGGTGGGACAAACTCAAAAGTAGCATTCAGCTTATTGTATGCACAGTGTGTGGCATAAAAGAAAAAAAAAAAAGAAATCGTCACTGACCAAGAATGTAATGTTCAGTTGTAATGGATTTAATAATTCCTCAACACAAAAAACTACTTAACTTTCCATATATTATTTATTAAAACGAGTAGCTAAAAATCAACCAGGGTTTATAATGTAGGAACTCAATACACAAAGAGTACAGCATATACAAAAATGATGACAACAACAAAAAAATTAAAAAATATTCATCTACCAAGGTTCAGTGACTGAAAACAGCTGTCTGCAATTATTCAGGTGAGGAGATTATTCCCTTAAAAGTGCACAGAGAGGTGAAGTGAGTCAGTAGGATAAAGGGAGTGATGGGAAAAAATACTTAAGAGTTGCTGACCCTTCTAAAAACAAATTAAAAAAAAAAATCTGCTTATAGTGCTGCATCGTTATATTACATGGAAACAACAGATTTCAGGCACCCTTTTTTTGTAGTTAATGTATTCCTTTTTCAATTCACTCTTAAAAATATAAAAAGGAAAATAAAAACATATTGTCTTTTAAATAAAGTATTATGCATTCCTCTATTCAATACAGTAGTCATTAAAGTTCCTTTTAAGTGCGTTACACTCAAGAGGATTATATATAACTGAATCGAGTATTTCTTTTAGTCTGAAATGAAAGTTAAAACTAGCACATTTAACCACACTGCTACTTGTACTGCAGCACAGTGTTATATATTTGAAGATGAACAAACATTTCGGCTCATTGGGTGGTTGCTCATTGTTTTTTCGCTCATTAAACAATGCCATGTAGGTTCCATTAGAACAGTACACCAGATATTTTTAATCCTATTCTGACAGAAATATGTGCCACTATAAAGGACGCTTGGCATTCAAACCAACTGCCTAACTCGTAAAAGGTCACTCCCTTGTTGAGAAACACCTTCCAAAAAAATCAGAATCTTATACTTAAGCTCACAATCATCCCCTTCTTTGCACATACCCTAGGAAGGCAGCCCATAGACCTGTTTCAGTATTATTAACTGGTATGTCAATTAATTTCAGATTGTGCTGACCAGTTATGATCAACCTATACTACAAGACAATTTTCTAAGACATGTAGTGGGTGCAGTGAGACGAGTATGCATGTGAAAGGAACTAGATTTCTGAGAGAAGTGGGGGCTTGGGGTGGAAGAGAGACGAAAAAATGAACTTCCAAAACTGCATTACTTGAGGAGGGGAGAAAAAACAAGGGAGTTTTTGCCTCTAGTAGGTTCAAGAACGTGAGAATTTATAAAAAAATGTTTGTGTTCTGTATGTGTATTCTCACCTAAAACATTTACATTTAACAGTTATTCTTTCCAGTCACTTGTAATATTGTTTAGAAGCACTGCATTTACTAAAAACCAAAACAAAATACTCATATTACAAACTAGAAACAACTTCAGCAATCCAGTTTTATGGAACTTGCAGCTCCATTACCAATACAGCTTTCAAAACCAGCTTTCGAGATAAAACTTCTCACTACACAAACCCACCAAGGATTACAGTTGTCCAAGCACAAAAGATTCTATCAAAGCAGTTTTACATTCCCACCTGTCCTGAGTTACTGTTCTTTAACCATGAAAACTGTAAATAGGTCTCAGATAAAGCCTGCTGTTATAGTGAAGTAAGCCACCAGGTTACCCTGGAAAATTTATCATGCAATTAAATCCTTTAACAATGCAGTCACGTTACATGACTGTACCTGTAAACAACCTTATTTTCATGGGGACGGGCTTCTGCAGTAAAAAAAAAAAAACAAAACCAAACAAACAAAAAAAGAGGCCCAAAAGCTTCCAAGCAGAGCCATCTGCTCAAGATACTTAAAGTACTGATTATTTACATCTTTACTGAATGCATAGACAAAAAATTAACTTAGGTTATTTCAGAATTAGGAGCTGAAATTTGAGTATCTGGAAAAACACTGTCAAGAATAACTATAGTAGGATTGCACACCAAAACTAGAAGTCATCTTACATTTTTAAGACTCCAAATGTGGACTCGGGGACATTAACAGTACCAACCCCATAAGTAAATGCTGGTTTTATATGCATTTTAATACTTGTATGAACAAGTGCTTCCATAGACATATTCAACCTAGAAGTCATAAGTGAACACATACCTAATTGTTCCTAGGTCTTTAGTGATCTCGTGTTTCATGACTTGTTCTACTTGTCCTAGACATTTTTATTTTAGAATGCTTTAATTTTTCATTATGGTATTGGTCCAACTTTACAAATGGTGCTGCTCAGAAATAAACAGCAGCAACCAAAAGTTCCATCCATTTTCAAAGAAGGACCTGTCGGGGTCTTATTTAGCAATAGTTCTAACTGTGGAAACATGGTCTCTTTAAAAATGTCTCTGCCAAGAGCGGCAAAGCCTGGCAGGCTATTCCAGAATAGTGGCAAGCACCTAGACAGCCTCAGGGAAAACCAGACGACCACACAGACAGGCAAGAACGTACAACCTCCCTAACCAGTTTTGTTGTTGAGCTGGTTGCAGGCAGACTTTTTTCAAATATCTTTAGCCCGGTTTCAAACAACTATGGAAATGGAGAAGACAATACAGACCAAAATGTCGTCTAATATTTGTTTTCAGAGGTCTTTTCTCGCAACATGAATTTTCTCCCATTGGAGCCTCCTCAGAAAATCCATTAGGCCTACATCAGTTGGTAGTGACAGTACCCAGACACACAACCACCACCCTTCCAGCACTTTTGACAAACAATATGCTCTCTTAAAGCCCTAAAAAAAATATATATATATAATAGTGATGTTCTGAAAATTACTTACATCATTTAAGCTGTTCAAACTCCTCTCACTGCAAAGAGAAGCAAAGAGCAAACATGGCGAGTACTACGTATTTTTTCAACCACTGACTTTAACCATGTGGGGCCATTAACAAGGGGGAGCAGGGGAACTTGCTGAAACTCAAAACCAGTTGTACAGAAGTATGCAAATGAGCTTTAATTTATGCCTTTGCACAGCCACATACAGGACTAATTGTTGAGCCTTTTTTTTTTTTTTTTTTAATGCTTAGCCAGTCTTCAGACAACCAGATAAAGTTTGCATACAAAGATGACTACAATTCAAACATCTCACTTCAAACATTTGGTCTGGATCTCCTGCTCATGCTGTTAGCCATTTCTGAAAAGATTTTTAAAATTCTCTTCCTTGCAAATGGGGAGGAGGAACAGGATGGGACACAACAGTCAAGGTGGGAGGCTGCAAGATATTGTTATGGTTGTTTAGCACAGTCAAGAAAATCTAGCTGTTTTATAAAAACAGGTCTTATTGTTGTGACTAGGTGGAAATTCTGCCCCTCACATTCATGGAAAGAAAACTAAAAAATTGAAGCAGCAAAGTGGTAGTGTGTAAGATGGAGGCCCAGCTCCATAAATCTGAGGGAAGGTTTTTGGAAGCAGAAAAAGGCAAGGTTACTAGTCTTCGACCAAAGCACCACTGCCTCCTGCCCTCCAGGAAAGAGACACTAAGCTCATGGAACAGTTTCTGTTAATCCCCATGAAAGAACTGTTCAATTTTTTGCCCTGATCACCTCAGAGCTCAGCTGTATGAACCGGCTAAATTTGACCCTCTGTGACAGATAAGTAAACATTCCTTAGGATTATTTTAAAATAGAAATATTCTGTACTTGCCTATCTTGGACGTAATAAAGGAAATAGTGTTTACAGATTTGCACAATATTCTACTGACATTTATTTAATTTTTAGTTCAAAACAAGAGAACTTCAGGGACTGTGTACCATTCTGGACGAGTCCCGGGATCTACCAAGTACTATCCTGCTGAAGGAAGAGAAATGGCTACATACACACACACAGAGGCACATCCCTACCTGTCTCTCTTTATTATAGCACGTAATGCCAGAGTTTTAGAGCAAAAATGCACTTACATCAGAAAATTATACCTCATGGAAACAGTAGTTATTAGAAGGTAACAGTAGTTTATTTGGGCAGTCCTCTTCTCCCTGCTAAGGCATATAGCAAATGAAGGTTTCTGGCCACCAGTAACAAAAGCAAGTGAAAACTGCCTGTACTATTTTCAACACGGAACAACACAATTCAAGATTTTCAGGACTAAATGGGCAAAGAGAACAAGCATGCAAAATGCTAACCACTAATCCAGTATAATCTGTTTACAACAGAAACAATAAAATTTTTGGATCCCTTTGCAAATTTAATGTGGTTGCAGAACTTGAAGGAATGCCAGCAATCTTCTCAATTAGGTAACCTTCTCATGTTAAACACATGCAAAGGGAGGAGGCCAAAAACTGCAGAGGACCAGCTTGGCCTAGGTATCAAACACAAGAAGGGCATTCTCAGCCTTACAAAACAAGCTGGATTCCCTAATGCCACGCCAAAACACCACAGCCAGCTTCCAGGATTTTACTCTCTTTGAAGCCTGGTAAAAAGAATAAAGAATGTGGGAATATTTCTGATGCAATTTTAGATACTTTTGATGCTAGGAAAACCAATCCTGCAACTTTTGATCACCTAAAACAATTGAGTGAGTAGTCATGTAGTGACTATTTTGCTGTTATGTAGGTGACTAATTTAATGGTCAGTTTGCCTTTTTATTTGCTCCCATTAACTAGGCCCAGCTGTTCCAGCTTCCCATCTTTTTAATCCCCAGCTCTTTCTTAAAACCAAGTTTGCCTTGCTCAAATAGATACCATCTGTTTTAATGAAGAATAAACTAGGTCATGTGAGATCCACAACCCTGAGGGCTGCTCTCTGAGTCCCAAAGGGGTTGGTCCTCGCTTCCACAGATGCCTACAAAAAGCATCAGATGTATTTGCTTTTATTTACAGTTAGAAGAAACATTTCCTAGTGTGTCACATATTAGTCTTTGTTGGTAGCCACAAGCACGACAGACTTAATTCTGCTGAATATCAGAGATAAACTAGGTGAATTGTATAAGATTACAAACTCACTATTAGATGTCGAGTTAGTCTGCCATTTAATCTGTCTCATCTCGGGATGGAACTTGAATGGCCTAGCAATGCATGTCTTAAAAGGAGGAGTCGGGGTTGTCAGTAATTCTTGACAAAGAAGGGGAAGAAGTGGCACAGCAAAGGAAACCAGCCTGCCCAAATAGACTGGTAATCAGAAGATTAATGCACGAGAGAAAGATATGGGGAAACCACATGACATGAGCAACTGTGGGCTTCTACAACAGACGATGTGGTTGGCACATGAACGGGGGCAACACAGAACGAGGATGATGATTTTGGACATCACAGTAGCCAAGTTCACTTTTTCTAATTTTTCAACCCATAGACCAGTGTCAACTGAAAATGCCTTGCAGACTACCACTCAACCTTCTCAAGTTCAGTGTCTTCACACTGTTCCACAAACCAGCTGTGGGCTGATTACCATAACTCTTAGACTGCTGCTTCTATACTTCTGTACCACTTTAGAGGGTTCTGATCTAAACCTGAAAAATATGCCAGAGAAATAAAAAAAATTTAGAGGAGGTTTTACAGGCTGCCTATTGTTCTGTCTAGAACTGCGTATCACATACTATGGAATGTAAGAAGTAAATGTCAGACAATACTTTTTGCAAAGCTTTTGTATATCCTTCAATGATCACATACCTGAGGAGACAGTCCAATTAAGAGAGCTTAAAAGCATATAAAATAGAGATGCCTTGTGTAGTGTTCACCACGTGCAGCTCTGCCAGAGCAGCTTGCTTCTATGACTTTGTTCATTGTGCTATGACTTAGTTTACACTAGGAACTCCTCAGATAGAGAAAATGTCTTTCTGCTTAGCAATAATATGAGATACTACACAGCAAGAAATATGCCCGCTACATTCCAGGCAAGATCATCACTTTCCAGACTACCCGTCCCAGAAATTTTATTGCCAGTGGCATACCAGTGGTTCTCTCTTACTTCTATTTTGGATTCTAGACTCATCCCTTGTCAACCCATTTTTCATCTTAAAGCTCAGTATCATTAATTCTTTATCCCAGCTCAGTTGAAGTTGAAAAGAAAGTAGCAACGCATGTTCAAAGTACAGCCTAGCTTTTGACTCAAGGATGCTGCTGTAAAAATTGTCCACCTCTTTGCTGCTTCCAGATTCCAAAGATCTGACATACTTTCAGGTTCTTTCTTATTTGGTATACAGGGAGCCTATAACAACACACCACTAAAACTACATTTAACAATCTGGAATTTGGTATAGTCTCCTTTCAACTTTGCACAAGATTTGGTATGCCAGAGAATACCAAGCAATTGTGTCAACAACTCTTGTTGTTGACCCACCCATTTAAATCTTTGTGAATTACAATCCTTAAGAATTAAGGACACAGGAATTACCAGGCTAATTAATACCCATCAGTTAAGCTTCCTGTTTTTCACAGAGTTCGGAGACAGGTTCCCTATTTCCAAAAAGTGCCATTCAACAGAACACCCATGACAGGAATTCCTTTCTAATTCCAGGTAATTTTTTTTTTTTTTTTTTTGCTCACAACTTACTGGGTCTCTATAAAAATATTGTAACTATCAGGGTGTCTTTAAACAAAATAAGCAGAATCCTTGAAAGTTTCTCCTCTCTCTTTATTCTTCATTTATTTATTTTGAAATGGCAGGGACCAAAATAGAAATGATACCAGAAAGTCACCAGCCTGCTGGTGAGAAGATAACCCTTAATCCTTTCCATTTCTAAACAGCTCTTAGAACACTGAATTTAAATGCGTGTCCATGCCTCTTCACAAAACTTTAACATCCACTATCTTCAGAACAATTCTCATAAAACTGGTATTTCCCCACTTGATTGTTCAATGGTATTTTTGTAACTCTTCCCATGCCTTCTGCTATCCGTGATTCTGACACATTGCTATAGAGAATATAAACAGATTAGGGGATGAAAAGTTTTTCCTCCATATTGAAAATAGGACATTGCAAAGTCATTCTTACTCCTACTTTTCACCTGTTTAAATATTGCACATTAAGTGTTGATAGGCCCCAACTGCAAAACTGTAAAGATGTAAATAAACATTTTATAAAAACGGCTCAAATAGAAACCTTTAAAGATGTACTCCTTTTTCACCTAGAAACTAAGCTCTACACTACCTTTGCTGAACTAAGTGTAGGAGGCCTGTTGAAACAGCGTATTTTAAAGGATACCAAACCCCTGCTAAAAGTAAAGCGTATCAATCTGTATTGACCCAATTTAAAAAAAACTTGGTCTATCACGTTTTAAAAGACAAGCACAGTTAAGCTAAGAATTAGGTACCTGGCTAGCAACACGTTCCAAGTTAAAACACTAGAAAGCATTAAATCATGTATTTCATCTGATAAGAATTTCAGGTAATTAAAGCATTATCAAAAAGTGTCACTTTTTAATAGTTGAAAAAGACTGTAAATTAGAAAATATACTAGCAAGATAGGCCATCTTTGGACTTTTTAAAGTTATGTCATTTAAATCCTATTCACAGAATTGCTTTCAGGTAGGGAAAGATTAAAATAAGCATGTTAACAGAGCTTCTTGGAATGCAAACATTAAAGAGAAGGATTTTTTTTTTTGTAGGTTTTGGGGTTTTTTTGGGATTTTTTCCAAAAAAAAAATCTCACAAACAACAAAAGCCAGACATACAAACTCCAACATCTCCATAGCCACCTCCTGTTCATTAACTGGTGCTCAAAAGTCCCATCAAGTTTAGAGTAATTCAGGATTCTTTCTAAATGAATTTGTGCTCAAAGTTAACCTTTTATAATTGCTTTAATTATTTTTTTCTTTAAGTGTTTAAAAAACACTATGAAACAGCTTCCTTAAAATGAAACCTAAACCAAATTGATGGACATTTAGGCTAAAAGTTACTATTTTGAATTAAAAGTGTGTTACGCTTTTGCTTACCTCCAGCAAAATAATACATGAATGCATCACAAAGTAACCAGACTCAGGCAAACAGAAGGAAAACCAAAAGGATGAGCCTAGTATTATTCTAGGTATCATCAAATCCCAGATTTCAGGCTACAAGATTCCTTTTGATTGTTTAAAAAAAATAAAAAATGCTATGACAGAAACATCTTGTATTATAACCCAGAATGATGAATCCTGATCTCTCTTCAGATACTGTTTAATTTTGGGTCTGCTGTTGTGAATACATGGCTCCTACTTCCTGAGTTAGGATTAGTACTACATTCAAAATTTTGAACTGGATGTCCCAGAAGCAGTCTAAGCCAAAAGGGATTGACCTCTAATTTTCTATGAAGACGAATAACTTGTAGTTTATCTCTGGTAGTGCATGGTAGTGCAATTCCAGTAAACCATTAATACACCATTTTTCACTTATTGTATTCTGATGATGAGCTAGAAGTGCTTCCCAGCAACTTTTTTCCCCTCCCAATGAAGGTAAGAAGAAAGATGGTGAGTAAAACCTATGCAGGGACATACTAAATTGGAAAAAACAGCTCTGTTGCTAATTTTAAGTCCCACAATCAAATCTTTACCCAAGAGGACAGTAAGGCTTTCTCTCTCATCATTTGTCAGCACTTCTATCTTCACCTTCAGTTTCCCTGTTTACAGGAAGCATTTACAAAACTGATTTGGCTAGTTGCTTTACTCAAAATCAGCATGGAGATACTTAGTTTGGTTTTCCACAAAAAAACCCCACAGTTTGCTGGGTCACAAAGTCAGTGACAGACTTAAAAACTTTTCAAGTAACTTCAACTGAAGGAAACAGTCATTAAGGTCTTAAAAGTTTAAAGCAGCACCCCTGTTCTAGAAGATACACCATAGTTCAGGTACTTAATAGATTGTTCCAGTAGCTTTTGCTCTGTCAGTTGCTACAGTTGAACATATTAGGTCCTATATGTTGCTGCGAAACCACTGTATGGATATAATTATACCCAAAGAATACAGAAAACCTTAAAATAAAGTTGACTAGCCAAACAATTACAACGCCTGGATGTGCCCAAAACTCATGTTCTCATCTAAGAAAAATAAATAAAAATAACATTTTGATGACTAAGAAACAAACATACACAAATGCAATAATCCGTGAAGGATTTAAAGAGTCACTTTGTACCATAGAAGTTAAAGTTACATGGAGTCTGATAGAGATCAGAGATACCTGCAGCAGCAGGGGTTGAAACTTTAACAGCAGCCCCCCCTGAACTATGTGAGGCTAAATAGAGGTCCTTAGTAGGTATCTAACACCTGATTAGCCACTTTCCTTTTCAACCCAGAAATACGTGCCTCTACACACTTCTAGGATTTTTACATAATCAGCATATTTTTGTCTATCCAGAAACTCAGCTGTTGTAGATTTCTTCCTTTGTTTTCTCCAAAAGAGCTACTTGACGCAAGTCAGTCCCATATTAATGCAAAGAAAGTATCAGGCTTAATATCCTTGACTGTGTCCTTTTAAAAAGCAAACAAAAAAATCTTGTTAAAGTACAAAGGTTTATTATTGCTGAATGAATGTAATAAAAGCCACATTGTTTGTACTTGACCGATTTCCTCCTTCACCAGTGCTGGACAGAAGCCTTTGAAGGACTGGTACCTCTTATAATACATTCCTTTCAATTACATTTCGCTTCAATCTTCATCTAAAGTAGTGCTAAAGGAGAAACAAATCGAGGGGGACATTTCACATAGTGCACAAAACCTGTATTTTTAAATACTTTTAAAACAGATTATCTATTCACTACTTATTATGGTATTTCTACAATGCTTTTAAAGTATAAGATTGAAGAGTAAATTATGTTGAAGAGCTCCTGAATGAAGACAGATCAAAGACTCTGACTTAATTTAAATGCACTCAGCACGTTTTAGTTCTCTCGTGTGTTTCAGGAAATAGCTAAATAGGTAACTAACAGAAAAACTGTTCAAGATTACCTATTCCCTGCTATTTTTTGTGTTACCAGAGAACTAGGCCCTAGTCCGGAAACACACTTGCATATGCATATATATATTTATACACACATACACCAGCAAAATTGAGATTTAGCTAGAAAGGCCAGGTTGAAATCCAGATAGAATTTGCTTTGCGAATATTAGTCTATCAAATTAGCAGTGGAATTAAAGTTCAGTGGTGGTCAATACCTACTTTTCCAGTTTTATTTAAGTTTAACCTTTTTTCGTTCAGACTTTTTACTTTCATTTTTAAAATTTCACTGACCTAGAGCTAACTCAGGATAACAAAGAAAAAAAAAAACCCAACCTCTAGACATTCACATTGAAGACAAAGCCGGTCCACTGAGTAGTAGTTAAAGGCTTTGAAACATCAGAAAGTTCGTTCTTCAGGTTATACCTTCAAACCTTAAGACTGATATTTTTGAAAAATGACAAACTGGAGTTCTTTCTTCTTTCAAAGATAGAAGATTACCACAGAGGACCACAGAGCCCCATATCATATCTTTATGGTTAGACATTAAAAGATACAATGGATATATGTCCTGAAAGGCTGCCATTGTTCTTGGCCTGTTGCAAGTTACAGTGGGAACTTATAAAAAGTCTTTTCACAATACAAAAAAACGGAAGTAGCGAAGTTGCAGCCTAACCGTGTACAAGCAGGAACTGACCAGCTCTTTTATACCCCAAAACACAAGCTAAGAGACGGAATTTCTCCATCTTTCAGGCAAGCAACCAACAGCCTCCCTAGACATCTTGAGTTGGAACTTCCTCACTTACTACAGAGCTTACCTTTGGACCAGCCAGGTAGAATCCTTTCCAAGTCCAGAGGAAAAAAAGGCACTTCTATATTCAATTGAGCAGTTTTACACATCCAATTTATGAACCTAGAAGTATCTATTTCCCTCTGCTGATTATAAACTGATTCTACACATGTAGGTTCGATAGTCATTTACACTGCATAGGTCTACATTCAGACAGATGAACCAACCTCCAAGTCATACAGTCTGATAAGTGCACGTGGGATTTCATGACATGGAAATTATTGACACAGAAGATGCTAATTTGTAAAAGGAAGTATACATTTGTAAGATTTTAAAAAAAGAATTGTTAGCAACTCACTGAATTCTTCATACACATCACCAAAACTATGCCAAATGATACCTATACAACTTTATAATCTTCAGCACTGTGACCCAAATAAAACTGGCACAATATCACGAATGTGCTATTAAAAAAGTCAGCTCATTCATCCAGAAGTTTTTTTTTTTTTTTTTAATACTGATACAGTTAATAAACAGACATTACACACAAGAAAGAAGAGATGCAGTTTTTACAAATAATCACAGCTCAAACCACATCCAATTTGCAAGCTTGCATTTACCCATATAATCTGTAATTTTACGTACGCTATTCAAGTTTATACAGCACAAGAGTCTCAGAAGGTACTTAAAACTATTGTTATGTTTACCTTACACTTGAGCTGTTATGCAGACAAAAACAGAAAAAAGATTTCTGATGCAACTAAGCCCTTTTCTGAGAACTTTATTTAGTTTGATCTTTGTTTTGAATGGGTTATAGTGATTACTAAAGATTTTATTACAATATGCACAAAGGACTTAGTGTTGTAACTATAGCAAAATTAATACCTTCCTGAAAGACTCAAATAATTTCTTTGCATCTATAAGCTATGAACAGTGTGCTGGGCCACTGAGACCCCGTATTCTATCTTCTGTAAATTAAGTTTTACAAAACAAAAGCAAGCTACAAGCCAGTAAGAATCTTCTCTTAAAACACTATTTCAATCTGGAACAAGCACTGCAAATGGATTTATTTTTGGTTAAGGTTTAATACACTGAGAATTCACGAGTGGAACAAAGTATTCCTCAAAGGGAAGGCTTTGTTTATATTCATAAGGCAGTCTCTCTTCCTGAGAGACCACAGAGTAAAGATGCATTATGTACCTAGAATTTACTTCACATGTTCATTACCTTTCCGAATTCTTTCATACTACACCATACAAAAAAATAGTGTAACACTGTGATGTTACAGGGCAGGTGATGAAATCACTGTTGTTTGGCACTAGAACAGACATAATAGAATTCTCCAAATAAAGAGCTATTATGTGAAAAAGAGGAAGTAAGTCTAGAATATCCAAATAAAGTTATATCTGATATGGAACTGGAACAAATGCAGTAACACAAATATTGAGTTTCAAAATCCCAGTCTCCAAATTCCATTCTCAAATTTCAATTAAACATTTCAGAAAATCTCTATAGTGCCCAGTAATTACAGTACTGATAGAAGTAAAGACTCAAAATATTCTTCGTATTAATACCTAATGTTACTGAAGACATGCCAATGTTAATTTAACAGTTATGTTTAATGTAAACACTTACATACTCCAGCAGAAAAGAACTACGCTCTTTAAATTTTTCACGTTATTCCAGATTGTATGGACCATTACACTGTTTTTTCTCCCTATAATGCAGAAATGTAAGTCTAAACTCAATTAAAGTTCTGCTCTGTTTTCTAACTTCAGTTCAGCCTACTATGTAACTGAAACACAGAATGGATAGATTAGTTTTTTCTATTTTTACTATGCAGCTTCTTAACACGAAAGAAAAGCCACTCTATGAAGTTTCCACAGTTAGAAGCCAACTGCCTTTTTTAGTTTTATATACACACTTTCCTCTCCCTCCCATCTCCAAACTGGGATCCAGTCTCTCTCCAATATTATACCTCTGAATATCACACCCAAGAAACACATTCAAGCCAACAAATAAGACTTTAAATAGAAGGTTGCACATAATTGACAATTATTTAAATGGACAAAGATGAACCAGGATGAGAACATTTGAGAATTTAAGAAAAAGTACACCCAACCAACCTACAAATAAATTCCTTTCATGAAACAACCTTGATTTTCAAAGTGACTCACAAGAAACAAGCTACAAGAAAATGGAAATCAAGAGGTGAATGGTCACTACAGTCAATACTAAAGTAAGTTTCAGAGGCTATGGCATATCATATCAATCTGACTAATTTTGCAACAGTACGGATATCTAAATCATCTAAGGTACAATATTTATTTTAACACCATTTGCATTAAATATAGTTTGCTAATTTCATACATCTGAAAACACAGGTGGGAAGATGCAGTATGTCACAAACAGGCAATGATATAGGTGAACTCCCCAAACAATAAACTTTTCCCCATCTAAAAGCAAGATTGACATACAAGGTTATGGAAATAAATCTGATTTGCCATGACTATTAGCTGCTCCTGAACAAAAATATTTAAAGAGTAAATATATATGTATAATAAAGAATTTATCAAATTTGAAATTATTCATGAGTCACAATATGAAACAGAATTCTTCACACAGCCACATGAAGAGCGAAGAGAAGGATAAGGTTCAAAATTAAACACCAATGACATCGGGAAATAAAATATCCTACAGTACATATGCTTCAATCACACATAGGCCAAGGCTTTTAAGATTCCCAAAAGGATGCTTTGTTTGGACAGGTGAGCGCAACTTAGCTTACCTCGACGTACGCTTACCAAGATGCAATATTCACTCCTAACTTTCCAAGCTAATGTAAACATCAGAGAAGAGCCAAGCTCATTACTTCTTGGAATATTTATATCAAAATGCAGGTAAGTGATTTCAGGCCCATTTTATACTGTTTGATAGCTAGTTTTATAGAATGACCAACTTACCCAATATAAAACAGTATGTGTAGCATGAGAAAGCTTAAATCCAAGAAAATCAAAACCTGTATTGCGGAACACTACTAAGTCCCATTAATGGCACAGTATATGCATCTTTAAATTGTATATAATCTTTCAAAATACAGATCTCAATTATCATTTCTGATGGCAATTTTGTTCAAATTTATGATTCCCAAGTTGTTTACGTGTAGGCCTTTCTTAAATATTATCTGTCAATTCAAGGACTGGCTCCATTAAAATAAAAAAAAAGAGACACCTCATCCTCACGTTGTAGGATTTGAACAATAGCATAGACAAAAATCTGTATAAATCCAGTAGAAGGAAAACAGTAGGCACATACATGAGCATGTACCCCACACAAGTCTTTCCATAAGACCTGAGAACCTGCCATAAAATCTGAAAGCACTTCAAACACTGTCAAACAAATTTAGTTTAGTTTTTAAACGCATTGAGAAGAAAAGACCACATAACTCTTCACAGGTATTGAGTCTGGGCTGATAAAAACTCATCCTTACTAATGACCCAGTGTTCAAGACTCACCTCAAATTGCAGAATCTCTGCTTAACAATTCATTGGATTCACCCACTAACCTGATGGTGGCTAAGCTCAAAGTAGTACAGTGGCAAATCACTTCAGATGTGTACACAAGAAAAGTCAATTGAGATGTTAAAAACTGCATTTCAGGACAACTGTTTGGACAATACACTGCCTCAAATACACATGGACAGCTCTCCATCCTAAGCAGACTGACTGATCTAAAGAATGCCTCAAATGGAAAACAAAGCTTTAAAAAGAAAAGAAAATTAAACAAACCCCCCAAAAACCCTCTCCATTATCTGCAACAGTCAAAAGCATCAGGGGATCAGAACCTTGAAATCTAAACTGATCAGTCCGTGATTAGTGTTACCCAGTTACCCTTTCTCACAAACCTCTATTCCAGACACAAGAGTTTAACTTTTACATATCGAGTATTTAGAATACTGCATGGAAACCAATTTTCAGCATTAAAGACTTATCAATTGCTCTATTCTACATGCCCTGAGGAGTTATTTCCCAGATCTTAACTCATAATGCTCTGTATGGTCATAAAGAGAATCAAGTGTATTATACAGTAGTAATAACAGTGAAGACTACTAGATAGACCTTACTAATAGAAACAGAATTTCCAACCCATCACATCACAGTTACAGTTATGAGCTAGTCAGCCATACTGAGCCCTTTTTACATCCCTAGTGTTCTCACTCTCCAGTCACTGAAAGCAGTTAGTCATTAATACTCAAATCTTGAAAATAAAACCAAGTTCTCTTTTTTCATAAGAATCAGTATTTTCTTTTAGATTTTCAGTTAATTCACTCTGCTATCCTATGTATGCCTTCATCATACGTCAAATTTCTTAGCAACACATACCCATATATGTAGATATATGGGTATATAATTATATACACATACACCCATTTACCCAACCACAGGTTAATTTATTTTGTTGTTTACTGCCATAGTTGCTTCTCACTTCTACTCTCTCCCATTCTCTTGCCCCATAAAGTCTCAGAATTAATTATCTGAACCTAGTCTGATATATTTAAAAACAGGATCACAGTCTGCAGTAAAGAGAGCAATGAATAGCAAATCCAACACCACCTTTATAGGATAGATTAAATTACAGCTAATTGAATTAATGAGCTGTAGTTCACGCACCAAGAGTACTTGACATGCCCTTGCAGACTCTGCTTCTCCAAAATTGTAGCATCATTGCTTACTAAGAGGTTCATTCGCTATCATAGTTGACATAGCACACCTTTCAATAGAAATATATTTTAAATTATTCATTTTAAAGAATAAGCATTTCAATATAATTTATAATTCAGGACTCAACTCTTAAAGAAATAGTGCACAAGCACAAATGTGCTAAAATTAGAAGGCAGGGCCAGATACAAGGATCAGAAGTGAACACAAAACCAATCTATCTGGGATGGATCATCAGTTCATATATAGCCCAAATCAGTTGTAACTGAAAGTTACTGGTATCTGACAGTTATTAATTTATCATCCATTAACACTTTTTACAGCAGTTGAAGCATGTTAAGTTTTCAGAGGCAAAGATAAAAGGCATACTTCTGCCCCAAAGAGAGATGAAATATGCCAAAGAAGAAAAATTATTAGGCATATTAGGTATTTACTGTTCTATGAAGTGAACTGCAGTTTGTTTCAGATGCTTGCACCTTTCCTGGGAACAAGTAACAGTCTCAGAAGACAGGACAGAGACTAATGAAATTATTATTTCATATATAAGAGGTCCTCCTACATCAGTGATGGAAGAGGAAACTAGCATTGCACTATCCAAAATACTACCTCAGGAGGTACCAGAAGAAAGCTGTGCCAATGACTAAGACAAGTATCTTACTTCTTGACATAAAAATGGAATGTTATCCTTAATAGGATCTGCCAGTACACAAGTTAAGTACCATCAATGTTTGAAGAGTCCCTAAGCACCTGTTTTCACTGTACTGCCCTTTTTAGTCAAGACAAGTTTACTGAGTTCCTGAGCCTTTAAAATGAGGTCTGTGTATGACATGTAAAACTCTTTAGAGATGACTGTACTTTATGATAAATTATTCAATAGTTTGCACCAAAAAAAAAAAAAAAAAAAAAGGATTTATCTTGCTTATAAAACTAAACCAACTATGCTATGGAAGGACCTCCAAAGCAAAGTGATCAAACAGTATGGCTTTTTTCCTTCTCTCTGCTCTCCCCCCTCCCCCAAGTGTCCTAGCATTTCTAGGTTGTTTGGGTTTTTTTTCCCTATTACTACAATCATTGTTTAATTTTATTTCAAGAATCACGTTTCAGAGAACCAAGGGAGGCCAAGCAACAAAGTTGTGTTTGTTCTCAAACAATGCAGCTCCTAACATCTCTATCAAAAATGAAAGCCAATTAGGCTAGAAATCACAACCAGTCTAGAGTATCTGGAGTTCTGAATCTCTCCCTAGCTGTTACATCCAATTGCCACCAGGAGAATTTTTTCCTCCTACAAATATTTTAAATGCCAAAACACATGAAGATTAGAGAGAGGTTTATCAACATATTTTATTATAGGGGATAAACTGGCAATATTTCATGCAAGAGGGCCCAACTTTAGGATATCAGTGAATGCATAGCTGGCTTATTTCTACATAAAGTTGCTGACATCGCACACTCAGTATTAACTAGCAACAACTACAAGTCCAACTACCTACCAAATCAAGCACTAGGAACGTTTCTTTCTTCACATACAATCATTTAGAATACCCATCCATGCTTCTAGCCAGACTTTCACTCTGTTCTACTTGTTTTGCTCTGAAAAGAAACAATATCAAGGAAGCACAAACCTACCTAAACAAAATGGAAGAGTGTCTCAAAAACAGCGTTAAGTCCCCTTATCCTACTCTCTTTTTCAGCATCATGTTTGGCTGAAAGTGTTGGAATTCCTACTCAAAGGTATAGCCTCATCTATGCATACATCTCCGTTACTGCCTGACAGCCTTCTCTGAGTATTCATCCACTTTGGTAGTCCCCATTTCATTAAGAACCCTCTTTATTAAAACAGAGCATTGTTTTCCCAGAATTATCCCAAATCAAGCCAACAAGGCTGTACTCTGCCTAACCCACAACCGACAGTGCAGTAGGAGCATTGAAAAATTTAGGCCTACCTAAAAATGAAGGCAGCAAAAAATTATCTCCATAGCCACCAAAATAAATCTTTTAGCTTACAGTAAGTGTTGCAGATAAAACGAGTTGAGATAATTCTAGAAACTCTATTCACTTAAGACATTTAGAACAAAGGATATAGTTTATTTTATTAAACACTTAAAACGGATAGCTTTCATAGGCTTTACAGCATCAGGAATGGATGTGCCCCAATTTGTTTCTACTTTTCAGCTGATGAAGGATGAAATGTACACAACTGAAATCCAAAAAATTAACTTAAAAAACCACCTTTTTTTCCCCAGAAGAAATATATTCCCATGTCTTTTAAAATATTTTGCATTAACTTTGGTGTTAGTTCTTTTTTTCAGATTCTTTCCAAATCTCTTCTCAGTTAGTTTGTTTTCCTTCTAATGGTTCTGTCTTGTAGGACACACTGTCTTTCTCACAGCTTCTTCCCAGATGCCTTTTCTAGCAGAAAAAAAAAAATAAGTAACAAAACCAACTTTAATCATGGAAAATTTTCCATGAACAGATCCAAGGAATCACTGCTACTCACTGTGAAATTACTAGAAGAGATGCAGAAGGCTTTTAAACAGAATACTTTGAATTAAGTTGCAATACTGGGAAACCTTTAGCAATATTTTTAAATTTATTATACCCCAAATGACATAATTTCCAAAGATATTCATGAATGAGCAATTTCTACATATATGGTTGCCAACGTGAATTTATTTTAAGTGGATTGAACTATGTTGGTCACTAAAAAAAGGAGTAAGAACAATGTTGTTGATTCAATATAACTTTTATATCCACCACTTCTAAGTGCAACAACTGGGTGGGTTAAATAAAGACATGCTGAAGAAGTCTTCGTAGGCCTTTGAAAGTCACAAAAGTCAGGGTGAGTTTAGTGGCCTCAGAACACAAATTCAGCATACCGACATGCAACTTGAAACATTTTGATGAACGAAGGGACAAGAATCCCAGTTTAGAAACAGACTGACCAGCAGCTGTCCTCACTGTTTGTTCTCCAGGGACAGACAAGGAGTTACCCACTAATTTTCCTGAAAACAAACTAACATTTTACAACACATACTCTGAAGTTATTTTTTGGCAGGCCATGCAAATTAAAACTGTACAGGCTATCATCTCCTGCACCCAAGGAGCTGTAAGAAGCCAATACCAAGCTGGGGGAAAGAGGTCAGAGGCTAGAAGTCTGTCATCAGTTTTGGGGTGGCTAGAGGAGTCTGCTATTATAGCACCCAGAAGTTTCACATAAACACAGTCAGCTCCCAGCCTCTTATTTTTTCATATTCGTCATCCATATAGCTATTACAGTACATCCTAATTAGTAGATCAGCAAAGTAAAAATCTTACACCCAGTGTAGCCTGTTTTTGAAGAGTCTATGGAAGGATAGCTCTCAACATTTACCTAAACAATTTTGGAGCATTTAATTTACTGACTGGAGCAATACCCGAGAGGCATAAAAAGCAATACTAACTAGACATTTTGCTTTAATCCAGAGAGCTCCCTGCACCTTCAAAAATAATGGCGGTGTCATTACTGTAAATATTTCAGATTGCTCAGAGTCCCCATATTCCCAAATACAAACAGAACAACACTTCAGCAAACGCCAGGAATGCTGTGTAAGAAGCTACATTTTAATGAAGAACCATACCAAAACTCAAAAAATACTGCATAGTGGGCACCTTAAATGGTCACTTCACATGATTTTGGTAACAAACCATTACCTCCTTTGACATGATTCTTACAAAAAAAAAGAAATCCCAAACCTTGGCAGCTCCACATGCTTTCCTCTTGCATTAGACAATGTCAGAGATTATATAGCCACATTTTCCAAGCAAAACAATGTATTGCATTGACAGCTTTAGTGCTTTTTAAAACTATGCATAAGACAATGCCAAGTGTACACAAGAAAAACAAATGCACATCTAAGTCACAGGTTACAACTGCTAATAATAGTTTATATTATATAGCTCTTCTGCCTTGAGTTGCCTTTCCCAAGTACTCCAATAAATACAAGATATAAATCATTACACCTGAACCTTGCAAATTGCATGGTAGACTCAGATTAACAAATACCAGATATGTGACCTTTCATGAAAAATTAGCTCAGAATCAATCCTTTAAGGAAGTAAAAATTATCCTAGTTAAAAAAAAAAAAAAAAAATTGCTACATGCTGTAGATACTGTACGAATAGTTTGTAGAAACAAAGATCTGCTAAGTGCAAAAGATAGCCAGGTAAGAAGTCCTATATATGCTGAAAGTGAGCAGAAGACTTTTCCATATTCTCACTCTTCCTACATCAAGCTGTAGAACTGTAGAACTTATGTTTAATGAGTCTATATAAATTTAAATATATATGTGCATATATATATAAAAAATTTATACTCCAGTATAGAAAGCTGGAGGTGATATTCAAACTGAATATCCAGAAAAGAAACAAGAGCAAAGAAGATTTTACACAAAAATTAGTCTGTTTTAGACACCATAACCTGTTGTCATAAGGGCTATGAAATACACTGCAAACCAAATAAAACCATATAACCAATCTACTTTTACTTTTGTTGAATAAACACTCCCCAACAAATAAAGAGTCACAAGACTAGAAACCCAGATACTTCACAAAGTATTCAAATTGCCTGAGGGGTGCGGTTCAGATTTACTCCACTATAACGTAGGTCAAATTGAGCTGGACTTCCCTGCTGCCTCAATAGACCAAGAAAGTTGAGGGTCAGAGCAAGACTTTGGGAATGGTTCCACTGACCAGATCAACCCAACCAGACAAGTCTAACATTCCACTGCCATTGGTATTATACAGAAATATGTTATACCATGCAGTTTAGTCACATGGAAATGATACTTCCTTCATTAATTTTAATGTGTTTCAGTTATAAATAGGTAACTAAAACACACACACTAGCAATTTGTCTGAGGTGAAGCGTATCAAAGCAGACCAACTCATTCCCTGGAGAAAAATGACAACACATTTACACAAAAGTTACTGTTAATCAATTAATAGACCAGCTATCAACTGCTCCAAGCTGGGACGGGAGTGAAGAAAGAGGGCAGCTGAGTGGAAAGTTTTCATGAACAAATGCCACAGACCACCACAATTTAAGACTGGATAGGGCAGCTGTCAGAATTCACCAAAAGAAAATTTGAGCATCCACACACCTGAAGAGCAACTCTGCAATGCAAACATCCTCCAACTACCTTGAAATAGGTATAGATATTAATACAAACCCTTCAGTACGAGCATTACACAGCAGCTCAGGCAAGCTTATTTTACTAACAGAAAAGCACAAGCACTTCAGCAATACAACTAGCAGTTGTATTGAAATGAAGTGAAAACAGTTTAAATTTAGTTTAGGTATGTCTAAAAAGGAGACCTGTAATTGTATATTCTACAACATAGATATGTCCAGAAAAGCACATTCTGAATAATTCTAGTACGCTAGGACTTACAGTTTCAAAACTATTTTCCCTGCTCCAGTCATCTTTTGGCCTTTCAGTGAAAGAGCTTAGGTATTTACATAGAACAGCTAAGTTGCTTGAATTGTACAATTGAATTGTAAAAACACAAAATTCAGAGTTCATTAAGACTGTGGCCCTTAAACTGTAAAAAAAAAAAAGCTAAAGTTAATCCTCATAACGAGATTGCTACTTTAATATTTTCAGAATGCTCTTCAGCGTAGAACAAGATGTTTTCTTCAAGTTCAAAGAAGCTTTCCAAAATGATAAATCTGTATTACTCTCAGTTTTTTGTTTTAAGATTATCAGCGGATTCAGGGCAAAACTGCTCACAGAAGCACTGTATCTATTTTACACCCTGTCCCTCTAAACCTTTAGAAGAAAACAAATATCACGCACTGCTTCACAGGTAACATCTTTTCAAACACCATTCCCTGAAACCCCTCAAGAAAGAAGTCTTTAATCTGCCAACTTACAGTCTTACCATCACAATGGAAATTATTTCAATACCCTTGAAATATATTATTTACACAAAATAGTAAACATAATACAAAGGGCAAAAAATCTGAACATTTCTTCTACCAAAATTAACAAAGCAAGACTACAATCATCCACAGAAATACAACAATGAAACTAACATAAGTATTTTTTGAATATTTTCTCATTCTGTAACATTCCACTCACTTTCCAAATATAGTGTGTTTTCTTAACTACTTCCACAATTTACTCACCTGTCTCCCAGGTGAATTTCTTTAGCACTCTAAATTTACAGTCTCCATAGTAAAGAAGAGGCTGTATTAATGGAAAAATCTCTGATCCACCTTCAGTATTAAAAAAAGAATAAATAATAATAATAAAGCAATATGTATTTCAAATAAAAACTGAGCCACTGCTCTAATGTGAAGTGCAAACAGTGGTTAAAAGACTGTTGTATCATATACGCTCCCCCTTTTTTTTTTAAAAAAAAAAAAGGACACATTTGTTCATTCGTTTGAAAGATAGTCTTCCTGTGGAAAAACAGAAATACAGTCTAATTTTGAGAATTGCTCTTCCCTATCACCTGAATATCTCAGGTGCACACTAACACACAGTACTCAGCAAAATTTTACTTACCAACATCTTTGGAACTGCTAAAGAACCTCTAAAACTGTGTAGAAATGGGAGGATGCTTTCCCAAGCAAAGACATCGTGTTAAACTACTCCCGAGTAGTACAAGCTAATGCTGAAGATGTTTTATAAGTATCAACAGTAAGCGAATTGTATTGTTTAACCTAAACTAATTTGATTAAGAACAGCTTATACCCAGACAGGCCCTTGCAAGGTAAACACAAAGTTCCCATCTTTTACTTCACAAAAATTCTCTCTTTGTTACTGTATACACGTCTGTGCCTCTCATAACAAACAAAGTGGGATGTAAACTCCACCATCCTTTTCCTTCTTCTGATATTTGTATATTGGGCATCTCTAGGCTATTTATAGGACTTAACAAATTATTTATCTTCAAGAAGTATGTATTTGAGTGTCAAAGCCCATTCTGTAACATACCGTCAAGTTCACAACATCAGAGAAAGAACACTGAATTTCTCTCCGCAATCAGTTAGGTATCTAAGTAAGATTAAGGCAAAAGAAACAGGTGACAGGCAAACACTAGCCGTTTACCTCAACACTGATTTTAAACACTGAAAGCAGAAAAGCAGAAACGTGAACTTTCAGTTTTCACATGTTCAGACTTCTTCCATATACTCTCATTTTTCTGACCTTTCTGAAAGAGTAAAGAGAATATTTGTTTCAACCCATTTTCTCCAGCCTAATGAGAACAAGAACCTTATGGGAAAGGACCTGTTGCTGCCTACTCCACAATAAACATTATGCTACTGAAATTCACCTCAGCAATGGATAACAGGAAAAGCAAGAGAAGAAAGCTGAGTCACACCTGGTCATTTTCTCTTTAGAACATCAGCTATAAGAATACTAAGGATTTATTTTGAGACAAGTATGATCTTGTGGGAGGGAAAAATGAAGCAAGAAAGACATTCCACAGACAGAGAGTGAAAACAAAATCCAAGTCATTTAGCTTTATGACTAAAGTCTCAAAGATGTACAAATGTAATGGTGAATTCAGGTCACCATTACAATCACAACATTCAGACCATGTTTTCTTTCAAAACTTGTGGTATTTAAGGACATTGCCAAGTAAAACCATGGATTATTATTTATCATTTCAGTATCAAGAAAAGGTGACAAAACAGGAAAAAAATGCTCACACATCCCTTAGAATATAATATTTTAAACAGGTGACAACCTCAGTAGTGAAACCAAAAATAACACTTGGTAAGAAACAGAACTAATTTGAGCCCCTTAAAAAAAAAAAAAAAAAAGCCAGCAGTGTCCTTTGTTAGTAAAGAACTTAGCTGTTCTGGTGCAGAATTTTTTACTTAGACTATATGCAGGGAAAATAGTACTGTAATGTCCTATACAAGAGCAGATTCCTTCTTAAAGCATTAGACTACAGTTCAGTACCTACTGTCCGGCTGATATAATGCCATTTGAAATGTGTTTGGCTAGCATATTTTGTGTGTGAACACAGTGAAATTAAGTATTTAAAAATATGTTGTGCCTCACTTTTCCCATGCTCCTAAAAATTAAAATACTGGTTTGCCCAATTTTTTATTCTGCATTTGTTTAGTGTAAAGCACTTCATGGGAACAGTTGTTTAAAAGAATCTTTTTGCATGAAAATACTATTATTAAAATATTTCAATCAATTGAACAGATTTACAAAACCCAATTTACATTTATAAAGCCTGCTATGGAATTCAAGGCTTGCCCATTTGAAAAATGGACAAGAAACATCTCACAGGAGAGAGGGCAAGAATAAGTTTGTCATCTTTCTCATCCTAGAGTTCTCTTCCTTCCCCCTTCCCTATTACCATACATTTCATTTAGGAACATAACACTTGTTCTCCCAACCTCACCTACCCAAAAGTGAAGAAATATCTTCTGGTTTTCTTGTACTTATCATTCTAGTTTACCTGAATTACTTCTTCATTATGGCAAAATTTAGTATCTCCATTTCAGGATATATGTCAGGTGTCTGACTGCAGCTGCTCTGGCTACTGGAATAGGAAGGCTGCTCTTGTTAAATGGTCATCAAAAACAAGGATGGTTCAGAAACTATGCCACTACTGTTCATAGTCTCTCTCTCCCACCAACCAGACCCATAAAAAGTATGAAATGGGTTCAGATAAGCATGGGCGGGCCATGAACTTTCAGCAGTTAAGTTTCAATGAACATGGTGGTCATGGCATATGAATTTTTGCTTCTGTGCAGCACAGAACTACCTCAGTCTTGGCACAGCTGAGTATATAAATTCAACCGAGATTCACAGAATATTTCAGCAGCAGCAGGTCTGAGCAGCAGTTTCTCAGCATGCTGAGCTAACATTTGTATTTCGACCTCCTTTGAAAGGAAAATTAATTCCAAAACAGAAGTGGACAGCCAGTTATCTTCAATAGCTCCAGAACAAAGGCGTTCACCTTTCATATCAAGAGTACTAGTTAAAAAAACCATACACCTCAAAGGTTCAAAGCCACATCTTCAGCCTCTCAGGAAGTACCCTCATAGAAATATTCTTCCTGTTCAACCTCCCTTAGTGCCAGAAACCAGTATGGACCCCACTCCTGTGCCCTCCCCAAACCTGTAACTTCATTTTAATCGACTAAGTATTAGGGCACTTCCCCCAAAACCATACCTGTACTCCTGTCTCTGCTCCCAGTGCCTTCTACCAAAGGGCCCACAAACACCAAAACAAAGGTTGAGTCCTGGGATGTTTGGGGGAGATAAATGTCCTCCCAATCGTTATGCTGAACTGTTCTCCCCTTTTGCTCTTTCTTCCCTCACAGCGAGTTCTTTGCTAAACCAGGCACAGTGTCCAACAGAAATCACAGAGAACACATCCAATCCAGCCTGCATTACGGTGGTCCCGTTAACAGACAAGATTTTAATCCTCTTAGACTATGAAGGATATTCAAAACAATAGCTATTCTATTCAAAGCAGGTACTGCTTCCAATTAATTTATTTTTACGTGAACTTTATTCCATCTTCCAAGAGAAGGTGCCTAAAGTCAGGGATGACCACAATCTCACAGACACCAATGTCATTTTGTTACTTTAGCTATTACTCATAAATAGCTGCAAGAGCATGGAGCTCACCTCCCTGTTTTGCTACTTTCTCAACTTGATAGTTTCCAAGGCCATACTGTTTCTACGCCTGGGTATGTCTACAAGCAACAATGATTCTAGTAGAGAAGATATCAGAACTTCCTGTCCTGTAATTTCTGGGTATCCCCCTCCCCCCCACAAACATCTCCAAATATCTCAGATAGAGCACATAGCTTTCAAGAAAATCAGCAGAAAGAAAATGGCTATGCTTATCACAGCAATCAAACTGCAGATGACTCTAAATTGCTGTAGTGAAGTTGATGACAATACATTCATCTCATCTATTTGTGCAGGGAGATCAAAACGGAAGATAGGGTAATATTGACTTAAATCACTGCTAAGAAAAAAAGAATTGTAGATATACTCTTTCAGTACATGTGATATAAACCTAAACTGAACATAACTAAATTAAAAAAGGTTTAAGCCAAGCAAAAATGAGCTTTTCAAGCTAAACTACACATCTACATATGTGCAGCATTCTGCACTGATTTAACATGCAGCCCATTTAACTCAGGAATGCAATGTAGCACGTCAGTAGGTGCGTAAGGAGCAGCCCAACCTCACGTAGAGTTACTGGCTCAGATCTCAGATGCGCTACAGACACATTAGCAGGGCACTGCATCTGTTACAAACTCTGCCACTCAGAGGCAGGTATAAATGTGTTCAGTTTCATTATCACTTTGAGGCTGCTCTGTTGCTTCCTGGTCAGGAGCTAGCTCCCTTCCCTCCTCACAGACTTCTATGAGGCTGTGGAGGCGCACAGGCATGGTCATAAATTCATTTTAAAACCAACTTACAATAAGCCAGCTCAGCTTCTTTGATAAGATAAGGTCTTATGTATTTATCTGTGCACATTTTCATACCCTTCAAGTTTTGTGTTTTGTCTTCCTTCTCCCTACTAAAGAACTGATGCCATGGTTCCTAAGAGATGCAAAGAACAGTCATCTTCTCAGAGCTATTTGAGAAAAGAAGGGCGGGGGGGGGGAATCAAGCTGGGGACAACAGCAAGGAAGGGAAACTATTCTTTAAGTATTCTGTCAGTGCCCGATAGCAGCTATCTGCTCCTTTTACATTTTATTCCCTTCTCTGCGTCTTCATATCAAGCGGCCTCTCTTTTTTAAAGACTCTCTTTATTCCTTGTGGAATCATGACTTCCCTCTTCCTTAACCTCTAAGAAGCATGTTAAAGAACACTCTAAAAAGATATACTGTTTAGAATTGACACCAGGATTACTTCTACATTTCTTCACTGGCCTCAGGAACATTTCCATGACTATTATGCCTTCTTTAAAAATTACTATTTTTCTGCAGCCTATGCTTCACTTGAAGTCATAATCCTCTGTGATGACAATTGTATCCACACTAACTAGTCATGATGTAACAAACAAGATCAACCACTTCTGGTGGAAAAAAAAGCATCACAAACCTTTCAAGCAGTCTCTTAATAATCTCAATTAATTTCTCAATAAAATGCCTGTTCACATTTCAAATTGGAAAAATTATCTCAAAAAACAAGGCATTGCAAGAGATGATAATGTAGCCTTCACCGATCACAACATTCTTAGGCTTCTCCAACTCCACTTGTAAAGACCTATTAAAAACATCAACTTCACTAAGAAAGGGTTTAAATCACACCTTTTTTGCTGAAGACAGCTTAGGGGAAATTGAGATTTACAGCACTTACTGGAATAAATCTATCCAAAATCATTTCACTATCCTATAAAGAGAAAAAGAATAAAACTTCCATATAGTTGAACATACAATCCTTCAAACCAGGTGCAAAAGTGTATGTAACCACACGTACGTATGTTCAAACACAATGCACAGACAGATACAGTGGATATGAACACAATGAACATCATCACTGATGTCTGAAATGCCAATTTACTAAACACATGCATTTACTCTGCAATGCTGCTGATTACAGGCAGTTTTTAGTAAGTGTAGTAGACGTGACATGTAACCTTGCGTTCTACCAAAATTCTACACATGCAAAGCATCTTTGCATCAATATTCGGGCCAACAACACGTTTGGGTTCTGAAATACACTTAGCTGTATTCAGTTAACCTGTTTGATCTCTTCACTGGCCCGACATTTAAATGATGAATTTTTTGTCACGATGCAGGTAAATGAAGTTAAACCAGATAAATCAGGTTTTACACCAAAAGGTCTTTAGGCTTCAGCAGGGACTGTCTCCGTCTCGCAGACAGGCCAAACCCGGTTACAGGCTCGTTCAGCTGCAGATCAAAAGGACGATCTCGCAGCCAGAGACGATGACACTGGCAGCACCGGGGCTCGTCAGTGCTCCCGCACAACCACGCCAGGGAGAGACAATGCCGACAGCCTCCCGCAGACTCCAAGCACAGCTCCCTAACTACACGAAGGCTGCAGCGCGTCTTCCTGAGCGCCGTACAGCCACCACAGGCAGCCCTGCGGCGCCGAGCAACCTTAACACCAGCCGGCGGCCCCCCTCCCCAGCGCCGCGGTTGGGGGGCGGGGGGGGGGAATCGCCCCCAACGGCACCTGCCAGACGTTAACGGCCGACGGTCCAACCCCGCCGCCTCAGAACGGGCCCACAACGCCCAGCGGCCGCAGCTCCGGGGCGCGGCGGGGCGGAGGAGGGGGGGCGCCCAAAAAAAGCGGGCGGCCGAGAAGGGATGGGGGCAGACGGCCGTTGGGGTGTCTCCGGCGGCCGCGCCCGGCGGGAGGAGGGCGGGCTGCGCTTCGCGCTGCCCGCCCTCCTCCCGCCGGGCGCGGCCGCAGGCAGGCACCTGGGCAGCTCCTTTGTTCCTCCCCGGTCCCACCGCCTCACCCCTTCCCGCACTCACCCACAGTGGCCAGGGTCTCCAGGTCCTCCAGCTTGTAGGTGGCGGGCTCGGGCGCGGCGGGCGAGCCGGGGCCGGCGGGGCTGGGGGCCGGCGCGGCGGGCTGAGGCGCGGCCAGCCCCGCCGCCGCCGCCGCCTCGCCTCCGCTCTTCGCCCCCATTTTGGCCTTGGCGGCGCTGAAGGCGTCCATGGGGCCGAGCGGGCGCCCCGCGGCCGCTCAGCGCATGGAGAAGGGCGAGCCGGGCCGGCGAGAGGAAGGGGCAGGAGAGGTAGCGGCGGGGACGCGAAGTTTCAGTCTTCAGCAGGCGGAGTACCTACTCCCCGGCGCTGGAGCCCGTTCCCGCTGCCGCCTTTGAGGGGGCGCGGAGCCCTCCAGCATCGCGGCCAGCCGCCGCGCCGCCCGCCACTCGCAGCAGGGACCGCCGCGCAGACAGACAATGGCGAGGGTGAGCCCGGCCGAGCCAAGCTGTGCCGTGCCGTGCCGAGCCAAGCCGCGCCACACGCGGGGTGGAGGGGCGGGGTTTGCCTTCCTGCCGCTGCGGCACGGTCCCGCAGAGGGCTGGCGGGGCGAGGAGGGGGAGGGATTTAAGGGCGGCTCCGCCGCACGGCGGGAGCGCGGAGCTCGCCCCCAGCCGCGGGCACAGCCTGGGGGCGTCTGGTAAAGCCGGTGCCCTTTCCTCGTCCTTCCCCACCCCTGCGTCCCGCCTCACAGGCAGCGCGGCGCTGCTGCGGGGCTGGGGGGGGGGCACTGGCGGCTGCCGGGCCTGCCCCCGCGCTCCCTCGGTGTTGTGGCTGTCTGGGGAAGGTCCCGTCTGCTCCCCACGGAAAGTTAAAAATGATTGATGGGGCCCTTGCAAAGCGGCTTCCTGGCCCACCTGGTTTCACACTGACAGCTCTGGGAAGAGTCAGTCGTTCCCCACGCATGGGAGCGCCCGTTGGAGTAACTCGGCTGTTTCAGGGTTAGCGAGCGTCCCTCACCCGCGTATTTCAAAGGGTTTCTCACGCATTATTTTACTCCCTGTTTTCAAGTAGGTGTGGATATTGCAACGGCCACAGCCCCTCCGTGTTCCCTGCTCGAGCCTGCGAAAAATTTAGGTGACTGGGGATGGCTTGCGGGTGCACCGAGCTGCGCCGAGCTAAACTGAGAAGGCACCTAATGTAGCAGCAGTCCAGTGCCGAATATAGCTCCTTCCATAGCGGCCAAGAAACTGTTGACGATTATGCTGAAAGACAGGGAAAGTTGGTGTGTGAGCCAAGTCACTGAGAAGCGTTCGTGTCAAAATTGGGAAGGAAATCCTAATTTTTTCCATGCCTTGTTCTGGCCCAGTTTTACACTGTTCACAGCTCCTACCCTATGCTCCAATAAGCAGGGGTAAAGCTGATGTGTAAATCAAGTCACACAGGTGGCATTTTGCATCTCCTTTTTATTAAACGTGAAAACATGGAAATACAAGGCCTACGAGTTTCTGTGTGGAGTAGGTTCAATAATAATGAGAAATAATTATGTTTGTGTATACAAAAAATAAGTATAAATATATAAATTATATGTGAGAATTACAAATTTATGTACAACTTTCCTGAATTTTAAGAGATCCTTACAGTCTCTCCCTTTATACTCAGAGGATATAACATGTATTTTTATCTTTTAGCTTATTGACATGAAGGGTTATGACTAATTCAGAAAAATGCTAGGTCATCTCTGCTTCCTGTCAGCCTGTGAAAAGAATCACCAGTCAAGGAGGATGACGTCACTTTTGCTACAAAATTTCAGATTTCGTTTGTGTACTCTTCGGAATGCAAGTTTTGCACTTCTATTTTGCTTTACTACTTTACTTAATTTCCTTTTGTATTATGTTTTGGATATTGCATACAAAAATTATCATGATTCATGCCTTGAATGGAACATTTTAAAGATTCCTTAAATTGCAAATTGTAAATGTTCTGGAAGGCTGTAAATTTAATTCCTGTTTGGTCAAAAGATGAGCAAGCCAACAAACCTCCCTTAACAATAACAGAAAATTTTGTTTAAGATAACAGTTCGAAAAATAAACATTGATACTTTGAAGAAATCTCAGTGTATATAAAAATATAACTGTTTTTTAGCCAAATAATTGCAAATTGAGATGATTTTTAGGAAAAGGTACAAGTTAATCGTGATCATTTTCAAGAGAGAGTACCTTAACTTCAGTCTATCCAAGAAGATCAATATACGATCTTCCTGAAACCTTTCTTTTGTTCATAAAAACTAAGAAATCATTCACTGCTCAGATGTTAAAAAGGACATAAAATACTTTACAGAAGGTATTGATTACTTTCAACTGATATTTCTATTTATGCTACAAACTTTACTTAGTGATTAAATGGCTTGCATTCAGGAACTTAAAGCTTTCTTTAAAGACCCTCCTACTGCCATGCTTCAACAGTTGGTGGCCTGTATGACAGCACACATTCAAAAAGGCTATGATTCAGCAAGGTTCATAAGCACGGGATTAGCTCCATTCAATGCAGTGTCTCTTTTCTTATGATTAAAGTTAGCCTCCTGCCTTGCTAGGCTGGCATCCAAAGCATTCGCTAGTTGTTGTTCTAGCAACATAATTGCAATGTTTATATTTAGAATGTCAACATATTATTAGTGTGCTTTACCACCTCTGTATAACCTACTCAGAATTTATCTTGCAGATACTGATTATTATTCACAGTATTTAAGGGAAAGAAAATGCCGTTCTTTCTAAATACAAGAAGATTGAGAATCAAAACTCATACTTCATAAACTGCGTGTGGAAGTACAACTGGCCACTGGGTTGCAACAGTGGATATGAAACTTAGTTTCTTGCCCAATTTGGCCACACTTTGTAGGAAGGTCTGCAGCCCTGTTCTCCTTTTGTCTTTCATTTTTGCCACTATTTTAACTTAACGTGAACATTTGGTCACAGGTACTTTTTGAATAATCTTAGCCTTTCCCTTGCCCTCGATAATTCATAGTTCTCATCTTTTTCACTTTCCCCACACATGCAGTAGATGCCTACAGGCAGGTTCCTTTAGCTTAAAGCAGAGTTTAATGCCTTACATTTCCAGTCCTTTACCTTGCAGGTCCTTATGCCAGGGGTTAGCTCTATTTTCGTTTTCCCAAAAGTACCAGATGTTACGGATGATTCTTTCCAATGACAGTGAACGCCTTACTAAAAGAGATTTTTTTTTTTTTTTTTTAAATATAGAGAACAGCAGTTTAAATAGTTTTCTCAATACTCATGGTTTTAGGTGAGGGTTTTTTCTTCCATTTCAGCTGCAAAAAGTTTTCAGTGTACTTATATTCCTTTATAAGCTCAGAATTTTGAGAGGCTGAAAGGGTCCCGGGTGTCAATTTGGTTACTCCATGCTGCCTTTCATGTATGTACGTTTGCCAAACTTCAGTTTGCCACATGTACAGCCACACCGGTAGTTCAATGATTCTTTGGGTGCTAAATTACTAACCTACCTCCCATTCCTTCCTTTTTGTTTATTTGTAGTTTTTTTATTTCCCCCCAGGAAACCTTTGGTTAACAATTTTAAACTAATGGAAAGGACTTTCTACCTGACTATCTATGAATTGATGTAAGAGATCATTTCTCTGTCATTCCGAGGGGACATTGTGATACACATATCATGCAAATGGAATATGATTTAAGCACCTAACTCTTGGTATTTTGGTTCTCTGAGAAAGGAATCAGTCATTTAAATGTCTCCATGGCTGCAGACAAAAGAGTCTCCCCTGTGGTCTGAGCAGGTTTGCGTTTGTCTACCTGAAAGCGTGCTTTTTTCTTCCCTGCAAATATATAATTTTCCTTACAAATCTTGTTAAAGCGTATCTTTATCATCACTGTCATAGTAAAACTACTACAAGAAGTTTGCGAGAGAACCTGTTCAAACCTGTAGGGAGGAAATGGAGAAGTCCTTCGATGGTGGTTATTACTAATAAATAGCTCCATATCTTCTCCTTTTGTCATACTACGTTCAGTGCCTAAAAACGTGGGACTGCTCTGAGGAGGAAGAATAACTGGTAAAGATAATTAGTACTGGTATGTGTTTTTCATTTGTTTTGTTTTGCTAAAGCAGCTCATGATCAGGCAAGTTCTATGAAGCAAACAAGCACCCTTTCGTGCAAGAAATCCCTGCCTGTGACAAAGGAAGGGGGAAATTGTTCCACCCATCTGCAGTAGTTCCTTCATAGTATGGAAATAAGACCACTCGTATAAGGAACAATCGCACATCATGCGAATGTATCCACACATTGATAAAGCAACTATCGCACTTGTATTTTAATATGATGATGTTTAATGTTTTTTTTAAAAGCATTTAAATGATTATGAGTATAGTGGCTGAATCCAAATGAGAATTTAAGCACCAAGAATATAATGTAGATGCCTACATCCAAAACAGTGATTCTGTCGAGTCTTGCTGAGTTGATGCCTCGCTTCGGAAGTGCATCGACTTAGCGAGGTCAAACATGGAAATGCTGTTACTAGGGTGTCTAGACTTCTGCCCAGTCTGAGCAAGTTTGTGCCTAGCTTCTGCCAAAACTAGATTGAGATCTGGAAACAAGACAAGTTGCTTTGCCTGCGTTTGCTGAGGAACTTGTTCTGTTAAGCGTTCTGAAAGCATATCTCACATACATGCAAAACTGTTCCCCTCACAAAATTAAGTCATGGCCACCTTTTTAGAAAGAAATGTTGGAGGAACGCTGTGTTATCTAATTGGAGACACTGAAACACCAACGTGCTGGACAAGCTCTTCAAAGACAGATGGTGATATTTTCTTCAGATGGAAGACAGAATAGAGTAGCAATGAACTAGGACATCTTTTTGTTGGTTCTTTTCGCCAAAGAACTAGTTATGTACATTCACACTAGCACACCTCATTTTGAATACTCAGGATAGCACGCTGGTTATAGCAGTCACTCAGCAAATGGAATATCCAGCATTTTTGATCTTAATTGCATGAAAGGAATTCTCATTCCAGCCTCCTTCCTTTAAATTACCGAAGGCAACTGCAGGACATACTCTCCCGTATTGTGCATTCCTACTTCACAAACACTCCTTTTTTACTGTGCCCGTGAGATGAGGTGTTTAGTTCACTGCTCTGTGGAATGCTGCAAAAGTCATAGAAATTAAATATAGTACAAGTCACATTTATTTATACAATTTATGGTATGTAACTGTGGTGTGTTTTTACAAATTTTGTCAAGGTTCTGCAAAGATTACTGTAAAATAATAAATTCCACAAATTATTAAATTGGTATGAGTTTTATACTTTTTTATTTTGGTAGCAAGACATGCATTACATAAACTTTATAACATTCAGGGTAGTCAAACAGAATACTAAAACCCATCTGTTGCTACCAACCTCAGGGAACTAAGCTATCTCATCAAGGAGTCCTCAGTTAGATGAATGTAAAATTTCTGTGCCAAACTGTTTTTTCCCCCTATATTTAGACTAGTTAAAGGACTTTTAAAGTGAAATTGCATATAATGTCTTTTCTAAGGCACACACATCTAGTGCATGAACAGAATAAATCTTTTAATTCAACATTGTTTGAAATTCTGTTTGGTTTCCTGTTGGTATCTTCATATCCAAGACTAAGGACTTGGCGAGGAAAAAGAAACAGCCAAAATCTTCCTTTAGTCACAGGCATCAAAGTGAGAAAGGTGCCAGGCTTAAGAGTCCATCGTCTCTTCATTGATTTAGCATCAGGTTTTCCCCGTGTCACAGTTTGTGCGGGCTTCAGGCCTAGAAAGGTGTGGTTCGTTTTAAGCTGATCCAAATCCAGGCTGCCACAATTCTGTCATCCTCCCCCCTCTCTCGCATCAGCAGTCCCACCCACGCCCTTGCTATTGCATTTGACATTTAGGTAGCTCCCTGGTGAGCCAGTTCAGGCATTAGTTCAGGTATTTATTTATAAAATAAAGTTACTAGGGTTTTTAGCCCGACCAGTTCCCCAAACCATTGCCACGCACAAGGTTTTTAGAGCATTCAGTGCCCTGATCACTCAGCTGTGGGGAATTCTGAGGCAGGCTGCTTTTCCATCAAGCTGGTTCAGCTTTATCTTCCACTTTCTTCTGCTTAGGCCCTTGCTGTCCCTCCCGTTGCCCCTCGAAAGAAGAAATCAGCGCTTTGAATACGCCATGGATATACATGGCTGCAGCTGAGGTTAGTGTGTCCAGTGAATGGTTTTTAAAGAGATCTTCATTCAGTGTTCTGGACGAATAAATCACTTCACAGTGGCATTGAGGCTGGCCATAAAACGAGAGGAAAGAGGTGGGCACCTCATTTAGATTACCAGGATTTCTTGTATTCTGGAGGTGTCTGCCAAGCTCTATCAGGAAATACGTAGTTAGGTTTAACCCAAGTTAGCTCCAGGCAAGAGGCTGGCATTCTCCTTCTTACTTCTGTAGCACTTAAAATCAGCTAAGCAAAGTCTGACCCTTACTCCAAGTTTGGGCAAATCTCTACACATCTTTTTAGAGATAAACTGCAAAGACGACGGCACCACAGTCCCCAAAGTTTTACAGATACTATGCAAAGATGTTTTATAAATATTTATATTCATGGCTAAATGTAAGCAAATCTTGTTACTTATTTTTTGAAAGCCAAATGCTTGCATGCATGATAGCTACATCTTGAAAAATGGAATGGAATTGTGAAAAAAAAGGACATTATCAGTTGAATCCAGCAACATTAATTATGCCTTTAATATCCATAACTGATATCTTCTGCTGTGAAGTAATATATTCTTTTCCTAATATGTTTTCTGGTATTCTGTAACTCATGAATTTAATTTAATTAAAATACTATAAATTCTGTAAATTCATTCTGTAATGGCACATTTACCACTTCAACACTCCAGGCTGGCCTGATTTATACTTTTATCTTTCACTATCAGTTAATGTCCTTATAGAAACACGAGCTAAAGCGGATAGAAAAGCCTTCAAAATATTTCTGCTGATACTCTTACAATCTGATCGCTACTGAAGGTGAAGAAATAGATTTTAGATTTCTTAGAATTCATTTTTGTACTCTTATGTATGAAATAAAATTTATGTATGATTTTCTAACTCTTTTTCTGCTAATCAAATATGTATTTTGCCGAACAACTATGAAGTGATATAATTGTGATTCATTTTTCTGTTTACAGTTCAGTTCACGAACTGTTCAGTACATGAGAGTCATTGCAGACTCATTAAGCAAATGAGTTATTCTGTTAAAGCCAATGGAATTAGTCACAAGGTGCGATGTTTCAATGGCTACGGTTGAGTTTGCATGCATACTTAGTCACGTGTCCACTTACGTGCTTTTGTGAACGGGGACATAAACCGAAAAGCATAAAACTGTTCAAGCAGCAAAACTGAGAATGAATCTATTTTCAAATATAAAATGGAAATACATTTTACTCAGGTATCTTGCCCATTTGACTATGAACTTCAGCAAAAAAAAGCATTGTGGCTTTTTGGAAAAGTCAAGTTAATACATGATCATTGTAGATATGTGCAAACCCTAGGTTATGGCCAAGCATATATACTACATAGCTGGTCACATTCACTCCTGAAGAAGGAGAATTGTCCGTCAAGGGCTTTACATGTGAATTCATTTAGTGCTCTCACATTTTTTGCTAATTTATGGTGCATTTTATTTTTCCTTGTATATTGCTTTTGTGTAGTATAAAATCTGCAAAATAGTCAACAAAACAAATATACATTCAGTTCAGTAAATGTTGGACAATACAGAATACGAATGTAGATGAGTTCAGCAATGTATATGCAGATGAATAGTTCACTGATCTTGCAGATTACCTAATTACGTAACTCCCCCACTATACTTAGCAGCCGATCCCTGGCCTTCGAGCTGATCTTGTTTCCAGTCTTTCTGTTTGTTGGAAGGCAATGGATCATTTCTCTGGACAGTTGGAGCGGATCACTCGTTCATAGTTCTGTTAAAGGATGAGAACTTTTAGAAAGCCAAGGTTTGGTGCACAGCCATTCTGTTATCCAGGCTGATGTAACTTTACAAACTTTATACAGATGAAATTAGGATTATTTAATTAAATGTAAAATCCGACAGCTGGAATTGAAGCCAATAGCATTTCAGGAGATAGGTAACTGCATTCAACTGATGCACTGTCAATGCAATTTTCTGCAAGTCTGAGGAGAATGAGAAAGACGCTGGCTTGAATCAGAGGAAAAAATCATTTAGGAAGAAGAGATGCTTTAAGTCAGCTAAATACAGATGGAAGCATTCTTTCCCAGCTTTGAGCTTAGTATATCTAGGAATCAGATCGTGTCCGTCATGAGGCAGAGAAGTTATTCTCATCATTAACAAATTCACTTTATCAAGGCTTATACCCAGTGTTTTGGAAAGTTTCTCAACATGTGCATCTCTTTGTGCCATGATTATTTTTCTTCATCCACCCATCTACTCCTCATAGGCACAGGGATATTTTTGTCATGACAGAGGCTTTGTATCAGGTATAATCTACATACACTTGGGGTTTGTTTGTTTGCTGTGATTAGTTAATAATGGCACACTTCAAGTATTAAAAGATGGTTGTTTAGACACTGATTCAAACCTGGTGGAAATTAACATGAATCTTGCACTTACTGATGTCCATGATTAGTACAGAATATGATTTTGTAAAAAAAAAATTATTTTGGGGAGTCTCACCTTACAGAAAAAGGGTCTTTAGTTCTGATGTTTCCCTCTCTCCATTTTAGTAAATTTCTCAAAAAGTATTATGTGCTTATTCACATTTCCTATGATGTGTATATATAGCTATATATAAAAAGTAGAACAACTTCAAGTTGTATTAAAAATACTTAGATTATTCTAACTTGGAATCCAATTTTAAACGTTACCATTTAACACCATACCAAGTGTTTTCCTTGCCATGAATATAGGCGATTCTTGTAATACTTTAAGTTTGTTTGAAATGCGGCAGATGATAGATACCTTTTAACATGCACGTGGACATTCCTCTTGTGCAGAAGGCTCTCACTGGGTCTGGCTGTAGCTTTTTTCCTGTTTTGGTATGTTTGCAGGTAAAGGAAACCACAAGTAGAAGAGATGTTTAGGAGATTGCACTGGGACTGCAGATAACCCTTTGTAGCTGCTGCTATGCTTTATAAATGTGATGGGCAATCCTGCGCATGCTGAAAACGAGAGGAGTTTTGCCCTTGACTCCGCTGGGCTCACCGTTTGAGGCATGGAGCTGACCGCTACTCAGCATACCACAGAGCAAGAGAGACCTCTCATTAGTTTTCTATTGGAATGAATTGTGAGGTTCTGTTTTCAGCCATGGCTTGTCTCTCCACAGTCCCCAGCTGCTCCAGACGGGCTTCACAAGGCAAACACTTGGGTCCACAGCCTCTGTTGAACATCCTGCTTCTCCATTTCAGGCCGTGCTTGAGAAGGGGACGCAGCAGTCCCCCAGAACCCCTGTTCCTTTTGGTCTGATGCTGCGATGCATAAACTGATACAGAATAATAAGGCGATGACCTTTCTTTTACGTATGGTAGAAGGTATGACATTTATTTTATTTGTACACCCTTAATATTATTTATTTTTTAATATATTTTACATAATATGTCTGTAATCTGTTTTCTCTAATTATCCGTGCTCACTTTTTTTTCCACATACATGTTTAATTCTTGTTGCTATTCTGCTCTCAGATGTTCCTGAGTGCCTCTGCAACCTATTAGCTAGAAACGGAAGGGGAAAAAGTAGGATTTGGGGTGGGGGAGAGAACAAAAACCATAATAATCTTCTTTCTGCACTTATTTTAGAAATAAATGTTTTTGCATTTAATCAAATTATTTTCATTTTGAACAATTCTATTTTCCTTCTTTCTCTTCCCTGGATGTTACACGTGTCATGGAAGCCACACAGATTTATATAACCTATTTTACTAAAAAAACTCCGACTATATATATTTTAATTATTTTAAATATTAATACAATATAATTAATATTTTTTTTTAACTCTGTTTTTAATGTGGGCTGCATTTAACTGCTTGGTAGGCCCTGTAGCGTGGGGATAAGGGTTTGATCTTTGTTTGGTTACTCCTTTTTTGTGACTGTTATTCTTCAGATACTTTACTGCCTTAACTACTTTATCAGTGGTGCTGCTTTCATGTTATAAGAAGCTGTTCTTCTCATGTTTATATTCTGTGGGTTTCTTATCTGCTTCTGTTTTTACACGCCCTTTCATCAGACAGCCAAGCAGTCTCCTTGGTTAGAACAAAGTTCATATCTCTCAATGACACTTACACAGCTGAGAAGGTTACTACTCGAAAATTAATAGAAAACTGTGCCAGATGGCTTCATGTTTTTCACATTCTCCATTAAAAAGGATACCCAAATTCACTGTAGACAAGTGTTGTATGTGAAAAATGACAACTGTAAATAATACGTAATAGCAGACACATAGGCCAAGGAGGAAGACTGTTCCTGTTTGAAAACTGGGTGAAATGCAGGGTGGGTAGGGTAGGGGGAATCAGGGCAGCACTTTCAGGTGGAGCTGCTGAGGAGGAGGGCTGCAGAGGATTTCTGAGCCCCAGAGACAGCCTCTCGAAGGAGAGTGTTGGCAGGGTTTCCTTTTTCAGCTTCCTCCTGAACTTCTAGGGGGGAACGGCAGATTTACATTTCACTGGGGACTGTGAAGCCCAGTCTATAGAAAATGCTGGAGAAATAAACTGGATGAGAACATACCATGGCTCGCGACATGACTTTCCTGGCCAGCTCTGTCCATTTCAAATCCCATAGGTGGAATGGGCAATAAATGCACATATGGTAGCACGTGACTTTTTTTTCATCAAGGCATCTGTGCTGCCTGTAGTTTATGTACGCTTTGGTTGATTTAGACTCCAGATATCAATCTGACTCTAAAATTAACGGGAGAAGGATGAAGATCTTTGGGGATGAATTAGCCAGGTTCGTCAGTTGTTTCTAGTATCTGAATTTGATAGCTAGAACTTGGGGAATATTGAAAAGAAGAAAATTACTGTAATTCAGAAAGAAACATAGGTAAGGGGGTACAGGGATTTCACAAAGAAACAGTGGTGGAGAGACAGAAGTGCTTCCCTAAAAATGCAGAGGTACAAGTTTTAGGGTACAGGTGACTAGGGGAACACCTGGCAAGGTGTATCTGAATGACCATATGCTCTTTAGGCAGGACAGAGGACCACCTCATTTTTTTGTCAGTGGTGATACCTGACTGTGCCAGCCTATGCCCCCAGTGGATGTCATGTAGGATGAGCGACGATCTTAACAGAGGGACATGCAGGCAGGTTTCAGAAGTTAGGAAATCAAGAGCTGAATATGTGAAAATCATATTATTGACGGTGTTACAGATAGTAGAGAAACAAGGCTAAATTGGAAGGTGGAGACATCAAACGTTTCTTCAGGTTTCTTCAGTACTATTCTACTCTGTTATGTGGGGTGGGGTAACGCTTACCTGACCATTGAGAGATACCCCTCTCACTATAAATATTCAAGATCTTCAACAGTGTAGTCTGCTGTTCTACCAAAATTATTTCATTGAGAATATTTGATGGGGGAAAAAAGACAGCACAAAGATGACTTGTGCATTTGAGAAGACATGCCACAGTAATTGGTGATATTATTTCTGAGATTCAGTGAGAAGTGATTATCACTAGATAATCTGAAAAGCACTACTAGCATTTATTTGGCAATAATATAAATATTGCATATCTTAATCTCATTACATCATAGACTATTTTTATTTCTTAAAAATCAGTAGTTATTTGCTGAACATAATATGGCAACTTTGATACTTATTTAAAGATTTTTGACAGAAAGGTTTTAACTTTAGATAAGGCTTCAAAGGTTGACAATTTAATCTCCCCAGCTATAGTCAGGGATTTTGAGCAGGATAAAATCTTTAATGAATTTTAATCGAATCAGATGGCATCTTGAAGCTTTTCTTGGATAAGTCCATTTAAAATGTATTTCTCAGTTTGGCCTTGTTTCATGAAAGCAAATATGTGTGTGTTTTGGATTAAGCTTATATATGATTTGAAGTCAGTAGGAACAAAATAAATGTTTAAAAGTGCTTTGTTGACTAACAAAAACCTAAGCACATACTTAATATTAAGTGCTTTACTAGATTGAAACTCTTATAATTTAACCATTTTCTCCAGTTTCTCCAAATTACCTTTGATCTCACTGAACCGTTTAAATTATAGGCATGGGTTTCTAGGAACCAAATCAGGCCAATTCAGCAGAATGAAGCTTCAAACTACATATTCTTATTACACGTAACACTAATTTCACTGGGTGTGAAATTGTTTTCTGCTAATCCAAAAGCATGAAATAAGTACAGAGCAAGGAATACCTCAGAAAGTACCGCACTGATGGTTTCTGACGGTGGGTAATCATTTGACAGAGGGAAAAGGTGTGCTCATGACATAGGTTTGCTGGAAACTCAAAAGTTCACTTTCAAGTATTTCTTTAGCACCCCAATTTATTCTTTTCTGAAGACGTACATTTTTGTGTTTTTATACATTTGCTGAAAATATGAAATCATTTCTTGCCAAATGAACGCTACAGTGCAGTGCAGAAATAAAAGACTAGCAAATGATACATCATTGACACATGTAAACCTCTGTGCTAAGGCCTTCCAAAGAATTAAAATATTTTCTATTAGTCTACATGTGTTAATATAATCTAAAGAACTGGGTTCACCCATATTACAGAAATACCATAAGTTGTCATTAGAAGTGATTATGCATTAGACATCTCAAAATAAAACTGCAATGATATAAATATCCTGAAAAGATTGTTCTTTACATGAGAGAAAGGTCTGCCTCTGTTCTGGGAAGTGTTCCTGCTGAAGCTGTGACAATCATTCAAGGCCATGAGAATACCTCCTCTGCAGTGAAGCCTGGTAAGGTCTAAGGAGGGAACTGTTCTAAGGTGGGGAAAACTATAGCACCTCTGGAGCCCTTCAAGACCTCTTGCTACACCACAGAAAGATTTCTGGTGGTATCTATTTGTCTTTACTTAGCAAAGTTTCATATCATTACAATAAGGAACTGTTCATATAAAAACTTTTATGAGAATTTTATATGTTGCCTCCAAAAAACAACTCAAATTATTAACTCACTATTTTATTCTTCGTTTTTTGCTTTTGTAACATGTAAACATGAACATAAAGTAGTCTACCTCTTATTTCAGTATTCCTGTTTTTATCTAGGTTTATGCTAATGAAAATCAGACATTTTCTGAGTAGTTCATTTACCTGACACAGGGAACTTTAAAACTAGGTTAGAATCAGAATTTATATTGCTATATTTTAGTTTAAAACAAAATGTTTCAAATTTAAACCAAACATTGCTTAAGGGTCTAACATTTTTCTTCTAGAGACACATTTGATAATTACTTGAGTGCCTCTATGACAGTTATGCTTTGCACTTTCTCAAAAGCATATAACTACAACGTGAAATGCCATGCTGTATCTTTGGTTCTCTTTCAGAAATCTCATCTAAAATTGATTTTTTTCACTGTTTAAATTTTGAAAACTGGCACATTTATTCAAGATAGCACACAGCTTTCTGGACAAAATTCCATTTCTGTGAGTGCAGGGGAATTACCTGTTTTTTATTTTCACTCTGCAAAATTCTCTTTGTTTCTCCCTGAAGGACTAGATTATTTCTGTGACATAAAAAGAAAAAAGAATGAGCACTGATAACTACACTAATGTAATACTGAAACCGGAGTTGCAGAGCCCAGTGCATTGAGTGAGGAACTAGTAGTCATCCATGAGTGAGTGGAGGCGAGGGGAGGCAACGGCAAGTGCGGTGTGGGCAAAGCTAAGACTTTACCATTGATATGCAGATTAGTATATACAAAATCAGGATGGAAATGCAGGTGCCTTATCACCTCAGCCATTGGGGCAAAATGGGATTCAGGCCAAGTTAAGCAGCCCTCAGCTGATTGATTGTTTCTTTTTCCCCCAGCCCCTTCCATTTGTCCCCTCAGTTGCACAACCAGGCAGTGAACTGTCCTGGCAAAGTCATCAGGCTGAAAACTGATGTAATAAAAAGAGAGGGCTTTTTTCAGCCTCACCAGTTCCTTGGTTTGGGTCACCACACAGCTGCAAAAATAGCTCTTCCAGAAAAATGGAAGAGGTGGTCAGGAATAGAGGATGTATGCGAGCCATGTGTGATGGTGCTGCAGCTGAAGAAACCCCCATAAGATGATGACCTCACAGACATATTTTCGTCAAGCTATTTCTTGCCATTGACTCACTAGTGGAGTCACGACACCTGTGTTTCCTCCTGAATCTCGATATCATCTAAAACTGTTTTAAAAGACTGCTGTTCTTAAAAAAAACCCAACAAAACCCAGCTTACATTTGCTTATCTACATTTAATTATGAAATTGGTTGTTTTACCTAAGAAATAATCTTGTTCATCAAAATTAATGAGAATAGTCAGAAAAGTCACAAAGATAGTGAAACCTGTCTTTAGTGATTTCTAGCATTCTTTGGACTGCATTCACAGTTGAATCTTAAACCGTAGTCCTTGACAATATGCTCCATGAGTTGATTCCAAGTGAAGTGATTTCATTTGTATTCCTATTTTTTTTTACATTCCTATAGTATATTATCTACCTTTTATAACATAGACATGTCTTGTTGTTGTCTTTTGTTCTTATTTTGGCCTTATCCTCACAAGTATTTGGGAAGAACCCATCTTCATGCAGTTGAAAAAGACATCTGACATTCTAATGTCTATTTGTTTTGTTGTATCTTGTTACTGCAGTCTCTCATCAGAGCCAAATTCAACCCAAGATCTTGCCAATCTTGACTTCTTTTTATCATTCAGAGTTCTTTACTATCTTCCTTTGAAACACATTGCCACAAATATTGGACAGGTCCCCATATGAATTTCTCAACAGTTATTATCAAGGTGCTATTATCTTTTCTGATTTTTGAAATTTTTTTCATTCCTTTTTCCATTATTTCACATCTCTGTTTTCACTGTCTTTAACAATCTCTTTTCTTTCTTCTGTAATTGCATCCCACCATTTGTAATATAAAATATGTGAAATCTGTCATGGCTGTTTGAAGACTAGACCCTGTGCTACTGTAAAATACATTGTAACTTACCTGTGTTAGGTTTTGTTCTTCCTCATGACATATTTAACATTTCTATTTCTCTGTATTTCTCCCTATCTTTCATCTATTTCATCATTCTGGAATACAAAAAAATTGTTTTGGAGCTCCCGCTACTTTCTGTTGTTTAGTAGCCTACAAACTTACTTACTCTCCATTCTATATAATTTTCATTTCTGTAAAACATGTAACAATTTCTGGCATATTTCACTTATTCTCACTCACAACTGTCTTTCTCTCTGCTGTTTTAGATTTATTTCACCTTCTGTAGCGGCCCTTCTATCTGTTTGTCTTGCATACATGTCTTTAAAAATGTATTGTTCTCTAATGATTCAATTTTTTTACTTATTTTGCAGGAATATAAACATTTAGCAGATTTCCTATGCCATTGTCCTTCTCTGTCCTTCTCATCCATTTCACATATATTTATTTTATCAGCTGAACCCTTATTTTTTTTCAAAATTTGTTTGGGAAAAATTCCCTTTGAGTGATTAATGGGTTGATTAATTGTTGCTATGATTGGTGATAAATGAGCATGAGGTAAATACAGCAGCTGGATTTCCCTAAAAAGGATAGCAAATCAGGAAAAAGTTAGAATTTGTGTTCACTCTGGAGTGAAGGGTAGACCAGAGTCCGTAGTTATCCTCACTTGGGATTTTGGAAGCAGTGAAGTCATGCAAGTACCCAGCTGACAGGGCTTTTTAACTCAGGTGCAATGGTAGCTAATGCAGCAATGCTGCTTCTATGTTATACCAGGTGAATATATTAACACTATTGGGCCCTGTAGTTGTGACCTTAGCATGGGAATGTTTTTAAGAAAACATCAGCGAGGACCATATGGAAATAAAAATTCAGCTGAAGAGGAGAAACATGCTAACAGAGTATGATATAAGCTATATAAGTCATTATAAAGTCTGCTGCTTTAACTGCATCTCGCAGGCCAAGGTATCCATTTCCACCTCTGGCCTCACTGTGTTCTTCACGGCAATACTGGAGTCACTTCACTGCTCAGCTTTGTCTGGCAAAAGGCCCTGGAGAAAGGCCTTATAGAGAATGTGTAAAATACTAGTACAAAATGAAAAGAAATAGCCTCAGGCTTCCTAATCTTTTTTTGAGGTTGAGAACAGCCCTCTGTTTTTGATCCCTGCATCACTAGCTCCAGAAAATGGGCTACTCAGTAACCGCTTCTTCTTCTCTATGTGATTTCTAGGCCCATGACATTTCTGTACCAAGCTTAAGGAGGCTGGATGATGCCAGAGGGGCAACCAAGCCAGTCTTCTGCACTGCAGGGGGAAGAACTGTACGTGCCAGGTCTCCTTCCAAGCTGACTCTCAAAAGAAATCAGGCAGTTCTAGAGTTTCAGAAACAATTCCTGCCTTGAGTAATGGAAGATTCACAGATCGAATGATATATGTCCCGATTCTATAAGTGCTCTTCACAGTTTATGAGAACTGCTAATTGATAAGGAGAATTCAGCCTTTGTGTAAGAAAGACTTTCTGAAGCATATTCCATAGGGCTAAGCAGCACTGGACAATTTAATGTTCTCTAGCACATTCCCAGGTCCTTATTAATATGAGAATGAAGCACGCTATGTCAAATTGTTCACTTCAGAACAAGTCTTTTGATCTTGTTTAGCATTTATAACTAGAACTTGGAAGTCAAGCTGGTTTAGGCAGTTACAAGAGTATGGTCCACACTCTCTCCATATTATTTCTCATTAAATGTTCTTTCTCCCACACTTCATTCTTTTAACTAGCGTTTAACTTTTCCATTCTTCTAATTACATTTTGCTGAGCGTATGCTCTGTTCCACTACCTCTCTTGCTCTCTTTTCATGCCTGTTCCAGAGTCTCTATTGATTTTAAAGATAATTGTTACTGGTTTGGATTGCAGTAGAAAGCAGACATTGATAAATGAAGGACTGGATATGGCAGTGGCTGTACAAATGTTCTCCTCTATTGCCCAGAAATTACCCACTTTTCTGGTTTTCCCAGGAAATAAATTATCATTGTTTTAAAATAATCATACTAAAATAGTGCTTTATGGTAATTTCTTCTGAGGAATGTTTTTAAGGCTGTCTAAACTTAAGACTGAAAGTTCACTTTTGGCTCCTAAATTAAGGTCTGAGTTTCATTAGTGCTTAGTCTCCGGTAGTTTTACCCAAGACAGTTGCTGCATACCCTACCACATCAGAAAATCATACTATTGGTGTCCCTATGTGGACATAGGAAGCCAGTAGTATATTTGGTTGAATTAGAAAATCTCATAAATTTTATTTTTACATTTTCAGGAAGAATTCACATTGTTTTTAAGTTCTTAAGGATGTGCTCTCGTTTGAAAGGACAGAGATTGTCCCATACATTGCTCACTGGAATTGATTAGGAGTGGCAGTCACAAAAGTCCCATGTGTCCATCATACCACTTAGGCTTTCAAATTTTCTCTGAATTGTCCTTTTTCCAAATTAGTGAAACTGATAAAGATATTTGTATGGTCATGGCCATTCAATAAATCATGAATAATATTTTCTACTAAATCCTGTGCTGATAATCTACCTTGTGGTTTTTAAAAAACATTACTTAGATGGCTTATTTTTCATTATTTTAGAGAAATGGATAAATAATGAAAAATATTTTGTTATATTTATGTCAATGTTTGAGCATGTATACAATTCTAGGACATGTTACACCTTTAACTTATGTACTTTTTGCCAGATGATTCCATGGTCATTAACGTGCCTTCAGATTGCTACTATAATTAGTCACCATGTAATCTAGAGCCTAATAATCATATATAAATTCCCTACTAATTACCCTGTAATCTACTATTTGTTGATTAGAAGAGCATGGGATGAGTACTTCGGCTATTATTAGTCTCAATTTACATGATAATTATAGGGCTGTTACAGATTTTTCTTGTTTACTTGCTTGGCTATGTTGTGCGGCATTTTGTTGTGTTAACAAAATACTGCCTTTTTATGTGCATACATTTTAATCCCTACTCAGCCAGCTTCTTACACGCACTTCTAGTCTGCATTGTTCTTGGGCTGATACACGTGCAGGTCACTACAATAGGTCATCCTTTGTTTTCTCTGAAAAGTACCCAGACAAGTTTTGAGGCTTCAGGATATAAGTCAACGTTTATGTGAAATAGTTACAATGCTCATGTCTAGTTTAAATATAGGGTGAAACCCTGCCCATGCTGAAGGAAAAACACAGGGAAGTGTCGCTCTGTGGATCAAGAATGTACACATACCTGCTCTGAAGTTCAGGAGGAGGCAGTGTGGTTGGATACTTGGGTGAAGATGAAAGGGGAAAAGAATAAGGTTTATTTAATGGTAGGGATTTACTATAAACTGCCAAACAGAAGGAGTAGGTGGATGAGGCTATTTTTGTGTAGCTATGTAATGCATTGAAATAGCAGGGTTGTAATAGATGGTTTTAATTAAGTTTGTATCTTTGGAAGACTAATTTTGCTTTTCACACAAGGAATAACAACTTGTCAGATGGATACAATATTTTTGTTTGACTAAATAGTTAGTACTAGCAGTTTTAGATGTGATTCTAACTAGCCAGACAATACCACTTGAAAATCCAGACAGAAGACATGTTGATGTAAGTGGTTATGATGTATCTGGGATTCTAGGAAGAGGATGTATGGATGGAAGAGGAGGATAAACACTGACAGAAGTATATTTCTCAAAGGAGACTTAGCAAATTCAAAGTGCTGTTAGGTAGGGTGTTTTGGGAAGATAGAATAGAAGAAGGATAACTATCAGGGTAGAAAGTTATAACTCACCTAAAGAATTAATTAAATTTTGCAACAGCAAAGTGTCTCAATACAAAAAAAAAAAAGGTGAGAATTTAGTGATACAATAAATTAGAGAAATGATCTGAAGTCAATAAGATGAAATCCAGTAAAGAAAAAAATGCATACTAAGGCACTTGGGGATAAAAAAAAAAAAAAATACACAAATACAAAATGGGGAATCACTCCTCAGGCAGAATAATTACAGAAAAGGATTTTGGAGCTGTAGCATACAGGAACATAATAAATGTAAATCAACAGTGTGATGTGGTTAAAAAAATGTAAATTTCCTTCTGGGGGGTATTAGCAGCCGTGTTATGTATAACACAGGTAGTAATTATTCTGCTTTTTCCAGGACTAGTGAGGCCTCAGCTAAAGCCATGTATCTAATTTTGGGAATTACTCTGTATGAAAGATGTAGGCAAGTTAGAATGAGTTCAGAGTAGAGGTAAAAATGCTAAAAGATTTAGACAATATGATATCTGAGGAGAATTTGAAAGCACTGAGTTAACTTAGTCTAGAAAAATAAGACTGTTAACGGATACATCCTTCAGTATATACAGGCTGTTGCATAGTGCTATTCAGTTATCTGCCATGTCCACTGGAGGACAAGGACAACATTGGCTGAATTTGCAACAAGAGAGGTTTAAGTTAAATGGAAAAAGATCATCTTCAAAACACATTGGTAATTAATAACAGGAACAAGCTGCCTAGTCTAAAAATAGTATTTCTATTATTGGGGGCTTTGAAAGAGAGGCTAGGTGAACATCTATTAAGAATGGTCTAGCCTGCCTCAGTAGAGGGAGGTGGGCTCGGTATGTTTTTTGTTCTTATGCCATTCTGACATTTTGAGGGTTCTTTTAAATTAATGGTAGTAGTGCCTTGGACTTTGGAGAAGATTTTGTGCCCTGAATGAGTTGGATGTAGTTAAGAGTGGAGCTACAAACTGGTATAAAAATGGTATCCTACAGCTGGACCCTGTGGGGACTAGGAAGCTAGGGATTTGGTTCAATACATGGAAAATGTAATGGCAGAATACACGAGTGAGCTTTATCCCTCCTTACCTCTTACCAGTTTTTATATTGGATCACTGGATCACAGGATTTGGTGTATGATCCCCAGAAACTAGATAATTAGATGGAAAATACACTGTGTGTGTAGTATGAAATCACATAGCTCAGCTACATCATGGTGTTTGAAAATTTTCGTAATTATAGGAGTTCAGATTGATGCTAACAATTTAAAATAAAATAATTTCCACTTGCTTCTTTGAGATTCAAATTATAAATTCTCATTCTAATTGACTCATTCTAATAAGCTTTTATTCTTGTGGGTGATGTTATCAATCTTATTTGAATCATTGGGAACAAATGCAGAAGTTAACATAAATAAATTAATAAATCCAAATGAAACTATACCTTTGGTAATCAGATAATGTTTTAAATTAAAAAACCTCACCCACCTTAAATATTGAAGAGAGACTGACTTTCGAGAAAATGCTTGGAAAATCTGAATGCTAGAGCCTTCCTCATCTTAAATTTTTTCAGTGTAAAAAGCAAATTTTACTTGCATCTCCCTATCAAGTCCATGTCAGTCATGAATTACAGAGAAGTCATGACTCAAGGGCTAGCCTTGTACAATGGAAGCCACCAGCACATAACCAGTGTTATAATTAATACAATGATTTAATGGCCCATTCAGATCATCATCTCCTTTTAGAGAGGGTCAGAGCTGCTACACAGGAATTTTCTATTAGCAATTCTTACGGTTCTGAGATTGAGTGTCCAGCGATGCTGTCTGACTACAAGATATTTTAGAACTTTGCGCCTGAAAAATAGGTGTCACCCAAACACACTTCAAATTACAACACTTCTTATGAAAAAAAAGCCAGCATAAACCAACAGTAAACATTGCATTACTAATGGAAAACAAAACTGCAAAGTGTAATGCCACACAAATTGTTGTTTTGCTCTGAATAAATAGAAAAATGGTAGTTCCACACAGTGGCAGTCTTTATGCAAGTAGTGATATATTAATGTACTCTTACTGTGTAAGATGTTGTGAATGATCACACTAAGATACCTTAGTGTGATCAGAATAGTTTTTCCATTAACTTCTGTTATGTAGAAGAAAACATTAGGGATATTTATTTTTATGATAACATAACTGAGTCTTTTTAAAAGCAACACGCTCATTAATACCAGAGCATGAAAGGAGTAAGAAGAGATGTATCCTTAAATTGCTGTAAAATCTATTTCTTACAGGCAACTCAATCCGTATGTATGGTTGATTTTTCAGATATGATAGCAATATTCAGAATGTTCCTTCTTTTTGAACATCTGCTCATGAAAATAGAGAGAGCCCACTGTGCTAAGTTTCCATCATCTTTTGCTGTCCCTTTTGAAATCCAGCCGTTCTAGGTTTTGAAGAACTGTTGTATACAACCACTGGGTAGATTTCTTAGGTTTCATCAGTAAAAAACTTAAGATTATACCCCGGGGATAAATAAGGGATCTCCCATCACTGCTGTCACTGCCCAGGCACTATAGATGATGTACGTACCGCCTAAAATTAGGCTTGCAAGTTACAAAGCCATTTTGCTTTAAAATGCTGTGGAGTTCATGAAGAGAGAGAGGTTTCTAAATTAGGCCTCTTCTCTGAACGGGAGATCATTTTATGAAAATCTCTCTGAGCACCTGCCTCAAATATAGAGGTGGAAAATCCTGGACTGTCAGCTGGAAGCGAAGGAGGAGGCCGCGATACACAGCTCAGCAGAACTGGGACAAGGAGGGAGGGACCCAGGCTTGGCGGCTGGGATCATCAGGGACAAATCTGGTTATTAGTCAAGTATCGAGACAAGATGGACAAACTGTGGGAGTGAGATGCTGAAAGGGGACAATCATCATTGTGCAGTCAAGAAGAATGGAAAAGGGAAAAAATAGGTAACCCATGGGGAAACCTGGTGTGGAACAAATTGGAGAAGATGGAAAAGAGTGGGTAAAGACTGCAAAAGGCTCTGCGACCACAGTCACATGCTCCTATTCAGAAATTAGGGTTGAAGTAGACACTTCTTGAGTGTCATCAACCCTCTGTTGTAGTTGCCGATTTTACTGACGACCTATGCAGACCATAACCATGATACAACATTTTCTGTTTTATTTTGTTTTACTTCAGTTTACATTTTAGAAAAACATATACAGAGTAGGACACATTAAGGAAATACCAAGTTTCTGAGTACTCAAAATTAAGAAATGCCAGACAGAGGCTTGTTTCTATAATAGTAGTATTACCTTACCGCTATAGTATTACCTTTATTTGCATGATCACAGGACCTGGTCCCATGGGCCTGCTCTTACACTGAAGGTGATTGTAATCACAGTACCTGAGGTTTAAATTTCACTGCAGCTGGAGCCTTTGAAAAATTAGTGTCTCGCTTTCTATTAAATAAACAGCATCTACTCTGTGTGCTGCAGTTATTCACTGAATGTAGCAAAAGAATAATGAACATGTAATAACATCCATGCTAATGCAGATGATACAGTGGGAGCCTGAATCAAGGTGGCATAGGTAACCTTAATTTAGTTGCTTGATTTTTTTTCTGAGAGCTTGATTTTTGTCCATTGAGTTCTTCTAGTCTGGGCTGTTCTTTGCCTTGACCTTGGAGTCAGCACTCTAAAATTGCCTGTGAAAAGTATGAATTTTCATGGGTAAATATCTCTCTGCAGTCTAACTGTTTTTTGTTTATCCTGAAGAGGAAAATTTACTTTTAAAAGCTGCTTTCTCATCCAAGTTTCACTGGAGCTTGTTAATCTCATCCTCAATTGTAGGCAATTTTATACCAACATTTTTCATCTATTTGTGATTACTTCTTTTTCTGCTTATGTTCATCCCTGCTTGATAGTATGATGATTCTAGACAGTTCCCTTTTTAAGATATATGTATTTTTTCAGTCAGGATTTCAGATTTCTTTTGCAGTGCATTGTCTCCTTGGTATTGTGACAGGAGAATATTTTTCTCCAAATACAAAAAGTTTTCTCTTTTGATATTTTTTGCTATTTGCCTTCTCTCTATTCCAAACCAACCTACAGTAAAGCTTTTCAAGAAAGCTACAAACACTTTATCTGGCAGAGTAATTTTGCCTTGTTGCCTGTTTTGTATTGTTCTTGCAGCTTTATTGCTGTGGTCATAGAGTTTTTAATAGTCACACTTGGGATGTGCATCTTGATTGTAACTAGACAATCAGTGGTAAGATTTTATTCTTATAAACAGTTCGTGAATGCAAAGCAGAATTTTTTATTCAATTGTGTTCTTTATCCTTTATATTTTCCTTGACCTGCCCTCCTAACATCATGGGAGTGAGAAGCAATCTATTTTTACATTTAGGGAAAAAAGTCCCTCACGATTCCCCCCCAAAATTTGGAAAAAATATAGTTGATTGAAGGAAGAAGTAGCAGCAATTGAATGAAAATTTCCTTAAAATGTTAGTAAGAACAAGTAGAAAGTGAGAGTATAGATGAAGAAAGGAAGATGGAAGAAACCTGGTGAAAAGATGGTGTCTCATGAGAAAGGGAGAAAAAGGTGAAAAGAAGAGTTTGAAGGACTCTGTCTCAATGTCTGGAGGCCTCAAAATTTGCAGTGTGCAAATTTACCTTTTCCTGAACATTTCTTCTGTACACAAGTGAAGGAAAAGCTGTCATGTCACATACCTTTGCAGCTGTTGTGACAGAACAGGTAAATCAGAAGCAATTTAGCAAAAAAGAACGGGTCTCTGGAAGATGTATAAAGTCATCCTTTCCAAGGCTCATCGCCCTCCTCTTTCAGCTGAACATCTCTCTGCCTTCTGGGAATGCTGCTGCCCCAGGACTGTAACTGTAATCCCAGAAGTTTGCTCCCATTGTGAGCGAGTCCTTCATTTAGTGGTGCCTATATCTAGCTCATAAACTACTTTGTTCAACTCAACCTCCACAAGTATAAGAGTTGCAAGGGATATGACAGGGCAAATGTTCAGAAATGCTCTGTGTAATGCAATTTCACTCATGTTACAAAAATAGCTACATGTAAACCCTGTGGACAATAAAAAAAATTATTAAATAGTGCCAGAGTAATTCATCTACTGGTAGACTTGCTGTGTGGGAAGAAAGAAGATGACTGGAACTACTGTGATAGCAAAACACAACTGAACGGGAGACAGACAGACAGACAGAAGCTGACTTGCTAATTATCACTACTAAGAAACTGTTAGTGAGTTGTCTGTGTGCCAAATGCTGCTTTCAGAGGGTAGGGTATGGTTTATTCTACATTGCTTGCTCCTTCCTTTTCCTCCTCTTTCCCTTATGCTAACTAAATGAAACCAAATGATCTTCAAGGAAAAGGCAGCATATGTTTTTAGTAAATAAAACTATTTTTGGATTTTTTTCTCCCACAGGCACGGTATCACATTATAGAGTAACCTGTTCAACTGTTCTTGAGGAAAGCGTGGTCATAAATTTGTCAGAAAACAGAAAGGTGGCTGTGGCACATTCATGGCATGCTGCGGTATTCACTGCTTATTAGAAAGCTGGAAAGTTTTCTGGGGAGATGAGGAAGGTGTCGATGTGTCTCTGTGGACCCAGCAATAACCTCTCCTTGGAGCAGTATCTATCTGTGGATATCACTGACAATTTAGATACAATAGATGAACAGTGACTTCTGACACACATTGGATTTGAAATGTATGGTAGGCACCATGGAATTAAGTACCTGGGTCACTCAGTGTGCTTGCTTTCTTGTTTTCCACTTTCTTGCACAGCCCTGTTGAATAGGTATCCGTTCCTTTAGTATTACATTTATATTAAATATCATTTAATTAAATTCAACAACACAAGACATTTGAGAAGCTAAAAGAAAACTGAAGGTTGGCAGTTAGAGAAAGGATAATTGGGTCCTCAGGCATCTAAAACAGCGTAAGACAATGTTTGGTTTTCAGTATCGAGGGACCAGTTTGATTTGGAAGAGACATATATTTCTTCATTCCCTGGCTCTGCTGGCCAGGTAGGGAATTACTTTAAACATGCGGTGGAAAGATGTGAATGTCTTTAACCTCTCCCAGCAACCATTTGTCAAAAGCTGTAGGTATGTCCAGTGTGGGTGATTGCCTAGTAGTGATCTAGTAAAATCAGTAGTAAAATAATTGATGTTAAGAGAATTGTCACCAAACTTCAGCAATAACATCCTGCCAGGAAGTACGAGGCAATTTATGCCATTTCAAGCCATTGTTCCAGACTGTAAACTTGGAGAGACATCGCTGCATTGATTACACAATCATTTTATATTTTAAAGCACTGGGACTAGAGATGTTTTAAATATAAATCATGAATCTGGAAGATGGCAGTTTAAAAAAGCATCTGACATAGTACAGCAGTGTGCTCAGGTCCATAATCATGTTATACACATTCCCTGGCAGTAAGACCTAGGCAAAGTGGATGGGATATATGTGGCAGACATTGCCCTTGGCTTTATGTGGGCAATAGAAAAATGAATGTCATTACGACTGGTCTCTCTAGTCCTAATGATATTGTGGAGCTTGTGGCTAATATTGTCAGGCCACTGACGACTTTTTTAATAAACTATACAACGTTTTGAAAAACTTCTTTACATTTGGACAGTGCTCTGGCAACTAGAAACCAAATCTGCAAAATCAGACGCTTGGCTCAGTGGAGGTCCTGTGACCTCAGTAACTGGTGATCAGGTTTGTTACCTGTCTGAGTATGGATTTGAATCACTAGTGTTAGATGTACAAGCTGGACATTTTAGAGCTGCTTTATTTTTTCCCTGACTTTGCATTTCACTGTGGTATAATTTTGCTCCGGTGGATCAGAACTATAGCAGTGGCCAAATACCAGATGCCTTTTTCATTCCGTTTGTTTTCTGCAACCAGCAGAGAGCAGGCCAGTATACCAAAGCTTATTATCACCTCCGACTACTTCTAAAGTTATCTGGCTTGCAGAAAGATTTAATGGGTAGACTTACACTGTTAAACAACATGTAATAGTTAGATATAAATCATGCTAAATCTTGTGTTGCCATCTGTTGCTTGCAAGTAGAGTAGGGACAGCGAGTACCAAGCTGGAAGGTATTGTGGACTAGGAGCTCCTGAAGTGTTTTGTGCACCTGCAGGCCTGGAGCAAAGTAAAATCAAGTCTGATGGCTAATACCAAAGAACAGGAGGCACTGTGTTTTGATACATACCACATGTCAGTGTCACCCTTGCTAGCCCTTTGAAGGAGCACAAAGTGAGCTGCTTCCGCATCTTTGCTGGGCTGGTTCTTCTGGCCAAGGCAGAGGCAGGCAGAGCCAGGATCCTGACCTTTACTTTTACATCCGTTTCTTTGTGAGAAGGCTCTGGTTGTTTTCAGTATTAGCTTTAAACAAGCTTCATGAGGGGGAAAAACACCTTGTATTCTGACCCCTATGTCTTTTATAGGATTGCTGTAACTTCAGGTATGGCGTTAGGTTTATGATTCAAAAGAGGAAAGACTGGCAATCTCAGAAGCACGTGTCAGAATTTAGAATGAATATATGTTATTATTAGACATTTTTGTATTCCCTTAACTACAAGTATGTTGTCTTTTAAGGCTGATGTTTACATTACAACTATTATCGGTGCCAACAAAAGCAAGGCTTGCCTCTCTAACAATAGGAACCCTGTTATTACATCTTGATGAGTGCTAGGAGAAAAATGTCTCCCTGCTGCCATTTCTCAATTGGGCAGGAACAAGCAGTGAGAAAGGAAAACATGTGACCCATCACAGCTTATCTCTGAATGTGACTGTATCAAGAAAGTGGGGATGTTTTTTGCAGCCTGTCACACAGAAATACTCCAGCGTCTCTGCCTATTGTTAAGGATCTGTCAGCACCGTGGTAGCCTGGCTCCACTGGACTGCTGCCCAGAGAATGTTAGCAGTGAGGGGTTAATGAAAAATAAAAGAGATGGAAAACGGAAAGCAAGATGAAAGAAATGAAAGTAATTAGTCAACACAAATGATGCTGAGCCCCTTTCCAAAACCAGCAGATTTAACATTTCTTACGAGCAAGAGCAGAAGTATCTTGGTGACATTGGCTTTGCGGTAGGAGGAATATAAATAGAAGCAGGCAGTTACGAAAGCTGTTGAAAGGAGAACTAGAAAACACATGAAAGACCTTGGAATCTCTTAATCTGATTACAAAGAAGTAGGAACCTTAACATTAAAGCTAATGCTAATATTCTCAAAATTAATTAACAAATAAAAATAATTAAGATGAAATAGGAAACAGGCAGCCTCACTAGTGTGTTGACCTAATTTGGTTAGAAGAGTTTTGGGGGTTTTATTTCCTTTTCAAATGAACGAGTTATAAAAACCAGAAGGATAGATGGACTTGACTTCTTTCTTCCTTTGTCTGATGTGGACTGTAAACTAGTTGTCTGCTTACCATTTCTCATTTGGATCACCTCTTTGTTCAGTGGGAAATGGGTTAAAAAACTGCTCCCTCATTTTCTTTTTGTTTCCTAATGGATTGTATCACTGCAATTTTCCTTTATTTAGGAAAAAAATAGAACAAGGAGGAAGATGGTAGACACAATGCAGAGTCTTATTTTTAGGTCGCTGGTTTGTTTTGGCACAGTTCAAAACTGACAGTCAAGTCTTTGGATGTGAACCAGCTCTTTGAAACTTTTGCTGAGGTTTAGATCTGATGAATCCCACCCTTAAACGCTACCCACCCTGTTCAGTTTGTGCCCACATTTCTCACATTATATCTTGAGGCAAGATCCAGCGACTTTCTGGGAAGAAAAGAGGCTTACACAGAGCCGCTAGCTTCCCCACCGTATGAAGAGGTAATGCATTTTTATCGGTCTTTTTTGAATGTAGTCTGAGGGTTGAAAAGTCATTTAACGTCAGATGCAAAACAACAAAAACACTTAGAGTTGACATCCTTTTGGCTGAATCTCTGGCCATAGATTTCTTTGGCACAGAAGCAAATGGCTCAGATATACTAATTAGGTTGTAGAGAGAGTGTTCAGCTGATCAACATTTGTGGATGTGGGTGTGGTATGTTCACAGGAGGTATGGTTTTGGGTTTTTCTAAGGTACTCTTGGGGTTTGGACTAATGAATTATTCAAAATAAAAGATGATGAGCATGTCAGTTTTTAATGCAAGAAATCCAGCCTCTTTTGCCAACAATAAACTCACTTGTAATATTTAAAAGGCTTGCATTAAAAAAAAGGAGAACATAATAAGTAGTATGAAAAAACCTACATAAAAATGGGGAAAAAAAATACCCACCCCAAACCCATGGTAGAAAGAAGTATTAATACAAGTAGCAGAGCGAAGAATGGGGAGATGTCCAATGGATGGAAAGTCACCATAGAAAAACAGCTCTAGTTTTCTCCAGTGATAAAGAACCGGCAAGCAAGTGCAACCTTAGACAGGAATGGAACCTAGTATGAGGCGTGTGCTCTATGTATCATGTTGCGGAGAAGCCACAATGTTTTACCATAGCTTAGATTTACTGACCTTAGGCAAGGGTCAGCCTAAGGTCATGTAAGGACTCCTGCATTCACAGTGCTTACGCTTGCCTAAAGCTCCTCAGACTACAGGCAGCCAGCTAACTCCTGCAGATAGCTTCTCCTGGCTAGAAATGTGGGGAAAATGCAAGTGCTTACAATTGCAGAGAGATTGAAAAAAATTAAATAATGATTAATTAAAATTATCAAGTAATTGTTAACTACTAAATTATAGTAAGATGACCCAGGAGAAGTTCCAAGATTTTCCATTAGAAGTGCTGTTTGTGGTAGACAAAAGGAAGCAGGCAAATGTAGGCTCTATATGCTTCTGCTCAGGTAATCCTCATACTGCGTCTTATTCTGGATTTGCAGTGCCTTCTGGTTGCTCCGACTAGAGCTGAGTTTACGCCTTGGGCTGGGTGATTGAGGCAGTTAAAACTTGCTGCTGGGGTAGGCCCATGTGTTCAGAAGGCAAAACTTTTAGGTTTTGTGCTCTGCTTCCTGTCTTTCCATAGTAAACTCAGGAAAAAATATGGGTGACAGGGAAATCAGTGCAACAAGTTGACGGTTAATAAGTTGCTGTTCACTTGAATGAAATGGAAGAATTAGCATCACTAGGGTGATTTGCATTTTGTCTCATTCATCCTGTAGTCTAAAGTAATGCATTTTGACTATTTAGATAATATTAGTTCTGCTAAACTAAAACAGAATTTAGTTCTGCTAAAATGACATAGAAGAGTGCTGCTAGGATATAAAACTTTAAATTTTTCTATATAGTTAATAAGCAATTTTCAGCTGTACAAATAGTACAAACTTCACTATACCATAATTGCACTTTCAAAAGGAAGTAAATGATGCCTATGGACATCTTTGACTGTTGCTGCCTTCTAGTAGAGCTGCAATGCCCTGCAATGTAGATTGCAAAGAACACAGCCCATTTACAGTAAATATTTTGCTGATCAGAATACGTCCACTGTATCCAAATGGATCTTTCTTTCTTCTCAGATAAATGTTTGAGGTATGACCTCCAAACTAAGTGACGAACACTTTAAAACACTGGAGCCTTAAAAAAAAAAAAAAAAAAAAGATAAAACCAAATTTGTTTTGGACTTTTGTCTCCTGTTTCCATTGCTAGAAATAGTCATTCAGCATCAGTACATGAAAAACCACCTTTGCGTTCAAGGGATTATCGGTTCAAATCCAATTGCAAGTTTCTAAGCCATTTTCCTGTAAAAAACTATCATGGCCATGTAATCGCATTAGTTGTTGACTGGCTTCTATCTGGGCAAGGCAGAATGTCATGATAGATGCAGAAACTTGGCACACGCTAGCTCAGGCCAAAGAGCATTTTTAAATGGATTATCCACAGAACAGCTCTTGATACAGGATCACAGAGGAATCCACAGCTGTGTTCGCCCATCTCTATGCCTAATGCTTTTTCATGGCTATTCAGTGGAGAATTACTGAAAAGCATTTTGTAGAGCTATTCTCCATCTCTTGTGTATGTGTTTTGGCTTTAGGCTTTCTTTGTAGATTTATAGTGGATCTGCTATACCACCAGATACTCTTTTTTAGGTCTAACTATCATTGCGTGGCTTAAGGCAGGCAGGGTTAAGAAACTGTATATTTAAAATATGTAAACATTTATGCAAAATATACTTACGTATTCACAAAATAGAGGAAAAGTTGAATTCATGATGCTGTGTAGATTACTGTCTAGAAAATAGCTGCATGGTATAGGCTAACCCACATCAAAGATACAGAATAGGTCAATTCATGGTCATCCTGTTAAGATACGAGGGTGACTGTTAATTACAAGCATGTTTCCATGCATTGTTCCTTCCAGCTCAGTACCAGAACAAACTCTATTAGCATACATTAGCATATTCTAATATACGTCACACCAGCCTAACTCTAGCATTCCTTTGTAACATCAACACTTCCAGGGGGACTGAATCCTGATGGCATCAGTCACATTCTCTGATTTTTATGGTGGTGGCTTACATTTGAGAACATCTCCAAGCTTCCTTCTCCTTTTGGGGTTCTGCATTAGTACAGTTTTACCTGTGGTCTTCATGTGGGTTAACCTAAATTACATATCTTTATCCTGGCAGCGCCAGATACGTTCGCTTCCCAAGCCACACCTGTAGACCTGGACCTATAATGAGAGTGTTCCACCAGCTCAAAATTGTCTGCATATGACTTGTAGTTCAGAAGTGCGGTATGAGGAGAGTCCTTTTTGTTCAAAGGAGTTCTAACAGGAATCGGGATGCAGTCTGTCAGAATGGATGACCCGCTTTCCTCCAGGGCACGGCATGGAGAAGAGCAAAATTACACAGGAGACACACACAAAAAAGAAAAAAGCAGGCCAGGAGAACATATGGAGCAGAGTAGCAGGCATACAGAAAGCCAGTATGCTGGCAGGGTCTTGGCATTACATCTATGCTTCAAGAGAAGTGTGTGAGAAGAAGGGCATTTTTAGAAACTTTAGCAGTTTACTTATTGAAAGAGCCTCTATTATGCTAACTCTGTGATTGCTGCCCTCTGAAAAATTACCCAGAGAATGTATCTGGAATTACCCGGTGAACTTTGTTCTGTGTTGCCAGCAGATTTTGTTTGAACTTCATGCATGAACATGCCTATTTCTCAATATAACACACTCAATTTTCTTTCTCTTCTCGTGTAATTCTGCAGCTGCTTAAGAGAAAAAGCAAAAAGAGCCATTTGGTCTTGACACTTATGAATGCCTTGTTCAGTCACAAGGAGAAAAAAAATCAGTGATAGGACGCTCAGACTCTGTTTAAGGCATCCAAGTCTTTAACTAGATCTTGCACTAAAAATAGCATCCAAACTAGTGTGTGTTTATGTGAATAATTTACATTACTCTGTGTGTGTATGAAAGAAAACACCGAAATCACTGATTTTACAAGAACAGAAAACTTATTTTCCATCCAACATTGCACTGACTCTAAATATTTCTAAATTTATATCTTTGGCATAAAAATCAGAGAACAAAATTAGGTGAAAGGATGAGAGAAACTTGACCCATGCAGTAATGTGATTTTTCAAGGTTCAGCATGTGGATGCTCTGGCAGACAGAATTGGATTAAGTTTGTCTTTTGAAATGCTTTCAAAAATATTTTGAAAACATTTATTTTACAATATAATACAAATCCAAATAATTCAGAATTACAAGATAAACATGATTAACTTTGTAGTGGAAGCTGTTCAGAATGTTTTAGGCGAAAACTGTTGCCATCCTGCTGAATTAAGAAAGGGATAATACCACTGTAATGGATATTTTTGTATTAGTGTATGTCATAAGGGTTTGTAATTAAACAGTCTATGATGAAATTGCATATGCCTGTGTTGACACCATGTTGTTTTAAAAATAAATTCCCTTTCATCATTATCTTCAGACACTTACACACTGATAATCTGTAGATAACTTTTCCCTCTGCCCCTCCAAAAAGACCATGCAAACCCCCTATGTTTTCCTCTATCTCCTGGATCAAGAGCGTATTTTATCCCCCAAAATGACCTTTTAGATAACTGTTCTTTTTTCTTCTGAATTAGTTCTGTTTTCTTTAATATGCACACAAATAAACAGATGAGCAATTTGATCAAAGATAGCTTCCATTTAAACTATGAATGTGAATCAGTCAGATTATCCCAGACTTTTTTGTCTGTATATCTATCTGAACTATTGTTACAGATTACAGCTAGTAAAACTGTAGTGACTTCTTTGCCCCAGAGGTACATAGATTTCAAGGTGCCCTTGTGAGATTGGAGACCAGTCTTGCAATGGATGTGATATTATCTAATGCTAATGAAAAGAGCTGATTATGAGCTTTCAGTCATGTGTCTATACCGCTGGGAAAATATCACTACAGCCTCATGCGGCCAAATCCTTCCACTCTTAACTGCAGAAAGAAAGATTTACCTTTATAGTACCTGTTAGCTTCTTCAGTTTATATCACAGGGAGTTAGGTACTCTCTATATAAATACACAAAGCAGAATAAAGTGAATACCAATGACCGGTGTGACTGCGTTTCTTTGCCATGAGGGTGTTATACTTCAATAACAGATGAATAATAAATAAATGACTGTGGATTCAGAGTGGCTAAGAATGTGAGGCTGGACCAGCTGCCCAGAGAGGCTCTGGAGTCTCCAACCATGGAGCTGTTCTAACCTGGACTGGACGAAGCCAGGACAACATCACTTGCCTTGGAAGTTCACTCTGATTTGGGACCTCCAGAGTTCCCTTTCATCCTACATATATTTATGCTTCTATATATGTATGTACGAGTATTTCTTAAATGTTCATCTTGGCAAAATCAGAAATCTAATGATCAGACTTGTCACCTTTCCTCTTTTTAATGATGTATACGTCTGGATATTTGTAATGAATACAGTATTTGATAATAATTTTTATGAACTATTTGTGACACTCTTTTTTCTTTTTTTTTTTCCTACTACTGTATTTCCTCCTCACTGCTGTCCAGCTAGCAGTCTGTGCTAACAAAGAAACCCGTGCTAGTTTTGCATTCTTTCCAGCTATTCCTACAGCTTTAAGGATGGTGCTGCCTACGTGCAGTCATGGAAGAACACAGACAGGGACATTTTGGCCATGCAGTTCAAAAGACTATTTCGAAGAAGTTATAGTTGGGGACTTAAGTGTGTAACAGAGGAGTTCCTCCTACAAAATTCAGCAATTAGGCAATGTTACTATCACTCCTGAGCTCTGTAACAGGAGTGCCATAGGACCATCCTTAAATGGGGTTTGACCCAAAACTTGTGTGTGTAACAGGAATCATCCCAAATTATTCAATAGCTTTTGTATACGGCCTTATGCTAAGCTGGTAATTTATCCCTTTGTTCTAGTTCTGTTTTTGTGAAAGGTGCTGGAGTTACAGCAGGGGCACGACTGGCTTTTTGGATGACAAAGTATTAGCCTGCTGACTCGGCCGTCACAGAGGAAGATATTCAAAGGGAAGAACTGATGTTCGTGTGGTAATGTGAAGTCCTTGGGTAGAAGAGGACTGCTTCATTATCATATCACCTTTTATGAGATGACATTTGATTTATACTACCTCTCTAAATTGCTTTCGGCACGGAATAAACTGGATGCAGCGCTCCATGTTGGTGCAAAACAATTTTGCAATAAAAATTTGTTGACAGAGAATGAGAGATGAAAAATAAAGCACAAAAGTAGAAATGGCAGTGATGAAGGTAGGCTGTTACTTCCATTTTCTGCCTGCATGTGCAATGTAATACTGTGTCTAATGAAATAAACAGACAGAGCAATATTTCTTAGCAAGGCAAATCCTAATTCTGCTTTATTACAAATACAAAGTTTAATGCAGAAGTCTTCCGCTGGTTCACTCCCTTCCTCCCTCCTTTCTCCCTTCCTCTCTCCTGCGGCCCTCGCGGCCTGTGCCTCTGCCTCCCCCATGCAGGACCTGCCTTTGCTGCCTTCCTACCAGGGCTGGCATCTCCGACGCTGTTCCTGAGCTCCCCAGGCCTCTGGTGGCCTCCCTGAGGGGCTGCCCTGTCCCCCAGTGGGCTCCGGCCTTCCTCACCGGCCGCCTCAGCTGCCCCCACTGCCCGGCCTCCCTCGTGGCGTGGCCTGTGTCCGTGGCCACCTCTCACGCTGGTGTCCCTCACCCCAGCAGCCTCCCCGGGCCTCCCGGCGGGCCTCCACCTTGCCCTCCAGCCAGGGCCTCCCTCGCCTGGCGGTCCCATTGCTCTCCAGGAGCCATTTTGGCAATGGGATTTCATTAGGACATGCCAGGTTGCGGATGGATGTTTAGTTCCCCGTGCACATCTGGCACGTTGGGGTCCTGGGGACAGCTGTCATGCTGGGAGCAGCCGGCTGGAGTGGCAGCGTGCGGTGCTGGGCTTGTAACCCAGCCGGAGGGGGGACAAACACCTTTTCCTTGTGCTTGCTTGGTCAAGGGAGGAAATGGATTCTACTAATTCATTTCCTCTATTTCCTTAAATAAGTAGTGCTAGACAAATGATACATTTCTGCAACTTACCACTTGTAGCGACCTAGGGATGTATAAACTGGGTGGGACAAAAGTAATTGTCTATCAAAGTTTCTAGCTACTGAATAAAGACTCTGCTTAAATTTGTTATATTGAAGGCATTGAAAAACAGTATTGCAGCTTAAAAAAATCAACCTCTTTAATAAAATAAAAGATGACATTTAAGAGTGGGACAATCGATTCTGTCTGACAGGTGAAAGAAAGAAATACCCTCCATGGACAGGTATTGGCCGGTGTTGCATAAATGATGTTGCATTCCTTTGGATGTTGCATAAAAAAAAGGATGGCTTCAGTCTAATATTTAGGGATGAATGTCCATGTTGCTTGAAATTTAAGCTAAAATTATATGTATTGTTGCATTCGTTAGAGGACAGTTACATCCCAATTGATATTTCAGTTACAGCGATAGAGTGATACTGATTATTTGGTGCCATCATTACTGTGTTCTTGCTTTATCTTTCTCTGAAAGTATTAAAAATAAGTATTTCGTGCTGTTACTCTTTATTATGAAATACAGCAAAATCTGATACCAGACAATTTTCAGTTCTGCAATCCTTATGACTGAATTGAGATATTCTGACCTCTAAAGATAAAAGCAAAGCAAAAACAAAAAAAAGTTTATATTTAGAGCTGTTCAGGAGGGAATCACCTACTCACAAGTAATGAAAATGAATCTGACAGTCTGACTACCTGTCCCTAACCTTGTGGTAGCCTTCTGGCAACAGCTAACAGTATCAGTTTAATGAGTTTGAATTGCATGAATAGAGAGAGAATTTACAAACTTGACCCTTGCCAAGGGACCAAGAGGCAATAATCTGTGATTGCTGCATTAAATGAGGTTGTCATTGGCAAAGCAGAACCATGTCTTTCCATCTTAGTCTGAAGAAGAAAAGACATAGTAAAAATGCAGCACCTTTCCTGCTGCTGTGAACCAGCGTACGCACGTTTTAATAATTTTGTAGGAAATGAATATTATATTGAATATTCTTACTTGTGAATTTACCTCTACTTGACTACTATTTCTTCTTTTCGCTACGTCAGAAATCTTCATTCAGTGAAATTTGTATGAAGTAACAGCAAAAATCCATTTGACGAATCCAAGTATACGATATGATGCATAGTGCATGGCAGAGCTGCCTCTATTTTCTAGTCTTCTGTGCTTTGAAATAGGCTTTGCTCTTCATTTCATTGGCACAACAGACAGCACAACTCCTCACAGCTGTTACATTTTCATGGCAATGCATATTAGTATGGACCCGTAATCTATGCCTTATATGCATGACAGATTTTTTTAAAAATCCTCCATCGATAGGATTTTTTCTACTTTACACAAAAGATCACCTCTAATCCATGTACAGTAGGTATAATCATGCCTAACATTTTAATAAAAAATGGTCTCTGCACAGTGATCCTGTTGTTTCTTTTAAACACCAGAAAATTTTGCTCTTGGATTTTTATTCATGTTCTGAAAAATTTTGCATTCTGTTCTGCTGGTTCACTGTTCCTTATGTTCATTTTCCACAGAATTTAATACGGAATTGCATTCTTTTGTGTAGGATTCTTAAACCATACCACAAAATTTTCTGTCCGAGGCAATTATCTACTAAATCTTAATTGATTTAATAATTACTACAAAATATGTTTAATATTAATAGAAACATATATACTTGATTTCTAATACATTTTATTAGGTTTTACTGTAAGGCACAGTACACAAGGGAATAAATAAACAGACTTGTTTATTTATAAACAATAAAATCTGAAACAAACACCTAAATGAAACATTGATTAATTATTCCCTTCCATGTATTCTAAGAAGTTCCCATAGGACTATATGCAGCTGTGAGGCATTTCTGAACAGAGGCACGCAAATGATTGTTTGGGTTTTCTGTTTGTTTGTTTGTTTGATTTGGAGTCAAAAAGCTCATTTCAGGCTCTGCGCTGCTCCAGTGGAACCCTCTGTGTTTCTTTGTTTTTAATGGAAGCAAAATGGTGGCCTTCACATTTCGAAATACTTTTCAACTAACCTACTCCTAAAAACTACCCCTTCTAAAACTGTTTAGTTGTTCTTGTGATAATACGTAAATTCGTTTTGTTAAGAGATGCTTTAAAATAGTTGATATGGCCTGTTTATGACTGGAGCTGTATTTCAGGAACTATGAAAGCCCACAAACCAACCTCTAAGAGAAAACAACTGTCGCAATTATAGTACCTTTATTTTGGCTTACTGGATATTAATTCAAGTACTTTGCCTTGTGCATGCTCTAATAATTGGGCACATAAAAAATGAAGATTTCAACAGCAGAAATATATATCCATACTGCTGTCTGACACAAATATGTGCAGCAGTGATTATTTTTGTTTGCTCATCCATGAAGCTTCACAGATTTGAAATATGCAAACACTTTGCACGTCTGTAGACACAACGCAGCTTACACCGCCTCAACAGGCTGGTTTGTAGCTAAAATGAAGCTACAGTGTTACAGTACTAGTGAAGGTATATTTCATTTTCCTTAAATAAAAAAGCCCTAAACTTTGGGTAGCTGCGTACGTTATGCAATTATATACTTAGCTGATCAAGCAGCTATTAATACCATGAATTTAGACAGGGAGAGATGAAATGTGTTCTACTTGAATAAGCAGCTAGCTACAACAGTTCCATAGATGAGGAAATACTTTAAGGAAGATATAAACATTTTTTTGTTTTGTTTGCCCTTTTCCTCTTATCCCAATAATTTAAGCATTTGTTACTGGAAGAGCTTGAAAAATCAGTGGGACAGCCTGATAAATTGTAAAATAGCAGAAGCTCTTATATTTGGATAACATATTTGTCCATCAGCAGTCTTTGAGGAGATTAAGACATGAGTTATTTACACATTGGAGTGCCACATATAGACCTTTGCGTATTATTTTTCACTGTGTGACTCTGAGTTCATGAAAGTAAAATTCCTTTTTGCTTTGGCCAAGTTAACTGGTTTAAAACTACATTCATACAGAGGGGATGCGAGTACACCATTTTGTATTGCTGAAACATGGGATATCCATACCCATTTTTTGCTAATAGCAGTGGTCAGCTCTGCTACTGTCCAGCAGAAAGTTCGTAGGAATATATCCATGATCCATGGATTTTTTACATGCTCATTTTCCCTTCTCTATTCATGACTCTGCAGAACTAAAGTATGAAGGACATCCATACAACACTTGATGGGGAAGCTGTAAAACACTGGCTTAAAAGTTAGTGCAGCCAAAAACATATTTCTTTTTAAGGGAAGTCTGGATATAATAGTACATTTCAAGACCAACTGGAACCGTATTGACACTGAAGCAACCAGGAAAAGCGTCTGTAAAAATGTTTGTAATTCATAGCTTCTGTAGAACATACTCTGTTATATCAAAAAGCTCATTAAAAAATCAGAATTATAAATATCTTTATAAAAAACACAGGTGCTGGACATATTTTCTTCCACAAATTTTTCAGAGATATCAGAGAAAACTTGAGAGAAATTTTAAGTTATGCACTTGCTTAATAGATGCAAGTGTTACTGTACTGCAGAACTGTTCACTGGCTATTTGACAGAAAACTTCTATTATTTGTGTCTGTGAATATCTGTGTAGTCAGTTGTGGTTGCCATAAATGGTAAAATTGTTTGCACTGATGTTCGAGGAGTCTTTTTTATACCTGAAGGTATAAGAATTCAAGCAAAAAGGGGCTATGAACTCTTCCATTCACAATGCATAAACCATACTGTGTGGCTAAAAGAAGTAACGCAGATCGAACAGTGACTGCTTCCACTGAAGTTTTTGTAGTCAACTCCAAGAATTAGCAAGATCTCACCCCACCCCCCCAGCTGGCGTGATAGAGGGTAATAAAACATTTGAGAGAAAAATGTATTTTGAGAATGTGGTCTGTATTTCATAAGCAGCAGAGTTCTTTGGAGAAATAGTTTATTAAGAGTTAGTCTCCCAGTTGCGTTACTAAAATATTTTATATCAATGCCATGTGTGAATTGATGAGTAGACAGAGTGTATTTCCTTTGGGGTGTATTCTTTGCATATAGTGTTTTCACATTCAACTTCTATATAGCAATTGGTGAAGATAGCACAATGAAATAAAGCAATTATTTAGTCCTTTTTTTCTTAGAATATCTATGGAGGAATATAATCTATTATATTTTCCAAAAATGTATTTGTTGCTGTCAAGAGAATTTGATTTACTCAAAAACCTGTGTAGCTTGGCTACGTTTGAATGTTTCAGATAGTTATTTTGTGTGGACTGTTTGTAAATTTGCGAAATCGCAGTGCTTAGTTTTGATTAGTTATTCAAGTAAGCTGTTAAAATGTGGAGTACATTGATTTCAGCACCTAAACTTGATTAACATGACTTTCTCAGACGAAAGCATTTTTATTCTTGCAACAGTTCAGTTAAATACTAAAATTAATACTCTGAATTTTCAGAGTACAGGTCTTGGCTTATCACTGGGGCATTATGCTTAATCAGTCAAAGTCTAGTTAAAAAGCTAAATTCTCTGGATATATAAACATATAAGTCTTATAAATATAAATTTCTTGTGTTCCCACTGTGTCTTATTTTGGTAGTGGTCAGAAAAGAACAGATTATTTTTCTTTTTACAGATTAGTATTTATTGTATTCTTTTCTCTGATTAATGATAACCGGTGCTGTGATTCCCAAGGCTGTATAGAAAAATGACAGGACTAAATTGCATTGGTACTGCAAAATAAGCACATTAATTTCAGTATTTATGTGTGTATGAGATATGTTTTATAAACTAGATCTTCTATAGGAGTCATTTATTTGACATATGATAAGCAATTTTTCTATGACTGCATAGAGGCATTTCAGAATGCATTTGGTGAAGAAAGAACAAAGAATAGAGGTAGACTGACTAGTAGATTTAGTCAATTATACACGATTAGTGTACTTAAAACATAATATAATTTTTATTATGAATAATAATAGAGTGATCTAGAAGAAATATTTGTGAAGAAAAGTAACTACCCTTATCTCTTGGCTATGTAGTGGTCCAGCTACAACGCAGAGGTGAAGTGTGTTCCCTCTTAGTCAATCCTATATTTGGGTAGCTGGACACTTTCCTAGAAGAAGACGTCACTGAGAACAGATAAGAATCTCACACCTCATCTGAATACGTTAACCACTAGGGTATTAGAAAAGCTGGATGGTGACATGCATGGCTAAATGACGTCCTCCTTCTACTTACAAAACATGACCCCTGCTGGTTTGGGGGCAAAGGCCAAGAGATGATTCTGGTTTGAATTCCCCACGGGAGACAGGCTTAACGTGTCCTGTCAGGCAGCTTCAGGCAGTTTCCTTGTTAGTGTGCCTAAATGCTGAAGTGCCCCGTCAGAGATATTTAGCTTTTTCTATGTATCGTGTCCTAACTATGTTTGAAGTCCTAACTATATGGGTGGGTACCGACATGTTCAGGCTACTTTGTCCCTTCACTGGGGTGTATGGACACACACAGGGATGGGCCCATGTCTAAACTGGTAGTCAGCTTTTCTGCTGACTAACTCAGAAAGCAAGTAGAGGGGCTCTCAGGATGATTTGGAATGTTAAAAAAAAAATAAATTAAAAAGTCCTGCATGTTTAACGGTCTCAGGACTCACCTTGCTAAGGACAGATGTCCATGTTTTAGGTATTACAATAGTTGTCTGCTGCCTAGTGCAGCCATTTAAACATTGGCCCAACGCTGAAACAGGTTTGAGCTAATCTTTGTGATACATGAAGTTGAACTGGGACTTTTGGGGGATCTCGTCAATGTGTATAAATATATGAAGGGAGGTTACAGAGAAGATAGAACCAGGCTCTTTTCAGTGGTGCCCAGTGACAGGGCAAGAGGCAATGGGTACAGCGTGAAACACAGGAGGTTCCCCCTGAACATCAGGAAATATTTTTTTACTGTGAGGGTAACTGAGCACTGGCACAGGCTGCCCAGAGAAGTTGTGGAGTCTCCCTCCTTGGAGATACTTAAAAGTTGTCCGGACACGGTCCTGGGCAACTGACTCTAGGTGGCCCTGCCTGAGCAGAGGGGTTGGACCAGATGACCACAAGATGTCCCTTCCAACCTCAACCATTCTGTGATTCTGTGACCGTATAATGTGTGTTTTCTCAACAGGATTTTAGAGTCATGGCTTGTTTCACTGAATCATTGTTACAGAGATTGATATCTAGCTCTTAATACCATGGGGCAGGGAGAAGTACTACTCAAAAATATGCATGTGGCACTATTTTAATCTTATAATTTAAATAAAGATATAATCTCAGCATTTGGCTGGGTTTCTTGGCAGGAATGTATCTGCTAAGTAGTGCAATCATTGGAATTAAATATGCTGTGCAAGTTGGAACAGGGATTAGGACAGGAAATGGGATGGGGTTTTCCCCTTCTGAAGGTGTGGCAAAGAAATGGTTTTCCAACCAGTAAATTCCAAATTCATGAGATTTTCCAGCCTACATTTATTTTCATTCAATATTTTTTAAAAAATATTTTACATTAAATTCTTAGACATATTTGTGTTGTATGACCAACTTGAGCTTTACATTAACTGTACTTCATTGGCAGAAATCCTTTAATGCTAATCCATTGGATCGTCATTAGAAGAGGCATACTGTGAAGCTAGTATTTGGTTATTCTTGAGTTGTAAACATGCAACATCATCTCTACATTGCAAATGTCTGTGGTTTTTGCATATAGTATATGACAGTTAAATTGTATTCCATATTTCCATCCCTTAACATGCTTTTTAATTTTTTTTGAAGTGTTTTTCATTGCTGAAAGTTCTGATCTCAAATACTCTCTGCAATTTCCTTGAAATGTCTCTGCTCTTAAATTGCTTGCATATATTCTTAGTCCTAATTCTGTTTTGGCATTAAAGTTAATGGATTATGACTGTTTTCTTCAACAAGGATCAGTTGCATAGTCTTTTCTTAAAAATACCAGTAAACAGCACAGAGCGTTCAGACCAGTCCTTGGCTGACAGACCAGCGATCTACCACACTGAAGGTATAGGGAGACCCTGCTAAACAAAGGACATGGCTCAGGTAGAAAATGTCATTCCGCATATACTTTGCTCCTTGTTTATTGTAAATACACCAGTTTTAGTAACGTGGATCACAGTTTCTTCCCAGCAGTAATTTTCCATTACTGTGTTTTGTAATTTTATGTTTTGTGAAGACTGCAATACTCTGATTTTAAGAGAGCATATGACTATCTAAGCACTGCTTGCTGGCTTTGGTGAAGTTATTTACAACTCTGCAACATGGCCACAAAAGAGTGATTCATGATAGTTCTGCTTGGGTAGCGTTTAGCATCCTATTCCACCTGCTTCAGAGAGGCATAAGTGATCACATAGGAACAGACTTATAGGCACTAGGCGATTAAGAAAGTCACAGAATATTCAATTTCTTTTTACTTAAATAAGACTTATACCAAATAGGTGGAGAGGAAAAATAAAGCCACTGTAACATTAAAAAAAAAAGTTCCATTATTCATGCAATTTATGACTAATAATCACAATGTACAATGGTGATTTAAATAGTATTAGGGCAGACTATCACTCTATGCACTCCTTGCATACTTACACTCACAAATATACATGTGCACACCTGTCTGGGAATCAGAGGAAAATACAGGCTATGACAGGGTGTACTGATCATACGACAGAGGCTCAGAGGAACGCAGTTCTTCTACTGCATGAGAATGCATAAGAAAACAGTGTTCCTTACTACAGTTCAAAATCTGACCAAGCATCAGACTCCCCTGAAGTGATGCTTTTTGTCCGCATGGTATTCAGGGTTTGCTGAATTACTTCACAATTAAGTTATTCATGAGCAGCTGGGCTTGTGGGTGGGTGCAGTGTGTGTTTGTATGTGCATGTGATTTACAAAATGTGATGCAACACAGAAAAATAAAATAATCCCTCATCAAGAGCAACCAGCCTAACAGAACAAGGTTCGTGTGACTTTACAAGAAATGTGCCTAATGCAAAAGTATATGTTCCAACAGTGAGAGCACTTCAAAAATTTCGCTGTGGTTTGGCGTACTTGTTAATGAGACCCAAAGAGAAAACTCTGGGTTTCTGGGTTTTTTTGCTTGTTTGGTTGGGGTTTTTTTTTGGTTTTTGACCCCTTACCCTGGTCTTAACAGAGCCAATTGCAATACTGACATTGGACATGCGAGACTTTCACTCTATGTAAAAATGTGTAAAGATGCAAAAGAAAAGGAATAGCTATTGTTCCCCAAGAATAACATAATTCTAAGCAGTTGATTTTTGCCTGTATTCCCTGGAAGGGGAGGAGGTATAACGACGTAGTGACAAAATTATTTCTGTGTAGGGTGTGCTGTGGAGACTTAATGGGTAACGTGCAGTGAGGTGAGAACAGAGCTGCTCCAGGTGTGCAGCTTTGCAAGGTGGTAATTAGAAAGCAGGTGAACATAAATAAGGAGCACAGATGGTACTTACAGAGGTGATTGAGAACGAAGGTACAGGGCAAACTCAATGTCTTGTAACTTACAGTGATAAAAGGGTCCTGATTCTTCTCTGTTTTACCTGAGTTAGCCACAGCTGAAAAAATTGAGTCCAGAGTACATGTTCAATTATAGATCTTAGAAATCAGCAATCCCTCTCTATTATAAATTTCTGGCAAGAAACAGAGAAAAACCTTTCTTGTTAACTCACACCTGGGAAAGAGTGTCGGATTTTAAAATCTGTTGTGGGAAAGGGAATGTAGACGATGATAAAGAGATTACTTTTCCAAAACCTGTGCAACAGACTGTTTAAACTTAAACTGTCATTTGAATGCCAGCTGCCAAACAAATCCAACCTGATATTTCCTGGGAAAAAAGCATTAACTTTATCTATTATTAGGAAAGCTATATAGGAAGAAATTCTCACCCATACCTGAGTATTCAAGTCTAAAATAAATGTTGCCACCGAGACAATAAATCAAAGTTCCAAACATTTTCACGATTCAGTAATCAAACAGAAAATTGCTGACCAATGAAATACTTCATTTTGATTGTCTGAAAATCCTGAATTCCAATTTTGATAGCTATTTATTTTTCATAGAAATAAAATTGACAATTAAAAATCATATTCTGAATCAGAAAAATGAACTTTTTATTGAAGATATGAATTCTGAACTATAAAGTTCAAAAAATGTGGAAATACAACATTATGTCTTCTTTTGAAACTTCATGTTCAGCAGCATCTGTCATACTTTTACAGAGATCAGTTTTGAAAAGAATGCTGTCACTGTGCCTTGATGAGTAGACAGAGTGTATTTCCTTTGGGGTGTATTCTTTGCATATAGTGTTTTCACATTCAACTTCTATATAGCAATTGGTGAAGATAGCACAATGAAATAAAGCAATTATTTAGTCCTTTTTTTCTTAGAATATCTATGGAGGAATATAATCTATTATATTTTCCAAAAATGTATTTGTTGCTGTCAAGAGAATTTGATTTACTCAAAAACCTGTGTAGCTTGGCTACGTTTGAATGTTTCAGATAGTTATTTTGTGTGGACTGTTTGTAAATTTGCGAAATCGCAGTGCTTAGTTTTGATTAGTTATTCAAGTAAGCTGTTAAAAATGTGGAGTACATTGATTTCAGCACCTAAACTTGATTAACATGACTTTCTCAGACGAAAGCATTTTTATTCTTGCAACAGTTCAGTTAAATACTAAAAGTCACCCCATTTTCTAAGTGAAGAAATGAGGCATGGAATGATTTCAGTTCTGATACATAGAAAACCATTTAAGGATAAGTAGGTACTGGAATAGCTTTTTGAGGGAAATCAAGGAATTTCCTTAAGGGACTATGTATAAAAGCAGGTCAAACAGGTGGCAATACCAAGCCAACGTCTGTAAGTAATGCAATACATATAGATGGTCTTTTTAAGTGGAGTAGGGAATATTCTGAGATATCATAAATCCCTGGTTCTTTTCATAGGGTTATTTTTAGTTCTGTGACTTAGGCAGCTGACTGAGATTGACTGAGATTTTAATGGCAGATAATGAAATACCTTTCAGAATCTGGGTATATGTGATTCATACGAAGTCACAGAGGAGGTACCTGGAAAAGCAAGGAGCTGAGTGGCAGTCTCCTGAGGCCCAGATTAATGCTCACTCCATTGCACAGCCTTTCCTCCTTCAGGTAAATTAACAGAACTGGTCATGTTTCTAATTAGAGGGACATTAAATACTTGCCTTGTGATTGAGTAAGTGTACATTTCACCTTCAAGGTCTTGTATATAAGAATTTGAAATAAAACCCTGTGAAAATTTTGTCTATGAAATCTATATATAGTTAGAGTCTGATTCAGATACATGCTGCAAGTGATCTCAAAAGATCATGGCTGAGGTAAACTCATATTTAGGGGACAATTTTGCAATTGCTCGTACAAATTAATAGCATTAACAGTACATTATGCTAACGTGGAGTCTTCCACCACAGGACCTCACAGAGTTAATGCTGACTAATTAGCTTAATGATAACTCTGAGAAAACCAAGGCAGAGTTTGGTGCCCAGTGTTAAAATCACCAGAACCACATAGTAAGCAGGAACACAAATGTGGCCCAGAGAGCAGAAAGTTCCACGCGAACCTCTATTGCAATCAATGGGAAGACCACCATGAAATCCCAATTCTTTCTACTGACTCCCAGGGAAATTAGTTCAGGGTCATGCAAAACTGATTTTTCCTTGCACTATTGGCTGACTGATTACAGCAATAATGTTTCTTTTTTATGTTATTTAAAAGACTTTTCCTCAATAGCAATTAGCGCAATCACATATATAAGCAAGGCAGAGCTACCCTGAACTCAGAGAATTTCTCTGAAGTTAGTATTAGTTGTATGTGCTCCGTAAGCCTCAGGATAGGGCATTAATCAGTGACTTGATTCACAACTCTCCTAAGCCGATAAAAAGAACTCTAAAATATGAGATTTTGAATCAAGACCTGTTTTCCAAAATCAGGAACATTCTTTATCTCTTTTGAGCACAGATATTTTCTTCTTACTTTAGGGATTTAAAACAGAACAATTTTGGTATAAATGTATGCGTATCCACAAAGGCTATGAAAATTGGTCATTAAAACATGACATTTCATCCTGCAGGGATTTAACGGGAATTAAAATTAAAAAAAAAAAAAAAGATGCAAAGGTAGGAGACAAAATACCAGAACCAGTTCTTCTCGTGCTTTTGAACTTTCAGTATTTTTAAGATACAATAATTTTGTGAACAAAAATCAAACCAGTCCCACTGACATGTAAGTTATTTCTACAGAACACATGATAAATGAATCAACCATACATACGTGGTGGTTAAGGTAGATATCTCACGCTAAAGCTCACTGGAGGTTTTTAGTCTTGTGGAGCCTCAGTTCCGCTTTCTCCCATGACCCAGTGGGGATTAACAAGTGGTATTCCACTACCATTAGTTAAGTATGTGATAACTACCATTTATTTGTAGAGCTTGTGAACCTTCCAAAAAGTGACAAGTTTTTAATTCCCATTCATGCAACCAATATCGTGTGCCATTTTATAATGAATGAAAGCTGAGGATCCTCTTGTATTTTACCCTATTCTCAGCTTCTCAGGAGTGTGTGTGTTTGCATGTGTCTGTAAGAAGGTCAGAATGCGAGACTGTAAGGTGTTTCATTTTCAGTGGGCTAGAAATTGAAGAGAAATAAAGGACCATGGTGGTCAGTAGCTGATCATGAATTGTACGTATTGTGAGGTATGGATTGCTTTATGAACTTGCATGCTGTTCCTAGAGGAGGGTCAATATTGCGTAGCATTCCTCCTAGTCAGGATGGGAATACCTACCTCTGATCTAAATTAATGTTCAATTCTTAAAAGTAATGTACCATGCAGTAGTGGAGCCTTTGGTCAGTGTGGTAATAAAAAGAAGCTTAATTGGAAATTCTTTTGAGAACTTGCATGTACTGTACATTATTAGCCTGGGGTAGGTCATTCTCACCTCCATTAGTTTTCTGACTGATAGACCACATTTACATTCTGCAATCTCTGTAAGTAGAGGATATGGGTTTTTTCCCCCCTGCTATTTTCCTCAATAGCCTTGCACTTTCTTCTTGCTCCAGTAAAACAGGCTGATGTAACAATCTGGTATGTATTGCTTAAAACTACTTCCATTGTCTTTAGACAGGTTGGCTGCCCGTTCAAATGGATTTGTTGAAACAATGTGCTTTTATCAGGCTACACTCACTTCTTCTCTTAGCAACAAGAAGTTCTGACGTTAGCAAGCTTATTTTGGAAAGCTCTGCTCTGTTCAGTGTGGGATAAGAGCACCCCAAGGGCTTGAAGTCAAACTTTGTAACTTTTAAATTAATTGACAAGCTGCAGAATCCTCCTAGAGAAAAGCAAAGATTTCTTTCCCCATTAAAAAAAAAAAAAAAAAAATCTGTAAATGTGGTAAATAAAAGACTTAGGGTAGCAATTAAGATGCACTAATGGGTCAAATATCCAGTTTGCTATTGATTTACACTGGCACGTTAAAATCAAAATAGTATTAAATAGCCTAATGGCATTGAGAAGCCTGTAGCTGAAATTAAGCACTATATGTTAAAAAAATCAGTAGGAGATTCTGGTAAAAATAGAATAGAATGGTTGTACAAGAAGAATTGGTTTGAAAAAACAAGGGGAAAAAAAAGAAAAAAGTGGGAAACTGTATCTTGCCACTTTACTGACCCCTTTTTCCCCTGAAGAATCAGGCAAGTAAGATTTTATTTGTAAAAATGTTTACAGGACGGACAAAGCTAGAAATGCAGATAAATATTCCTGAGAATTCGCAGCCTGGGAAAGTTCCCAAGGGCTTTCAAAGCTTGTTCTGTGGGTCTCAGGGGAGGGGAAGGAGAATTTAGCTAAGAAACGATAGAGGAGAGAATAAATCCTAATAATAAGGGACAGCGATAGTACACATTTCAGTGTGATTTGAGCGTGAATATTCACACACCTGAATTTAAGCACTTGCCTCAATTGTTTTGCTGAGCTAGAGCCTGAGGACAGCCTTGAATAAGAGAACTGGCAGACTGTACATGAAGGAAAATACTCACATTGTGTGTCTGAAGCTGTGTTTTGGCTGCACCTCTAGCTTTCATGGATATTATTCATGCCTGAGTCTTAATAATGACTCTGACCATCAGTTTGGGCCTCCCTTTGGCCGGGCTTTGATCGCTCTTAGAAGCAAAGTGCACTGCGGTTCCCACTGACTTCAGCAAGACTTGAGAGCACTGAGCGTTTTGGAGGCATGCACAGTACCATGAAAAGACCAAACCCATACAGTGCTTATGCAAGAGGTGGTTTCTCAGAATTGGAAAGAGGTGGTCATTCTTTGGGAAGAGGAATTTGAAACAATCAGATGTTGCCTCTGGTGTGCCATCAGAGGTGTTTCCCTTTTATCTCCAGAGTGTGTATATGTCAGCATCAGCGCTAGGGAGGGAGCAGACTTGGTAAACCCTTGAGGACTCTACGCTCATAGGACGAATATTGCTATGGAAGAGACTTACGGTCACTGTCTGCAAACAAAGAAAATTCAAGGGGAAAATCCTTCTGAGCTAGCCTTTTTAAAGTAATCTTTTTAAGATTTAGTGTTACTTCTGTTTTACTCAATTTATTTTTTTTTTTTAAACATGTAAGAATAGTTCTGAGAAAGTTATTTTAGAACAAAAGGAATGACAACAGGTATTTCCAGGGCTTTTAATGTGTAAGCTACTGCACAAACCTACAGCTCCAGCTGCTGGCAGATTTTCCTGGATTTTCTCAGCCATATGAGTAGGAGAAAACATGAAGGTGAAAGAACCCTAAGAAAACATCCTTTTCTGCATAGAAATAAATAATACCTAAATAATAGTAGTAAATGTTCCTAATTTTTCCTATACCCCCGTATGTTTAGAGGCCAACCAGTTCCCTTTTCAAGGCCAGCCTTGCATAATGTAGCCAATGGATCAACAGGATGTATTACTAGCGTGGCGCAAATCACAGACTAGGCTGGTACACTGAGTCACAATGCTGAGGTGCACAAGCTGTGTATATGACTTATCTAGATATTGTTAAAGTCTCCCGATTTATCTTTGTGCCTAGCTGCCCAGAGGAATGAGTAAGATTACAGGTTTCGTACGAAAAGATAAACCAAAGCTTCTAATTTAGATAGAACTCATTGCTTTTATTGTCTCTTGACAAAATAAAAATGCAAATAAGTTCTTGCATATTGGAGGACTGGACTCATGGCACCTGTCCGCATGACAAATCAAAACCACAAGTAAATCACGGGAGTTGTTAAAGATAACAAGAGCAGTGACAAGGAACAAAATACCTTCCTTGAGGAATAAATTTGCAAATAATCAGAGGCTTCTTTTTTCTTATATACTTATTATTTCTTTTGTGATTGAAGTTGTTGTTTTATAAAAGACTACTATGAATCTATAAACAAATGAAATATATTTCAGTACACAGAACAAATATATAGGTTTTATATGCAGGTAGATGTTTGTTGCAATTAATTTTAGAGTAGCCCTATATCATTGCTTTGTTAGCCTGGTATTGTCTGGTAATAAAGAAAAAAAAAGTTACAGCAATTAATTCTGATTGTGTTAAGCACTACTAGTAGAATATGTGCTACAACAATACTGCAGATCATGCGACACTAACTTTTTGAACTTGTTTTTCATCAACAGATTGCTGACGAGTCCTTCATTTTGCTTACTCAAGAGCAGATATTTCTTTGTCCGTAGAAGTTCATTCAACAGTATTCCCAGTAGACTTCTCTTCAGGGAATATAATGCTGAGTCCTAGGAAAAGAGAGCAGTGGGTAATGTGCGTGCTTTGCCAAATGTACAACAGGTACTGAGTTCTTGAGAAATGTGCAATTTGTCCCTATGTGGAGCAAAGCATAATTCAACACACACAAAGGACTTCTTTTCTCAAATGTTCTGTTTCCTAAATGAACTAGTTTTCCCTTTAATAAGTTAATCCTATAAATTACTCACTTAAGCAAACAATCTGTTTCTACAAGAAGATTCATTAAGATTAATAAACCGTTTTATTAAAGGCAAGTCTAGCAATTGTTGGGCTTCAATTTAAAGTTACAGTGTAATCTGAACGAAGATGGGATGGGAACCAGACCCTCTTTAGTCTGTGATCGAGTGTGTTGAGGTGCAATAAGGAAAGGTGTGGGTGAGGAAAGGTTTGGATGACGATGTTGGGGACAATGGAGCTGATGATAAAGAATCTGAGGAAAGGGTATGAAAGAAGTCCCTGGGAACAGATAGGTTATGAAAGGAGTAGACATTGAGTTGAAGACTGAGGCTAATTACTCAAGAAAACTATCAAGCCAGGGTAAAAAATTTGAAAGGCTGAATGGAAGTGGCAGTAGGAAAGGAAGAGCTATATCAATAAGAAGAGGAAAAATGGGAACTTGCTAGGTGAAACTGAAACTGAATAAGATGTTCGGGGAGTGAGATTGTGACTGGAATCCAGTGAGCTGAAGAAATGTAGGCAGATGAGTGACTGTCCAGCTAACAGAAGTGAGCACTTGGAAATGGATGGACAAAAATATGCAGGGTAAGTACCCGGGGAGCGGAAAAGGTCAAGGAAAACGGCCACTGGAGTGGGAGCAAACTGAGATTAGGGGAATCATGAGCCTGATGTAGCACATAACTACATTTATATTTCCTTTCTAGGGTATTTTTAACTGTATTTCTTCAGTCTCCTGTCTCTGATGCCTTCACCTTTTATACAGTGAGCTCTGGCAATTCTCCTATTTTTAGACCAGGTTCTGGAGTACACTACTCTGTACACTAATTGTGATTGCCTAGTAGATCTGACAATGTGCAAGATACGGGTTTTTTATTTAGGAGTCTGCAGGCAATATAGTACTGTTTTCACTATACTTAACTACAAGCATAAGCAAAGTAGAAGGAGAAATGTCTTAAAATAGATCAATATCCGTGCGTTGATCTCACACGTATAGGAGCCCCAAACCTTCGTTTTGGGTTTCAGTGTTTCCCACTTTATACCTTTCCACAAAACAGTATTGCTCCAAGACATCCTGCAACTTTTGAAATAGAACATTTAATCCTTTGAAAAGCTGGTGAGCCACTCCAGCAGAAGAACCAGGCCAAGTCTTCAAATTAAAAGGCTCTGTGAATTGTTTCTCAGTGAAATTGCCAGAAGATTAAATCTGAATCTAACCACCTTAACTCTCCTTCCCGTATGCATTACCTGAGAATTCTGCTTTTTGGTTTAATGAATTACAAATAGAGAAAGCACTCTGCAGTATTTTATAAAGAAGTTATTACAAGCAGCTCAAAATGTATATGATGAACAGAGCCCAAGGTGCAGGAAGAGAAGCATCAAGGGTCATATTTGGGAGACTGAGAAAATCAATACCTTTCTCTTCAAAGCTGGAAATAAAGCTGACCATATCTGTCGCTGATGTTATAAAAAATCCTGTGAAACCTGCTTATAAAACAGTATCTCTGGAACTAATGCTCATCCACAAAAAATATAACAACTTACTGCTACTACTTTATGTTATGGTTTCATAGCACCTATCTACTGTGAGCGCTCATTGACCCTTCACTGATAATCCAGAAAAGAAACTGCTGGTTTTTTCCTCTCAAGTTGCCTTTTAGCTAGCAGCAGGTGGGTCTAGACCTCCACAGAAGTGCAGCCTGTGGCAGCTTAGGTGTTGCAGGACTATACTATGAGCCTGCAGGCTCACACCCTGTTGGTGACTTGTGTGAAAATCAGGATAATGAGTTCTAATGAAATTTCTTTTTTTCTGATTTTGTGGGGGGTTAATCCTACAAATATTAGCTGTATTAAAATAACAAAATTAAGGACCAGAAATTAAGCTTGAAAGATTAGGAAATGTCAGCATTACAGCTGATTGAGTAACCTTCTTTTGACCCTATCGGGCACTTGTGGTATGACTTAGTCTTTAATTACATGATCGCGTACTATTTATGCACAGTAACCCTACCTCATTTAGCTAATAGCTCAGCCCTGTTCCAAGAATGGTCCAAGCTTGTATAAAGATGCTGATAGCTTACACGTGGAACCACAGTTTCTCATACCTTAATTCTCCGCATCTAAATTGTGTATAATAATACCTTGTTGTCTCACTGGTGTGTTGTGAAAATAACTTAATTGGTGTTTGTGCATCACTTGGCGACTACAGCAGGCTACAGGAAAGCCCAGGAGGAAAATAATAATTTTGTACCTAGGGAAGACCTTGAGTCACGTGCATTATACAAGGTGTGGGCCATATTTTAGACAATGAATAATAAACAAGATGTGGAAAGAGAACAGATCAGCAGCAGCATCAGATTTCACATGTTGGCTGCACCTGATTTTGGCAGGTAAGCGGATCCTGGCTCATCTAATTGGAAGGCAGAGCAGAGGAAGGAGCAGGAGCACAAGAAGTAAAACAGTTCAGTCTGCGCACTGAAAAAGACAGACATTTACTGGAGGGAGAAAAAAGCATATATGTCCAGGGAAGTAGAAACTGCAGTGTAGTCCAAGATTTGCACAGGATACATTACTTTGCCATTCTCTAGCTTTTGAGTGCTAGAGCTTATAACCTAACCACACTTCTTTGAATATATCTTTCTTTTGTATATACTTATTTAGGTTCCATCTACTGAAAGAAACATCTTAACTCTGCTCTAGATTCTTCTTTGGCAATCCTTAAATAAACATCCGTGAAATACAAACCTCATTCCACAGAAACTACCGATAACCACAAGCATTCAAGATCTATATCATAATCCATCCCCACTAACGGAAACCTAGCTGGTCTTGCAGCACTCCTTGGAGTTTCTCAGCTGAGTCTTTAGTCAATTATGCAGATGAGATGGCTGATGAAGGAAAATCTCTGCAAAAGCTGAAAAGCCCTACAAAAGATTAAGGTGTCTAACTGAAACATCTTTGTGATCATAACTGGCAGGATGGTTTCAGGTGAGTCTCACTTAGGAAGTTCGGTATTGTAGAAGACAAAACAAATCCCTGAAAAACCACTTGTTTTTCAGAAAAACAGAGGCAAAGCCAAAGGCCATGTCAGAAATAATAGCATAAATGCTCATAATGAAATATATCAAGGCAAGCTGTTAAATTTTGCACCAGTTTTAGGTATCACTTGGAGATAAAATTTAGTCCAACAATCAAAATGTAGTTCCATAGAACAAATTACAGTTCTCAATCTAGAAATGTAAAGTATATGAACCACAGCTGTAAATTCTCTATTGTAAAGGAACCAGCAAAACCTCATTGACATTTCGGTGAAGAAAACATACTTCTGCAGCTGCTATGTGATTTGATAGTAGTTGGAAATTAGATCAAAGAAAAATCACTGCAAATAGCAACAACTGTGTAAAAAAAGATAGGGTCATTGGCTCATAACATGAGCCAATTCTCTCTCTCTCATAAGCAGAGAGAGAGAGAGAAAACACTAAATATGTTTAAAAGCATTATCAATTTCATCTCAGTTCTCTCTGTGTTTTTATGTAACCCTTATTTAACTACATTTAATCCTACCATTTCTCAATAATTGTGAGAAACACCTAAGTTGACTATCTAAAAGGTAAGAGCTTTATTTCATCTCTTCTTTGTATTTCTGTCCAAGTCTATAGTGAATTCTATACTTTCCATTCCATTTCTCATATTTGTCTTACTGAGAGTAATAGCGAAAAAGACTGGTTAGAAATGAAAGTATAAGACTACCAACACTTGCCATATGTTAAAGGTGGTTTTAAAATTATGTGTAGCAACTATGTCATGTCATAAACTTCAGTTACAGTGCTGTGAGTGGCTGGAGGAGATTCAGGTGACAGTATTTTCTTCATACTGATACCAGAGCCTACACCAACCCCTTTACACTGGTGCCAAAGGGGCAAATCCCTGTATGTGTCAAATATGTGTCAGGTACAGCAGGTACAGATCCTAGGATGGTTTTTCCAGGAAAAAAACACCATAACCAAAACAAAAAAGGAAACATTCAGTAATTTTCCTTCCTCTGTTTTGTAGAGATGAGGAAAAAGTCATTGCGAGGCTGCTATAGCTTTGCCTCTGTGTTCTAGCAAGCATTTCTGCATAGCAAACAGGTCAGGGTTTCTCTTGTGTTCACTGTATCTCTGGCCCTTTTCCAGCTCTCCGGCAAAGGGAAATACCAAAACTGAGGAGGAATTCTCTGCTGTGAGAACTGTGTCACCCCAGATGTGAGCCAGGCGAGGACGACTGCGGGCAAGAGCCAAGCTGGATGGAAAGTACAGGGAAAGCTCTGGGGAGCCAGGCTGGTGGACTGTGGCCACGGCAAAGGGAGAAGCAGTGCCAGCGAAGAGCGCTTCTCCAGGGGCAGAACTCCGGGCAGGAGTCACAGCCTCGGGTCCTCATGGCAACACAGCGGCCGGCATCAGTTTCCAGTATCCCAGCGCAAGCAAAGGCAGCCAAGGAGACATGGCTCTTTCGTGTCACTGCCAGTTTGTCCACCTCTGCCTAAAGACGGTGCTGCTTCTAGCCTGAGCCTGCCTCGAGTTACAGATGGGATGAGTAGGGGATGTTTTTTGTTTCTCTGCTCTCTGCTTAAGGCAATAGAGTTTAAGCGAGGTCATTTTAGTTTTGTTTCCCAACTTCTCACATCTGAGTTCCGCTTTTAATTTTTAAACTTCTCTTAATAACAAGGCAGAAGGCAGGGGAAAACCAACAACAGCAACGCAAGGTCTAATGAAGTCATTCGCACCCTAAAAAATGATCTCTTTCGAATGATCTATATTAACACTTTTCTTCTGCTATGTATTTTGTTTACCATTGTATTTCAGAAAGAAAATCAGTTTGTCAGGTGTAACATAGTGGGTCTAAATTCACATTACTGCACACTTAAAGGAGGTATGTATTTACTGGCTGAAGTGGAGGGAATTTCAACTCTCAACTATTAGATCTCAGAAGCCCAACTTGGGCAAAATACCTTTCCTATTACCTCCCCCAGTAGATTAGATTACGGCCCAACATATAGTAGGTAACAATACATCTGGAAAAATACCTGCTTCTTCACGCATCCAAGTTGTCTTTGCACTTTGAACCTCATATCTGAAGGATTATCCCGTGTCTCAGAGCATGCATGTGGAAATGCAGATCAGAGTGCCTGAAAGGAGATTCTGGTCTAAGAGAATTGCATGGCAAATAACTGAACTTTAAGTTTACATGTCTTACATAAATACCCTCGCATTTATTCTTTCCCTGCACTGCTTCAGCTTTTTGTTTGCATTTTTATTCATCTACAAGGAACTGGAAAGTTAGAGCACACCATGATTTTCTTACTCAAGTAAAAGTACAGTGGTATAAATTTAGCATTCCTTTTTTTCCCCCACATTAAATGGGAAGAGTAATGAATAGGAATTAGTTCTCTTTACTCCATCAAGTAGTCAATTAACTAGAATTTGTTCAGAATGTAAAATGATTCCTCTCCTATATCCTGTGCCTGACAGTGTTATTTTCCCTATATTTCATAGAATCGTAGAATCGTTTAAGTTGGAAAAGACCCTTAAGATCATCAAGTCCAACTGTAAACCTAACGCTGCCAAGTCTACCACTAAACCATGTCCCTAAGCATCACATCTACACGGCTTTTGAATACCTCCAGGGATGGGGACTCCACAACTTCCCTGGGCAGCCTGTTCCAATGCTTGACAACCCTTTCGGTGAAGAAAATTTTCCTAATATCCAACCTAAACCTCCCCTGGGGCAACTTGAGGCCGTTTCTTCTTGTCTTATCACTTGCTACTTGGGAGAAGAGACCGACACCCACCTCACTACAACCTCCTTTCAGGTAGTTGTAGAGAGCGATAAGGTCTCCCCTCAGCCTCCTTTTCTCCAGGCTAAACAACCCCAGCTCCCTCAGCCGCTCCTCAGAAGACTTGTGCTCTAGACCCTTCACCAGCTTTGCTGTTCTTCTTTGGACATGCTTCAGCACCCCAATGTCTTTCTTGTAGTGAGGGGCCCAAAACTGAACACAGTATTTGAGGTGCGGCCTCACCAGTGCCGAGTACAGGGGCACGATCACTTCCCTACTCCTGCTGGCCACACTGTTTCTGATACAGGCCAGGATGCCAGTGGCCTTCTTGGCCGCCTGGGCACACTGCCGGCTCATGTTCAGCCGGCTGTCGACCAGCACCCCCAGGTCCTTTTCCGACAGGCAGCTTTCCAGCCACTCTTCCCCAAGCCTGTAGCGCTGCATGGGGTTGTTGTGGCCAAAGTGCAGGACCCGGCACTTGGCCTTGTTGAACCTCATACAGTTGGTCTCGGCCCATCGATCCAGCCTGTCCAGATCCCTCTGTAGAGCCGTCCTACCTTCAAGCAGATTTCTACCTATTCTTTTTTCCACCTCTATTTTCTCTGACTTTACATTGCAGAGAAGAGGCACACATGCTACAGAGGAAGACATCCCTGAGATCCCCAGTGTCACCAACTGTGAGGTTAGCTGTGTGTCAAAGGAAGAGTATGAGAGGTTACTTTGTTCCTATAAAAAGAGGGACCTGTAAGGGCTATAGGCTGACTAGCTGGATAAGAAAAGCGAGGAGAAAAAGTGATCTCCAGCCTGTATCTCCATTCCCTCATGATGACTGAAATACAAGTGCCCTCCCAAACACGTCTCTTCCTTAATCTCCTGCAGATTTCTGCTGCTTCTCCTCCTGCTCTTGTCCAAGTTTCCTTTAACCACTCCAATGTCTTACTCTTTTTTAAAATAAAAAAACAAATCCAACTTACTTTAATTTTCTATTTGGTGTTTGTTTATTTTATGCCTTATGTATAATCTCCTGTGGTCTTCAACTCTCCCACTACTTTCCTTTTATGAAGCTTGTTTGTAGGGATTGCCGTATTAGGATGTGTGGGCTAAAAGGTAATGACACCTGGGACACTGTGTGTGAGAGCACTGGGCTCTGTCCATTTTGAGCACACAAAGTATCCTTGCTACCAAGGGTGATGAGAAGAAGAGTGGCCTTGTGTGCACCTCCAAACCCAAAATGGGGCTTCCACTTAAAGGTATATGTGTATCTGTGTGAGTATTAATATGGACTGCTCCTGTTCCACGTCAAGCCCTCCAACCCCAGAACTGCTTCCTATCCTCTTGACCTTTCCATCCAGAGGCCCCTTACTTATGCCACGTCCCCCTGCCCACATGTAGCCACTTTCTCCAAATTGCTGCCAGCGACCTTTCATCCCTACCTGAGCAAAGTCCCCAGTATCTGAGAGTGTCACCCCTTCCTCTAGAGCTAGTGTCCTCTCTCCAGTCTTGGCAGCCCCCAAGCTTCTTCATCCCTTTTTCACTTATCCTGTAACAGCTACCACCACTGTCTTTTAGCATTTCTGTACTCCCGTTGGTTGCAAGCCACCATATTTGCCTGTCTCTGCTCTTGGAAGCAAACCATTAGACCTTCCTTTGGCAAACCCCTAAAAATGTAGACATAGACTTCGCTGAACACCAATCTGTGCATATGGGATTGATTCTGAAAAAGGGTAGAGAAGCAGATATTCGATCTTCTTTTTGCCTTCTGTTCCATAATGGCTTCCCTTTCCCCTTTTCCTTTTCCTTTTCCCTTTTCCCTTTTTTTCTTCTGCCCTTTTCCTTGTCCCTTTTCCCTTCTCCCTTCTCCCTTTCCCTTTCTTTTGTTTTTGAAGGTATTTTATGTTCTATTAAAGCCACTTCCAGCTCAGAGTTTTCATTAGACATTACAGCTTTGTCTTTTGACTCCCAGGAGAATTGCTAGAAACTTGATTGGGCCAACATGTATGAAATTAAAGACTTACCGGTAATTTGAATGAAACACTCTCGTAAGCTCACCCAAAGCAGGGAGATTGGATTGGCTTTCCACATGCTTTTACGGCTGGTTATGAAACAGCCTTAGCTCATTAGTTCTGCTAGGTATATCAAATGTGTTTCTGTATCTTTCCTGACAATTTGTGAGTGTTTCTAGTTCTCAACAGTAAAAAGCTTAATAGGAGTGAACATTTGTAATATGATACAGTGCTCCTCTACCAATGATAGCATTTTCTTCTCTGTTGCCAAAAGGATTGCTTAGAAAGTGAATTTTTACAGTGAATAGAAGTGGCATTTTGCAAAGGCATCAGATGCAAAAAATGTGTTATAGAAATATATTGGGAAGAAAGATTAATAAAACAAAATAAAACCACATTTAGCAGGGCTTTGATAGATTTAGGCAAAACTCAATAACTTTTTTTTTTTTTAACAAAAAATGGGTTTATAATCTCAGAAAATATTTTTAACAAAATATCCTAGTGCGGTTTGTCCAAAAGCAAAAAAAATAAAAAAAAAAAATTAAAAAATCGAGAACTATAGAAATATTTTGCAGATGTACTCATAAAGTTTCCCCATTTCTATTTCTATACAAAGCCAAGGGAACAGTCTTGGTTCAAAGAGCAAACCAAAATAAAAATAAATGTTTTCAGTTAACCCAGATTTTATTTTGCCCTGAATTCCTTTAAAATAGTTTTTAAAAAGAACTGAAATAACAAAAATAAAACCCAGAAACTACAAATGAAATGTTTCAGCTTCTCACAATTCCCCCCCATTTCTGCTGAAGTAGTCCCAAATCTGTGAATAATCATTTCAGTCAGTCCAAGTCCATCCTTTTTTTTTTTTTTAATAAACTAAATGCAATATTTATAACAAAACTACAGAGTTGCAAACAACACTCACATGCACAGATGACTCTGAAGTCCTTCTCCTGGGAACCTCTACTCATCTAGGCATTGGGGGAATCGTGGGCTGCAGGGAAAGCCCATATGGCATAACCTGAGACCTGTCCCGCTCCCCACATTCACCAGAAGAGCCCAACTCTCAGCTGCACCTGCCCCCCCCCCCCCCCCCCCGGCTTCCCTCTCTCATCTCGCCAGAGTTCAGCTGTTCATGAAAGACAGTTGGTCTGCAGCACAGTCAAACTCAGTACTTGTCCTGGTTTCGTCTGGGATAGAGTTAATTTCCTTCCTAGTAGCTGGTACAGTGCTGTGTTTTGGATTTAGGATGAGAATAATGTTGATAACACACCGATGGTTTAGTTGTTGCTAAGCAGTGCTTACACTAGTCAAGGACTTTTCAGCTTCCCGTGCCCTGCCAGCGAGAAGGTGGGAGAAGGCACAGCCAGGACAGCTGACCCAAACTGGCCAAAGGGACATTCCATACCATGTGATGTCATGCTCAGTATATAAACTGGGGGAAAGCTGGCCGGGGGAGGGGTGACCGCTGCTGGGGGACTGGCTGGGCATCAGTCGGCAGGTGGTGAGCAATTGCATTGTGCATCACTTGCTTTGTGTATTATTATTAATATTAGTATTATTATTCTATTTCAATTATTAAACTGTTTTTATCTCAACCCACGAGTTTTCTCACTTCTACTGTTCCGATTCTTTCCCCCATCCCACCGGGGCGGGGAGGAGTGAGCGAGCGGCTGTGTGGTGCTCAGTTGCCGACTGAGGTTAAACCATGACAGTACTGCACAGAGAGAAAGAACAGAGGTTTGGATAGGAAGAAGGAAAGAGCAATGGCAGGCGGGAAGAGGATGGTGGTGAACCAGCAGAATGGCCTGACTCTGCAGGAGATATCCACTGGGCGAAGGGCGAGAGCTGTTGTCCCCTTCTTGATCCTACAGGACCAAGACTTGATTTACAGCAATTTCAGAACTTCTCTTCATCTTGGCAGAGGTAAGCTAAATCCAGTCGTGTGATCAGTGAGGATTCAGACCATGCATGTTGGCACCCTGCACCTGTGGCTAAGCAATAAGTGAAGCAGTGAGTCGCTAGCTCCAAAACAGTGCTGACAGCACGTGCTGAAAGAGTATCAGTTTTGACGTGTGAGGTTTGGGTGGTTTAAAAGGCCAAGCATCTATCAGATGGCCAGAAAGAGGAAGAAGAGGATCCTGAAAAAGAACCTGGGGTCTAATGAAAATCATCATAATGTAGTTTTCTGGGAAATGTTCAGCTGCTAGCTGTGGAGAGGTTTTTGCTACAGTGGTTTCTTATTTTGAGGAACTCATCACACAGGAAGGGGGAAATGACAATGCACTGGCTGTTGAGGACAGTACCGAGGGCCCTGCTTCCATGTAGCTGTGGTAGAGCCTGCTGAGCTGGAGAGCACTGAGCAGCAGTCTGTAAAGATAATGGAAAGCAAAGATGAACCCTATGAGCCCATTAGGTCTTTCCCATTGCTTGCACTAGGGTACTTACGAGCCAGCATATCCCATTTGTAGGGAGCCAAGACTGAACTCTTTTTTTCCTCTTTCAGTTGGCATGGACTCACTTCCTTGGAATAACTTAAGCCACTGACTACCAAGTGTATCACCTGCCTGGATATTTCATTTATAGTCCCACCCAAGTTTCACAACTCTGAACATAGCCTCTTGTTTTGTAAGGAGAACTCCCACCAACTGAATTGCCTGGAGTTTTGTAACAAGGACTTTACATTTACATAGTTTTCCCCATAATCCATCCTGCATAATCAGGACCTAAAGCCTTATCATATTAAATCCTGCAGTGTTTCTGTCCCATCAAACCCTGATACAGGCTAAACAAATCAATACACTATTTTTTTTAATAATGTCAAAGAGCCTTGCAATTTTTACTTGCCCTTTTGGTCTTGAAACCAATGTAACACAAAGAGATATAACCTGTTCCTTAAAATCATGTTTATTTCTTGCATGGACTAATTGCAAGTTTGTCCTGCATCATCAGGGATTTTGTAAAGGAAAAATTGACTTTTTTCTTCCTTTTGGAGAGCCATTGTTACTGTCCCCAGATGAAAATGAGTTTCTCAAGGGAGTTAATTATCAAAGTAATCTGTAATATATTAGTCCTTGATTCACTTCTGCTGCACAATTGTTACAGAGAAATGTCAGCTGATGTTAATGTATAGTTTTATTGTTTGATCAGCCAAGAGTCTGATGCAATTCTAAAGTATAGATGACTTCTTTATTTTAGTAACAAAGTACAATAGTGCTTTGTCTGCAATTACAGAAGTAGGAAAAGTGAAGAGAGGAGTTTTGGGTGGGTGGTGGGGTGGTGGTAGTGGTGGTGGTATGCACTGAAAGGAACAACAACATAAAGGGCTGGGACTGGGAAAGTTCTCTGAACTACATGGCATAATATAAAAGTTGTGTAATGGTAAGGAAATAATAAAAAAATAATGAAGAGAGGCTGAAAGCCACCGATCTTTTCATGTTGCTACTTTTTTTAGACATAGTTACTGCTTTTGTTTTGATACCAGCATGTAAGTGAAAGAGGCTGCAGGCGATGGCTAATTAAAGCTATAGCATCCTTCATCCTGGCAATTATATGCTTCGTCCATGACAAGTCATGCATTTAATGTATTGAGTTTCAAATGAAAAAAATTATAATATAGGAATATAGGAACGGGCTTGGAGAAACAGAACAAAAGCCATCTACTCTACTATGCTCTTTCTCACAGTAGTTAATGCTGGCTATTTCACAGCAAGAAAAAAAGAGAAAAGCAACTGCTCCCAACTCATAAATAGGCTGATCACCTCTGTATTTTTATGCTATACAGGGTAACCGAGAATCTGATGATTCAGGTCAACATGATACATAATGTGGTATGAGTAAAATGAAAATGGGTTTGAATCTGCTGTTTGATATCCAGCGTCAACAAATGTGGCAAAACTATTTGTGAGTCAGAAGTTGTGTAAGCAAGCAAAATAGTTATGACACCTTTCTCCCAATTGATTACAGGAGACGTACTTGCTGTTCTGGTACCTAGAGAAGGAGCTAGTACTATTATACAACATTAACATATCAGGCAGCAGATTTAAAACAAACAAAGGAAGTAATTTTTCTTTTCTTTCTTTTAATTATTCAGATAATTAACTGATGGAACTCACTGCCACAGGATGTTGTGGAGTCCAAAAGCTTAAGTGGCTTAAGAGGAGTTGGAAAATTTTGCTGAGAATAGATGCATCGGTGGCTGTTTAATAAAATAGTCCAGTCACAGCCCCCGGCTCAGAAATTCCCTGAACAACTGGCTGCTCGGAAATGGTAGACAAAGTGATAGAAAGATTCCCCTGTGTTTTCTGTGTTTTAAAGTTTTTAATGTTTTGGCATCTGCATCGGTGGAAAAATGGTACTGGGCTAGATGCACTTTCGGTGTGACACAGTGTGATAGATAATTTTTGTGCTCTTGTTATGAAGTGAGGGAGCACACAGCTGCAAAATCCCAAGCCTGACTAGCAATAGTGTTTGCCCAAGCTTATCGCACTTAAAAGTCACTGAGTTTTGTGCAGAAGTACTTTGTCAACCTTCTCTAGCATGCCAAGTGGATTAGAGACTTTGGGTTGGATTCAGGAAGCTTCAGTGTCTTCCGTGCCTCTAACCACGGCTTGCTGAGTGATTGGTAGAAGACGTTTTCCAGCTTTGTATCTCTCTGTATTTCTCTATGTCTTCACATGAGGGAAGAGAACACTGACCTGCAATTAGAGATCTTCTTCTTAAAAAACCTGCAAAAATCCCTCGTTTGTGTTATTAAATTAGTGTGAACTATTTGCAGTAAGCTACTTAACCTGTCTCGTTTAGTAAAATTCATGCTTGTCTAGAAAATTCCAGTTTATTTTCAGCTTTAAGCTCACCAAATATTCACACATACTTTATTTTAGTGCCCACTCTGAATTGCCGGGACCACATCTGTAGAAACGTGGACCGTAAAGGCACTCGGGCATCTCTCTCTTCTGTAATCTGGTTGTTTTTTTGTCTTATGTCTAATATGTAAGTTTTTTTGTCGCTGTTGTAAAAGGCGTTACCTCCATCACGGCGTGACGTTACTCTGCCTAGAGCAATCGGCTCTGTCCAGCTAAAAACCCGCTGCGAAGGTGGGTAGGGCTTCCAGCGCTGAGAGCTGGCCGGGGAGCCACAGGCTTGCGCACCCGCCGGCTCTGCGGGAGCAGCAGCACCCTCTGCTGGGTCCAGACTCTGGGTCTTGGTACAGCGCAAAGAAAACCGTGGGAGGGGGCTTCTTCCTAAAAGGTGGACGCTTCCCCTTCCGTGCATTCCTCTTCTCTGTTACCCCGTCTGTGTATTATAGAAATGGGGAAGTCTGGGTCCTTTTCCATCGCTTAAAGTAGAGCTGGAGGAGGACGCTGAGCGGCGGTGTGTTGCGTAGCTGGGCTTTACGGGCTGCTTCTGGTTAGATCCCTGCTGCGGAGTCAAAGGTTTTTCAGCATTTCGGTAGGAAGACTCAGAGAAAGAAGTAACAAACATCAAAGAATAAGCGGTGTAAGACTGACTTTGAGTGTCTTTCTAGCTTTTTCTAAGCATCTTTTGGAGATTATATGAAAATATTTTCCCACATAAAAAGAAAACCAAACAGGATAGAAATGAGTCTGAAAGGTTATTTGTCTGTATTATATCAAACACTTTGGATTTGCATGGAGGATTAAAAAAAAGGAAGATGGATCCAGGTGAAGCAGAGATAAAGCTTTTAAAAATCCTAAAGAAATTATTTAATTAAAAGCCTGTACTGAACTGAAAAGGCACATTAAGGCCTTGTAAGTGCTACGTTGTTCAGCAATTAGTGATTGCTAAGGAGTGGTTTGCGAAGTTGCAGAGGTTAACGCAGTAAAGTGTGGTGTAACCTAGGATATCAGAACCCCAGTTATATTGCAAGCATATATTCTTTTCCCTAGCTCAAGAGGAAGACACTCCCTGTGGTCTCCATGGTAAGAGCCCCAAGAGGGGCTCACAGACTAGAGTCACCTCAGAATATTTTTCTAATAATGTGGTAGAGTACTTTGTCTTGCAGGAAGAGTAAGTGTCAACCTTGACAGCCAGGAAAGGGGAGGGGAAGAGGATATCGGGATTAAAGATTTAATAATGGGTTCTCTCAGTCTTGGCAGAGGTGCCTCTCCTGTGGTGTCCAGAGGCCAGACCTGTGGCTGGAATGAGGGATGAAGATAAACTGGGTGGCTGAAGAAGAGGAAAGTAGTAAATGGAAAAGAAGTGGGAAATTGCTATGTGAAAAGTGATGGATCAATGGCCTAAAACAGCTCTTAAGCAGCCATTATTAGTGACAAAGTACCAGAACTTACAAGTGATGAACTGAGATGTTGCCAAAAACTTTTTTCAGGGACTGACAGAGATGCTGAATCCCCCAGCTTCTAGTGGCTTTGGTAGGACTTTTGAGTCTTCAGTATCTGAAAATCAGTCAAAAAAGCATGTTTCTTAATTAACCCCAAAATACCTCGAGAAGAGGAAGTTAGGTTCTGTAAAGCTGAAGATTCACAAGGAAGTGATACATGTAGCTTTTAAAATCTGACTCTGAGAAAGTATGTTCAAAGTCAGACTAGGCATGAATATAATTTATTAGCACTATGGAAAAGACAGAATAAAACCACCGCGTGTGCAGAATAGTGAGTTTGCCATAAAGAGGAGGAGTTAGACAAGTGTTGGAGGAGGAGTGTCTGAGTGTTGCAAAAAGTCTTCAGAGGACAGACTTGATATGATACTAGAAAGATGCATACTACTGTGTGAAGACAAGAAAAAAAATGTATTAAGAAAAGTAAGTTAGGCATAGTAACAGGTATTGAATAAGGTTCATAAAATATCACAAATTACAAAAGAACTCCCATTTGGGATTATTAAAGCCTATCCAGGAAAAAAAAAAAAAAACCAAACTAAGAAATTATAGAAAACTGTAAATGTTTATAGAACTTAAGTTAGAGGGGAAGAAAGAAAATGAAGAGGATTATCTAAGTAAGAAGGAAACAAAAAGGTAGCAATGTAAAGCTGAGTAAAAGGACGAATGAAAAGGAGAAGAGCAGACCACTTGAAGATGTTTAATTGGTTTAATGAAGTGGTTTGGTAAAAATACTATAATATTTGGTTAAAATATTCAAATGGTAATTTGAATGGTGCCAAATAGTGCATGTGGTATTTAGTCTTTTAATTAACTTCAAGGCTTGAGTAGTAATAGCACTTACAAGCAGACTAGCACTTATTTGCCGGGAATATATGTACAGCCTACCATCTATTTACTGAAGAGCGGTTTTGATCAGTGTCCCGTAAATACTGTTCAAATGAATAACCTTCAGAAATTGCGGAACCACCTTTTTGGCAAATTACACATATACTACCAGACAACTGGTGTACTTCAGTCTATGCTAATAATGTGAAAGTTCCCAAAGTGGTTTATTTCAGAAAGCTTTTAATTCATGGAAGATAGGTGGCTCATTCAGATGAGATCAAATTGTAAATTACTTATTCACACTGATGAAAAACCAATGAGTCAAAGACAGTGTTTCAGTGAGCAAATGTTCACCAATAAAAAGAAAGTTCCACTTTCTAACCCTGACCTTCAAAGGCTGCCTGTTCCTGTGCATATCACTGCATAAAAGCATGTATGAAGGAAACATCTCAAGGCTTGCAAATCGACTTCAAATGTTTTTAGCATTTGCATTTTCTGACATCTCTCTTGGAGTGCATTTGTGCTTACAGTTTCTTCTGGGCAGCAATTTCTGATAACTGCACTAGTCTGATTTCTAAAAAGACATTTTGGACTGCTGGTACTGTGGCTGTCAGAGATGGATAGGAATATTCTGTCTAAATGCAATTTCTGAAAAAAATGTATTGAAAGGAAAGGAAAATGTATTTTCATTTCTGCATAGCTATTTTATTCTAAACCCATTAAAAAACTTTCTGCATATAACCCACAAATTATGATACAACACCTGAGGGAGCTGTAGCTGAAATGCTTCATTTACCTTCGGAAGGACGTTCCAAAGCAGGGAAGGAGAGAACTTCGACCAGGGACAGATTTTTCATCTTGATTATGCATTTAATAAAAAAGCACACAAATGTCACAGTGTTTCATAGCATACGTGGCTGGTTATTTATCTCCACTAAGCAGCAGATCATTTATCATGATGCATAAATTGTGTTTGACTCTTTCTTTTTAATAAATATGAGCTTCACAGATTCAGAATTATGCATCATTTTCAGGCGCTCTCAGGTCACTGTGTCCAGTAACTTGGCAATAAGAATTTTGCCACTTCTTTCTACAGAGTGTTTTATTTTTCAGCAGATGAGAACAGAAGAGAGCATCCTGACACAGTATACAGCTGCATAACTCTTCAAACTGACCCTGCTGCTGGGAGAGCTGTGATTCACTGGAGTTTCTGTATGTCTGTGTCACCCAAGAGAGAAGCACTCTAGGTGTTTCAGGCATGAACTCCCAAACCTCTTGCTATTCTTGAAGCACTTCTCCAGCTTAGATACCACAGCACTGTTGTCAATGGGACTGACGTAAGTGGAAGGTAAACATATTCTGGGAGGAACAGCTTTATCGGGCTAGTAGCCTAATCCATAGGGTAGGTCATCTCAGAAGCTGGAAGAAAACAGAGATCTCACTTTAAACAGATTTGTGGTGTTCTTCTGAGTGCTCTGGGGGCCCTTGGCCATAGTATAAAGTGTCTAAGTACCATCCACAGCCTTCTAGCAGTTGCAATGATAAGGCCAAATGAATTCATCTTAAGTAGTTCCCCCCCTTACATTCTTGCCATTTAAAAGGTTTTGCCACTTGAGCTTATTGTATCTATTTTTGCCACCATGGATTATCATCAGATACGAAAGCCTAATATTACTGAGACACAAGGCCTCCTGCTGAGATAAGTATCAGGGACATGCAATTTTTCTGCCTGGATAGACATCTAAAACTGCTGGTAAATGACAAAATAATTTAGTCACTCATATGCTGAAGGGACATAACTTTTTTTGGCTGAAAGCAGCAGGACTCTTCACCTACAGAACATGGGAGAGGACGCAAGGAAATCTTCAAGGAAACATTCATATGTTCTGTACCCAAGATACAAAGGACCAAAGAGTGTGAATTGCTTAAATTTCCCTGTGTCAGGGAATTTTCCCTGCTAGTCAAGAAACTTGTCATTCCGGTATCATTGTCTGGGACTCCATCTCCTGTCCCATACCACCTTCTCAAGGTAAGCATCTCATGGAGGGAAGAGAAGCAGCTGCTTATAATGTCATTGCTCAGACAACAGTTAATGGAGAGCCCTTGTGTTTCCTTTATGTAGATTTAAAGGAATGAGCTAGGAGCAGGAAAAATGAAACTGGTTAAGGTCAGTGACAAGTGTGTGGAGCTCATGTAGTACCCAGCAGATCCACAGCCAGAATCTATAAAGACTGCAATAAAGGATCATGGGCATCAGTGAGCTCTATGGCCCTGGTGTTAGGAGATCTAGAGCTTGAACATCTATCTTTGCTATCTGTCCATCTTGTGCTACCATCAATTGTGGAGTCAGTTGTGGAGAAAGGAGGGTTAATGCGGCTTTTCCAATCCATCATTGTTTATTTGATCCGGTGAGTGGGGGTGGGGAACCCTACTGTTTGTAAAGAAAAGCTCTTATCTGAAGTTATTGCCATTCTGAGCCTTTGCCAAGCCTGTTAGTGTGGCATGGACACCCCTCCCCTTTCTTCCCCTATATCAATTTTGCTGTTTCTTGGCTATACTCCAAAAAGGAAAAGACAGTTAGAGCAAAATGTTTTTCCAAAAGCTGCAACTTGAAGGGAGAAGATAATGTTAATTATCTTGAGCAATGTCATGACCTCCCTAAGGGAGGCTGCAGAAACATTAACAGGGAGTTGCAAACTCCTAGAAGAGACTTGTAGCAGTGTAGCTTGTTCAGTGCGAGACAATGAAATCAGGCTGTAATTACGGGCTACAGGTTTAAAAACTCAGTCTGCTCTGGAGGAAATGCACTGCTGCCAGAAATAAAATATAATTAGTAATTCTGATTGTTTTAAACACTTTTAGGCAGTAGTTGTGGCCTGTTCTTATTCCTCTGTCCTGGACGATGTGAACTGGTGATGGCTTCCAGGCCTCTTTAAACCAAAAGTGCAGTGGTTTAACAGATCAACCAGAAGACCCAAGTTCAAATTCGTCCTTTTTGCAGGCTGTTGTTTATACATTGAAAACATTCACGGCTGTTTGATCTGCAGGATTCATTATTACATTGTGCCCCATGAACTGCGTTCTGGGTGAAAGCAAGAGGCAAGTCCATGCTGGAAAAAAACAAACCATTTCTTCTTTAGGAAAATGACTGGTGCCATGGACTATCCCGGTGTATGCAGAATTGGCTACTTGGTTTCTCTTTCAGATGCTTTCTTTCTACTACCCAGACTTGACTCTTCAAACATCACAATGATTTCTCTATTTCATATTGACAATTACTGTTTTTAGTAAGGTTTGTTTGCAAACAATTAGTTACTTTTGGGAAGGCAGAGGTTGCTAGGTATGTAGGGGATATTAGGCTGCTGCACAGTCCTTTATCTGTGCTGTTTATTCTAGCCAGTATGCCCTCTCCTGCTTGCATTGTTGATGTTAGACACAGACTTAGTCTGCCCTGTTACTGCTTACACTCATACTGAGTGGGATCTTGCTGAATCAATCCTTGCTGTGGTTCATGTATATCAGTTCTGATCTCCTATCATCCCACCTGTGTCCTAACAGTTCTAGCTTTAGCTTTGCTTATCTCTGTACACCAGGCATCTGCTTTTATCTATGAAGTCTTTGGTTTTATTTCCATTATTGCTTGTGACTCTGTAGCTACCTCATACAAGATATCTCAAAAAAGCTTTGTGTTTGTGCTCTTTCCTATTTATAGACCCGCTTGCTGGTTAGACCCACACTTGCTCATCTGTGTACAGCCTCTGATACTTCCTTTTCTTCTTTGGGTTGTTAGAGGAAGCTGCTTACTCTGGGATTATCTCAACCACTTCTCGGTCTTGCCTGTCACTGCTCTGCTGGTCTGATTTTCACAGGTAGCAGAGCCTAACCCTTCATTCAGCCTAGCAGTGTGCTACTGCTGCCTCCAGGAAGATATAGTATAGTGGCCAAACATTACCAGGTATGCAATGTCTTATTTTATCAGTCATCTTTGGCTGTTTATACAGGTAACTGTTTTCCTGGAAAAGATGCAAAAAGAGGTTGTCACTAAAAGAAAGATTCCTTATTTATAATGCAGTAGCATTAACATGTTACTTAATCATTTTGGTTCTTCTGCAGTGCTTACAGTTGACCTGTTGTCTGAGCAGAGTGAATTACTATACTATATTTTTCAAAATATGTCTTCTGTTTCCATCCGTCACCTAACCATCCTTCAGAAAACCTGCCTAACACACACTGAAGAGTACTAATTTACTGTCATCATACAGTTCTTCTCCTTAAGTCTTTTCCAGTGTTTAGCTGTTACATCAGGATTTCAGAAGGTTGAACAGTGAATCTGTTATATCTCACTATATCATTTGTACCTTTTGTTTTGTTTAAAATTTCTTTTGAATTGTGCTTTTGCACTTGGCTGGACCCTCTTGGCTTGTTTTAGAAAAGTCTTTTTACTCAAAATTCAGTCCCATGGGGTGGGGTTTACCTAATCAGATGCAGTTGTCTTCCATATAGACCTGTGTGTCTGAGCAACTCACCCGACTCCCTTAATAGCTGTTAAAGAAAAATGCACTTTCAGGGTGCTCTTCATCTCATATAATTTCATCTAGGCAGGCATTTAAAACAGCTCAGATGAATTGCACCCTTAAAGTGCATATTTGTCTCATGTTGATATCTGAAGTTAGGTAGAATAAAATTTGCTCATGATGTCACACCTTGAATATATTGGAATAACTGCTGTCTTTCCTTTAAGCAAAATCTCATCTTTCGCAGACAGCTGTAGTAGTGAAGTCTCCTGTGGCTCTTGCTTCTTGTGATTGGATTAGCCAGGGAACATTTATTATTTTAATGTCTTCAGAAGCCTGCGCTGTCCAACATTTTATTAGATTTTGTGAGGTCTTCCTCTGGAAGTGCAAAGGTATTTTTGCATCTTGTTAGACTGTATCAGTTGTTCCAAAAATCTGTATGTTATACTTAAATGGCTGCATTCAGCAATGGCTCTTTCCAGATGTGTGTGATCAGGCAGCATAGCCAAGGGTGACCTGTGGCACTGTGCGGCTCCAAAAGCATTCCCTGGTAATGCCTTTTGAATGCTTAAACACAATTTGTTTCTCAGGGTTGTCCTCAGGTTGGGTTTGCATTATTGCTGCTCTTAAGCTACTTTTACTCATTTCCATTTCAGCAGCTCCGTGAAGTTGCAGTACTGTAGGACTAATGTGTTGCTTATGTTTATTTTGTCCCTTTCAAAAACCTGTCTTTGGGTGTCTTTACACTGACCACCATTACACTACAGGTATTATGTAGTAAATAGTAACAGAAATAGACTTCTTGTAAAAGAAGTTTGTTTCTTCTTTCTTTTTTTTTTGGGGGGTGGTAGGTGTGTGTTGTTTTTTATTGTTTTTTTAAGACCACTCAGCACTCTCACGCCCCTTCCAAGTTCTAAACACTCATTTCTTCTCACTTCTTTAACTTTCAGACAAGCTGTTTGATGCAGGTAGAACTTCTGGACCTTCTGCCTGGGTAGATCTGAGTTGGTTTGTGTGACAGAATACCTTTATGCTTTCGGCAAAGATCACAAAGTGACTCTTGTCAATACTCTAGTGCGGCCTTCCATTGAAGTTACCACATGCACGGCTCTCAGAAAGCCTGCCTGCTCTGTTGTAGGTGGAAGTGTACTGACTCCTACATTCATACAGTAATCTCTATCAAGTTATACTTTAATAACAAATAACTAGTTTTTCCTAACACTCTTCTGTAAAAAAGATATAGGTACATTTAGAGAAGGTAAATATTATGCCTCTTTTATGAACAGAGAAAGTAAAAGACAGAAAAGTGAGGGAAATTGTCTAAGACCAGTCAAGGAGGGATGGAGTGGTAGAGATGGGAACTGAATTCAGAGTCTTGGTCCAGTGGTCTGTCTATTAGACCCCAGTGCCTCCACATTATTTCATTAAAATTTATAAGGTCTTAGTGCTCAGTCATAGCACGGGCAAATGTCACAGTAATTAAAATCCATCGTATTCTATACAATCACCAAAGTAATTCTAAACAGTCCGTAGAAAGGTAGAGTAGGTTGTTAAGAGTGTCTTATCATAAAAATTATACATGCATTTACCAGGCATAATTACTGTGTTGAAAATAATGGTGTCTCTTTCATTTGTGTTTCCTAACTTTTTTAGTGGGTGTGTTTGTTCCAGTAGCTGTTTAACGTCAATGGTGGTAGACAGATTATTGCCCGTCAGTTTTTCTTTTCATTAAACAGACTGCAGTGTGTTTTGCCCAGCTATCCTAACCTTACAGCTGGTAGCAAGACATACATTAGATGCATTATTACGAATACTCAGCTCTCCTTTCCAAGCCTTTTCAAGAGTAGATACTGACCTTGTCTGTGTTAACAAACCAGCCCCGCAGGATGAGCTACGCATCTGTTGTTCTCTCCTGCCAGAGAGGGAATAAAGCCACCCCAGCGGTTTTCTCTGTGGCTGCTCAGGGCACGTCTTTTCTCAAGAAGACTTTTACCATATTGAGTAGAGCAAATCTTGGTGGTGATTCATGTGATATTACCGTTTCAACAGTACGGGACCAGGAGGTTAACTAGCAAGCCTAACTCAGCAGGAGCAAAGCCAGTGTTCATTGTGGTAAAAGAGAGGAAGGGCAATGCCACAGAATATGGAATGAAATACAGAATAATGGTGAAATAAAAAAAATAATAACTAATATTGGTCAAAAATTGACCACTGAATGAGCTACCTATACCAAACGGTAGGATGAGCTACTTACACAGAAGGGTGGGTAAGTCCTAGGCAGTGATGAATGTAATAGCTATTAATTAAAAATACAGGAAACTTTGGAATGACTACTAAAACTCCTGCTTCAGGTTTGGGAAAATCTCGATGTAAAAGATAAGGAAGAGATCAGTTCCATGCAATAAGTGTATTTCTCTATATACCTATGGAGATAACTAAATGGAGAGATGAAATACTAGTTAGACTGCAATATTTTCGCACAACTGCCAAGTAAATTTGATACTATGCTACAGTGCTTTGTCTCCACCTGAGACTGTCACAAGGGTAAACTGGTCTTACTGTGTGATGCTGTTTTTAGGGACTCTTGAACATGAAATAGTCTCTAAAGAAATGTTTGGATAAATTCAGTGAGTATATGAAGATATCTTCCTCAGTGGCAGGATAGAGTGAGTTTATTGGCAGAAAAAAAAAAGGTAGAGATTGTCTCAGGGTTCAGCGTCGCAGGAGAATGCTGTGTTGGCAGGGGAACTGCTTGCGTTAGTGTTACAGCCAAAGTGAAAAACCTCTCAACTTTGGAAGAGCTTAGCAGAAGCTAAGGTGAGGACAGTTCAAAGCACTGAACGCATGGGAGAGACACAAGCAACAGGTTTGCATAAAGCACCTGCTTATATACCCAGAGGGCAAATGGAGGCTGTTACCACAACTCTTCTTTCCTTTCACCATGGAAAACTTCCAGAAGTAGCAGCAGCAGCAGTTCTGTGACTCAGTGTGTCGCAAGGTTCACCTTTTAAATTTGTACTCCTTTTGTGCATTGTGCTGATGTCTTAATGAAGGAATTAAAGACAATGAGACATCCCTGCACGGCTCACTGGAAGTCTGAATCAAAACATCTCTCCTATCCTTGTTGAAGTAGCCTGGATTATTGCCCATCAGGGGAGGTTTTGTTCTGAATGGTCCTTCATGGCATGGCAGGAAATGCTGCAGTCAAGCGGTGGGTCAGAGATTGAATTTTTTAAATTATTATTATTTTTAGCAAAAAAAGCCAAATGACTAGAGACATCTGAGAGGGAGCTAACCATGGCTGAATGAGATGGAAGTGCTCAGGAGTGTGCCGATCTAATGAATTGCATGATGAGGAAGCCACTAAGAGTCAGACTTCACTGACTACAAAGTCCTTAAAATTTATTGCTTGCTGTATGCTGTCCATTGCCTCCACAACAATGTTATCACTTCGGTAAAGAATGCATAGCCATTTCTGATCTGCTCTTCTGCTCCATCCCATTTTTCTTTCTTAAGGGAATACAGTGATTATTTGAGAGAATTAGGTTTACTGATTATTTTACTGCCACTGATGATTTTACTGCCAAGAGTGAATGGTATTTTTTTTTCTCAGAGTTACAGCTCCTAGCTAAACTTAAATCCAACAATTGTCAACCCCCTCTGCAAACTACCACAGGCTGTTATAATAAAGAAATAAACAAAGGTCCCAGTCAGAAAAGTGACCTTCTGATATCAGCCATGGGAACCGAATAATTCTTTTTACCCTGAATAATTAAACAATAAAATAATGGTTATGGTATAAAAATGAAGTAAGATAAGATAATTTCCTGATCTTTTACACAAGCTCCCCAGGGTGTGTCTGTAGTGGAGTGCAGGTGAAGGTCACTTGCAGAGGCGATCAGCTCCGGTGCAGGTGCGTCCCACCGCGGAGCGGCAGATCGCAGCGTACAGGGGGGTTTCCTGAGCCGGGGAACCCACAGGGGAGCGCAGAGACCCGCCGGGAGCCGGCAGCTCTCACCAGGGCGGCTGACGAGGCCTGGGCGGGGCCAGGAGCAACGGCTGCCACCCCCCACTCCCACTCGAGGCAGCCCCAGGGAGCGCTGCCACCAGGAGCGCTGCCAACAGGGCGGGCAAACAGGGCATGGCGCGGCAGCCAGGGCGCGGCGTGGCAGTTCATGTGGCAGTTTGTTAGGGAGGGCGCCCCTTCGAAGGAGGGGCATTCCACAGGCCGAGTGGGGGACTCGGCGTGCACATAACCCAGCAACTGGGCACAGGCCAAGGGCACTCATCCTACCCAACCCTCAAGGCAGAATGGCGGGCACTCATCTGAGGGTAAAGGCCGCGGCTCCAGCTGGGGGGTCTGCGCCATCTACCCCAGCGGCGGCCGGTGCCTCCACGCAGACGGAACTGCTGAAGGGAGAGGCCGCAGTGCAGACCTCGGGCTGCAGGAGGTGCCCAGACCTCTCTCCTGGGGTAGGGACAGGCACAGACCTGCCTGCAAAAGGTGTGCCCAGGTGGAGGACCTCCTGCAGCAGGTGGCTGAGCTGCAGGAGGCAGTGAGAAGGCTGCGTAACATCAGGGAGGTGGAGAAGGAGCTAGATAGCTGGTTCCAAGCGCAGTCTGCAGCGGACCCGCAGCCCATGGCCAAACAGCCAAAAACTCCCCCACTGGCACACGCAGAAGGGAGCGGGGGGGCCAATAATGCAGAAGAATGGACAGTTGCAAAGGCAAGGACCAGCAGGAAGAAAAGACTCCCCCCGAAGCCTGAGGCGCCCTTGCAGAATTGCTTCACTGCTCTGCAGGCCGAAGAAGAAAGTCCTGTCACAGCAGGAGAAGCGCTGGAGCTGAGTAATGCAGCCCGATCTGCCCCCCGTATAACAACCAGCGCAACTAAGAGAAGGCGACGGGTGACAGTAGTAGGTGACTCCCTTCTGAGAGGCACGGAGGCACCCATTTGCTGACCTGACTCACTCTCTAGAGAGGTGTGCTGCTTGCCGGGGGCTCGCATCAGGGATGTCACCAAGAGGCTACCAAGCCTCGTACCGTCCACTATTATCCGCTGCTGCTGTTTCACGTGGGCACCAGTGACACAGCCAGGAGCAGTCTGAGGACTATCAAGAAGGACTACAGAGCCCTGGGAGCGGCGGTAAGGGACTCAGGAGCGCAGGTAGTTTTTTCCTCAATCCTGCCAGTCAAAGGGAAGGGGTCTGAAAGGGCCAGTCGAATCTGGTGAGTCAACAACTGGTTACGGGACTGGTGCCACAGCCAGGGGTTTGGCTACTTAAACCACGGGACTCACTTTGAGAAACCTGGTCTACTGGGTGCTGACAGGGTCCATCTGTCAGAGGAAGGGAAGAGCATCTTCAGTCATAGGCTTGCCAAGCTGGTGAAGAGGGCTTTAAACTAGAGATGCCGGGGGAGGGGAACCTCAATCCATCCCACTCCTACCAGTTTGATGCCAGGGCCAGCAATAGATGCCCCAAACCTGGAGAAGGAACACAGGTCAGCAGGAGAGCGCCTGGAGAGCAGCACAAAGGAACTCCAGCCAGTAAGACAGCTTCATCGGGGGCCCAACTTAAATGCCTCTATGCAAACGCATGTAGCATGGGGAATAAACAAGAGGAGTTAGAGACGTGCTCACACCTGCAGGGCTACGACCTTATTGGCATCACGGAGACATGGTGGGATGGGTCCTATGATTGGAGTGTTGGGATGGAGGGATACAGGCTCTTTAGGAAGGACAGGCAGGGGAGACGAGGAGGGGGTGTTGCCCTCTATGTCGATGACCAGCTGGAGTGCATGGAGCTCTGCCTGGGGATGGATGAGGAGCCGACCGAGAGCTTGTGGGTCAGGATTAAAGGGAGGGCAGGGACAGGTGACATTATGGTGGGGGTCTGCTACAGGCCACCTGACCAGGAAGACCGAGCGGATGAGGCCCTCTATAGACAGATAGGAGCAGCCTCACGCTCACAAGCCCTGGTCCTCATGGGGGACTTCAACCACCCCGACATCTGTTGGAGGGACAACACGGCAGGGCATAAGCAATCTGGGAAGGTCCTGGAATGCGTCGATGATAACTTCCTTCTCCAAGTGGTAGAGGAGCCAATGAGGAGAGGTGCTATGCTGGACTTTGTTCTCACCAACAAGGAGGCCCTGGTGGGGAATGTGAAGTGCAAGGGCAGCCTTGGCTGCAGTGACCAAAAGATGGCGGAGTTCAAGATCCTTAGGGCACCAAAGGAGGGTGCACAGCCAGCTCACTACCCTGGACTTCAGGAGAGCAGACTTTGGCCTCTTCAGGGATCTGCTTGGTAGAGTACCACGGGATAAAGCCCCGTAAGGAAGAGGGCCCCAAGAAAACTGGTTAATGTTCAAGGATCACCTCCTCCAAACTCAGGAGCGATGCATCCCAACAAAGAGGAAGTCAGGCAAAAATTCCAGGAGGCCTGCATGCATGAACAAGGAGCTCCTGGACAAACTCAGACACAAAAAGGAAGCCTACAGAGGGTGGAAGTAAGGACAGGTAGCGTGGGAGGAACACAGAGAAATTGTCTGAGCAGCCAGGGATCAGGTTAGGAAAGCTAAAGCCCTGATAGGATTAAATCTGGCCAGGGATGTCAAAGGCAACAAGAAAAGATTCTATAGGTATGTCGGGGATAAAAGGAAGATGAGGGAAAATGTGGGCCCTCTCCGGAACGAAACAGGAGACCTGGTTAGCGGGGATATGGAGAAGGCGGAGGTACTCAATGACTTTTTTGCCTCGGTCTCCACCGGCAAGTGCTCGAGCCTCACCACCCAAGCCGCAGAAGGCAAAGGCAGGGACTGGGAGAATGAAGAGCCACCCACTGTGGGAGAAGATCAAGTTCGAGACCATCTAAGGTACTTGAAGGTGCACAAGTCCATGGGACCCGATGAGATCCATTCGCGGGTCCTGAAGGAACTGGCGGATGAAGTTGCTAAGCCACTATCCATCATATTTGAGAAGTCGTGGCAGTCCAGTGAAGTTCCCACTGCCTGGAAAAGGGGAAACATAACCCCCATTTTTAAAAAGGGAAAAAAGGAAGACGCAGGGAACTACAGGCCCATCAGTCTCACGTCTGTGCCTGGGAAGATCATGGCACAGATCCTCCTGGAAGCTATGCTAAGGCACAGGGAGGACAGGGAGGTGATTCGAGACAGCCAGCATGGCTTCACCAAGGGCAAGTCCTGCCTGACTAACTTAGTGGCCTTCTATGATGGAGTGACTACATCAGTGGACACGGGAAGGGCTACAGATGTTGTCTATCTGGACCTCTGTAAGGCCTTTGACACGGTCCCCCACAACATCCTTCTCTCTAAACTGGTGAGGTATGGATTTGATGGGTGGACTGTCCGGTGGGTGAGGAATTGGTTAGATGGTCACATCCAGAGGGTAGTGGTCAACAGCCCAATGTCCAGATGGAGACTGGTGATGAGTGGCGTCCCGCAGGGGTCCGTATTGGGACCAGTACTGTTTAATATCTTCATCAATAACATAGACATTGGGATCGAGTGCACTCTCAGAAAATTTGCAGACGACACCAAGCTGAGTGGTGCAGTTGACACGCCAGAGGGACGGGATGCCATCCAGAGGGACCTGGACAAGCTCGAGAAGTGGGCCTGTGTGCACGCTATGAGATTTAACAAGGCCAAGTGCAAGGTCCTGCCCCTGGGTCGGGGCAACCCCCAGTATCAATACAGGCTGGGGGATGAAGGGATTGAGAGCAGCCCTGCCGAGAAGGACTTGGGGGTACTGGTGGATGAAAAACTGGACACGAGCCAGCAATGTGCGCTCGCAGCCCAGAAGGCCAATCGTATCCTGGGCTGCATCAAAAGAAGCGTGGCCAGCAGGTCGAGGGAGGTGATTCTGCCCCTCTACTCTGCTCTGGTGAGACCCCACCTGGAGGACTGCGTCCAGCTCTGGAGCCCTCAGCACAAGAAAGACATGGACCTGTTGGAGTGGGTCCAGAAGAGGGTCACAAAAATGATCAGGGGGATGGAACACCTCTCCTCTGAAGAAAGGCTGAGGGAGTTGGGGTTGTTCAGCCTAGAGAAGAGAAGGCTTCGGGGAGACCTTATTGCAGCCTATCAGTACTTAAAGGGGGCTTATAAAAAAGATGGCGGCAGACTTTTTAGCAGGGCCTGTTGCGACAGGACGAGGGGGAATGGCTTTAAACTAAAGGGGAGTAGATTTAGACTAGATATAAGGAAGAAACTTTTTACGCTGAGGGTGGTGAAGCACTGGAAGCGGTTGCCCAAAGAGGTGGTGGCTGCCCCATCCCTGGAAACATTCAAGGTGAGGTTGGACGGGGCTCTGAGCAACCTGATCTAGTTGAAGATGTCCCTGCCCATGGCAGGGGGGTTGGACTAGATGACTTTTAAAGGTCCCTTCCAACCCGAACTATTCTATGATTCTATGTTTCTATGCAAGGTACTTCCCACTCCTGGGAAGAGATAGACACCCATCAACAACCCCATGCAGTGCCACAACAACCCCATGCAGTGCTACAGGCTTGGGGAAGAGTGGCTGGAAAGCTGCCTGTCGGAAAAGGACCTGGGGGTGTTGGTTGACAGCCGGCTGAACATGAGCCGGCAGTGTGCCCAGGCGGCCAAGAAGGCCAATGGCATCCTGGCCTGTATCAGAAACAGTGTGGCCAGCAGGAGTAGGGAAGTGATCGTGCCCCTGTACTCGGCACTGGTGAGGCTGCACCTCGAATACTGTGTTCAGTTTTGGGCCCCTCACTACAAGAAGGACATCGAGGTGCTGGAGCGTGTCCAGAGAAGGGCAACGAGGCTGGTGAGGGGTCTGGAGAACAAGTCTTCTGAGGAGCGGCTGAGGGAACTGGGGTTGTTTAGCCTGGGGAAAAGGAGGCTGAGGGGAGACCTCATCGCTCTCTGCAACTACCTGAAAGGAGGTTGTAGTGAGGTGGGTGTTGGTCTCTTCTCCCAAGTAAGTAGCAATAGGACGAGAGGAAATGGCCTCAAGTTGCAGCAGGGGAGGTTTAGATTGGACTTGAGGAAAAATGTCTTTACTGAAAGAGTGGTGAAACATTGGAAGAGGCTGCCCAGGGAAGTGGTTGAGTCCCCATCTGTGGAAGTATTTAAAAGACGTGTAGATGTGGCACTTAGGGACATGGTTTAGTGGGCATGGTGGTGTTGGGTTGATGGTTGGACTCGATGATCTTAGAGGTCTTTTCCAACCTTAATGATTCTATGATTCTATCATCCTATGATCGAGGAATAGGAGAGAGTAGGAAGGAAAAGGAGTCGGAGACAGTAGGGAGGAGTAGAAGAAGTAGCTACATATAGACTGCATAAGGAACAATCTGTAATCAAGGAATTTGAAGAGGACTATATAATTCATTCCTATGCTATGCTGAGATGAGTATTTACACTACAGCTAGTGCTAAAACAGGAGAAAAATGCACATGGTACTCTGACAGTGTACTTGATGGCTATGATTTTAAGGTGAACTTCCTTAGAAAATGGCATAGTTTACCCTGGTAAAGAAAAATTATTTTAGAAAATTCGAACATGATTTTTGTAACCTTGCAGTTCAATTTGGAAAAACAGGGGACCAGCAGCTGAAGTTTTTATATTCTTTTAATATGTTTGAGCTGGTTTTGTTATTACACTTACTAATGATTCTGTCTTAGGATCTATTTTTTTTTTTATCTTGCAGGCTTTTTATAAAACATAATTTGTTTGTGCTCACTTTTCTCTTTAAGCAAGTTGGCAATTACAAGGGGACATGCACATTTGGGAATTGGGAATTAGTTTGTGAAATAATTAGGCAAATGGTCAGAATTCGATAACGTTGCATTGCAGTCTTTCCTGAAAACAGGTAGAGAATATAGATTTTCATTTGGAAGAAATGCAAATGTAACTCTGTCCACTAGAGGTCACCAAATACTGTGAAATTTCTTTAAAAAAGAAAATCTGCTTCAAACCAAAATAACCCTCAGAATCTTTCAGTTTCCTTTTTCTCAGTTTCTGCAAGTTCATTTTTACAAACACCAAACAGTGGCTGCTAATATCTCAAGGCTGGAATTTAGCTGGTCAAAGCTGCTCCTTTCCTTGACTATATCCTGTGATCAAATGATTCAGCTCCACACGCTGAAAGCTGCAGCTTGGTCTCTTCAGTCTTTCTTGAGTATGTCATAATATAAAGAGATTTGATTCATATAGGAGTTACTCCCTCTGTCTGATTGGATTATTTTCAGGAAATACTATTCCCTGTGGGAGGCACATAATGCATGTGATTTAAAAATGAGCATGTCAGCTACACACAGGTGTGCACTGCTGCGGGTTCAGCTTTAACTGTAGAGCACAGTTGGCACCACAGAGGGAACCCAGGGAGCCCCTTCTTGCCCACAGAAAGGCTGATCGTACTGATATCAGCTGGAAGCCGTAAGAGGCTTTACTGAAGTACAGCTACAACAGCTACCTTCTGTTTCCAAACTAACAAAACAGGGGCTGTGAAGAGACCTGTCAAAAAGTATTAGTTCTCTCTTTCTTTTATGGTTGCCTTTCTTCTATATAATAGAAGAATTCTTCTAAATAATCCAATATGAGAGAAAAAATGCAATGAACAGTAACGAGCAGTAAGAATTCAGGTGACTAGTGTTTGTGGTTTTACTGGTGTTCAAACACAAATGTATATGTCATTTTTATACCTTCTTCATGAATAGAGGCTATAATAGCAATGTCAGGGCAGTTTTAGTACATTTTCCTTATATGTGTCACTTTGTAAAGTGTTCTAAGAAATTTTTCTCATGACAAACACATTTGTATTTTTGTATTTGTGACAGATCTAATATAGGGCAAAATATTGAGTATTCAGGCTTGAGTCTAGAAAAAAAAGACTTTTTCTATTTCTTTTCTTTCTCACTCATGTACATTTTAAAATTCGAGTATTTGGGCTCTGAAGTATCTACCTAGGCCATATCTAAGGGTATAGGATGAAGAAGCAATGTATAATTCAGTAAGAACTTCAGGGCTTCAGAAAAAGAAAGTCACAAATTCAAACCATTTCTTATTATTCTGTTCTCTTTTTTTTTTTTTGTTGTTATTAAAATTGGTGAGAAGAATGAAAATAATTTTATTAATTGATTACTATAGCACTTGGAAATCGATGGAAGGTGTGTGATAAAAGTACCCTTCTCTAGCCAAGCAAGGTGACAAGAGAATGAAAATGTATAAATGCTTTCACTGATCCAGGAGAGAAAAGGAAGCAAATACCTCCCAAGCAGCAAGAAAATAAGATCTTTAATTAACTGAATACTTCCTTTGGATCTCACTTTATCTGAAACATATGGCGAAACTTTAGATGTGGAAATGATCCAGTTCATGAATTTACCCTATTAGATTATTCCAAAATAGAGTGGAATTCTATGCTTTATATAAATAAGCATATATACACAGACAAGCCTTTTAATTAAATGGAAGTGTTTTCATTAATATATCACATGCAGGCTGTAACAGCCACTTTCTATTTTCTGCACTATCAAAATGGCAACTGTAAAGAGTTTTGTCAAATATTACCTCTTTTTGCAGTGACAGATGGTGACAGCTAGAACTATAAGGAATGCCTAAATTGCATAGCACAAGCCTGTATGAGTAACAGAGTCAAATTCCAAAGCTTCATGGGTCTCATCTGGTGTGATAAAGCTTGGCATGTACAGAGGAAAGCTCACCTTTATGTGCCTGATCAGCTGTCTCCCAGGGATGCCAGGCATTAGTTGTCTGCTAGATGTTTACCTAAGTCTCAAAAATCTGGTGTGAAGCCTAATTGCTGAAGATTTTTGGAGATAGGACAGAAACTGCAGAAGTCCCTGGGTTTGGGGTGGGGGTGAGGGGACAGGGGGAAAAAAAAGAAAAAAAAAAAGGGAAACCTTAAACTCCAGTTTGTCATTTTCACTTTTGAAGAAATAGAACCAAAGTCCTGAAGGAGATGAAATTAAATTGAATGCTTGAGAACTGACCTGTAGGTACTGTCTGAGGGGGATGCTATCAAATCATGCCTCAGGACCATTCTGTTGACCTGCTTGATTAATGAAGCTGCAAAAACATCATTGAGAGACAGGTCTACTACCCACCTCGAAAAGAAAAAGCCGTTTAGTAGCTGGAAAGAATATGTAAATTCAAGTATTTTAAATTTAAAGTCAAGAGTTTCAATTTCTTCTGAAGCAGAAGGCTCCTCGCTCTCACCAGTAGTGCTGAACCATCCAAAAGCACCCGAATGATTTAGTTAATCCACCTTATTTCTTGTTACACTGAATCAGATATTTTTTCCAATGGAAGCTTGATAGAAAGCCAAATCTACTCTTCCTACCTCCTGTCCTACTGTTACACACCTCTAAGAATAGATGAATATTTAGGCCACTAGAATATTTAAGCTACAAGGCTGTTATTCAAAATAAGAATCAAAGTCTACAGCAGGTTTAGGTGCAATGATACTTAGTCTTAAATATCTTTGGGTCAATTCAATTTTACACAGAAAGCTTAAAATCTTCTTTTTTTTTTTTTTGCTACAGGTGCCTGAAAAGGATTCATAGCTGATCCTACAAAAGTGTGTAAGCACAACAGTTTCTATTATTTCTTTTATTAATATTCAGCTATTTTATCTACTATTTTCCTGCTGCTATCTGTACATTTATTACTTATTTTTAAAGTATATGAATATATTTCATTTAAAATATGTCTCTATTTTAAAAGGGATAATTCTCTCTTTTGAAGTATGTAATCACTATTTATAATATTTTTGGTGAAGTGTTTTTTAACATCCTACCTATTTTAGTTGCACATTAAAGAAAAATTATTACATTTTTAAATGTTTCTATTGGATCACTTCTTTAAAGTGGCTAACTTTGAAGGGATGGCTGGGGCTGGAAGGCACTTCTGGAGGTCCCAACTCCCACCTCCTGCTCAGAGCAGGGTCTGCTGGAGCAGGTTGCTCAGGGCTGCGTCCAGTCAGAGTTTGACTCCAGTCACAAAGATGGAGACTCCGCAATCTCCTGGGCCAACCCGGTCCAGTGTTTGACCACTTACAGTAATAGGATCTTTCTACTGTTTAAAAGGAATTTCTCTTATTTCAGTTTGTGCCCACTGTTTCTAATAAAGGCATGCCTTTATTATTTAGTATTATATAAATATAACCTGAAACATGACAGGTTCTTTGAATATATAGATTTAGATTATTGTTTTTCCCTCTGATAATCCTGTGAAGGAGCTGATACCTAATGGAAGACTACCGTAACATGTGGTCTGATTTCTGTAAATCGGCCCCCGAGTTGCTTTTATCCTATCCAACATTAATAATGCAATTTACCGGTCTGAAGGAAATTTTAATTCTCTGCAGAACTTCTTAAATTTACCAAGCAGTATCCTGTGTGTCGCTTTGTGATAGGATAGACTGCCTACAGTAACTAAATGAAAAGAAGTTGCAGTAGACTCATGCACAAGACTGAAAGGTTGCAGTTTGGTTCAGAGTCCTGAGCCACAGGGAAATGCTAAGATTTAGCATTTGCTATTTGAGAGGCCTGCAGATAGATGACAAAAAATTAAAAATAATAAATTTGCATGACTACTCATGAAACTGTTTTAGGAAGTTCAGTAGCACAGAAGCATATATGTTCAATATGTTTATTTTTCCCTAAGGAGAAGTCAGAATTTCGCTAAAATCTCCTTGAATTTAAAACAACAAAGGATGTATTTATCTGAATATCGAAGCTGAAGTCCCTTGATGTACAAGCTCCTAACTGCATATGCAAAAAAATACTTAGCTAGAATGTGGGAGAACTCAGATCTGGTCTATATAATATGGAGCTTTTTGTCACTTTTTGTAGGTATTTTTTTTCACTGAGAAGAAAAGCTTCCAAGAAAAGTATGCCGAAAGAATAAACCTAGTTATGCAAATTCAGCAGAGGAGTTTTGCATCTGTACAAAAGGAACTGATTTTTTGATGCTCAGTATTCAGCTAAATTTGAACGAAAAGCTATAAAACCGTGCAGATTATGAAAATCCTTAACTATTCCAAATTTAAAAAATATAAGTTCAAAATATATTTCAAGTGTATGGTTTCTTATTTTAGACAAGATCCACTGATTACTCAGCTTCATCTATTGCAAACTAACCGCCAAATGACAAAAAAAAATCATTGACGTCAGTGATCTTAATTTTCTCAGCAAAACCTAACTTCTGCAGTTTTTTGGAAAGGTTGAGTTGATAAAAGTGATTTTGGTGGTACTAGCCAGCAATGCTCTAAGTTATCCTAGTTCTAGTCCTTTCTTTCATATTAAGATATGGCTTTCTTCCATACCATGATCCAAAAGACCTGTTTGCCAGATCTGTACAAAAGCTTATGCATAATTCATTCCAAAGACAGAAAAAGTCCATAGTACAAGTTTCTTTTAAAACTTCTTTGCATTTGTAAATTTTAAAATTTTGCTTTAAAAACCTTTGATTTTTATAATTACAATTATAACACAAATAATTTTGTGTTGAGACTGAATGTGTCCTCTTTTATCCAGGACAGAAAAATCAGTTTTCATTTTAAACTCAGCATTTCCTTTATTCTGGATGTATTCCTGATTTTTATGTTTGGAGGAGGAAGTGGTGTTTAGAGGGGCAGGGGTAAAGTCCCACAACTCCCTGTTATTGTGTGGAGAAACACTGAACACCGACCTTGGGGGAAGCAATAAAAATTGAAGCTAACTTTGTTTATACGCTGTATTATATTTAGGAAGTAATTCTCTGATGTGGTGCCAGAACATACTTCGTAAAAAGTCTTTAATACACAGCAAGGGTTAGCTGTCTAATGAGGTATGAGACAATTATATTAATCAACTATGTCTTTCCTTACTCTCTCAGGGTGAATAGCTGCACATTGGTTATGCCTGATTTTTATTGGGTCTGCCAAACCTAACTGCAAGTTAGAGGTCAGGAAGCTCCTAGAGACATGTGTCTGATATTTGTCTTGCTACAGCTGCTGTTTAATTTCTCTAGGTGGAGCAAAACGTTTATACCTGGTACTAGGAGGCTTCCCTTGCTTTTTCTTAATTCCTACATTATGACAGTTACAGTTATCTTTATTCTTCAAACATATATGAAATTACCTTGAAACCATCCTGACATCATGTTTTTCCTGTACATATCCCAATTCTGACACTGTTAATAGGCATCCAGAAACAATCCGAAACACACCCCAAATCTATTGGTTTGTATTGGGTTTGCGTGGCAAGGTTTTGGTAGCAGGAGGGCTACAGGGGTGACTTCTGTGAGAAGCTGCTAGAAGCTTCCCCTATGTCCAATAGAGCGAGTGCCAGCCGGCTCCAAGATGGACCCGCTGCTGGCCAAGGCCGAGCCCATCAGCGACGGTGGTAGCGCCTCTGGGATAACATATTTAAGAAGGGGAGAAAAAAACTGCGCAAGAGCAACTGCAGCCGGAGAGAAGAGTGAGAATTTGTGAGAGAAACAGCTCTGCAGACACCAGGGTCAGTGGAGAAGGAGGGGGAGGAGGTGCTCCAGACACTGGAGCAGAGATTCCCCTACAGCCCATGGTGAAGACCATGGTGAGGCAGGCTGTCCCCCTGCAGCCCATGGAGGTTAATGGTGGAACAGATATCCACCTGCAACCCGTGGAGGACCCCACGCCAGAGCAGGTGGATGCCCGATGGAGGCTATGACCCCATGGGAAGCCCACGCTGGAGCAGGCTCCTGGCAGGACCTGTGACCCTGTGGAGAGAAAGGAGCCCAGGCTGGGTCAGGTTTGCTGGCAGGACTTGTGACCCCCTGGGGGACCCACGCTGGAGCAGTCTGTTCCTGAAGGACGGCACCCCATGGAAGGGACCCACGCTGGAGCAGTTCGTGAAGAACTGCAGCCCATGGGAAGGACTCATGTTTGTGAGGTTTGGAGAAGTTTGTGGAGAACCCCATGGAGGGACCCCACACTGGAGGAGGGGAAGAGTGTGAGGAGTCCTCTCCCTGAGGAGGAAGGAGTGGCAGAGAAAACGTGTGATGAACTGACCGCAACCCCCATTCCCCATCCCCCTGCGCTGCTAGAGGGGGAGGAGGTAGAGAAAATCGGGAGTGAAGTTGAGCCTGGTAAGAAGGGAGGAGGGGGGGGAAGGTGTTTTAAGAGTTATTTTTTATTTTTCATTATCCTACTCTGATTTGATTGGTAATAAATTAATTTCCCCAAGTCAAGTCTGTTTTGCCTGTGACAGTAATTGGTGAGTGATCTCTCCTTGTCCTTATCTTGACCCACAAGCCTTTTGTTTTATTTTGTCTCCCCTGTCCAGCTGAGGAGGGGAGTGATAGAGCGGCTTTGGTGGGCACCTGGCATCCAGCCAGGGTCAACCTACCACATGGTTATACAAAGTTTAATGTTAATGCTGTATATTTTGATGCTGTTTTCACTGGCACATTGTTTATTAGCTACTTGTTCATATACTGATGTCTTCCTTTTACAGAGCATTTTTGTAGATATCATTTTTGCTTGTTTGTACTGAGTCCAATAGTCCCACAGCATGCTTGCCTACTGTGAGATGAAGGGAGAAACATGCATCTGTGTGAAGCATGCAGGGGTGCCTTAATATCACTTACACTGCTTTTCAGTGTGTACTGGTTTATCTTACTCATTTCCTTGCAGTAGTCCATTTCTCATGGGTACTACACAGTCCCACCTTCAGAAAATACTCAAGGTAGCTTGTCAGCGGAAAGCTTCTTATTTAAATGTAGCAGTAATTATTATTTTTCTTATGATGTAGACAATGCAATGAGTGTATATGGAACTGCACAAACCGCTGCAATACAGATGCTCCTGTGGCCTCCCCGGCTGCCTGAAGAAACTATGTGTTTGAGAACCAGAAGCGAGAGCTTCTTGGTCCTTTGACCTCCACAGGAACACGTGCAATTAAACTCAAGCAGCTAGAAAGGCACTGCACTGCAGAAAGTCCCATCAGACAATAACACCACCTTTATTTCAGCAGCGGCATTAGCAACACTAGGAGCCAGCTGTCTAAAGCCTCCCTTTGTTCCCCTCATCCTGGATGTTGTCTGAAGTGTTATTTGGAGAATACTACATTCAGAGAAAAGCAAGTTTAGAGGGATTTTGTTGATATCAGATTTGAACCAGACCTGATGTGCTGTGCTTTTCTGAAGACAGAAAAGCTTCCAGCTGACAGCTAATGCAGGTATCCATGGTCAGATATAGCAGAGTGTTAATGTATCTACAGTGTAAAGAGAGATAATTCCTTGCTTATGTTTTAGGCACATTTATGTGTGACAAGTATTATCTAGAAGTCATAGAATATGATGCCAACAAGTAAGTCAATAGGCTACAAAGAAAAAGAGAGGGGAAAAAAAGGAAGTATTTTCATCCTGATTGAACAGTAGATCCCTCAGAGAGCTCACGAAGGATACCTACAGCATCAACTTTGGGCATCTGATTTAAGTTCTTAAGTTAAGAGACTCAGCCTATAGATTCTTCAAATGGAACAAGGAGCCAGAATAATGTCTTTTTCTTTCCTTTCCCTGTTCAGGTCCCTAATCTGGTCATTTGATCTGGTGTCTCCATTAGCATTGTAGTTTGGGTCAGCAGAGTGCTTTTGAAATAACTCTCCTCATCACTCCTGCTTGCCATGCTTTTGCGGAAAGGAGATAGCTTAGGGTTTCAGTTGAGACTATCCCAAAAGATGGGGTCCAGGAGTGCTCCAGCTGCCAGGAGGTATTCAATCTACAGAAGCACGCTAGAAATTATCTGAAGTAAAGCCTCCAAACTGCAGGTGGTATGGACACTTTTGCCCTCCAGATCAGTTCTTGCTATGCTGCCCTGCTTGCTGTTGCAGACACAGCCTAAGATAGTTGCCTGATGTTAGTCACTGTAAATACCCCCACCAGTGTTTGCTCACAGTGGCGCAGGAACCTGCACTATTGTCAGAACCGAACCCCTGTAGCTGAGACTCAGTTTAGAGAGGTCCAAAATCATCTTGAAATTAGATGATTTCAGTAGCTCTCAGTGAGAGCTACTTCATCATTACCGGTTTCCTGAGAGTCTGTTTGTGGGGAAAGATATTAATTTATGCTTAAACAATTTATCTGAAGCACTAGCACACTCTTTACAATTGTCAGGCTCTCTTGAATTTTGGTATTGTCCACAAACTTTCCTACAAATCCTTCTTGCAGTACTTTGCACAACATTGCCTATAGCCAGAACACTCTTCCAAATGTAGATTTGCAAGCAAACCTGTTGTGTTGGTTTGCTTAGGTGGTCTGAGACTTACATACATCAGGTGTCAGCACTAGCATTTATGCTGGCTGCAGCTGGTTATAAATTCAACAGTCGAACATTTTTCCCATTGCGGAAAATGCTGATTCATAAAAAGATTGTGACAAAGTTTACTGCAAGTCAAGAAAAAAGTGTAATTCATTAAAAAAAAAAAAAAAAGAAATATCTGGTTCTTGTTGAACTCCAACATAGATAACTTTTCCTTACTGCAGGGTTATTACTGTCTAATAGATTAAGCATTGAATGAAGAAATGAATAGTCTTATCTGTTAACTTGCTCAGACATCTTGGATCTTATTCTGCCTATGTCTCATTTTCACATACTGATGTAAAATGTTTTTTTCCATCCCAATATGAGGGAAAAGAAAAGAAGATGTATCTCTCTACAAAGTAAGTGCAAAGGTATTTTATTTCACTCATACAGCTAAGCTTAGTGTTACAGTGCATACTGAAAAGGTTGAGGCAGCTCTGTGAAAAAGAATACAAACAAAATCTGCTCAGGAAAGGAGAGCTGGTGGATCTTCAAAGGCTCACTCCATAAAATAACAGTTTCCCCCCCTAAATAGGAATGTAGTTCCTCTGTTAAAGCTTTGAGGATGCAAACAATGAAATAGTGACATGGAGCTGCGGAAGCCAGTAGCCCAGCAGATGGGGGGGCTGCTGCAGCCCCATGCCCCTCAGGTCCAGCCAACATCAAGGCTGAGCATGTATCCCCAACAGGCACACGCACGCACACACACACAATTCATATACATACACATATATATATATAAGTATATACATCTGGCCACATAGAGTGCACATAGGTGGCATTGGGGGGCTCCCCCCCACCCTGGGTCTCCCACCCCAGTCACACTGCAAGGGGATCAGCCTTTTACTGCACAACCCGACAGATGCAATGCGAGGCATTGAGAGAACTGGCTTCCTGTGTAATTAAAATGTGTGAGCTGAAGTTATATTTGCAATGTGCAGCTAAGCAGGTGAGAAACCCAAAGACGTAAACAGGAACTGAGAAGTGTGCTTGTTCCCAGGTGAGAGCTGAGAGCTGAGAGCTGGCTGACACAGAAATATCGCCTGGGAAGCCCTGCAAAGCACAGAATATATAGAAGATTTTTTTTTTCTGTTCACTGCTAAAATACAACTAACAATATTTATCTTTTTTCCCCGTAGGTTTATATTCACCACTCTAATATGGCTACAAATATCTGTATCTTTTCTATGGCTTTGAACTGAGCTCTAAATCTAAGCTTTTAGTCAATATCAACTCTCACTCTGGGGTATATTCCTTACTCGGAACTTGGAGAGGTGGAAGAGACAATCCAATTCATTGCTAAGGCTCGTCCCGGGTGCAGGCAGTTGCCTACTTGCCCTGCCAGCACTGTGCAGTGTCTCAGTACCACGTTGCTCACAGGCCAACAGAGCTGGCAATGTTGTAGCTCTGAGGGAGACTGAAAAACCCCAGATGTGCCCCTTATTGCAGTCAGGTTCCTTCTCACAAAAACGTGGGCTGAAGTTCCCTCCTCTCCATTAGAGCAGGTGTGGCTTTGAAGGTAGTTGCCTTCCCTTTTTCTACTGTTTCAAAGCACAGAAGGACCAGCAAGTCACTCACCAAAGACTTTTTGTTCCAGCAGGGTACTCCAGAAGATAGGGTGCTACCAAATGCCGAAAACCTAGTTGTGTCCACCGTCAGGAACTTTTCTCTTTAACTTCATGTCCTCTAAACATACAATTTCCCTGTGTTTCAAGGCATTTTTGTTTTTACTTTTTAGTTTACAGTTGCACTTACCCAAAAATGACTGTCCTGAGGGGTGTGTGTGTGTGTGTGTGTGTGTATACATATATATTTAAATACTAGTTTTTGGAGACTTTGCATCTTTGAGAGGCAGTTATGTTTACAGATGCATGATGGCCAGAGACTCCATTTCAAAGACTTTCATGTAGCTGTCTCTGAACACTCACACAGATTTTTGTTCAGGTTAACGTTAAAATGTCATGCTGACATCACAAGATCTGACAACATTGACATGAATGAAAATGTCAGCATATATGATGGTGGGAGTTTGTAAACATAAGTAGTTGTGTTGACTGGCAGTTGAGGAACTCATGGAGATCTTGATTTAATAACAAGCTTTTATTTTCCACAATTAAAACAAGTTATTTTATTAAAAAGCACTAGTCATTAGGTTTCTTTTTACCTAGTAGTTAAAATATCCCCAACATTTCTAACAGGTTCCTAAAAATAACTAAAAAAATAACCAGTAAGAAATTTTGGCCATAATTCATAAACACTGACTTCCAGTGAAGATAATGTGCTTTTTACATTTTTTTAAGATTATTTCAAATTTGAGAGACTCTTCCTAAGACTATTTTTTCTGATTACACACTTGAAAAGTAAATGCAAAAAAGATTAAATCTTAATTGAAACAAATTAATGTAAAACTTTAGGTCCAACAAACTTTAGAGATCTGTACCAAGTTTTTTTAACAAGAATGCTAATTAATTGCTAAGTGCTGTGGTTGTTTTGAACCTTGACCATTAATCTGCTATAACTGTTTGCTCCTGTTGAGTGGTCCTTGAAACAGCCTCCACACTGAATGGCCAAACATTAACTGGATTTTGTGACACTTCAGGGGATGAAAAGCCTTCTCACCCTGAAATAGGAGATTGGATGTCATTACATTGAGTGTGCACAAACACAGGTTTTTGAACAGCAGTGTTTGTTTGAAAACAACCACAACCACAGTATTCAGGAGCTCTATATCTGGGGAGGAGAAATCCACCTCCTTCATATCTAGGGCATACACGGTGCGGCAGACTGACCTGGGTAATGGCAGTGACCTCCTTGCTTTTAAAGTCTATTGATCCAATTGATCATTCATTCCCTAACCCTTGGCTTCTCATACCCACTGTTTTGTCTGTCTTCCTCTCTTTTACAATTCTTCCTAAATTCATTTTCCCATACCTGTATGGCCTGTCTTGTTTCTGTTACTCTGCAGTTTGATCGCCATTACTCAATGACCCCAGTAATTGGTATGTTTGTGCCTGGTTTTATTTTTTTGTTTGTTTTGTTTTTTTATCCAACAATTTGCTACTCACAGGCTTCTCAAAGACAGGTCAGAACAGCACATCTGCTTATCCATGAACCAATCTGGTCAAGCAACATTTAGTCAGTTTAGATATTTACATAGTCGGAGATGGTTGTTATTGGAACAAGACAAATAAATAAATTACCAGTAAGTCAGTCTCTACCATCAAATCGCATACCAATCTCTGAAACATTGAAAAGCCCCAAAGGAGTCTGTTCAAGGGAAGCCAGTTTCAGTAATATTTATGGTCTTTTTAATCACATCGTCATTGCTTGGTACTGTTGATAAAGCCTATCCACTGGATGAATATAAAGTCTCTAGATATAATCCTTGTCAGGTTGAGCTTTGGTATTCGTGTATTCACAACACAGAAGAATGGGCAAAGAAACCCCTTTCATCAAATTGCAAGTATAACTTGAAGTTTTTTTTTACTCCATCAGGAAATAGAGGGGAAAAAAAAGAGAGAACATTAGAGGGAGCTGTTGCACAAAGGAAAAAAACAGATAGTATTTCAGAAACCTTTCCTTTCTTGTAGGCAAAATAATAATATATTATAAATATATTATAAATATAATGCAGAAGAAAAAGAGAGGGGAGTGAGCATGTAGGAAAGAAGCCATGACAGTTATAAAAGGAAATACGATTATGCTCAGTGATTTGATGAACACGTCCCATAATGCTGATCTTTGGGATGGCACGGCAGGGCTGCTGTGCTGCAGACAGTCTGCTTAAAAATGTCAGTGTAACAGTCACCCTGCAGCCACCCGAGTCCTCGACCTAATTAATTTTGCATGGCTTGGCAGAGCATCCTTCAGGTTCATTCATTATCTCTAAGAATAAAGCTTGTGCTGTTCTTCGTGCTGGGGAGAAAGCATGAGAGGGAAAGGCTGAGGAAGACGGTGTCCTTTGGGGAACTCCCCCTGGGCAATCTACGTTCAAAAGAGGAATGGTGTCACCTGGCAGACGTTTATTGACCTTATATTTTCTGTGGGTTGTTCTTTCTGTGTGCCGTACTACCCTAGGCAGTGGGTCTGATTTCAAAGGATGCACCCACTGGTGAGGAAAGAGTGGCTCCCACTTTTTGGAGGAACTGGGCTTTATTGTCATTTACTAGAACACCATGAAACTGCTTGTTACTTTCCCTTTCATGCATGCAAAATGCAAAAGCTTTGGACTTCGTCCCCTGCAAGAACATCCTTTTCTTTGCTCCCTTCATCCACATGAAGAATTCACACCATAAAAACTGGACAATTTTAGGCTGGACTTGATAATTTATGACTGTTTTCCAGATCCTGTTGTTTATTAATACAAACGGGACTGAGTGAACAATTAAGAACCAAGATCCTTAGCAGACTCCACAGTTAGGTTTCAGAGCAGTAAATGAGACATTTTTTAACACAGGATTCTGTGAAATTGGGTCTCAGCAGAGAACAGTAAAGGAATTCACTTTTATGTTCCATGTGTTTCTGGTTTTTGTTTTTCTTTCCTTTAAAAACAGTAATTTATGAAGCACAGTAGGGACCTGCACTCATTTTTTTCTGTTTCAGGATGTTATTTCCTGGAAAACCAAGAGAACACATTTGCTAGGTTGAGATGAATTCAATCTCACCTTTTTAGGTGAATGGTCCAGTATCCAATATTTTTCTAAATTTTCCTTAAATTGTTCGAATATCAGGCAGTTGTGAACTTCTGAGATGTTTTTATTTTTGTGTATTGTAAATATTTTCATATACATAAAAGAGAGCTCTGGATCTTGGCATTTACTTAGATTGTGAAATGTACTTTTTTATCAAACACCTTCTTTTGGTGTAAATTTGCTTTTCAGTTATCCTGGAGACACTCCCTCAGTCCATAAACTCATTTTGAAACAGGAGAATCTATAGAATTGGGATTCCTTAGTAGCAGCATTATGATCCTGACAAACTTCAAGATACATTGAAGTCTTAGAAACAATAATAGATAAGGAACTACAGAAAATTCTGTTCACTCAGGACTGCAGCTTGAAGGCCTACACACAGGCCTCTGAAGGACAGAAAACAGGATGGAGGACAGCATTTCCATCCTTACTTCACAGTGACTAACTATTCCATTCTGTCCATTCTGGGTGTGCTTCTTCGCTATATAGGATTTCAAAATGAATTTCAGGTAAGGATTGGTCTCAATTTTTTTTTTTTTTTTTTTAGGAAAATAAAAGCAGAAGTAAAAACACTAAAATAAAACCATTTAGAGGAAGAACACTGTCCTGGTTTCGGCAGGGATAGAGTTAATTTCTTTCCTAGTAGCTGGTACAGTGCTGTGTTGTGGATTTAAGATGAGAACAATGTTGATAACACACCGATGTTTTAGTTGTTGCTAAGCAGTGCTTACACTAGCCAAGGACTTTTCAGCTTCCTGTGCTCTGCCGACTGAGAAGTCTGCAGGTGCACAAGAAGCTGGGAGGGGGCACAGCCAAACTGGCCAAAGGGACATTCCATACCATGTGACGTCATGCTCAGTACATAAACTGGGGAAAGCTGGCCGGGGGGGCTGCTGCTGGGGGACTGGCTGGGCATCAGTCAGCGGGTGGTGAGCAATTGTACTGTGCATCACCTGCTTTGTGTATCATTATTATTACATTATTATTATTGTTGTTTTTATTATTTTATTTCAATTATTAAACTGTTTTTATCTCAACCCACGAGTTTTTCTCACTTCTACTCTTCCAATTCTCTCCCCCATCCCACCGGCAAGGGGGTGGGGTGGGGAGAGAAGTGAGTGAGCGGCTCTGTGGTACTCAGTTGCCGACTGAGGTTTAACCACAACAGTCCTTTTTGGCACCCAATGTGGGGCTCGAAGGGTTTGAGGTAATAACAGATTAACTGGAGTGTATTAAGGAACTTATATCTGTTAACAGTTCTGGGTCACAATGTTGGTTTCTCTGTTCTCGATATTGATTTCCCCAATCTGCATCGTGCTCGTTTTTTTGCTGTATATGTTAAAGATTGGTATTGGTTTTTGCAGTTTGCTGTGGTCTGCAGTGATTGGTGATATTCCACTTGGGAGGTTTATTTTTAAAACATTGACCTTGGTCTTAATTTGGTATCTGAATTTCGCAATGAAGCCATTACTGTACCACGGAGACCACTTCGTGGAGATGACTAGCAATTACAGTAACTTTCCTGAGAGTTTTTTTTACGGAGGAAATACAGAATGGCAGTGTCACTACCTTCTTCTATGATGTTTCCTCCTCCATTACAGTAACTTTTCAGTATCTTGAACATCCTTGGGTAGTTAAGATACTTCTATTGGTATTTCTTTGGAATATTGTTTCGGTTTTGTTTAAAGTTAATAAGCAATTTAAGAATATCATCCAGAGATCTGCCCCAAGGCTGAATAATTATGAGTGGCAGGGTGTGTGGGACAAGATGGGCAAGTACCTAGGCCAATGGGCACCCCCAGTGTTTTGGAACTTCACCCCTGAGCAAGTGCATAATCCTGAAAAGTTAGTAGACTATTTGGACAAAGTATGCTGTCACCCTGGCAACTCCAGAGAGATGCAGATCACTGCAATGTGCTGGGGCCTGGCCCATGCCTACCGAGCCCTGTTCAACACCATTCAGTGCCCTCAAAGGGAAGAGAAGGTCTCTGGATCTGACGGTAAAATGACACGCACTGCGGCCACTCAGACCCGGGCGACACGCCCTGTGGCTGAACCAAAGAACCAGCCTGTGCCGGTATCAGTCGCCCCTGTACACAAGAAGAAATTTTGGAAGCGGAAGTCGGCTCGTTTAGTAAGGGAGGAAGAAGCTTCTTCTAAAAGGGGGCTGGAGGAAGAAGTGGATGAGGCAGACTACCCTGAAGAAAGGCCATCATGAGAACAGGAGGAGGAGCGCCGACAACTGCTTGGGGAGGAAGAAGAGGAAGAATTCATGAAAGACGCAGTAACCACACAATCTCTATCCCTGAGTGAGCTGCAAGATATATGAAAAGATTTCAGCTGTCATCCAGGAGAGCATATTGTCACCTGGCTGCTCCGATGCTGGGATAATGGGGCCAGTAACCTGGAATTAGAGGGTAGGGAAGCCAAGCAGCTGGGATCCCTTTCTAGGGAAGGGGGCATTGACAAAGCAATTGGAAAAGGGACATGAGTCCTCAGCCTTTGGAGGTGACTCTTGTCAAGCATGAAGGAAAGGCATCCCTTCAAGGAAGATGTTATATGTCCACCCAGGCAAGTGGATCACCATGGAGAAGGGTATCCAGTTCCTGAGGGAATTAGCTGTGCTGGAGGTGATTTATGGTGACCTAAACAATGAACAGCTATCCAAAGATCCAGACGAAGTCAAGTGCACACGACCCATGCGGCAGAAGTTTGTACGGAGTGCATCATCATCATATGCCAACTCATTGGCAGTGATGACCTGGAAAGATGGAGAGGAACAAGCGGTGGATGAATTGGCTGGTTAACTCTGGCAATACAAAGAAAGTCTTTCTTCCTCCCTCGTCTCAGCTGTGGAGAAACTGTCCGAAAAACTGTCCCGGGAGATCCAGCAACTCCAAGAGGATAGGTCCTACTCCCCACCTGTACGGGCCAGTATCTTGGCTATTAGGAGTCAGCGTTCTTTTGCTCGAGAGAGAGAATATAAAGGGTACACACCAAGGGGCACCCTATGGTTTTACCTGCGTGACCACGGAGGGGACATGAGGAAGTGGGATGGAAAACCTATCTCAGCCCTAGGGGCACGGGTACGCGAATTGCAAGGGAAAACAATCACAAAAGGGGGTTCTTCCAGGAAAATTGCTGCTCCAGTTTCCAGTGGGCAGTTCCCCAGACAGAGCAGAAGGGCTGATCTTACTCCTGATCTTAATGAAGAGACTTCTGACTCGTGTTTACAAGAAATGAGAAATGAGTACTGTGATGAGGACTAGAGGGGCCCTGCCTCCAGCCAGGGGGAGGAAAGGGACAATCGGGTTTACTGGACTGTGTGGATTCAGTGGCCTGGCACATCAGACCCACAGGAGTATAAGGCTCTAGTAGACACCAGTGCACAGTGTACCCTAATGCCATCAAGCTACAAAGGGGCAGAACCCATCTGTATTTCTGGGGTGACCGGGGGATCCCAACAGCTAACTGTATTGGAAGCCGAAGTGAGCCTAACTGGGAATGAGTGGCAGAAGCAGCCCATTGTGACTGGCCCAGATGCTCCGTGCATCCTTGGCATAGACTACCTCAGGAGAGGGTATTTCAAGGACCCAAAAGGGTACCGGTGGGCTTTTGGTATAGCTGCCTTGGAGATGGAAGAAATTAAACAGCTGTCCACCTTGCCTGGTCTCTTGGAGGACCCTTCTGTTGTGGGGTTGCTGAAGGTGGAAGACCAACAAGTGCCAATTGCTACCACCACGGTGCACCAGTGGCAATATCGCACCAACCGAGACTCCCTGATTCCCATCCATGAGCTGATTCATTGACTGGAGAGCCAAGGAGTGATCAGCAAGACTCGCTCACCCTTTAACAGTCCCATATGGCCAGTGCGAAAGTCTAATGGAGAGTGGAGACTGACAGTAGACTCGTGGCCTGAATGGTCACGCCACCGCTGAGTACTGCCGTGCCAGACATGCTAGAACTTCAATATGAATTGGAGTCAAAGGCAGCCAAGTGGTATGCCACAGTTGATATTGCTAATGTGTTTTTCTTAATCCCTTTGGCAGCGGAGTGCCGGCCACAGTTTGCTTTCACTTGGAAGGATGTCCAGTACACCTGGAACCAACTGCCCCAGGGGTGGAAACACAGCCCCACTGTTTGCCATGGACTGATCCAGACTGCACTGGAACAGGGTGAGGCTCCAGAACACCTGCAATACATGCATGACATCATCGTGTGGGGCAACACAGCAGGAGAAGTTTTTGAGAAAGGGAAGAAAATAGTCCAGATCCTGCTGAAGGCTGGTTTTGCCATAAAACAAAATAAAGTCAAGGGACCTGCACAGGAGATCCAGTTTTTAGGAATAAAATGGCAAGATGGACGTCGTCAAATCCCAAATGATGTGATCAACAAAATAACAGCCATGTCTCCACCAACTAGCAAAAAGGAAACACAAGCTTTCTTAGGCGTTGTGGGTTTTTGGAAAATGCATATTCCAAATTACAGTCTAATCGTAAACCCTCTATATCAAGTGACCTGAAAGAAGAACGATTTCAAATGGGGCTGCGAGCAAGGACAAGCTTTTGAAGAAATTAAAGAGGAGACAGTTCCTGTAGTAGCCCTTCGGCGAGTCCGGGCAGGACAAGAAGTAAAAACTGTGCTCTACACCGCAGCTGGGGAGAACGGCCCTACCTGGGGCCTCTGGCAGAAAGCACCTGGGGAGACTCGAGGTCGACCCCTAGGGTTTTGGAGTCGGGGATCCAGAGGATCCGAGGCCCGCTACACTCCAACTGAAAAAGAGATACTGGCAGCATATGAAGGGGTTTGAGCTGCTTCGGAAGTGATCGGCACTGAAGCACAGCTCCTCCTGGCACCCCAACTGCCGGTGCTGGGCTGGATGTTCAGAGGGAGGGTCCCCTGTACACATCATGCAACTGATGCTACGTGGAGTAAGTGGGTCGCACTGATCACACAACGGGCTCGAATAGGAAGCCCCAGTTGCCCAGGAATCCTGGAAGTGATCATGGACTGGCCAGAAGGCAAAGATTTTGGAATATCGCCGGAGGAGGAGGTAACGCGTGCTGAGGAGGCCCCAATGTATAATGAACTACCAGAAAATGAGAAGCAATATGCCCTGTTCACTGATGGGTCCTGTCGTCTTGTGGGAAAGCATCGGAGGTGGAAAGCTGCTGTATGGAGTTGAAGTTGTAGAAACTGCAGAAGGAGAAGGTGAATTGAGCCAATTTGCAGAAGTAAAGGCCATCCAGCTGGCTGTAGACATTGCTGACCGAGAAAAGTGGCCAGTGCTCTATCTCTATACTGACTCATGGATGGTGGCAAATGCCCTGTGGGGGTTGTTGCAGCAATGGAAGCAGAGCAACTGGCAGCGCAGAGGCAAACCCATCTGGGCTGCCGCATTGTGGCAAGATATTGCTGCCCAGGTGGAGAACCTGGTTGTAAAAGTCCGTCATGTAGATGCTCACATACCCAAGAGTCGGGCTACTGAAGAACATCCAAACAACCAGCAGGTGGATCAGGCTGCTAAGATGGAAGTGGCTCAGGTGGATCTGGACTGGCCACAGAAGGGTGAATTATTTCTAGCTCGGTGGGCCCATGACACCTCAGGTCACCAAGGAAGAGATGCAACATACCGATGGGCTCATGATCGAGGGGTGGACTTGACCATGGACACTATTGCACAGGTTATCCATGAATGCGAAACATGCGCTGCAATCAAGCAAGCCAAGCGGTTAAAGCCTCTCTGGTATGGAGGGCGATGGCTGAAATGTAAATATGGGGAGGCCTGGCAGATCGACTATATCACACTCCCACAAACCCGCCAAGGCAAGCGCCACATGCTTACAATGGTGGAGGCAACCACCGGATGGCTGGAAACATATCCCGTGCCCCATGCCACTGCCCGGAACACTATCCTGGGCCTTGAAAAGCAAGTCCTATGGCGACGTGGCACCCCAGAAAGAATTGAGTCATACAACGGGACTAATTTCCGAAACAACCTCATAGACACCTGGGCCAAAGCGCACGGCATTGAGTGGGTGTATCACATCCCCTACCATGCACCAGCCTCTGGGAAAATTGAACGATACAATGGACTGTTAAAGACTACACTGAGAGCAATGGGTGGTGGGATGTTCAAACATTGGGATCCACACTTAGCAAAAGCCACCTAGTTAGTCAACACTAGGGGATCTGCCAATATAGCAGGCCCTGCCCAGTCGTAGTACTGTAGATGGGAATAAAGTCCCTGTAGTGCACATAAAAAATATGTTGGGGAAAACAGTTTGGGTTATTCCTGCCTCAGGCAAAGGCAAACCCATCCGTGGGATTGCTTTTGCTCAAGGACCTGGGTGCACTTGGTGGATAATGCAGAAGGATGGGGAAGTCCAATGTGTGCCTCAAGGGGATTTGATTTTGGGTGAGAATAGCCAATGATTTGAATTATACGATGTGAATTGCTATGTAATATTATATGCCATACCAATGATATTCCAATAAGAATCACCCAGACTAATGAAGAATAACTTTGATGAAACCAAGCAAAGCACAGTGATGATGGTACCAGAACTGACTTCAACATGAAACAATCCAACACCACATACCATCTCCATTTTTCCTGCCCTGGAAGATTATTATGACAGTTGGAGCCCGAAGTCATGGACTAAATGAACTCACCGAACATTTTAGAGGGATGGCTCACAGACTAAGGGAATGATATCTCTGTGTGTATATATATATATATATATAAAAGAAACCCAGGAAAAGGGGTGGTGATTAATGGAAATGTACTGGAAAATATGAGACTTGAGCATGACAGAGATGGTATAGAATAAGGGGTGGATATTGTCCTGGTTTCGGCAGGGATAGAGTTAATTTCCTTCCTAGTAGCTGGTACAGTGCTGTGTTGTGGATTTAGTATGAGAACAAAGTTGATAACATACCGATGTTTTAGTTGTTGCTAAGCAGTGCTTACACTAGTCAAGGACTTTTCAGCTTCCCATGCTCTACCGACGGAGAAGGCTGGAGGTGCACAAGAAGCTGGGAGGGGGCACGGCCAGGACAGCTGACCCAAACTGGCCAAAGGGACATTCCATACCATGTGACGTCATGCTCAGCACATAAACTAGGGAAAGCTGGCTGGGGGGGGTGCTGCTGGGGGACTGGCTGGGCATCGGTCGGCGGGTGGTGAGCAATTGCCTTGTGCATCACCTGCTTTGTGTATTATTATTATTATTACATTATTATTATTGCTTTTATTGTTTTATTTCAATTATTAAACTGTTTTTATCTCAACACACGAGTTTTTCTCACTTCTACTCTTCCAATTCTCTCCCCCATCCCACCGCAAGGGGGGGGGGGGGCAGGGGGAGGAGTGAGTGAGCGGCTGTGTGGTACTCAGTTGCCGACTGAGGTTAAACCACAACAAGCACAAAGTTTCCCTCAGTCTGTAAATGCCTCTATTTTGAATTGTCTAACAGCTTTAATCTTCCTGCACATGGTAAGCAGATTACTTAATTTTACATTCTCTCTGTAAAAGCGTATCAGTAGCTGCATTTACCATACTGCTGTATACATAAAAGAACCTTATTCAAACAAAATTAAAAATTATCTCAAAACTAGAATGTTTAAGTAAGCCTTTTTGGTATTCAAAGGAGTGGCCCATATCAGTACCTCTGATAAAGATATGACATTGTCCAAAATTTTTGATTTATTGGTGATTTTGTACCTTTCTGGAATCACAATTTCTATTCAATGCAGTAGTTTTCAGGTTTTTTTTTGTATTTAAATATAGTCAAATTTAATTAGAACTTGGATCTTTATATTATGGATGTTAGCTTTCTTGAAACATAATGGCATTCTCTGCTATTCACTTCGAGAATCTGAATTCTTCTACAGTTCAGGAAACAAATGGAATAGTGCAAAACTATGATAGATAAGCTTATTTTTGTGTATTCAATAGTATTAAAATATTGGGGGGTTTGTATCCAAATTATGAACCTTCTGGTAAGATACCTAATCCTATGGGAAATTTGATTTTAAAATACTGATAATGAACTGGAATCTATGCATGTTACTTCGAAGTAAGGGCCTCTGCTGGTCCTTAGCACCTTTGTGTTCTAATATTTAATACAATGCCTGAGATACATGTAAGAATATCATTATGTGCATGGAAGAAATGTCTTTTATTTAATTGCCTTTATTTCTTGCACCTTGGGTGGAGACTCAGTTGCCAGGCATGGATTGTTCAAATGGCAGTTAGGAAACATGAGATCAATGCAGTCTTGCTGACTTAATTAGCCCCACCCTGCCACTTCTCTCAGAAGTATTAGACTAGGATACAGGAGACAGAATGGAAAACCCTCAGCCTCATTGATGGTGGTCTGGGGAAGCAGCTCTGTCCCCACCCCTAGGCAAAGTCTCACTGAAATCGAGCTCACTGAGCTCAGCACTTCTGGAATCAAATTATGCTAATGTCTGGAGCTGCAGTCAACAGTGATTCTCTGAAGTAGGAATCCTACCTTGATCTTTTTTGTTTTATCATCTCCTTTGGATTACCTATTGAGAACTGATAATGGACAAAGCACAAAACCCTTGCAACCAAGTGTGAGCTTTAGATGTATCTTTGGAAAAATGGGGTGAATTGATTTGGGAATAGGACAACTTGGAGAGACTGAAGCAACATTTTCCTCTTGTCTTCCTTCATACCATTCTATCAGATGAAGAAGACAGAGTGAAATAGGTTTCTGAAGATGCTGAATTTCAAAACGTAAGGAAGAAGATTACATGATGTGCATAGGGTCTTTCTCTTCCAACTGATCTAGTCCCACTTTTCTTCCAGGGTTGTGGACATGCCCCCTTTTAGACAGTTCTGTCTGGGACATGCAAATTATTATTACCTAACAGTTTTGAGCGTATGTCAGAAAACTACTTATTACACAAGGCTAAATGCAGGTCAAACATAGAGTCATTTTATAATCACCATGTTGCTGAAGTGCATTTAGGACAATTTTGTTGGACAGATATAATCAGATAAGATATGCTGTTTGCAGGGCTTCATAAATAACTTTGACTAGATAGATGGAGATAACTTCACTTTGTCTTTAGTAGGACTAGAGTTATTAGTTATATATTGCGGAATACAAACCATCTGAAATACCTTACAATTATGAAATAGAGATCAGAAATATGGATATCTCTAAATCCCAAAGCTGTTAGTCTGGCTTGCTTCTGAGGCTTGCCTTTCTTTCTCCAGCAGAAGGAGAGGTAGGTAGTGCCTGAAGGTTACTTTGACCTCTTTGTTCTACCTACGAGGGATCTTCTTCTAAAGTGATATACCAACATCCTTCCTGAAATAGGTTATCTCATCTTTTCCTAAGCAATTGTACCTGAGTTTTCTCAAATAATGCTTTATTACCCCATTATGTACCTCTGTTCAGCTCTCCTAAGTCCTGCTCTTGTATATTCTCCTTCTTCCATCCTTTATCACAGCTTGTTTTACATGACTTCTACGTACTCATTCTATGGACTGGAGAGCCCATTTGAGATTCACGTGTGAGGCTGTAGGGAGAAAAAGGTAGGAATTGTAGCTGCAGTCTTTACAGAAAAATTTTCCTTGTGTAACCCAGTTAGGAGTAGGTATGACATGAGGCTTCATCTTGACTGGAGTCAAGATGAAAACTTGACTCCAGTGTGTAAAGCCAGGTCAGGATACTCATTCTTGGATTTGTGTGGGTCCTGAACTGCCCTGCACAATGAGGTAAGGAGGGGATACTGAACTCAGAGTGTGTGCAGTTCTTTCTGTCACCCCTGAGGGAAATGAGTTAAGCTCCTACGAAGGTACGTGAGGAATATATCAAGTGAATTAAGACATTTAGACAAGGAAAAAAAAAAAGTCTTTCTTCAGGAGAAGATCTTCAGCTGAAAGCAGAAAGTAAGAAAGAGATGACAGCAGACCTCTTAACTATGTTACTGGCAAGACATTCACTATGCCGAGTACCAAAGTCAGTGACACACTGGCTCTGTGGACTACACTGTCACCGAATAACCCTGTCCAGGTATTCAAGCTGCTCTTCCTGAAATAGAAATTACCTAGCAGTAAGATGCTGTATCTTGTGTTCTGCATACCAATTTGTTTTATGCGAGAGCATGGCCAACATATTGTTTCCTTGATGGTCTCTTCTGTTTCTCATTTGGAAGAATTTTGATCTTTATTTTCATACTGTGACTTTTGGATTCTTCATAACTTATTTTCTGTAAGTAGATCTGGAAGATCATGATCTTCAGTGGATGAAGCCCTAAATATACTAGAATATTGTGAAATTACATGACAGACTGATGGATTCTTTGAACTAAAATTATGTCAGAATGTGTTTGAGACACTGAGAAAAAATGGGAATTTTAAACACTTCTGGCAGTAAGAATTACCTTAGTACTCTGTGGGTTACATTTGTAGTATTTTTTACTCAGTAATCACTGTCACTACCACTGTAATCAATAATATAATCAGTATTACTCAATAATCAAAGTCAGTTAAGTATTGATTATGCTTGCTGCTGACTACCATGGAATTTTAGGTGGTAGTTATTTATCATTTGTTTGAAAGAAATAGTAGAAATCAATATCACATAATAAAGTAATAGAACAACAGAAAGAAATGAGGATATACTACTTATAGAAGCAGATGAAATCTGGCACACTGACCAGCAGGTGGAAACATCTACAATAATATTATTACTGATGTGTGGCTGCAAGTATATGAATTAATGCTACATCTCGAAAAAGATTTGGCAGTAAGTCTCATGATCCCAAACTTTCGTTCCTGTGATTCACCAGAAAAGAGATACTTGAGACAGTGAAGCCAGACCTCTTCCAGTTCTGCATGTACCTCCACAATATGAGCTACCTACATGAAATTCTGTGTTCCAGTCAGTACCCAGTTTAGCTCTTTTGCACCTTGGATTACTTTGCTACATGTCAGTAAGGAGGAACCACATATTATTTGGCCTCAAAGGATAGTCTACCACCTTCTGAAAGCTAGTTCAGTGAGGTTCATTTGCCTAAATCAAGACATCTACATTTTAAACACTGAATCTGAATTGATCACCTTGGTTTCCTCTGCAGTCATGAGGAGAAATCTTTGCAGAGAAGTCTTTGCAGACAAAAAGATGGCATTCCTCTGACGGTGGGTATTCACATCTGGAGCAGCCAGTCTAGGCACCGTTTACAAGTGCTGCTGAAGTTTGATTCAGCTGATCTGCTATAAACATCTGTGTTAGGATAACAGATCACACTTCAGAAATTTTTACTGCTGCTCTATTGACTACAAGGTAACTGTAACTGATTCTTTTTCAGGGAGATGTATTGTGCGCTAAATATCACATGCGCTGAATCCAGCTGAAGGCTGATTTTTTGGAAAGACTTTGCTCTCCAAGCACAGTGTAATGCTGGAAAAATTCACCAAATATTTGCCTATGGATATCATGGGGATTGGGAAAGGCAAAAATGGGATGGGGAAGAGTGATTGATCCAGGGTTAATGAGCTGCCATGCATTCAGCCCATGAAATGTACTTGTGAAGGATGTTAGACTGAGGGGAAAGTAATAAAAGGAAATCATAGGCCAACTGAGGTTAGACTAAAGAAAAAGAGCAGACCTTTGGTCTCCAGTGAGGTCTTGCCTGAAAGCAGGAACTTATTAGATTGTTTCTACCAGCTGATTCACCCCTTTGGATGAGGGTCTGATTCTGAAGTGACATTTTGAGATTCCTGGTCCTGACTACATTTACTGTATTCCTATCCCTGCAAAAAGATAACTCTATCGTAGCTGTCAGTTTACGTCGGTCTGGTGGGCCTCTAAACCTCCAAATGCTTCCTTGGCTACATGAAGGTAACCGTCCTTGTAGCACTGTAGAAGGGAGACGTGTCTCATCAGTAGACTGCCCTGAGAGGAGAAGAAATGACTCTTTATTACTCAACCTCACAAAATTTTAGTCATGCTAATGTATTTCTTTTCAAGGTAAGGTAAGGTTATTCCTTTCATTCAGAAGCTCATGGCTTTAGCTTTTAGGATGTGCTACATATAACTGCTTTATTGATATATTTTCAGTATCAACGTCAGTTTCAGCTCTCCAGAGCTCCAGGGTGCCACTCCAAAATGTAATTTCAAGCCGCACCTTCTGTGGCCAAACACCATGGCAGGCTCAGTGCTTCAGTGTTGTTAATTTTTGTTCTTAAAAAAAAAGAAAAATAAGGCATTTGCTAATGCCTCTCATAACATACCATGTTCATCTGGCATAGCTCTTTTTAAATGCTTCAATTCAATTTCACAGAAAATTTTGAAGCTTATTTTTGTATAAATTTCCCTTCTCTGTCATTATCCATTGCAAATAATTGTGTTTCCTTACATTAAAGCTGTAATGCATAACCTGTTCCCTGAAATGTTCTCTAGTTATCCAAAGCTAGAGAGCAATGATATTGTTTCCAAGACAAATATTTACCACTAAATTAGATTATTACAAAACACTATCATTAAATACATGCAAAAAGGAAAAGTGGCATAACAACTAACTTAGTAGAAAGTAACTTGCAAAAGGAAATAAAGAGGGATAAATATGTGGTATGAAAAAAAAAAATGTATGAGACAGACCAAAAGACTGATTATCATTCAAAATAATGGCTAACAAATTACTTGCATCTAAAATATTACTCCAGAGTAAGACATTGTAGTCTAGTAATGACAATGGTGATGCAGCCTACTGTGAAAATGCCTCATCTTTACTATTATTTCATTCCCTGCTTATACATGTAATTATTCATTATTTTAAGTGCCAAGAAACATTCATGTTGACATGCTCAGTTACTAGACTTCACCCAGGAGGCCCTGGTAAAAGCCAGAGTATAGTAAAGGTCAGCAGCAGAGCGAGAGAAAATGATGTTGAACTGAGGTGTCAGGAAACTGAATTGCCTGAGTATGGTTCTGCTGTTTTGACCGTGTAAAGCTTGTCTATCTGGTGGACAGTTTAATACCATAGAGTTCCCTATAAAATACTGAGTCTATGAACCCATTTCAATTTCAACAGGAAGATTCACCGAGAGCAAAGCCCCACCACCTGCCACCACTTTTGAAAGGAATAATGTGACGGTGCTGCAATGACATCTTGTGCAGCTTATGTAGGCTAAAGAAACAGACTTTATATGTGAAGCAGAGAATTCAGTCTTAGTCTAACTGAAGTATTTTAGAATATAATAAATGTACAAGAAACAGTTATTATTAGTTCAGTGACAATGACACTAAAAATCATTGTCTAAATTATCTACTGAATACAGAAAAGTCTAATAACACACTACAATGTCTATCAACCTTTTTGTGATATTCTCACCCTTTCTCTGAGTTTTAAGGTTGACAGCTTTGGTCTGGATGAGGGGGTTACAGAAAGCCATCAGTGTCCCAAGTACCTCAGCTGGAGAAGTATGATTTTAGAAGTGAGCGACTTCTTCCTCCTCTTTGCTGAGAGGAGTATGATGTTGATAGTTGCTTCCTCTTCACACTGGCATCCACTCATGGCTATTTTTAATACATGCTCTAGCACAGATTATACCTTGCTTTTTTCTTCATTGGTCTCCAATTCCATGTTATATCCAAATTTACTATATATGGTGTCCATTACATATAAGGTAATGTACTTGTTCTTTGTTTTCTTTGTCACCCCTAAAACTGGTTTTACCCAGCTCCCAAGGATGCATGAGTTTAATGATCAGTAATTGACCACTGGTGATTTGATTATAGCCCTTGTGCCTGTGTTCACACTTTCAAGGCCTTTGCTAGCATTGCATGCTTATACTCCTCTATGCCACATCCTTATTCCAGGGTCATCAACAGTTCATTCTATATAGAGTAACTACATGTTATCACCATCTGTTAGTTTCAGAAATACATCAAAATGATTGTAACAATAGGCATTGCATGTTACAATTGCACAAAGCTAAGCAAGACTAAAAATAATTGGGTGACAGCCACCTTGTCATTAGACAACTGATGTTACAGATAAAACAAGCAAGCTCCTGGCAAGCCTAAGGTAAGTGCAGGCTAAGCAAGCCTGACAGGACCCAGTCCTGAGGCCTCACAGAGCCAGTAAAATGCCGTTAGCCTTTTATTAACAAAAGAAATACCATATTTACTGGACTACAAGAAACTACCCTTTTCTGGTTTAGTCTTCCTCAGTTCATAGTAATGATCTCAATTCAAACGCTCGGGATCTTAGGGTTTGCAAGTACCTTTCTTGCATACTTCATGGGGAAACAAGTCCCAGGAGAATCAAGGTCTTTCTTTCCTGGATTTGTGTTTTTCATATTGTATACTCATGTCAATTTTTAAGCACACTAGCACGCTCAGAAGTATACCTTCAGCATGCTTCTGAATTATCAATTTTTCCACTATGGCAGCATTTCAGAATATATAATAGAACAGAAATATCTTGCAACAGTAGTTATGAAGGTGCAAAAATATCAGCTACTCAGCTGTGTTCCACTTTTGTGTAAAAAAACTGCTTCAAGGGAATTCCATCCTCTGTTTCAAAGTTTCTTGCAGTGGTTGAAAGTAAATTTCCTCTATGTTCATATATGTATGAAGAAATGTTGTTGTAGGGCTAGTTGTAAGAGGCTCTAGATCACCCTCTCTGGACCTGTTTTTATGAGTCAATTAAAATTCAAACAAACAACAAATTCCCTGCCTGGATATAAACCCAGGGCAAGACTCAATTGCCCTGACTTAGATGTTACACTCAGGCTGGGGAGTTTAACGTAATTAAGTCAGATGTGAAAGTCTAAAATTAAGGGTGGGCTTCATCTCACTTGCTTTCCCTGGGAAGTAATGATGAAATAAATGAATCTCTGAAGTGTCTGTTTGTCTCCTCTGACTGTAGAAGGGGGCTAAATAATTTCTTTGATGTACACAGCCATATTTGGTCTAATAAATGTGTCTGCAAAGGAAGCTTTAGGTGATGAAATATCTATAACCTAAACTAAGTCTAAGAAAAGTTAGATGAGGTGAATGCTACACCCTAGGAATAACCACATAGACTATTGAAACAAACCTAAATGCACTGACTTAGCATGACACTTTAACTCAGAATATGTTTATGTAGACAAGTCACGTTTTTTCTGCCCAGGAAGGCAGGAAAAGGATATAAGTCACTAATAAAGGATAACCTAGATGTGGCATTTATCACCTGCACTCTTGAGAGAACTTTCTGTGTTGAACTCTTCTGTACTGAGCACTTCTATGCCCATAAATCCTATCACGTCTTAATTCCATATTTTGTCATGAGTCTCCTTGTGTAATCCAGTTGTGCTGCAGGTATTTACAAAGGGATGCAAGATCATGAGGAAAATGACACAAATTGAAGTCTAACTTTGAAAGGCCAGTAATGATCAAAAAGATTTGACTGAAACAAAGAAAATCTCACCATGATGAAACAAGTCCAGTAGGTTAAGTAGGCAAATAAGATTCTTCGAGATAGAAGTTGTGTTTATTTGCAGTAAGGTAGAAATATGCTTGTCTTATCAAAGTAAAATTATACTTCATAGAAGGTGACACTGCAGTTTGGGCTGTTAAGGGAGGCAGGCGGGCAAGCCAAATGTCACAAGACAGGGCAATATAATAGATCTTAGATTAGAAAAAAAATCGATCTGAAAGAGTCCAGGCAAAGCAGGAACTTTCTGACTTGCAAGGCACAGTGCCTGGCAATTCCTCCTATCCAGTCAGCACAGTTACGTTATACCGTCAGATTTTTGAGTAATATTAACTTTGCTTCTGAATATATTGAGCAGCTGGGTGGGTGTTCAGCTGTTTGTCAAGGTTAACACACCACATTATTTATGTAAGGGTTGTCAGGTCATTGTTTTATTATGTTGACTATAAGAAAATTATATTTGGCATTTATTATAGTAGGCTGGGAAGACCATCACAGTAGAAGGTTTTCTGTATATTATTATTCAGAAATCCCTGCTATTGGTTGCTTTCACAGAAGATAGTCTTGCTAAACAAGTGAGGTCATTTCTCTCTTACTTTTTTTAATCACTCACAATTTTTTTTCATTTGCTTAGAAAAAAGCAAGAATTATTTAACAACAACCAAAAAATCCAAGTATTTCAAAGTTTAATCAAAAACATCAGCTTACAGATAGTTACTCTCTAACTCTTGACCTCTACTGTTGAATGTTTTGCAAATAATTGTGGAGAGTAGAGGTAGTACAGCTAATCCTATCTTTGAGGGAAGAGAATGAACTGGGATTCTCATTTCTTTTGTTTTCTGTGTTTTCTTCAAAAAAACTTTTCATTTGATATTTAAAAAAAAAAAAAAGCAAAAATAATATAATCAGAGTATTTCCATAGCTTATTCACACTGCCTCTTCATGCTGTTTAGATGGAGACTGAATCACCACATGATTACAGTCTGTGGTATGGTCAGCAATGGTATACTTTCCACCTGCCAGTACTAAGGGAGTGAAGGGAAGTGTTTGAGCTCTCTGTTGCATTAAACTATTGCCTAATAAAATGAACATATCAATTCATGTCTCAGATAACAGTACTGCTGTCCTAAGACTATGTTTAAATTTTGGAACAGTATTGGATGTAGTGGTGATATGTTAAGCACTAAGCACATTTGGCAAACTAATATTATGCAGCTTTTTTGTGTGAGAGTGATTCAACTGAATTTACATGTCTGCACTAGAAGTGGCTGAATGCAACAAAAAGTACTAGCAAATGTTCACATCAGTGAATATTATAATTTTTTTTAATTGTAATTTTTTTTAGCTTTCTACAAACAGGCACATTTGACTAGACTTATTTTGTGTCATGAGTACAGCAGAACCATATTTGAAATGGTTGTTTCACTATCTTAAAATCTAGTTGTGCTTTTAGGAGACATGTTAATCCAGAACCATTACTTGCCTAAACTGATCAATTTGTACAACAAAATTTGCAAGCAGGATGTACACAGTTTGGTGAATATAAAAACATAAGAAGTGCTCTACTGGGTCAGATCAATTTTGTTTCTGATAATGGCTCTACAAGACTTAAAGAGAGTTGCTTTATTCTCTTTGTATTTTCCAAATGTGTTGTGTTAAGGATAACAGACGATACATACTCCTGTAGATTTTACTGTGCATTTAAGGACCTGTTGCCCATGAATTGCCTAAACCTTTTTTAACATGCTGAATAGCCTGCCTCCACAGCTGTCTGTAGCAACAAGTTCCAGAAGTTTAGTACATACTCAGTAAACTCTATTTACTTCTATTGCTGAAACAATTTTGAACAATAAAAAATTATAGTATTTAGCTTCTGTCCATATATTTCGTGAACAGAATGGACATCCATATTTATCATACAAATTGTTTATAGGATATAATTTTCCCATTCTTCATTGTTATGCTAGGATGTGACTCAGTAGATTATCAGAACATGACACATAATTTTCCTGGTATGTCCTGATAACATCTCTTTCAGTGCGAAGTCTTTCAGTGATCATGAAAAGACTTGAGAATTCCCAGCTCCGACTCTATTGCCTGCAGAATATCTAAATGGTCTTATCTTTGTAGGAAAGTAGCTCTTTTTAAGTGGCAGAATTTATTTTATTTTTTTTTATTTTATTTTATTTATTTTCATTACTGATAATTACCTTTAAATGTTTGGTTTTGTAGTACTATGCTTTACAAAGTAGAAAGGAAGATTATTTGCCCAAAATATGTACTGTGCCTAAAACACATACTCTCTTCAAGTGAGAGAATTTAAGACGTGTGATGTTTTGGTTTCAAAATACAGATATGAAGAAATTTATTATAACAGGTTGTTAGGAGTAAGGCAAGGATTCCCAATGGAAAATATAAGTACATTTAGAAAATCTACTTTTAAACCCACTTTAGGCATGACAACTTTAACTTTTCAATTCTCTAGTATTTTCATCAGCATTGAATTTATTGAAAAAAGGAGGAAAGATGAAGGAGTATGGCAAAACGTGTGTTCAGAAATCATGTTACTTTTCTGCAGGGACCTGGGAATAAATAACTGATTTTAAAGCAACCAGGATGGCTTTAACACCTTTCTAGAAGCCTCTGAATTTCAAATTACAAACAGCACTCAAAAGGCAGCAGAGCAATAGTGCTGAAAAGAGCACTTAGTGAGAAGACCTGGCCCTTTTTGAGCTCACCTTTTTGTGGTGTTATTTCTGTCTTTGTGATTTTTTTTGTAAGTTGAAAACATTCATCTTCATAACAACTCCGATGACAGATTCAAAATGTATTGACCTTGGAGGAAGACATTTTTAATGTTGCACTCCAGTTGAAACAAAAATACTGCATTTCATAACATTTAGGTTGCAACCACCAAGGAACAAATTTGTACTTGTATGCATTACCCCCTGTTCTTCCTTGTAACATGTCGTGATGCTAAATAATATTCCTGAATTTTTCTTTTATGTTTTATTCTCATGAAACACATTGATGTGGGATATCATATTGCATTATCTTTTTTCTTTCTGTGCAGTAGAAACTATTTTTTCATCAGTTACAGTGGAAAATGCGGAAACAGGAAACTTGTTACTTTATACCAAATACAAAAAAATCTGAAAAATTAATGCTGAAAATCTCTAAATGCCTTTGTCATTACTTTTCTTCTGTTCGCTGTCAAGAGGTTGCTACAGCAGCCTCTGCTGATTCCTTTTACAGCATTTTTCTTCAGAAATTCTGTAAAACTTTCTGTTGGGGAAATTTGGTGATTATATCCTCCAGCTACAACAGAAAGATGAAAGCTGAAATTTTTTGTATTCCAGATAGGGAATGCATAACCCTAAACCCGCTGACAATTGCTGCAGTGTTTTTGCCATTTCCTAGCCGATCCCACAGCATTATTCAGCTCCTCTGGGAACTATTTTTGCTTTGCCAGCAGAAGATATGCTATCATGAAATTACAGCTTATATCACTTCTTGGTCTGTTGGCCTGTTATGACTGCATTTCATTTCCAGCTCATAAAATTTGGTGTTTGCAAATGGCAAGTCCACCATTTCTTATCAGAGTATGTCCAGCATAACTGCCATTAATTATAAAACTCTCCATCATCCCAGGTTACTGTATTGAAATATCATGAGAAGAAATTGCTGCTGGGACTTCTGTCATCAATTGGACATATATTTTCAACTGGTTCCTCGAAAAATAATGTAGATTATGCCTCTGGTTATGGCTTGGTGAATGTTATTTTAATAATAGATAATGGCTGTTACTGATTCCCTGAATAATTTTAAAAGATAGTAACAGAAAATTTTATCCAGAAGTGAGGCAGGCACATAGGATCAACTGTTTACAGCTCTGCAGCATCTTTGTTCTGACCTGTATCTGGAAATTAACTTGCTACTTCCTTTGGATTTAAATAAACAAACTGATCTGTTCCTTAAATAAATGATACTCACATAAACATAATTTGTGAAAACTCCTTATTGTTCAAGGGTAACCCCTCACCTTGTCTCTCTCTCTCTCTCTCACACACACACACACATATATACTATAACGGGACTGTAAGTGAAAAAACATAGATATATGGTCCTGACAATTTGTTTAAATAAAGGTCAATTATTTGGTTATCAATTGTAACTGCTCTTTGAAATCATTGAAACTGGATCATTATTTACCTGCTGAAGCTTGTCTTGAATTTAGTCTACACATCCGAAGGAAAATAATTTTGGATGCCAATTCACAACAAACTTGTTATAAAACATAACTGAACAACGTCACCAGAAAATTGACGAGATTAGCAGAGCCTTTGGATTATTACCCATTCCTGCTCTTTCATGTGAGTACTAAAGATGTTGCAACAAGAAGCCTGAGGTCAATCAAAAGAGATTTCAGGGCTCTGGGAAGAATGCTAAAAGATTCAGGAGCACAGGTAGGTAGTGTTTTCTTCAGTCCTCCCAGTAATGAGGAGAGACACTGGATGAAACAGACGAGCCCAGGACATCAACACCTGGCTCCAAGACTGATGCTTCCACCAGAACTTTGGATTTTATAATCACAGAAGAGTCTTCGAGACACAAAATATGCTGGGGCCTGATGAGTTACACTTGTCCCGACGGGGAAAACGCTTCTTTGGTCATAGCTGGCAGGATTGATTGAGGGGACTTTAAACTAGGAATGATGGGGAAGGGGATACCAACAGGAAAGCTGAAGGTAAGCCAAGGGTTTGCATGGCATCACCTGAGAGTGGCAATTCCAATGGGAGCATTTACACTGCTCCTGGGAGCACTGAGTTTTTAGGAGCACATCTGAAATTCTTGTACACTAACACATGCGCTATGAGAAACAAACAGGACAAACTGGAAGTGTTGATCCATTCCCAGAGCTATGATACCATTGTTATTATGGAGATTTGATGGAGTGAGTCCCATAGCTGTAGTGCTGGGATGGAGGGCTGTAGGCTGTTCAGGAGGGATAGGTAGGACAGGTGAGATGGAGGAGCTGCACTGTATGTAAGGGAGATGTTTGACTGTACAGCCCTTACAGTTAGGGATGATGTGGTTGAGAGCCTCTGGGTGAGGGTTAGGGGGATGGAAAACAAAGCAGATGTAGTGAGTGTCTACTATCAATCACCCAGCTAGCATGATAGCAATGATGAGTTATTCTATAGGCAATTAGGAGAAAGCTCTGGATCGGTAGCCCCCCTCCTTATGGGAGATGTCAGCTTCCCAGACATCAACTGGGAATACCATACTGCTGTGACAAGCAAGTCTGGGAAATTCCTGAAGTTTGTGGAAGATAATTTCTTGTCACAAGCCAACTAGGAAAGATGCCCTCCTAGACTTGTTTGTGAATAGAGAAGGACTTGTAGAAGATGTGATGGTAGGTGGCTGTCTTGGCCACAATGATCACAAAATGGTTCAGTTTAAATTTTTTGGTGTAATGAGAAAAAAGATCAGCAGAGTTGCTACCCTGGATTTCAAGACAGCAAACTTCAAGCTACTGAAGGAGCCGCTTAACAATGTTCCCTAGGAATCTGCCTTTGGGGGCTTAGGGCTACATGAGGGCTGGTCAGCTTTTAAGAACCACCTTTTGGAAACACAGGAGCAGACAATCCCATTGTGTCAGAAGTCAAGCAAGCGGGGCAGAAGACCAGCTTGTCTGAACACGGAACTCCTCATGGAGCTCAGGCAGAAAAATAAATTGTAAGGTCTCTGGAAGTGAGATCAGGCTTTGCAGGAAGATTACAGCGCTGTGGTTCATATATGCAGGGAGAAGACATGAAAAGCCAAAGCTCAACTAGAGTTAAAACTGGCCAGTGTTGGGCCAGACAACAAAAAAGTTTAAGTATGTTAATAGCAAGAGGAGGTCTAAGGAAAATATTGGACCAATACTTGATGAAGATGGTCATTTGACTAATAGGGATGAAGAAAAGACAGAGGGATTCAATGTTTTTTTTTTTGCTGCAGTCTTTAACATTAATGATAGACTTTGGGCTGCCCAGTCCCCTGAGTTGGAGAACCACCAGGGTGGGAACAGTGACTTTCCATTTGTGGACACTGAAATTGTAAGAGACCAGCTGTATCAGCTGAATGAATGTTCACAAGCCCATGGGACCTGATGGGATTCATCCCAGAGTACTGAAGGAGCTAGGAGATGTTATGGCAGAACACCTCTCGATCATCTACCAAAGGTCCTGGGAGTATGGGGAGGTCCCCGCTGACTGGAAGCTAGCCAACGTTATTCCAATTTGCAAGAAAGGCATGAAGGAAGACCCAGGAAACTATGGACCTGTTAGTCTAACCTCAGTTCCTGGAAAAATTATAGAGAAGATCATACTAGGTACTATTGAAAGGCATTTAAAGAATAATGCAATCGTCAGGCACAGTCAACATGGGTTTACAAAGGCAAAGTCCTGTTTAACTAATTTGATATCCTTCTATGATAAGGTCACCTGCCTAGTGGATGAAGGGAAGGTGGTGGATGTAGTTTTCTGGATTTTAATAAGGTTTTTGATACTGTCCCTCACAGTATCCTTCTGGACAAGCTGTCCAACTGTGAGATGAGCAGGTACATGGTGCACTGGGTGAAGAACTGGCTGAAGGGCAGAGCTCAAAGGGTTGTAGTGAATGGGGCTACATTGGGCTACATGGGGCTGGTGACCGGCTGACGACCGGTCACCAGCAGCGTTCCTCAGGGCTCAATTCTAGGGACAGTTCTGTTCAATATATTTATCAACGATCTGGATGCAGGAGTTGAATGCACCATTAGCAAGTTTGCCGATGATACCAAACTGGGAGGTGCTGTTGACTGTCTTGAGGGACAGGAGGCCTTGCAGAGGGATCTAGATAGATTGGAGCATTGGGCAATTATCAATGGTATGAAATTTAACAAGTCCAAATGCTGGATTCTGCACCTAGGATGAAGTAACTCTGGGCACAAGTATAACTTGGGAGAGGAGTGGCTGGAGAGCACCCCTGCAGAAAGGGATCTGGGGGTGCTGGTCGACAGCAGGCTCAATACGAGTCAGCAGTGTGCCCTGGCAGCCAAGAGGGCAAACCGCATCCTGGGGTGCATCAAACACAGCATAACCAGCCGGCCAAAACAGATGATTATCCTGCTGTATTCAGCGTTGGTGCGGCCTTGCCTTGAGTCCTGTGTGCAGTTCTCGGCCCCACAATTTAAGAAGGATGCGAAGGTCCTTGAATGCGTCCAGAGGAGGGCAACAAAGCTGGTGAAAAGGCTCAAGGCATGTCCTGTGAGGAGCGGTTAAGGACTTTGGGCTTGTCTGGTCTGGAGAAAAGGAGGCTGAGGGGCAACCTCATTGCTCTCTACGGCTTCCTGAGGAGGGGAAGTGGAGAGGGAGGTGCTGATCTCTTCTCCCTGGGATCCAGTGACAGGATGTGTGGGAATGGCTCAAAGCTGCACCAGGGGAGGTTTAGACTGGACATTAGGAAGCATTTCTCAACCAAGAGGGTGGTCAGACACTGTAACAGGCTTCCTAGAGAGGTGGTTGATGCCACAAGCCTGTCAGTGTTTAAGAGGCATTTGGACAATGCCCTTAACAACATGCTTTAACTTTTTGTCAGCCCTGGAGCGGTCAGGCAGGTGGACTATATGATCGTTGTACATCCCTTCTACCTTGAACTAAACTATTCTATTCTATTCTATTCTATTCAATATACCCCCATAACACTTTCTCCCTTTAATTTGCATCAGTCCTCTCCTTTTTACTTCAGCAAAGCGTATACATAATAAAGCATTTTGGCCAAACTGCCTCTGTTTGGAATAAGGTACTTTCAGCAGAAATCTTGTCTTTTATTTCATTTACAGAGACATACTTTAGAAATGCTGGAGGTCTTATATTTTCATGCTCTAACTTAGTCTAAGTAGCCTGACCATTCTGAACCTGCAGACTAAGATGACTGTGTGAAACAAGGACTAAAAATGAAATGACTGTCTAGGGGCAAATTGTTCCTTTTTAAACAGGCGAGCAAAATTGTTGGTGCAGGAACTGGTGAATGTTCAAATTTCCAGTCAATATTCAGGTTTGTTCCTATTTCTGAAGACATGAAACTTGAAAAAAATAATTTAAATGAGGCAAAAATATTGCAGGGAGAAGGAATGATTGTCCTATCTTCTCTTTGTGGTCTGTCCACTCTTACTAGAAAGGGAAGATGGCAAGGAGCTTTCCATATTCTGGCTTTGCCTTCCTTCCATTGAGTCCATTTATAGGAAAAAAATAACAGTGCTTCTGTTAGTTTAAAAGACAATAGCAACTGCTCCTTTGTGGTGGGTTGACCCCAGCCAGCAATGAAACACCCACCCAGACACTTGCTCACACCCCTCCCAGTGGGTTGGGGTAGAAAATCAGAAGAGCAAAAGCAAGAAAACTTGTGGGTTCAGATAAACTCTAATAAGTAAAAGAAAAAGAAAAGAAAAAACAACCCACCAACAAACAAATAGACAAAACTGAAAACAAGGAATGCAAAGGCAATCACTCACCACCTTGCACAAGCAGATCAATGATCAACCAGTTTTTGAGCAATGGCTACTTTGGAAAGACCAAACCACTACTTTATATGGCCATACATGATGCTGTATGGTGTGGAATATCCCTTTGGTCAATTTGGGTCAGCTGGCCTAGCTGTGTCCCTCTCTTTCTCTTGAACACCCCCAGCCTACTTGCTGGTGTGGCAGAATGAGAACCAGCGAAAGCCTTGACACTGTGCAAGGACTACTCAGCAAAAGCTAAAACACTGGTGTGTTATCAACACTGTTTTAGCCACAAATCCAAACCACAGCACTATATGGGCTGCTATGAAGAAAGTTAACTCCATCCCAGCCAGATCCAGTACACCCTTGATTTTGTGCACAGCATTTTCTAGTATGCTATTATAATACCCTGTCTGCATCAAGCCATAAAAAGAATTCCTATTTCCAGGATGCCTGTAGATCTTATGCCTGCTGCTTCTGAGTGAGCTCAGAGAAAGAACTCTAGAGAGCTTTATTTTTAAGAAGGAAAAAATAAGGAGATAGTCCACCTTTTCTTTCAAGAAAGAGGTCCCCATACTATTAGATTATAGCAGAGCCAGTGTTTTGAGGATCAAAATATTTATGAAGACTGAAGACACGATAGGAAGTTACTAGCTAACATGTTGCTGCAGGCTGGTAGCAATAAACGTGCAATCCTATGGCAATCAGAAAATAAGCTGAAGTAACTTACCCCTTAATGAGAAAATAACAAGCTACCTCATATTTTCAATGAAAACAAAAGTTTACAAACAAGCAGTTACCAGAGAATAGTTAATGTACGGGAACATATTGCCCTTTAGCAATTGCTTGTGTGTGAATACATTCAAGTCTATATTTTCAGTAGTAAAAATTAAACTCTACAGTGTCACAGAGAGTGGGTTGGACTGAAGCAAACCATGATTAAATGGAAGTTTATGCAACATGCTTCACTCAGTAATCCCATTTATACCCTGTTTTGTGAAACTCTGAACAATTATGGTTGAAAAGCACTGAGACAGCGCTAAAATTTGTTAGACAACAAACATTTAACTTTTTGCTTCGGCACACATCTCAAAGGTGACTGTGAGGGTGCAGTGTGTTTGCTTTTGCATCCTTGAGGCAGGTCAATGACTCCCGGGGCATACACCAGGCATGGGACATGACCAGCTCAGCAGGGCCAGGGGCAGCTCCTGCAATCTCTGGAGAGCAGCATCTGCCCCATGCTTCTGCCTCCTACTTACCTAGGAGTGGGACTTAGGAGTCACTGCCTCACACAGATACAAGAAACTACTAGCAACAGGTTTGCTCAGCTTCTTCTGGCTATGTCTAAATTGTGAAAGTGCTTTGAAGACTCTGGGGCTTGGCTTCATCCTGTTCACACTGGGTCAGGGTCAGGTTCAGCAAGGTACATGGCCAGGCAGAGGCATACCTACAACATAGCACAGACAAGGATCAAAGGTAATGGCCTGAGCTTAAATGCAGCTCTGAAGCCAAAGCCTCTGAGCTTCAGGGCCCTGACAGCTAGTATGATAGCACAGAACAAGAGAAAAAGTCATACATTTTCTCCCTTAGTCCTAGTTGGGATGACTGAAGACCAGAGCTGTACAAGAAATAAGACATGACTGCAGAGGGCACTCTCCTTGCGCAGGAGTCTCCACTATTACGCAGTGCCACAGAGAAAAACACAGTTTAGAACCCAAACATTTGAACTGCTAAGAGCCCTGGAAGGCTAAGTTAACACAAAATGTTATTTAAGGTAAGGATAATGAAAAAGAATGCTCAGCAGTTGGAACCTGGAGATACGGGTCTGACGAGATACCAGTTGGAGAGTGATGTTTTGTGCTTGTAGTTGTTGCCATGTGAGCATATGGGTGATGACTGTAGAGGATAAGAAGGGAGGACAGGATTATGGCACACAACAGACACCTGCAGTCAATAAGAGACTACTTTATACTGCATCGGATTTCCAAAACACCTGAATAAAGAATGCAATTTGTCAAATGTAAGGTCTCCCTTTTTTAAGTGAACAGCAGACCCAGCAGGGAAATCAGAGATTAAAGCACATTTCTGCTTGCAAACAGGCTAAAATAGGGGCCGCATAGGCACTTTCACTAATTCAGGATCAAGTCCCTTTCTAGGCTTGTTTTGGTCATTATTTGTCACCTTGTATTTGTATGCATGACAGTTCTCTTTGGTACAGAACAGAATCCAGCCCTGAGTATGTTTGAAATAAACAGTGAAAGATTTTCATCCAATAATCTCTAATTCAGCTGCCTTCATAGAAGCAATTACCAGAAATGAAGAGGAAATTTGTTTAGTCATTCCTTCAGATATTTCCTGAAACCATTTCTCTCTGTCTCTCAGTGTATTTGACTTTCAAACATTTAATTAAAAAACAAAACAAAACAAAACAAAACAACCAAACAAACCCAAACCCTTCATTTTGGTGCAAGGTAATAAAAAATAATTTGGAGTTAACGTTGCCTCCTTTTTCCATGGCATTAAGGCATCCCAGAGCAGACTAGGATAATGTTCAGATAAATGTATTGGGAAATGGGAAACATGAGCAGAATGTTTGGGAAAAGTCTGGCCCAGAATTTTTTTCAGAAAGTGACATTTTCGATATACCTGATGAGCTGCAGTTCAGCTTTTCTGGTTAAATAGCAAGATCTTATGAATGGGTGATTCTTTTCTAATCTGATGGTAACAAGAGAAACAGGTTCCTTGTTCAAAAACTCATGATTATGAATACAGATAAGCTATCTGCATTATTTTATACTGTCTATTAATGGTACTTCATTTAAGGAGAGTTTAATTGAAAGTAAGGCCAATTTAAAAGTCTGTTTTTATTTCAAAGATAACATTCTGAATTCAGAAGCTTCATCTCTTCACACCATTTGATAGTATAGATAAAAAGGAGAATATCTACACGCTGAAACTTGCAGAGGGAAAAATATCTCTTCTAGATAAATACAGCTATATCAAAAGTATCTATCACAAATCAAGTGGGGAACTGAACTGAGCAAATATGTTTTGAGAAGCTGCTCTTGAGAAAAGTAATTTATGAAGCATTGCCAACAGTAAATATGCTTTGAGGTTTGGTGTTAATACATATTTCAGTTATCACTATGGAAACTCAGAGTAACGACTTAGCTGAAGATTTATAAATACATGAGTAAAAACAGAAACACATTTTCAAGCAGCAGCTGAAGGCAGAAACAAATGTATCTGTCTTTGCTTATGGCAGTAGCTGCCAGAGTAGAAGTACCAAAAGGTTTCCACTGGCATTTCTGGGTTTCAGTTCCTTTTCAAAACAGTAAATTTGCAATAACAATTCAGAACACCTCAGCATATCTTTCAACTAAATGTTTTGATGTACACACAAATGTCTAGCTCAGCTGGGGAGAGATACAGCCTAAAAACTAGAAGAGGCTTAAAATGTTCGTTTTTCTACAACATAATTCAACCGACAATTGAGAAAAACAGGTAGATATTGACTAAGGTAATACTTGAAGGAAACTAGATGATTCTCTGCTTTAAAGCTGTTGGTCAGATGCATACATACAAATATAAACTGGAAAACTTGGTTATTAAGCTGAATTGTTTATGATCCATGTTTAACCTTCCTTCTCTCTGCCCAGCATTGCTTCAGAACTTGTTATAGTTTGGAATATCAAATGGTAACATACACAACCAGTGATAAAACATTGAGTTTAAGAGCTGTACTTGGGTGTGCACTCTCTGAAAATTTCTGAAATTCTTTGATTTTTAAAACAATATCCCAAGTACATCAGCAATGAAGTTATAGACTACAAATCACATTAGGCCTTGAACAAAAAAAGGGTTTTTTGAATACCTGTCACTCAGTTATGTCTACTTTAAAAAAGAATCATTGGTTACATTCTTTATAACACACACATTGACGTACTGTTGTTTAAGACGTGTTGTGAAGAACTGATGGTTTTACAAGAAAATTTTCAGACATACATATTCAAGGATGTTCAGACAAGAATACTACAAAGATAAAGTCTGTAGGGAAAGGTAGCATCTTTTGTTAAAACAGCTGATACAGCAGGGAAAAACAGATAGCTTTTGGACTTGCAGACCTTTTACGAAAGTCCCCTGTGTGTCAAATCCTTTATCTACTCTTTCTCCAGTTGGTTCAGCAGGAGAGATTACATCTCCCTTTAAACTTTGCCTCTTATGCTTTGTTGCTCTACTGGTTTAACACTACTACTTCTAAAATAATACACAGATGCGTTCTAGTAACATACATTAAAAAAAAGCTTGATTTTTATTTGTGTATGTTACTCCTATAATATACAGCCTCACTTTATTTGCTTCTAGGAGCAACAGCAACCCCATTTGTTTCCCATCTGATTAATGCTTCAGACTAGTGTTTTTAGTTCCTAACCCCTTCAGTTTCTCTGACTTAATTTCCCTTCAGTTCCCAGCTTTTTCTTCCACTTTATCAGGGTGACAGCGGATGTCCTGACTTCTCATTTCTAAGCTTTCCTCATAGCTTGTACTCTGAGGCTAACTTCTCTGCTGGTCATATTATTTTGTGTAGATAGATATTTGTTTGTAAGCATTACAAGTTATAAGTTTAATGCACATTCAAAAAAGCTCTAATTTTAAGTTTTAGAAACCTGAAATGCAGTGCTGTAGAATCATAGGGGGTTTTAGAGGATTTTTACAGTTTTTGTTTCCTTCTTGTCATTCTTAAAATATCTGACTCACTCAGGTCAGCCTAGAAATAAGTGAATAGAACAATTCACTTATTCAGATCTGACAGAGCTTGAGGAGGTTTCTATTTTAAGAGCGTGCTGGCCTTAAATTAGAAATCATGTGTCTGGCTTGAAAGCTTTTAAGAAATACACATATTGACATTCTGATTTTCTTATAATGTACTTACCAGCTATTCTAAGATCAGAAACTAAAAGCAGCTGAGGGTTAAGCTATTCATAGATCAGAAATGAAAGATGAAATGTATGAATTTAGAAGGGAAATCTTGCCCTTGACAGTGTCTTCTGGGCAGGGCAAATTTAAGAAACAGAAACATGTATATACATTCATATACATAGACCTCCTCTGAGCACACAGAGTATCTATTTAGTGGGTCCTTTTGCTGTAATATAGCTCCTCAACAGCTTCTTCACTAAGCCTGCAAAGAACTGAACTGCTTTCAAAATAAAACACTGAGTCAGACTGTGGAAAACCAGTAGGGCTGGATCGAAAGGATGTCTGGATGTCTAAAAAGACTTTTTTTTTAATGTAGGTATTTAAGACTAAACCTGAAATCCAACCATCCTGGCAATGTTCAACAATGATTCCTGGCTCATTAGATGGTCTTTCTGGTCTTGAATGGTATCATCAGTTCTGTTTTCTGTGTGGTCATAAGTGGTTTTACCGCTGCAGACAGTAGTGGTCTGGAAAGGATCTCTGTAACGCTAGAGCTTCTGTACTAAGAAAGTCCTCACTGTTCCTTTCTGTGATCAGAAGATCAGACTGATCTTTTACATTTTCTCTGTAGTCTCTTGTAGGTAGCTACCTTGTCGTTATATTCCAGAAAACCTAGTGGTTTACCAGTGCCCCCTTTGGCATTTGATCCTTCCCTTTCTTCCCCTCACCTATTTCTCTAAGGAATGACTTGGCCTGTGACAGAATGCAATTATCACCGCTCGCTGATATAAGGCAGTACCTCCATGCTTTTTTCCTCAATTTCCATGTAATAAAAAATATTTTACAAGTTTTTTTTTCTTTTACTTTTTCACATTTTACTAATGGTAACTGATAATATCAGAAGCAAATGGTATCTACGAGTAAATGCCATATACATTCTGGCTGTTTTTCTGTTTCACTTGTTCTTTAAAGCACTTCTTATCTAGATTAATGTATTCAAAACCTCATTTCAATTATTTTTATTATGCCTGGCTTCAGCTTTCTGCCATTAGAAACATGAGTGTGCAGTTCATTTAAGGATTCAATATCCCCGTTAGACAGTAATTCATGTCAGCTTCCCCATTTACATTCCAGCAATTCATGGGATTTAGTTGATTTATAGGAGTATTTGGAACTGGAACCCTGCCTCTGCCACTGAATATGGTTTTCTGTAGGGACTATTTTACATGCTAAAGCATAACAGTTAGTAATAAGCCATTTCTGTTTTGGCCAGCTGCTCATGATATTGTGTTTTCTGATTATCCAAAGGCAACTTTCTCTCTCTTTCACCTCCACTTTTTGAATATTGATTTAGGTACTAAACTGTCCACTTCTCCATGCTGGACATATTAGCTGCTTGGCCAGTCTTGACATGAGTCCCAAAAATTAGAAGTGAAAGAACTGAGACAGATACAGAGGTGGAAGTAATGTTTTTAGTGTTTATATAAAAGTTCCTTTTTCAGCTCTGGTGAAATGTGTCTTTAGCTTTCACCATGCCAGTCTGATGAAATGAAACTTCTTCTGGAACAGGGCAAGACAAAATCCTTATATGCCTGAATTGGAAGCTTTTATTCTAGATTGTATTAATACATGTATCCTAGTTTTGAAGAGCTGAATTGAGATTTAGAAGGAAAAAATAAGAGCAAGACACAAATGGGTTTAGAAGTCAGTGCCGGGAGTGGTTTCACCTAAAGACCACTTGTGACTGAATGAAGTGGAGCAGACAGTGCAAATGCAGCGGCAGAAAGCACTGGCTGCATAGTCATTCAATTTCATTGGATTCCTGCTGAATATTTTACAACATATTACCTCAGGGAAGGAAGAGACTCCTCATGACTAGGCATGAGCATGTACATTGGTGAGCCATACTTGGACCTCAGAAAGTATCTTTGCCTCAGGATGTCTGTCGTCATTTCTTTTTCACTGTTCCAAATAATCACTCTTCCTGAAGAGTGATGCTTTCAAGGTTGTACTGTATTACCTCTAATGGGCTTCCCTGAACCAAAGTATGGAGATGCTTGCTAGCAAGAAAATCAGCTGGGCAGACACCATTTATAAGAACTGCAGCATAATAAATCAGAACCAACCTGTACTTGTTCTTGCAACTCTTTAAATGTCTTCTTATTCTAATCTCTATGAACCTGCAGCTATCTGGAGAGTCATGTCTTGAAGTGACAGAGATAAAACAACAGTAAAATGCAAATACAGTAAACGGAAACTTTTTGAACAGGTCAGGATGTGGCTGGTTTTCAGTACAATCTCTTCTGGAGTACCATGCTTTGAGGAGATCAGCTCCCTATGATTCATAGCAATGCTCTCAAAAAGGATCTTGAAGCTTGGGCTTCTCTGAAAATACAAACAGTGATCAGACATATGAAGATGGATGAAAATTGTAATTTTATATACCTTGATGGCATTAAAGGAAAGCTGATGGCATGAGGTGTTCATGGCATGAGGTTGCTCTGGCATACTGTGATTGACTAGCACTAACAAAGCTGAGATGAGACAGTATGCCTGGCCACCAGAACACTTGCCAAATATGTGCCTGACATTTGGTGATGTACTGATATTAAACAATCTTTTGATTGTTTCAACCTATGTACACTCAAGATCAGGAGACACATCTACAACTGCAGGAAAATTTGTTGGTGGTGTTCCCAGTGCACAGGGTACACCTTGTTGAGGAAGACTAGCCTCCCAGCCTGGCAGGCTGAGGCATGCTGGATCATTTTGTTGTGTTAATCATGTTTCAGCCTGAGAATAGTGATGAAGCTACTATTACTTGCATGTGCACATTTCTTTCTTTAGTCATCTTTCAATCTCTTGTTTTGGTCAGTGGGTATCTTGTCAGTGCATCTGCTGTGAGGTGGATCCTATAAAGGATGTGAAAGACTCTACCAAATACCTCCTAACACAAATTTAAACTTGTGACAATAACTGTCAAGACATACTGAAGATAAACTGGTACCAGTGGTTAGAAACTACTTTGCTTAGTACTTCAAAGCTTGGGCTGAAATTTTAAGCTTGATGTTTTTAGACTCTTAGTTTTCTCAGTCTGTGCAGCAACTCTGGGAATGATTTATTTTCACACTTGAGATCTCAATGTGTCTCAGCCTCGGAATAAAAATTCTTTGCTTGCCTTGCAACTTCACAGTGAGTTCTTCAGTGTTTGTCTATACAATGCTTTCCCCTATATGGCTTTTCTTTCTTAAAGGTAGTATCACACCATAACTTATTTACAGTTGAGTATGGGAGCTGCAGCACAGCTTATATTGCTTTCCCTGCTACTCTTGGCTTATCTACCTATTGCTTTCTTGAGTGCCAAATCACTGTTGAGCTTCAGTCTGAGTGCCATTCAGCAAGCTCCCTTACCCTAAATAATAACCTTCTATCATTAAACCTGTTTATGAAGCTATAGAGTTGTGCAAGGTTGTGGAGGGCTGTGCCGATATTTTCTATGTATTCCTCCCTCATGAAATGATGAAAAGCACCTCTCATCAATGACATTTCAGAGGGAATTGAAGAGCTATCAGATTTAGTGATGATGGCATTATATGATTTCTTGGGGTTTGGTTTTTTTAAGTTGCATACCTGAAAGACATCATGATTTCTTCAGCCTACAGGCTTTTCAGGTACTGACCAATTTTTTTCCTCTTCTGGCTTACATTTTAGGTTAGGTGATGTGAAATAGGTCTGATAAGCTAAAACATCTTCTCATCCATTCACCACCTGCACTGAAAAAAAATTGTGTCTAAGGAAAGGCAGTGGAGTAGTAAGGAAGTCAAACTTTGCTCACATCAGCAAGCAGTGGGGGAGGCTACAGAACTGAACAGTGATGAAGAATCAGATGACCCTTGTACATTAAACAGTTGGGGAACATAAAAAGTAGATGATCTGTTAGAATGAGAGAGAGTCATGCTAAATAATTTATTCAAACTGCTCTTCTACTGTCTGCAAAATGTTAATAAGTAGTAATAATGATAAGAAGGAATTCCCATTCACTTTTTCAGGAGAATTCTTTGAAAAGATCCTAATAATGTGAATTAACATAATATTAAAAAAATGTTGTTCACGAATGGTATAAGTAAATGCTTAACATCCATACACATGGTTTCAGTTTGGAGTTTGTTTTTCCTTTCTATTGCTCCTGTGTTAAACTAGGAGGAATTTGCATGAAGCTGGTTAAATCACAAGGATGAAAACTGAAGTAAATGAGAGGAGAATTAGGCCCTACATTCATGTATTTTGACTACATAAGATTAACTGTTCATGGAAAGTGATCCCAAAAGAATCTCAAACAAATTCTACTTGAAATTAGTTTGCAGACTCAAATGAATTCTGACAATTCACTATTGTTTCAGCTCTCCTTCTAGCAACTAAGTGATAGTGACATTTATATTAAGGTCATCTAATGCTTCTCATTAAGATCTCTCATACTTTAGCTATCAGTGGCTTATATTTTGGGCAAAGCTTGCCACTCATGATAAAATATTCTGCCTTTTATCCCTGTCTCAAGCTGTTCTTTCTCATCCCTGCCACTCCAAAAAAGTTTTGGTAATAACAAATTAGTCTCTTTTGAGTGTAAAGTACAGAATACATGGACAGACTCAACATCTTTGAATATCTTTTTTATTTTATTAGGTTAGGACTTTGGAAACAGATGGTGGATTATGGCAGAAGCAATCAGTGCCCTGTGAGAACATGAAATAGGGACTCATTTTCTTTTGCAGTTTAGTTTGCTCCAAATTCAAAACAATAGGTTAATGGAACAGCCTCCTGGGGGAAGGAAATACTTAAAGCTAACATAGTGACAAAAACTTTCCTCCAACCTGAGAAGAGATTGTTGATTTATAGTATTACCAAAGGCGAACTGAAGCCTACATCTTACTGAAGATCTGCCTATCTGTAATTCTCCTTTTTTTTTAACGTGCATCAGATGACTGGGATTTCCAGTTCTAAAGAACTGAGTTTTGCATAACCACTTTTATACACAAATTATTTAGAAATGTAAACATTTCCTTTATGTCAACCAACATGCAAGAACAGTGTAATTAATAACCCGTTATCACAAAATTGTTTAAAGCAGCTGGAACAGTAGCATAGAAATAAACAGCTATTTATTTTTCAAATTAGTATGAAGTAATTCTGCTCAGCGATTCTAATAATATATGCTATAATATGTGTTATATTCCTATTCTTTCTAAGAAACATTTCTAAAATGCCACTGAAACTGGTATCATTTTCTTTCTATTTTGTGTAGAAAATGTTTTTTTTCTTAATTGTATTGTGCAAGCTAAAAAAAAAAGTTGGAACTAAGCTGAGAGAAAAAGATGTTGTTATATCTTTCAGTGATTTTATTGATTTATATATCCCTATATAATGAAAGTAAGCTTATTTCTCTTGGTCATCCATTTCTTCATCGACTTTGTATGGTGGTCCATCATATTCCATTGATATTTACATGTCATGCAATCACAGACTGAAAACAACAGCTTCATCACATATGAGCAAATGCTCCCTACTCATTCTGCAGGGATGGGACACATTTAAATACTCTTGTCCAATTCCTGCTACACAAAGACTGGCTATGTTGGCAAGGGAGAGCACTTATGGGAGGGTTGAGCACTGGACAATACACTGCTTAATAGCTTGCTGTAATTTCTCCATTAAAGACGTACATGGAACAGGTAAAGTGCACAGGTCATAGCTTTCACTATGTGAGGGAAGTAAAAGCTTTTAGTGGCAAGGTTATTTGATAATTATAGTTGAGCCACTATGTATTGACTTCTGAGGGTGAGAGGGATGGTAATACACGTAATAGCTTGTAATGCCTATCCATTCTCCACCACAGGCATCTTTCAAGAATCGTGATCTCTGCATTCATGTGTCCCTTATCTATTTCACAGAATTACTCAAAGATTAGTAACCTGTGCAAGGTAGTGGTGCTGGGACGCTGAGATGTTGCAGATACACAAAGCAGGCTATTTTGATTCACTCTCCTGTAACAGACAAAATAAATTGACGAGAGAGCTGTTTCATACAGGCTGAAAGCAGACTAGCTCTGTGAATTGCTAAAAGCAGGAAGAATACAGAGATTCCTGGGATGTTCAAATGTGGTGGCTCTGATCCTGGCTCTGCACAGCATGCACAGCAAATGGGTACATGAGCTGACTTTTCTGAGCCAGTTTAAGTGATAAAACCAATCATCCTTGGCAGAATCCCTTTCTGTCAGGCTAAAAGTAACATAAAATAATTCCTACAGTGTACCATGCTACCACATGTAGCTTGGGTGTGTCTGCACATCATATTCTCCACAAGCAGCCCTCATTAATGAAATGGTACAGTAAGATATTACCATTCACTTTCTTGAAAGTATAAACCCCACTTTTTAAGATGCAGAATAAGAAGAGTTTACTTATATCAAACCAGATGAGCAATTATTTATGCTTTAGTTGTGACTCTCCAAAATGATAAAACTCTTGATAATAAAATTTTATTAAAACTGTCTGCTACATACAGATCCAGTGCCTTCTTAACAAATGCGGGTGCATATTTGTTTTCAGCTATTGCTGATCAACCTCAGCTTTCCTAAGACCGTGCAGCACACCAGAAGCATACAAGCTTCAGAGGAAATACAAGCTTCATATAAGCTTCAGAGAAAATTCTTGTTCTGATTTCAAAAGACTTATGATTTTGCCAGACATCCGAAGTCCAAATGCAAAACTCTGTAAGTTAAATCAATGCAAGAAAGAAAACATATTGGGTGGAAACCAGCATGAGGCTTACAAATCAGTTTTCAAATCCTATGCTCCTGTTTCACCCACAATAGCTCCTTTCAGTACTTATTATTTCAATAAATAAAAATCATATTTCCTTACTGTACCCTCATTTAACATTTTAATAAACCAAACAGTAAGCATTATAAGAGCATTTGAGAATTATATATGTATATTTTTCCTTTATACATATATCCTTTATACATATTAAATATGTATATTTTCCCTTTATTATTATATTACATATAATAATGTAAAAAATATTTTACAATTTATGGTTGTAAAAAGCAAGTATGTACTGGGAATTATAGCCTCACACTCTTGAACAAATTTGAATGCAGTAGGCTGCTATAGATATGAAATATTAATACGATATATGACTTTTTTTCAGTGAGAACAGGCATTTGTGAAGCTGGTAAGCAAGGAAATAACAGTCCATTTAATCCTTTCTGTCTAGTCTGAGTCTTCTTCAATCAGAAAACTGGGACATATATCTTAGGGTGAAAAACCTAACATTGAAGTGCTCTACCATTACGATTCTCAGTTAGATTTGTTTACATCTGCAGGCTTATTTTAAATGTGGAGCTAGCTTTCTAAGAAACAATATAAGCCATTTCGAAAGTATGTCTGGAAGCCAAGGTATTATATTCTGATTGAAACATTGTCCCTTTATTTTAAGACCTAAAAAAGACAATGCAATAATAAAAATGATCAAATGTGGTCTCCAGTCTTCCTTTCTACCCCCAAACAGCCTCCTGTTTTCTAAATTGGGTGATCTGAAAAATTATACTGCACAGAATTGTTGCTTCCCATCTAAATTTCTTTAATATTAATTAATCACTTCTACTTTCTCTCCGAAACAGGCCAAATTGATAGAATCGCAGGATGGTTGAGGTTGGAAGGGACCTCTGGAGGTCATCTGGTCCAATGCCCCTGCTAACACAGGGACACCTAAAGCCAGTTGTCCAAGACTAGGCTTTTGAATATCTCCAAGGATGGACACTCCACCACCTCTCTGGGCAACCTGTGCCAGTGCTTGGTCACCCTCACAGTGAAAAAGCATTTCCTGAAGTTCAGAGGGAACCTCCTGTGTTTCACGTTGTGCCCATTGCCTCTGGTCCTGCCACTGGGCACCACTGAAAAAAGCCTGTCTCCATCCTCTTTGTACCCTCCCTTCAGGTATTTATATACATTGATGAGATCCCCCCTCAGCCTTCTCTTCTCCAGGCTGAACAGTCCCAGCTCTCTCAGCCTTTCCTCATAGGGGAGATACTCCAGTCCCCTAATCATCTTCGTGGCCCTTTGCTGGACTCTCTCCAGTATGTTCATGTCTCTTGTACAGAGGGGCCCAGAAGTGAACACAGTACTCCAGGTGTGGTCTCATCAGTGCTGAGTAGAAGGGAAGGATCACCTCCCTCGACCTGCTGGCAACACTTTGTCTAATGCAGCCCAGGATACCATTAGCCTTCTTTGCAGCAAGGGCACATTGCTGGCTCATGTTCAACGTGGTGTCCACCAGGATCCCCAGGGCCTTTTCTGCCAAGTTGCCTTCCAGCTGGGTTGCCCCCAGCATACATTGGTGCATGGGGTTGTTCGTCCCCAGGTGCAGGATTCTGCACTTCTCCTTGTTGAACTTCATGATGTTCCTGTTGGCCCCTTTCTCCAGCCTGTCAAGGTCTGGATGGCGGCACAACCCTCTGGCATATCAACCACTCCTCCCAGTTTGGTGTCATCAGCAAACTTGCTGCAGGTACACTCTGCCCCATCATTGACCCCTGGGGTACACAGCTAGTTACTGGCCTCCAACTAGACTTCGTGTCACTGATCACCACCCTCTGGGCCCGACCATTCAGTCGGTTTTCAATCCACGTCAGAATAGAGCCCTGATATGGATAAAATGTGATAATCCAGGCAGTTTGTTGCACTTATAACACTAGGACTGCACTTACAGCACTAAAAATACCGATGGATTTAATTCTTTATTGTTTTCCAAGGTTCTCCTTGGAATAATTTATCATTTCTCTAAATTCAAAATTAGTAGACATATCTATGTGCTTACTTAAGTATTTGCATAAGTATTTTTCTGAATATAGATCTCAAACTGGTTATTAAAGTTTCAATTTGTCTCTTGTTTGTATTGATTTACCTACCTATGACTCCTTGAAAGGAGGATTAGGTCCTCAATATGAATATTTTTTTATTTTGTAGAAAGAAACTATAACAAAGTTATCTAGTTGAAATTTCCTAATCTACACATAACTGTATTTCAAAAAGTCATCTTGTATATGTTGATTGTTTCTGTGATACTAATCTATATTCATAGCTGTATACTGTTTTAAACTAAAGTGGACATAGAAGAATACCCCAATAACACCTTTTACTTAAAATGTTGAATCCCATAATTTTGTAACTTCAATTTCCGACATCCAGATTGTGAATGACATGATATTCAAGAGGTCTTCTGACATTTCCAGAGGAAGTTATAAACTTTAAACAGAGATCATGAGGAAAAGCGAAGCGTCACATTGGGTACAGCGTATTACTCAGTGTTCTTGCCCATGGGTGAGAGAACAATATCTTTTTCTTTACTAACAGATGTCTTGCGTAATAGCACCCAATCTTGATTTAAGACAACAAAAAATGGCTTATCTACAGCTTCCTACAGTATTATTCCTCAAACCTGTTCATCATCATGATTTCTCATTTGAACCTTTTCTCCTCATAGCCTCCCTCCCACCTCTGGCTAGTTTTTAGTCCCCTTCCCATTCCGAATTACACTTCTGTTTCCCTCCACCCTTCTCCCTCCTTCTCCCTTTCTGGAGCTCCTCTGCCCCACTTCCCTCACATCCTCTACTGTCCCAAGTCTTCACATTCAAGTCTTCGTGAAAATCTTTCTTCTAATTTTTCCTTCTGGCTCTCTTGCCCAGACTTTTAATATTTAAGAACAAGCTTTCTGACTCTTGGACAGCTTTCTGACTCTTTCTGAAGATAGCCTCCACTTCCTGTGCTCTTCTTTTCTTGAAAAAAGAAGAATTTAGCATGGTTGGTTAGTAGGGCACGTAGAAAAATATTATACTAAGAAAAGTGCTCATTGAGGTTTCTGTTTTTCACAACAAGTTAGTTATTCAAAACCTGTGTTGTCAATGAGTCAGTGAAAGAGTTAAAGTCTGGCTTGACAGAAGCATCTGTCAAAGATAAATAAAGGGTGTGAATAAAACAGCTAAACAAGTCTGTTTTCCCCAAGAATAATAAAAAAGTTGGGTGATATGATCTGGTACTGTATCACATTACACTCAGATCTAAACAGTGGTCTCATGTGGCTGTCCCTCACACCAAATGCCTTTGTCACAGCAGTGGAATAGGAGGAAAGCTGAATGCTGGAGAATGACCTAAGCAATCTTTATAACCTTGGACATCTTCAAATATAAACAACAAATGCAATGCAGACTGCATGATATCTGTTCACTCCAAAAATCTTATTTAATCAATAGCTGAAGACAGATAACCATTTCCTTATATATAATTATCAGCTATCACATATAAAATAAAGATTATAGCTGCAAATTGATGTGTCTGTCAAACATGTGCAAAAACCTTTTTTTAAATCATTAAAACAGTCAAATTTGGGTAAAAAAATATCTGACATAAATGCCCTCTCTGTCATATTCCAAAGTCCAAAGCAAGCCACAGAAAATGATTTGGGAAAGGTCATCAACAGTTTGTTGTTTTACTGAATATGGGCAAGAGTTTGTAATGCTCTCTAATCCCTTTCCTGAACACCTGAAAGAGTTCGTTTACAGTATTCCTCTGATTTTAGCTGGAATGTGGAAACCCAGTATAAACAAACCTAGTCTGAATGATGTAAACTTGATAAGAGCAATATTCAATTTAAAACAAGTTCTATATAATATTATCAATTATATAGATATATATAATTGCCAGGCCAGGCTATTGCTGGTATAGAATATAGAATTCCCATTAAAAGTAACTGGAATTTTAAACATGCATCAATTATGTGGCCCATGAAATCGCAAATATCTTCAGTAGGAGTAAGATCTCTGAACTTGATCCTTGTTGTCCAAAGGACAGCTTATAACCATCTTTACAACCTGAACTGAGAACAATTCTATAAGCTATTCTTGAAATTAAGACTATAAATAATCATCACAGTAAATGGCACAGTATGAGTCACTATTTTGTGATAAAAATCTGAGAAAATATAAGATTTAGTAATTTTTGTTTCCTTCTTTTGTTTCAAAACTGCATTATACTGACATTTTTGTCAAATGTTTACTGAGAAATCTGTGGAGTTCTAATGCTTTCATCTCACATAGCTTTTCAGATTAGAAAGACTATTACCTTTGCATTTTCTATTGTGTGTTTCTTAGCCTATAAATGCCTGCTTTTGTTCAGCATGTAATTTTTCTTCCCACTTAATTTTTATACTACTTATTTTCCTCCCCATTTGTAATATCTATCCATAGCCTCCCAGCATTTCAGGTAATTTCTCTGTTATGTTCTTAATAATAGACCAAAATGGCAATATCAGATATCAAGGACTATGGTTTTTAGTATCAATCTTGATCATCTTAATAATAAGCATCGCTGACAAGAGGTGGTTTCAGGATGAGAAAGTTCAAGTGCCAAGAGATACCAGCTTATGATATAAATGACCCCTCAGTTTAACAAGAATTTTATCAGATTGTAACAGTCTTTTTCACACTTGATTTCTCCTGTAGTCAAAGTACCCTGAAGGAAACACCGCATTTTGTTCTGCACTAACAAAGGGATGATAAGAAAAAACAAAACAGAGAAAAGGAAAAGAAGGGAGCACAAAGCAAACTTTGACTGATGCATTATTTTTAGAGATCTCTGTTTCAGTTTTTCAGATAATCTCCATTCATCTTCCTCAACTGCTTTGAAAAAGGGAAATTTATGATTTGCACACTTTTGCTCCAGTCTAGAACAGTCACAGAGTGTTGTAGTTTGGCGTGCTACCAGAAAGGCACTCACTGGAGGAGGCTGGTGCTGCACTGCTGTAAGGTAAATAGATTCATGTCTGCAAGGATACACTGTACCGCTGTAACTGTAAAAGATGATAAAAAATTAACTTTAAAGGAGGTAAATAGCATCACACATTATTGTGTTTCTAATGGGAAGACCGCACAAAGATATCAGCATTTTAAAAGCATTTATCCTTAATGGACAATTGATATGCTGGATAAATTTCTGCTATGAACAACCCTTGTGCAATCCCATTATGACTAATACGGTTGCAATACTTCAACCTAAACCTAAATTTGAGGCAGTATGAAAAGGAAGATTTCACTCTTTTTTTCATTTAACAAGGTATCATGGCAATCTAATCTAGCTCCACTGGTTCCAGTGAAGTAGTAGGTCCTGATTTTCACCGGTCAGATAGATGAAATGAAGGCAATCCGCATAATTGTAATTCTGTGCAATTTTGTAATTTGAAGAGAACAATTTTTTTTTACATAAATTATCAAGGAAGTACATTTCTCCACTGAGTATCCTGACTCTGAAATAAGTATTGGACAGGTATTTAATAGGTAATTAAGAAACTTATTACCTTAAAAAGTGGTTTTAAGTTCAGACATTTATGAATATTGGTTGAACTTATTGACTTGTTTCAAACAAGTAAAAAAGGAGACAAACTTTAGGGTAGCTGATGTAGTTTACTTAAAAATTTTCTGAAGTGAGGCACTTTACATCTAGCTCCTGAATGCCCTGGGAACATTGACAACTTTCACAAAATAGAGTAGGAACTGATATATAACCACCTCACTTGTTATTTGGACAGTATCCAAAAGACAGACCTTTGCATTTACTAAATGTTCCAGGAGTAAAACAGTTAATTTTGGCTGAAACAGTTCTTCTGGATTTTCATTGTACTGCCACTGATTTAAAAAAAAACAACAAAAAACAACAAAAAAACCAAAAAAACCCCATATTTGAGGACCCTACTGAGAAGCTCCGAAAGCAAGCTGAAATTTTATAAAAAATTATGAAGAGATTGTCCATCTCTGTCACTGTGTTTTAGAATCATAGGATAGAAGGGACCTTTAAAGGTCGTCTAGTCCAACCCCCCTGCCATGGGCAGGGACATCTTCAACTAGATCAGGTTGCTCAGAGCCCCGTCCAACCTCACCTGGAATGTTTCCAGGGATGGGGCAGCCACCACCTCGCTGGGCAACTGCTTCCAGTGCTTCACCACCCTCAGCATAAAAAGTTTCTTCCTTATATCCAGTCTAAATCTACCCCCCTTTAGTTTAAAGCCACTCCCCCTTGTCCTGTCGCAACAGGCCCTGCTAAAAAGTCTGCCGCCATCTTTTTTATAAGCCCCCTTTAAGTACTGAGAGGCTGCAATAAGGTCTCCCCAAAGCCTTCTCTTCTCTAGGCTGAACAACCCCAACTCTCTCAGCCTTTCTTCACAGCAGAGGTGTTCCATCCCCCTGACCATTTTTGTGACCCTCTTCTGGACCCGCTCCAGCAGGTCTGTGTCTTTCTTATGCTGAGGGCTCCAGAGCTGGACGCAGTCCTCCAGGTGGGGTCTCAGCAGGGCAGAGTAGAGGGGCAGAATCACCTCCCTCGACCTGCTGGCCACGCTTCTTTCGATGCAGCCCAGGGTACGATTGGCCTTCTGGGCTGCGAGCGCACATTGCTGGCTCCTGTCCAGCTTTTCATCCACCAGTACCCCCAAGTCCTTCTTGGCAGGGCTGCTCTCAATCCCTTCATCCCCCAGCCTGTATTGATAGTGGGGGTTGCCCCGACCCAGGGGCAGGACCTTGTACTTGGCCTTGTTAAACCTCATGAGGTTCACACAGGCCCATTTCTTGAGCTTGTCCAGGTCCCTCTAGATGGCATCCTGTCCCTCTGGCTGTTGACCGCACCATTCAGCTTGGTGTCATCTTGCTGAGGGTTTGGGAGCACCATTTAGAAATGAACTATTATATAGCCAGTTACAGCAACAAAATGACTGCTTTAGATATGTTCAGAAGCCTGACCTGGAAATAACTGAATCTAAATCAAGTTACTGAAATTTAAATGATTAAACCGGTAGAAGTCTTTAGGTAGGCTCGGAGAGATTTGCATCCAGTTTTCCATAAATCAAGACAACTTTTTACATTTGCTTATGGTAACGGAGGATCTTCTTATCAAAAGTATAGAATAATCACGATATGCATGATATTCACAACATATAACATTGAAATATGTTTATGTACAGTTTTAATAATCTTGTTTCCCTGGACAGTTTGAGAGACTGTAGAGGTCCAGGTTACTAACAGTGTATCTGAATACATGAGAGGATTATATTTACAGCAGTAAATGATGTTTTCTGTGAATAATAAGCAAGCTTTTCTATCACAGATTTTGATCATCAGATGTAGCTCCCTTGTCATAAGGGAAACAAAGAGAATGCAGCACTGTGCTAGGTACTAGCTATGAGGGTTTGGGGAATCTGCACAAGAGCCTGCACAGTTCAATATGTTGATAAATGACCTGGAAGGACAAATGAATAGAATGATGAAAAATCTTACAAAGGATACAATATTATTCAGGATAGTCAAGTCTAAAGTGGACTGAAGAATCTCACGATATTGAGTGGCAAAATAAGCAGACTAAATTCATTGTTAAAAAACGTACTTGAATAAATGTATTCCAAGTAGATCTATTCAGTGATATGTTCTCAGTTATCATGTTGTTGTCAGATCTCTGAGAACATCAGCTCAGTGTTGCATGGCAGTCAAAATGGCAAATAGATTATGAGACGTTATTAAAAAAGGAAAAGATAAATAGAAAATATCATGCTGCTCCTGTCTAAATGCATGGTACACCATTTCCTTTAACATCATGTGTGCTCTTTAAGAAAATACACCAAAATGTGAACAGGGATAAAAGAGGGAAATATGCTGCTTAGAATCACAGTTACTGTGAGAATTGTAGAGCCCTTTTCAGTGTGGAAAACAGGAGGAAGGCTAAAGCATCATAAATAGTATATCAGATATGGTTAGTAATGGTCACATAAGATTGACTTGGTGGTGCGCTGCACAATTCTTAGGTATCAGATTCAATACAAACACGAAGCAGTACTTTTTCATACAACTCATAATTTAATTGTGGACTTTCTTGCAACAGTATTCTGTGGGGACCAAAATAGCTTCAAAAGGGGATTAAGTAAATTAGCAGATATGAAGCTATTAAGCAAGCGGTTTGAACAATCTCTGGCTCAGGCAGGTTCTAAACTACTACCTGTGGGAAATTTTAGGAGGGGAGAGATCAGTCTGTTCATGTAATCCTCAATGACTCATTGATGGTCAGAGAAAAGACATTTCAAGTCATCTGAAACAGGACTCCAGGTTATATAGACCAGTATTCTGCACACAGTAAATCAGCTCACATTGCTATGCCTGTATAAAAGATATCTATTTACTTAACATAATAAAATTAAGAGGGTTTTTTGTTTATTTGTTTGTTTTTTAATTTTGCCAGCTGAATAGAAAGTCAGCATTTCTGACAGGGACCTAGGCCGTAGTGTTGTAAAATTAGCGTTCTATTTAGGGAAGTCTGGGTGTTTGGTACAATTGAAACCCTACAGAATGAGTTTTCTCTTATTTGTCTCCATTAAGTGGGTTTGGAATAATGGAAATTACCATATGCAGAAAGAAGAAATTCAGACAGGAGAGAGTCATATTAGTCATGGAAGACAACATGGCACAGTTTTGGAATGGAAAAAATGTCTATTAGTGTAGAACCAATCACAAAGAAAGTCAAAGATGTGACCTGAGCCAGAAAGTCTCCAGAATTGAGAAAGCAAGCCATGAGATTGATAAGCAAGCTTGATTAGGCCAGAAAACTTAACTCCAGCTTTTAGGAGAGTAGTCCAGAAACAATATTAAAAATAAGATGAAGAAAGGTGTGCATTATCTTTGTTCTAATCTCTGTGTCTCCAGGGTGAGATAGACCATCTCTTTAGAATTCAGTGCAATGATAATAAAACTATGCAAGCAGAGGTCTGGGGGACTCACCTCCAGCAGTGACTTCAAGAGTTGTGGAACATTGCAAACTTAATGACAACATCAAGCTTTTGGAGAGAGAGGATCCACACCTAAACAATATGCCTACTGACATGAAAACTCGTTCTGTTCCTAGAGACCTATGATCTCAACACCTACTGATCCCACTGGACTGACTAACATGGCAATTTGATGAGGGTATATACTGACAACTTGGATCTGAGCACCTCTCTTAGTTAAGCAAATGCTAAACTTAACTAGCATGACAAAACCAAAGAAGTTTACCTGCAGTCTATTACATCAACTTAAAGAAGTTTAGTTATCCCAAATTATATAGCTCCATTATCAAGTTATTAATTGCATCTGTGCTAAACAGAGGTATTATATATCATTATTCAGCTCCACTTCTATTGCATTACTTCCAAAAAACCCACCAAACCAAAACCCAACCAACAAAAATATCCACTATACTGATATTAGAGGAAAAAGAGCAAATATGCCATCTCTTTTCCTCAGACACACACTTTGTAGCATCTTTTAACCCAGTTTGCCCAGTTTCTAAATAGCAAGCACTGATCCGTATACTATTACAAACCATGACCTCACCCATGTTTCAGCCCACTGACTTACAATGAGCAAACCAAGTAACTGAACGCAGTCTCAGTGGCAAAACAGCATGAAGAACATTAGAAAAGCTGACCCCTTCTCTCCACTCTCACCTCAACAGTCTATAAAATTTATAGAAAAGCTTATCAGTTTCTGCAATGCATTCCTCAAGGAGCACGAGGGTTACTGAACTCTGTCTTTAACCACTTGGTGAATTCTACAATACGCTCTATGAGAGCTCCTCTCTTCTGTCCTACTTGTTGAAGCATGCAACCTGCCTTACTCTGCAGGGGTTTATGATGTTATTGAGCCACTGTTGTGTAGTGGAGCATTTTGAAGATCTAAAATGCAGCATTAAAAGAAGAAAAAAAAAAAAGGCAAATAAAAAAAAGGCAAATAAAAAAATCCCTTGATTCAGAAAGCTTTAGGCTGAATTGTCTTACTTTTCCATGGCACATGTGGAATGCAGGCACATATACAATAAAAGCTCCATATTGTCAATGTGGGAAGAAAAACGCTAGCACAAAGAAGCTCAATTTTTTCTAAAGGAACAAGAAAAGTTAGCCAACCTAATTATTATTATTTCTTCATACCTGCTGTGGACAATGTCCTCATGCACATCTCTGTAATATTAACTAAGTTCTATTGTGATATTCCAAAAGACTATCTATACTAGTAAGCTACGTGCACTGTATTTTAAAAGTGATAGTAAGTAAAATACTTGTACATAGTTAACTTTTTTCTGCCAAGTTATTGCTGGGACTGAAGAATCAGAAGGGGAAAATAAAAGTCAGAAATCTTTAGGCTGGACCTGCTTTTCTGACAGAATTTATTTTGTTGTTCTCTCCAGCTTATAAGGATTCCCAAATAGTGTCTTTGGTGGGTGAGTACAGGGAGACAGAAGGATCTTGCTTCCCCCCCACAATAGTAGCTGCTTCTCTCAGCTCCACAGGGAGTGATGCACATGCATACATGAAGGAACATAACCTCCTCTGCTTCTCCCCTCATCCCATTTTATTCCCTATTGTCAGACTCATATTCTAATACTCTAAAATCACTTTATTACCCCCAAACACACACTTACATGCATTGCCACCAGACCCCTCTACACGTGAGCTGTTCCTGCCCAGACCTGGAGCAGAATGAGGAGCTACTAGTATTTGCACATGGCAGGAAGTTACATCTAATCAGGTAATCATTGTTAACTACCCAGTAGACCCCTCTGGTCAAGTGCCTTCACTACAGACGGGTTGTGAGAGGGTAGCCCTGTAAATGGTATGTATGTATTTGATGTTCATGGAAGGCTATATTTTCTCTGCCTGTGGTTGTCTGGGTTTCGTTGAGAAACAGCCAGGTAGGCTGAGCCGGTAATTAGTTTGAGAGACAAAGGCTAATTGCCTAATTATCCTAAGAAGGACAGCTGGGAAAGTTAGCATCCAGAGCCAATTGGAACAGGTTTGTGTTTAAGAACAAATTCCAGAATATTATGCTGGATAAATGCTCTTTTCCTGACAAAAGTTCTTTCAAGTTATAATAAAATCTCTTTCTTAAAACAAAACAAAACCAAAAAAACCCCACAAAACTAAAACCACTGTATTTTGTATCGGTCAGTTATTCATTCTACATGTGATGTTATTAAACTATTCCCTTAGCTATCTAACCAAAAGTGCACTTTTGAGAAATTCAAAGTGCATCTACATCAGTGTTTTAGCGAGAATTAAGAGTTTGCTTTTGAAATGAATGTCCTGATTGTTCCCCCTTGTAACATTTTGTGGAGCACCCTCAGAGCATGCAGACTAGATGTGTTTCAGATTAAACTAAATTAAAAGATGAACTACAGAATTGTACTTAATGCCCTCCAACTACAATCAGGCATTCAACCTACAAGACCAGACTAGAGACACTGTGAAAAAAAACCCTTATAAATGCATATACCGTGAACATCAGGTCCTCAGCACCGATTGTTTTGCTGCACAAATCTACTTGTATATGTAAGAGCATAGTGTTGCTATTTGCTAATGTATGCATAACATCAGAGGCTCTGAATTGGTTTCTTGTTCTTAATTGTCCTCTAGAGTAATCTTTTATTTCTATTGACAGTAGATGCTACATAGGGAGATAAACCTTAGTAGGCTAAAATAAACCTTTGTGGATATTCCTATTGTTTTTTATTCTTAAAAATAAACTTCTACTTTTTAGAAAGTTTTATCTCTTTTCATCGTAATTTTCATCACTAAATTTTCTAATGCTGTTAATTATGCATTAATGCATTGTTGCATTAATATGGTGTTTATAAACATACATGTATTGTATATATCCAGTATAGCAGACATACCAAGCTTATTTTAGTTCATACAAGACTTTCAAGCTCTTTTGCGCTTTTCAGCAAGAACATCATGCACATTTTTTTCTGGTGAGAAAGCAAGAGATGCACAAGGTAAAAACAGGATGGTAGAAGCTGTTTTCAGTAGTTGAGCCCTAAGATATTATTTTTTAGTGGTAAGTTTAAAACCAGAAACTATATTCACTAGCCTACTATACATTTTTTTAATCGGGTTTGCAAGAACACACTACTAAATTTTATTAGATAGTTACTTTTTACATTGCCAGCAGGAGATCTTTATGAAATATTACAATAAAAATGTGTTTCTTCAAGAAGCAGTAATGTAATAAAATGCATCACTAGTTTTGATTGCATTGATAGCTTGTAAGAAGAAAAGTCCCTTTAGGGAGATGTGCTTTGTGTTCATAAGGAATAGGAAAGACTCTATTTTGCAGTGCATTAAAACCATGGGAGCCATTAGGTTTGTATAATAAAGATCTTGTAAACACTGATAGTTTTATGGTTAGTCTTTTCAACAGCTGTTTTGTATAAGAATCTGTGGATGCTTGAAGTCGTAACACTTTTCAAAAGGACCCTATTAGCTATTTATTAACTCAACCTATATTTTCACTCCCCTAACTTAGATAACCATGAATAGTGTTCCAATTTCAATCAATTGTAATAAAAAGTTATTTTCAATTTTGTGTAATAAGAAACAATTTTGGAGGGTCCATTGACTTTAGAGCATGGATATTATTTTCTAGTGAAGATACAGAAACAGAGATCTTCTGAGAGAAGCAGAATGTGAAAAAAACTTTAAACAAGCAGAAAAAAATTCAGCATCACCTGAAAGAAGCAAATATACATGATTGTTCAAGACAGTAGGACAGATTAAATGCAGATGGATACAATTAAAATAAATGTGTCACAGTTGTGTTTAAAGTGTCCTACTGTCCATCTGCAGTAATTCCTATAAATCTATGGACTCAAATTGAAGGACAGCATTCAGTTTATCTGGAAATAGTTACCTGATTTGTTTAGAAGGTCAAAGGCAGCTCACAGGCCTTTTTTTTGTGATATTAGTAGACTTTGAGGGTTTAAATGGCATCAGAAGGATGGGATAATTGTATTGGAGAGAAGACAGAAATTTATGAAAAAAGTGAATGGAAATCTAACTCAATGGATTTAGTTAATCCAGTCAAGGGTAAAACTCCACAGTGGAACTGCAAGCTGTAAGAATGTTTACATTTTCATATATTTTAACAATGTTTGACAATTTTAAGAGTTTTATTCTTTTCTTCCTTCTCCCCATATAATGAAATTTAAAAGTAAAGCCATTAAAGAAGAAGAAAAATCCTTCCTATTCTTCAACAGCAAAGATGGATCAGTATTAATTAAATAGAATATGTGTGACTGAAGTTTCTCTGCAGAGAACTGCAATTTGAATCTATGCTAACTCCCATTAGCCAATGAATATGTTTGAGTTTTGTAGTCATAAACATATTTCCTTTCCTAACTTTCCCCAGGGTAAACATTCATTTAATTTAATTTTTTTTAACCATTCCACCTAGACCGTTCTTGTGCCTTGACTAGGTACAAATGAACAACCTCATCTCTCTACTAGGTGCAACATTATGCTAATTTCCCCCCCCCCCCCAACAAAAAAAAAAAAAAACCAACAAAAAACAACAAAGAGAAAAGAGAGGGTTTTGCATGGTGACCAGGAAGTTCTCAAAGAGAAAAAGCAGATGCAAATGCTGAAGATGCTTAATGAAAAGCAATTGTAAAACTCCTGTCTATGCTCTAGCTGTTGATCCTCCTGGTGTCTGCTCAAGTTCTAAAGCTAGTGGTAGCCAAGTCCTGATGCACCAGATTTCCTCTCTTATTTTTCCTTTTTCATCAACCACCATAAAAACAAAGAAGTTTTCTCTCCCTGCTCTTTAAAAAAAATCCATAGAAACAAACAAAAAGTGAATGAAACTCCTATACCAAGGTTTAAAAGAAAGGACAGAAAGAGAAGGGAGTTGTATCAAAATATTTCAAAGTTTGTTTACTATTAAGGTTTTTTCTTTGGAATCCTAGTAAAGAAACAAAAAGGTCTCAGCGAGGAGGCCAGCAAATTGTCTTTTGAGTAAAACACCTGTGTTTACAGACTTGGTGTTGAATGGCAGCATAGGAAAATTCATGTTGGGGATGAAGCTGTCTGGGGATTGAACCTTTTCTCCCAGGTGATGAGAAAACCTCTGCTCCTTAGTATCTCAGCTACCAATATGGCCAATGAATGCCCTTTGTCCAGTGAATGCTTTTGAATGCCCCTGGAGGGAGATATTCACCTAAGTTTCAAACTCAAACTAATTGAACACACAGAATCTCCTTCTGGGGGTGTTCAAAAGCACCAGCTTGTTCTCATTAGCTGTACAGGTAACACAATACCATAGAAGAAAACCCAAATCCTTCACTGGACACCAAGACTGCAGGTGTAAGTTGACTGTTCAACAAACATGAACTCGAATCCACTTGAATAATGAATTTTACCTGAAAAATTATCAGCGATACACATTCTTGTGACTTAGATTTTACTGTTGTAGGTAAAAATAATTTAAAATGTGTGAGATCATTAATTTTAAAATCACGGTTTTATTACATCTACTTTCCTTTTTTTATTTCCCCCCTTTCATTCACCTCCCTATTTCTTTAAGTCTCTACTAATTTACTCTCATTGAAGATTAAATGTTGTTTTTCACCGTGTTCTCATTTTAAACCTTACATTCTAATACCACTAAAAGGAGACTTCATGAAGCAAGCCCCCATATAAAACATTCACTCTATTTGCTGGTGTTTCAAGCATTAAATTAATATTCTTGAAGTTCATTCATTAAGTCCCTAACCTGTAATTAGGATTCAGGCCATGCTGCTGATTAGACAGGAAAAAAAAAATCAGCCCACAGAGAAAGGCAGCTTTTCATTTGAATCCAATCAGGGAGAGCAAACACACTCCAAAAAAGGTTTCTGTGGTAGATAGATATAATTATTATGAAGGGAAAGGGAAAAAGAACTTGGAACCTTAACCAACGTGAAATAGGGTGTTTTAGCCTTGAGAACTCCCTGCAGCAATGTTACTTTTCTTAGTATCAATCCTATTGACCAAAACTTGGCAATAGATGACAAAAAGTTTTTCCATAATTTATCTAGTGTGCTTCATTATATTCCAAAATGTCTGAGCTGATTTATTACAGCTGGTAGATGCATGCAAATGAAGGGCAATATGGTATTTGCTACCAACATGCAAGCAAGCAACAAGGTCACGGCAGCCATATTAGAAACAAAACAAAACAAACCCAAACCAACAAAACAACTCTTTAAAGTACTACAGGGATGAAGAACATTATTAAAATGGCAGTCACTAACACCCGTGGAGGTTAGGTCATCCAAATGTTTCCAATACACAGCGTGGAAAAATGAAAATTTGTATTTGCTGCAGGGAATGCAATTAAATTAAGTTACAGCCTGAATAGGCTGAATCCTGCTCTTAGTTAACATTCCTGAAGTTCTGTGAGCTCTACTGATATTTGGTGGTTGTTCAAGTGTTTTTTATAAATCAGATCACTTAAATACTACATAGTTTTAGTGATCTAATTTTAGACTTCTGGAAATCTTGGTTAGAATATAATACTGAAGATTGCTTAGCTGCTGTTAGCTTATGAATTGCTTTTTGTCAATAGATTTTGTCAATAAACAGCAGGGTTACGTTAATTTTAACAGAAGGTGATGTGCAAAACTAAATCTTCATGGTAGTGACCAATACAAATAGTTACATCTTGCTTAACAGATCTTAAAATATATATTGGCAGTTTCTCTTAGCTAGTTGGTTTACTAGCTGAAGTAGCAACTTTTATGTCTTGTATATTGTAAAGCAGAACTGAATACCATAGGTCCTGTGGAACAATTAGTTTTCCCAACCATGTTGCCCTTAGGGATTCACCTCTTCTGCCTTTTCCAGAGAACTCCACACAGGTTCCCTCTTAAATCCATCTACCACCCCGCCCAGTAGGACCATAGACATTCAACTGATAAGGATATCATCCTTTCTGAGAAGAACCCACAATAGGGCTAAAATCAAAGAAATTTATCTCAGCACTTTATCTACTTTTAGATCTACAGGCCGTTCTGGTAAATTGTTATTGCTTAATACTGAAACAACAACAAAAGGGCCAACTCTAATGTTTGCAAAAAGCAAAGGCATTCAAATGTAGTCCATATAATTTTTTTCCAGAACTTCCCATACATACTCATGAATAATTGTGTTGTGTTCATATAGTTCAATTTTCAGAAGTTAAAGTTAAGAAGCAGATCTGTAAAATCTATAGCCAGCACTAACGTATTTCTAGTTCTGGGCCAGTGCCTGTATTAGGAACCTGTGGACCAGTAAATAAGCTTTTGCCATTACTAGTAAAGGCCACAGACTTTCTGTTGACCTCACTGTCAGGGGTCTTACAACTTGTCTAAGCATGCCGTAGCCTGAACTGGTCTTAGCTTATTTTAACAGTCATCTAATAGTAGTCACATAACTATTGCCTAACCTGTTTTAGGTCAAGTAGATTAACAGAAATGAAAACCTGCCCCTGTTACGTTGCTGGGAATTTTACAATCGGCATCAGTATGACTGAAAAACAGTAAGGACAGAAGAAAAGTGGTGTGACTATCTGGTCCAATATGTAGTATAATCTATAACATGGGTAACATAAAAAATAACATAAGCATAAGATAACATTCTGTACTGCCCTAGTCAGTTACAGTCTCATGCTATGATTATAGGGTGTGACCCTTAGTCCTTCCAACACGTGAGATTCCCGTAAGCATCCAAAGGAATTCTGAAAGTCAAAGGATGTATATCTAATCTGCCAAAGCAGACAATTTTCTTTCAGATCTGTATGCAAAGCCAATGTACCACGGGGCGGGGGGAGAAGTAGTAATAAAACTGACTGGAAGAGTTGAATTCACAAGGTGAGAATGGGAAGAAGAAAAGAAAGGAGGTGGGAAGACAGTACAGGACAACAAATAAAAGCTTGGTTGATGGGAAAGGAATAAGAGAGAGACAATTTTTCATCTACAAGGGAACAGATGTTATGCCAAATTAACTGTCTAAGAGTGGGAGACTATGCCTTTGAAGAGGTTAAACCTTCAATAACAGCTGGTGTGTGTAACGGCAGATAAACTGAAGTTTTGTTATGACACAGAAACTGATGGCCCTTGCCTACCTGTGGGAGAAAATATACTTAGAAAAGTCAAGTGCTTATGAAACTAAAACTTTGAGTTTGGGGAATCAAATGCCAAAAACCATTGAGGATGAAAATGATGCAACTTGAGCAATTATTTAGAATCTGCATTTTCAAATGTGTCTGAAGTCTGTGTAACAGCAACTTTTGTTCATGCTAGACACACTGTTATGAAAATCTAAAGAGAAACAGACACAAGTTAAAGATCACCTGGGCATGCACTAAATCAAAAAAAGTGTGACATTTACGGAACATAGTAAGGTGGGAACTTGGTATAAATTATAAAGTAATGTTCTTTTGTTTCTTCCTTGGGATCTTAGACACACCAGAGACATGGTCTATTTATGAATTTCAACATGGAGTCATTATCTTACCATAAAAGAAAAGGGGTACCTTTGTTCTATCCTAGTTTTTAAATTTTTTGTGTGTGTTTAGAAGTTAAATTGTTCTAAAAGCTCAACAGTTGTCTGAGAAATCTTAGGCGATTTTGGTTTCTATAATTGTTAACACTCAAGCAATCTCAGAAACAAATGAAGAAAGAAAAAGCTTTGTTTGTAACCTGCTTTTCTTGAAGAAACAAACACAGATAGATAATTAATTGGTTTATCAATTAGTAAAGGTGCCTGAGTATTTTCTTTCTAAAAGTACCGATTTGGTTAATAATTTCTTCAAGGTTTCACGTTTGTGACTGATACCTTACAGAACTAGAGTATTTGCCTTATAAGCACATATTCTTTTCTGGAAGCTACCATGGTAAAATCATCAAGACAACTCCTAAAGGAGTTTCACTGATCCTTTGAGAGCACATACAATCCTTTGAAAGGCAAGGACACTGAGAAACTAGAAAATAAATAAAAAAAAAAGAAAGAAAAAAGATTAATAATTTGAGGTGATCAAGAGATGAGTCCTAAATTTTGTCAAATTTGTCTAAATGATGACAGGTAGAAGGACATGTAGTAGCAATTTAAAATCATAGAAGGTTATAAATAGCAAAGAGAAATTATTTAAAGGGAAAAGGAAGAGCAAGTATGAGAAATGGAAAGCAATTACAAAAGGAGAAGGTGATTCATAATTTCAGAAATCACTTCTGGCCTGGGATCTGTTAAACAGGTTGCTGGGTGATAAAGCAAAGGAGTCATAGCTTGTGATATTTATGAGACCAGAAAAACTCCTAGGGAGTACTGCTTTGGATGAGTGGGGCAAATTAGGAAGAAAGTAGCAGAATTCTAGAGATTGGAAATAGGAAATTTTTGTGATTAATTGCTCTATTTCGTTCCCAGCTGAATTCTACTCAAAGCTATATCAAAGCTGAATGATGCACTGTTACTATTAAAAAAAAAAAAAAAAAAAAAAATTTCTGTGGTTTTTTGGGGGGTTTTATTTTTTTTTTTTTTTGTGTTTTTTTTTTTTTTTTTTAATATAGTGAGACAAACTAGAACACAGAGATATTTTAGAATAACACACCACATTCTGTGGGAGACAGGGGGTGCTTACATAGGTAGGATAAAATTTATATCTCCACAAGTAATTGAGTCCATGACTTCTCTTTAGATTGACACTGGTCCCCGAGTTCTTGATGGTGATTACAAGTTACAATCCTATCACCATAGGTTTTACCTGAACCACTGAACTGGGTGGTGCTGAGGAGCTCTACATTTTACTGTAAGTATCCATGTGCACTAAAATGATCATTTTAAGTTATCTGTGTTCATGATAGAGACATTTGTACTGAAGTAATCAAGATATAAGTTTTTGAAAACCTTAATGGAAAAATGATTTATTTCCTAAGGAAGAAAATCATTACATGAAGAATATCTTAGAGAAGGAATCCTGAAGTTTTAGACCTTGTATGGGTGTTCCTGCAGAGACCCAGCTGAGCAGGACGCTATTGAAATAAAAGCCTGGTGATGTGTAGAATCCATTGCCCAGAATAATCAAGAAGAAAAACAAACAAAAAATCCAACAGTGGCCAGACTTGAAAGGGAAAGAATGAAAACACAGTCATTTATGTGTGAAAGCTTGGTACGTTGTTTCTTTTATTGAAGTTTATATCAAAGCATGTCTACAGGAGACTGCTATAGCAATAGCTTTTAGTAGTTCTTTAACCTTTCCAGCAATCTCCATTTCCAGCGTCTTATCCCTTTATTTCATTTGGGCATTCAATTCTTTACCTGAAGTCTTTGATAAAAGACTTTGTTGTTGTTGTTTTGAAAGTAAGGCTATTTTTGGCCCTAAACATGCATTTGATCAGGCTGAGCCTGTCAGTGCAAATTTAGCATTCCAGAAAGGTAACATGTTGCAATTATTTACAGAATATATTTAGCAGTTATATTTGGAGTTCATAGCTTTAGTGGTGAGAGCAGTGAACTATAATAATAATAAATTCAATTTGTTTTCAGATGTGAGTATGATTGTGACTGTGTTTAACAGAGTTATATACGCAGTGTTCATATAGGCTGTACCAGCAGGCTCTTGCACCTTAGTCTTCGTAGACGAGCTAGAAACTGGGGATACATGTAGGAGAGGTTGACAGGCTGACTTCAGCAGCAGAGTTAAAGGAAGAATTCACAGTCCCAGAGTCCCCACGAGCATTACAAAGTGCCTCCTCTCCTTTTTGGTTCCCTCTTCCAACAGTAGGACTGCACAGGTTTTCTGCAATCATGGATATGCGCTTGAAGCTGTAATTCTGGCAGCTACCGGCTAGGGAGTTTAAATAGTTCATATTGGGAACCCTTAGGATTGCAACGTATATAGGACTGTGGTTTCTCTAAGGGCTTATTGCACAAAGTGACAGTAGTATGAAGGGGCATAGGGAGAAGTTTAACTCTTTCAGCTGGTTTCAGAATTTGAAAGAAAGCTATTGAGCATCCTGATACTACTGAAAATCATATGCAGTAGAATTAAATCTTACCCAGTTAATATCAATAGTATGAGAGTTTCTTCTATGCAGTTAAAGCCTAAGTTAAAAATGAATTGATAACTGTATTTACAATATATCACGCTTTGGTATAATATGGTTACCAACCATACTATGTTCTTCATAAACAGCTGTTCAGAGCATTCAAACACCCTTCATATCTCATCTCACTGGGATGTTCTCTTCATCTCCTTATTTCCCTTTAAATCATATCACACATGACTTTTCATTTAGTGAAATTGATCAGCTTGAAATAAAAGTATAAGGCTCAGAAAACAGAGATATTTTAAAATTACATTTTAAGTGTATAAATCTGAATGTTGCAGCCTCTTCTTTCTCCCCTTCATATGCAAGACATGCAGGATTGTTAACAAGTGCAGTTGCGATGTTAGCACACTGCTATAATGTTGAACACCTATAGCATGTTGCTGGAGAAAAGCACCAAGATTTAGCTTGTTTTTCTACCTCCTCCTTCCAGCTTAAATAGCCTTTCTTCAAAAGGCTGTTGTAGGCTTGCACAAAAAAAAAAAAAAAAAAAAAAAAAAAAAAGAGATATTGGTTTTCTTCCTTTTATCTTCTTTTACCTTCTAATTCTTGGGTAAATTTCACTAGTTTTCTCCTGTGGAAGCCTTTGTTTCAAACAACAGATTTGCTTTTAAAACTTGGTATTTAATTTATTCCTTTATCTTTTTTTTCTCTTGCTCACTCTTGATCACACATTTGTAGATTAGAGATTAAAATAAAAGAGAAACAAATGAACCTTTTTTGGGTGCAGAAGAGATGTATTCTATTACACCCTCAAAGCATCAAACAACCATCATATGAAGGCAGTTTAAACAGGGTATGTTAGGTTTCAAAGAATGTGGAGATTTTTCAGAAAAAGAGAAGCTGGAAGACTGAATGCAGAAAAAGAAACAACTAATCACCTGTGTTATAAGGAAAATTATTAGGCAGGTGAGATTAGTGAGCAAGTATGGATTATTTATTATTATTTTTAAAGTTTTCACCCTTTTCAGCTGCAACAGAGTTAACAATATATTAATGACCTTATTTTCCCTTAATCAGTTATCGGGATAATTTAATTGATTATTCCTTTGTTGAACAAGATGTAGTGCATCCATAATAGGTAAAGAACTGTGCTGCAGTGTGCATATTTATTCCATACAAAAAAAAAGTCCCTATGTTGAAATAACAGAACACTCAGAAGTTAACGTCTTTTACGCCATAATTTGACCCTTTTGCTACTGTAATACAAACTTTATTTATAGGATCTCATACTAATTCTTTTGCTGTTCTATTCCTCATAGATGCAGAGAAAGAGGGAGATATCTTTTTCCTGCATCTTATACTATGTATGCTGCCAGCACTTGGCATGTTTTACTTACATTTTTTGGAGTTCACAAGTCAACAGATTTGGGACATATCACAAGGTATTTTTATGATTTCAGTTAGTCTCTACCAAATTTCAGTTTCTAGTACCCTGAGACTTTAAAACCATTAGAACAAGGAAGTGGTAGAGTCCAGCAAACTCTGTCTTTCACTTTTGTATTTTTTCATTATTCCTTCTAAATTTAATCTCCAAATACCAGGGAGGCATCTTTGTTTATTTAAACAGCAACTCTTGCTATTATAGATATCACAAAAGCAAAGTTATCAGTCTTAGAGTTGGCATAGGAATATGGGACCAACCACCCTCTATCAAGTTAATTTACTTTCAGGTCAAGATAACCAATTAGATGGTTAGTTCAGAAAAGCGCATAGAACTCCATCCCTTTACCTTTAAAATGCAATTTATGACAAACTTGGGACCCAGAGAGGTCAAAGTCTGTAATCACAGAATCACCAAATGGCTGAGGCTGGAAGGCACCCCTGGAGATCATCTAGACCAACCCCCTGCCCAAACTAAGGTCAACTAGAGCGGGTTGCTCATAGTTGTGGCAAGCTTGGTTTTGAATATCTCCAAGGATGGAGACTCTACAATTTACCTGGGAGACCTGTTCCAGTGTTTGACCACCCTCACTGTAAAAAATGAAATAAACCCCCCCTAAACACCTTACATTCAAATGGCTTTTCTTCTATTTCCATTTGCATCCATTGCTTCTTGTTCTCTCGTGGGCACCACTGAGCAAAGTCTGGCTCAATCTTCCCCACTCCCCCCATCAGTTATTTATACACACTGATAAGTTTCCCCCTGAGGTTTCTCTTCTCCAGGCTGAACAATCGCAGCTCTCTCAGCCTCTCCTCCTATGTCAAACACTCCAGTCCCTTGATCAGCTGTATGGCCCTTTGCTGTACTCAGTTCCAATATGTCCATGTTTTTCACGTACTGGAGAGACCAGCACGGGACCCAGCACTCCAGATCTGTCTCACCAGGGTTGAGTAGAGAGGAAAGATCGCTTCCCTTTACCTGTTGTCAATGCTCTGCCTAATGCAACCCAGGAGGCTGTTGGCACTCTCTGTCATGAGGGCGCATTGCTGGCTTATGGTCAGCTGGTTGTCCATAGGGACTTCCAGGTCCTTGTCTGCAGGGCTGCTTTCTAGCCAGTCATCCCCCAAGCCTGTGATGGTGCATGGGGTTATTTCTTCCCAGAGGCAGGACTTAGAATTTGCCTCTGCTGAACTTCATGAGGTTCCTGTTTAACCATTTCTCTAGCCTGTCAAAGTTCCTCTGAATAGCAGCACGGCCAACTGGCGTATCAGTACTCCTAGTTTTGTGTCATTTGCAAACTTGGTGAGGGTGCACTTACTCCCATCATCCAGGTCATCAATGATGACACTAAACAATATTGGCCCTAGTGTCCACCCTTGGAGTACAACACTAGTTACTGTCCTGCAGATGGAATTTATGCTGCTGTTCACAACACTTTGAGCCCAGCAACTCTCCAGCTTATCTAACCCATACTTCATCAGCTTATCTAGAAAGATGTTATGAGAGACAGTGTCTCTCATATGTCTCTCATATCTCAGTGTCGAGATAAACAATATTCATCGCTTTTCCCTCATCCACTCTCCTTTTCATTATCTCAGATGCTGCACAGTTTGCTGACATCCTCCCAGATCTCCTTTCCTTGACAACAGAACGTCCCCCAGTGCGCACCTCCTGCAGGTGAGGAGCCTACCTGCCCCATTCCAGCCTCAGCAAGGAACACCAGGCACCCCCACAGCCCCAGACATGCATCCTCCCTTGGGAGCTCACTCAGGGTGGAGACCTCTGATGGACCAGGGGCAGTTTCTTCAGGGTTGGTGCTGGAGACTGTGCACTGTGAGGTGTCACCACTGTTGCTCAGCCTGTGGGCACCGCCCTCAGCAGAGCTTCTGGTCCCCTTCTGTGCTGCGTGTGTTGGCTGCCTCCATTAACTGCACCCCCAGTGTGATGGAGCCATATCACTGCCAGTATCCTGGGATACTGCAATAGCTGGACACTTGTTAGATGCCCTTCCCACAGATCCTAGGCATTAGATAACACCCCTGCTGCAGAGGAGATGCTATTCTGTTTCTTGGGGCACATGAGAAGAAAACTCTTTCCCACTTCTAATTCTGAAGACAAGATAAACTCTGAATACAAAAAGCTTTCATATCCACAAGAGCCCTATCCCCTAAATAGAAACTGCAGCATGTGGTAACGCTTCAGAAGTTAACTAAAACACTCAGAAGCCAAGTTTTATGTAAAGCTGAAAAAGCCTGTTTTCCTGGTTTCTCAAAAAAGTCTGAGATTAAAACAGTACAGATAGAGCACAAGCAGAATCAACCATTTTCCTTTACAGTGCCTCTGGATAGATATTACAGTACTCACCCAAGGATTCTTGTCACAAACTTCTCCTTTTTATTAGCATTACTTCTAGGATTTCTCTTGACTATTCCTCAGTCTGATGAAACTCTACTGTGGAGCAGCTTAGATCTTCATGGTATAGTATTAATAAAAATAATTAAAAAAAAATCAAAACCACGCAAATAGATATAAACATGGGGTACTTACCTCAGCATTTCCCCAAAAGCTTAAAGTTCAGGACTGGTTTAGAAGATATGCCTGTATCTTTACTTGAAGGATTTGTTATCCTCATTTATACACAGAAGTCACACATGTACCTGACTGATGCTGTATGAGCATGGGCAAAGCTAGAAGTACCTCACTATCAACTATAGAGCTTTTTTGTGGTTTGTTTTTTTTTTTTTCTCTTTCTTTCTGAAAATTTTAACCAAAACACTTCACCTGTTTTACAAGAAGACATGATGAAACAGAGGCAAGGAAAGCAGCTTACCAAAGGTCACCTAGTCAGCAGCGATATTGGTCTAGAGACCACTTTATTACTGCTTCTTCCGAAGAAATAGCTGTTGCTTGAACCAAACAGGTGGTTGCTAATTACATACTCATCATTTTCCTGATACCTAATTTAAGATGTTAGGGTCTGTTTTGCAGAAATGCTGAACACTTACAGCTGCTCCTGGGGTCAGCGGCATCTGAGCTTTGAGCATATAAGATGCCATAGAGTGTTTAAGTATTTCATTTTAGATATTTGTAAATACTTCTGATTTGATTCCAGCTATGATGTTTTGGGTTTGTTTTTTTTGTTGTTTTGCCCCTTTATAAATGAAATAACCTTATTTCCCCTGTAATTTGGTAGGTACCTTGTGAAGCTGATGCCTGAGAAACCTCTCAGTGCTAGGGTGGGGAGTAGTACTGAAAAACTTGAGAGGAAATTAATTACTTCTTTTTCAAAGATGAACATGACTAGTATAAAATCTTTAGGAGCCACACTCTACTGTGCTACAGATAACAAATAGTAACTCAGTACATGAACACTATTTAGTAAGGACAATGGATGATTGTCGTGGTTTAACCTCAGCCGGCAACTAAGCACCACGCAGCTGCTCGCTCACTCCCCCCCGGTGGGATTAAGAGTCCCATGCTCTACCGACTGAGCTAGTGAGACGTCAGCAGGTTCCTGAGGAACAGCAACCAATGTCACCGAAGAAAAAAGCAGTGAAACAGAGAAACCTTTCTAGTCCGGGCATCGAAAGACAGCTGCGCTCAACACTCTCCTATCAGGTGTGCAGCAATGACTGCTAAAGATTACCAAGGACCTCTTCTCTCATATTGCACTTCATAGTAAAACCACTGTAAGAGAGGAGAATTGTCATCTGCTGCAGGACACCAATGACATTCAGAGAACCCAAGTTCACACCCATGGCAGGTAAATGCTCAGCTCCTCCAAAAAACGGGTTTCTGAATTAGGACTCCACATTAACTGCCGCATCTGTAGAAAAGGAAAGTAATGGCACCGCCTGGCCGGTATCTCATCTGCGCTGCAATGTTAAGTACTGTAGCTGAGTGCTTTGAGCTAGTTCTTCAACCCATACCTCAAATCTGCACTTCCTAAAAAGTGTCAGAAGAGCAGTTCTTGGTAAATTGCTATTTAGACTTAGACTTAAGTTAAAGCAATAAAACATTCTTCTCCCCTTCTCCTGCACCAAAACTCCCCCCACACTCAAAGCCCCAGCCACAACCTGTGCAGTTACAGCTACACACAGTGTGCTTGCACTGCAATAGCTTATTCTTCTATAGGAAGGAAAATAAATGGTAATATTGTCGTATCTTATGTCCACTAACTATTTCAGTTAAAAAGAATTAAAAACTTGACGTGACACCATGGCTATACTGAGCAAGAAGTCACAGATACAAAGATCATTACACTGAAAGTTATCTTACAGATTTGCTTTTTATCACAAACTGCCACACTGACAACAATTTTCATTTAATAATGGAAGCTGCATACAGATCTCAGTAGGATTTTGGTAGGGATATTCAACCCCATTACCGGAACTTAAACTCTCCTGACTCTTTTTTTTGTTGTCAACGCAAATTACATGCTTTTCAGTGCGGCCAGATCTGAACAATTCAGTAAAACTGCTTTTAGCAAAACATTTAGTTCTTAGAAGCAATTGAGCGAGGGGGAATTCACAGTATTCAGAAACGCCACAAAGTGCCACACCGCACCCTGCTGAGCCCAAGACCCTTAAAAGGAATGAAACTACCTGAAAAGGGAAGAAACTACCCGACAGGAACTCCCTTCTGTGATTCCAGGCGGTAACGGTAACGCTGCTCATTTTAGCATGAGTAAAGTGCATCACCAGCAATTTAACAGCCCTCTAGTTAAGGGAGCAATAAGTCAGCTTTTCCGCGTGGATTGATTCCCGTGGACTTACAGACAGTGCGCCAAAACACCAGACGGTTACCCTCTGATTTTTAAAACACAACTGTAAATAACAGCCAATAATAACAGTCTAAATTATAGCCAACATAGAAATAATCACAATACTATGCAAAATATATAGTTCTGACTTTTGGCAGTGATAGGCAGCAATTGCATATAGCACCTATGCTGGTACCTTTGCAGAGAAACAACAACTTTGACATCGCAGTTTGCTGGGACCTTCTTCTGGGGAGGTTCTGGGCCCTTCCACTGCGTGCCTGACCTGCTAGGGCTGGACCAGCACAAGGAGTGTGGAAAACAAAGGGGAAACAGCCTAGAGAAGCACCGAGGTATGAGCACTATCTTCTCTTCTTTTTCTGTCTTCAGGTGTACTTCCTAGATCAGAGAGGGAATTATAGCGAGGATGCCAAAACAGGGTTTATTCTACACACCGTACTAAATTCAAATGCCTGTATACCTGAAAGGTGAAGGCACTACTGCTGCACGATGCAGGCACTCCAAAGCCCTGGAGAACAGGAAGGCTGAGGAAGACCTGAGCACACTTTAGGATATGATCTCAGAAAAGGGTTAGACGTTTTGAAACTGCAAGTTCTAACTGAATTTTAACAGCCAGCAGAGCAACGTGCATAGCTCTGAAGGACAACGTAAATGCTGCAAACAGACTGCAGTGTTAAATCACAGGGAAAGAAAATCAGCGGAGAAAATTAAAAAAACTAACATCAAGCACAGCCCACAGACTAACCAGCTGCAGTCGGTGCTTTACAGGAATTATTTTTTTTTCCCTCAAAGGCCCATATCCTGTCTTGAAAGCCACATCACACTCTAAAGTGAGCGTCTTCTATCTAGACTGGCCTGATGAGATGAGGCAGGTCGAAGTTGCAATGGTGCTGTAAGCACAGAGCTATGAGAACATCCCAAAACATGCACAGAGCTGTCACAATTTAATCCAGCTGGCAGACCAGATTCTGAGCTAACGTTGGACAGGCTTCATCAAAGCTATGCAGGATGACATAGAACTGTATTTAAATGAAAAAAAGAATCAGAAATAGCTGTTGCTTGAACCAAACAGGTGGTTGCTAATTACATACTCATCATTTTCCTGATACCTAATTTAAGATGTTAGGGTCTGTTTTGCAGAAATGCTGAACACTTACAGCTGCTTCTGGGGTCAGCGGCATCTGAGCTTTGAGCATATAAGATGCCATAGAGTGTTTAAGTATTTCATTTTAGATATTTGTAAATACTTCTGATTTGATTCCAGCTATGATGTTTTGGGTTTGTTTTTTTTGTTGTTTTGCCCCTTTATAAATGAAATAACCTTATTTCCCCTGTAATTTGGTAGGTACCTTGTGAAGCTGATGCCTGAGAAACCTCTCAGTGCTAGGGTGGGGAGTAGTACTGAAAAACTTGAGAGGAAATTAATTACTTCTTTTTCAAAGATGAACATGACTAGTATAAAATCTTTAGGAGCCACACTCTACTGTGCTACAGATAACAAATAGTAACTCAGTACATGAACACTATTTAGTAAGGACAATGGATGATACAAATAAATTTGTCAGGAAAAAAATTATCTGTGATGCTGTAATTAAAAACATACTTACAGAACAGATGAACTTAAAACATGTTAATTTTTATAATTTCCAAGTTTTGAAGGTTTGACTTGCAGTTGCTGGGTGTCTTTTATTATTTTTCAAATATTTTCCAATATTTAATAGCTATTTTTACAAACATTCCATAACATATGACATATTGCTGATATAAAGATTTAAAAAACGAGTAGTCAGATTCCATAACACTATGTAACTCATTCAAAAATAAGAGATAAACAAAAATAGCATCTTTTTTCCTTTTTAGCTTTTAATCTTTCTGTTTTGTGTGGGGTCATGATTTACAGTTCTGCCTTTAATTGAAGGTTATATTCTGACACTTAGGTAATAAAATTTCTTGTAGTATGCAGCAAATCTGGATGAGTGAGGGAGAGTGCCTGCATTCAGGAAACAAGTGCCAGTCTCATAGCGTACCTCTGCTGCTGCGTACCGTTTCAGTCATTTAATGATATTTGCTCTTGACATATGCTGAGGGTTATTTCAGATTTAGTGTTGGGGGTTTTTTTGTACATAATAACAGAAGACATGATTGTGACATATCTTAACAGACTTTCATTTTTTTTGTTTTTTTACATGCTTTTCTTCACAGTGAAGGTAACTGGTGGGGGTGGCTGGTTTTGCTCCGTTGGACCAACAGTGCTAGCAGATTCATATATTCCTTTGTCAGACTTTTCACTCTTTACCACAGTACAATGCAGGGCAACATATACACATGAATACCAGAAGTATGTGGTCTCAACAGTTCTACTGTTGATATATGAAGATTTTAAAAAAGTAAAAATAAAAAAAGATTGGTCAGAATAGATTGTATATGCCTAATTAAATACAAATTTATAACCTGTTTAACTCTGACTTCTTATATCTATAATATAAAAAAACGTACTCACTTGTAAACCCAAAGCATTGATTTCCTTCAGAAACTTTAGGCCAATTCCTTTCTTTCTTTTCTTAGTCTGGCAGCCAATTCTCATTGAGTTTAATTGTGTGAGATCAGGATGCTATAAAAGTTTGAGCTTTCTCCAGGTTTTGCTGGCTTATTTTCATTTTATTTCTTTCCATCTTCAACCTGTTCCATTTTTTCCTCTTTTAGATTAGTTAGATACAGATTTTGGGGTAAATTGGGAATTGCAAAAGGAAATCCATTGAGTTTTGCTCACTCACTCCAGTGAGTTACTTTTAGATACTCTACACAAAAAGGATCTTTTGCATTCAAAGATTCTGAATGTACCTTTGAATACAATAATGATTTTTTTCTCCTGGGGTAGCATATGAAGGATGATATTTCTTAAAATAAAATTAAAAAATGAGAAAATATTTGGAATTCTGTCATTTTGGTGACACTTGCAATGGAATTTACAAATTGTTTTTACTTCTTCTGAAATTTTTTTTAATTAACCTTGAAAAGATTTTTAAAGACTGTATTTTTCTTTCCTTTTTCCATCTCCCCCTGACAACATGTGCTTAACTTGTAAAATAATGAGGAATTCTGTTTTTTCCTCAAACTCTGCTATAGTATTTCCTTGCCACTCTGGAGCACTACACTGTGAGCGCAACGTGCTACATACTGACATTAAACAGTCAGCAACAAAACCAAAAGCAGAAGAAGAATTTCCAATAGGTAGAGTATTTTTTTTCTTGAGTTGTTATTTTTATTCTTTTTTTTGTTGTTGTTTCTCATGACACTAACATCTGTCTAGATAGAACTGGCATTTCTAAGTGAGAAAGAAAACCAAATACACCCTCTTTATCTTTTGGGGAGAATAAAATGAGACGGATTTTTTTTTCATAAAGTGAAAAGATGTATATGAGAGTTCTTTCTTCTGACTTTTCAATAAGGCTATTTGTAGTAACATTTGTAGAACTCAAAAGTGCCATTTGTCTCAGGAGTACAGGAGCTACTTGCTGTAGCTTTCTAAACTGTATCTTGTACATTCAGCTATGCTGCTGCAAGTACTGGGCAGCTGGTTCCATTTGCTAAAACAAATTTTGCCTGTTACCATACCGCATCCATACCTTGTGAATCTAAGTTTAACTTCAAATTAAAATGAAGAAGCTGCTACACTTTTTTTTAAAACAAATACAAGACTATGAATTTTGTATAAATTAGGCAATGCCATGTTTTACGAAACTGTGGATAATGTGAAATAAAAACCTTCAAGGGAGAAAGGTGGCCATCTCTACTGAAGTAGGCTATCAACTCCAAAATATTCAGTGTGGTAAGCTATTAGAAACTTTGCCTTTAAATGCAGACAAATTTATGTGACAGAAATTTATGCACATGCAAATGTAAAAAGAAATATCTCTTAAATCTCTCTAGCCCATGTATTGTGAAATTTCTCTTCTCTTGCTTTAATTTATACATGTGTCTGAAGTCAGGATACACCCCAGTTAATGTCAGTTGGGCATTGGTGCTTGCCATCACTGAAGATTAGAATGAATAAGTCCCCTTCTTTAAAACCAAAGTGAAGGATGTTTCCTATTTTTTGTGAATGCACACAAATTTACACAAAATGGAAGGAAAATAATGTTGTACAAAGAAAAATCCCATCTAGGGGCTCGAACTCTTGGTATTTGTTAATTTGGTGTTTTCACCCCTACCTCGCCAAGATACTCATATATAGCCCCAACTGAGTGCCAAGCCCCTGACTTGTGCTGAATAAGGTATGTAGAATTAACTAAACTGGGAGATGATATTTTTAATAGGATGACTGTATTGGTTATATTGAAATGGGAATGGTGACAACCACACAAATAAAAATAAAACATATTATTAGTTATGAAAAGATAGCGTGTTTCTGTAGCTGGTTGTTGGTAGCTTCAGTTGTTGGTAGCTTCAAACTGCTGGAAAGGACAACACTGTAGGTCAGCAGCCTCTGGAGTACTTTGTTGTCAGGAATATGATGGGAGTTGTGGTTGCTGTTTTCTTCTTTATCCCTCTAGCTTCTACTTGGGGTCACTTTTATGTTTCCTAACATGCTTTTACACCTCTCTATTTCTTCATTGGTCTATAGCTCCAGGCTATATCAGAATTTACTATATATGTGTGTTAGGTACTATTTATTTGTTCTTTGTTACCCTGAGAACTGTTTTTGTCCACTTCTGGGTCTTCTTTTTTTAAAAAAAACACAAAACCAAAAAGACCCCAAACAAAAACCCCTCAATCATTAGTAAACGGTTTATAGTTGTACGCACAAGCCAGTACCTCATCTCTTAAGATCCCACGTCCATACTCCTTCCCCCTGCACACTGTGTCTCTACTTTTCAGGGTCTCCACTATTGCACCTGGCCTGTATTCCTCTCTCCTACATCATTATGTTAGTCATAAAACCATACAAAGATGTACCATACAAAGATGTTTTTGAAAAATTAAAATGCATGAGCTGCAGGACCTACTCAATGAGATAAATGGCTGTCACAGATAAACCAGGTAAAAGGAAGCTGCAGGCAGGTCAAGAGCAGGTGAGGCAGAGGGGGCCTGGCAAGCCTCCCCCCCCGCCAGGCCTTGCGTACCCAGCAGAAAGCTCGCAGCCGTGGCAGCGCTGTCTCACAGGGCTACACGACTGCAGAGCAAAGGCTGAAACGGGCGTTACCTGGAAGCGGAAGGGTGACAAACCCTTGGGGAGCTGGTGCAACCGGGGCTCGGGCGACACGCTGGCTCTGGTGCGGCCGCGTGTGCTTGCTGCCAGCTGTGGGTCTCTGAGGGACACGTTGTGCAGCTCCTGTTGCAGGCAGACTCAGAGGGTGGAGACGAAAATATTGCTGGGTAGTCAGCTTAAGCTCCTGCAAGTCCATTCATCTTCCAGACACAAATGCTCTCTAAAGGAAGCTCTTTGTGATCCTGTTGTGTCTGGTCATCATACTGGTAGCAAAGCAGTTGCTGAGATGATAGTAAGGGAAAACTTCCACCAGATGCTCCTATATAGCCCCGATAAAGCCCTTTATGGGATCAAACATGTAGAGAAAGCTCACAAAGAAGTGGCAGTTGACGCATTATTGATAGCTGATTAACTTCTTGGGCACCAGGATGTTGCTTTTAGAAGGGTGTACTTGCAGAAAGTGCCTGAAGTAATACAGGAGTTGAGACTATTCTCCACTTTCCATATTGCTACAGAAGAATGGCAGCCATCTTTCAGTACCTATTTCCAGACCTTCCTGATCAGGCAGATGAATCTGAGGCAAAAAAATAAAGAGGCTAAAACACTTGTCTGCTACTAAAGAGCAGCTGAAAACAATTCTTAAAAGAAATTATTTTCTATGGTTTGTAGCAATATGCATTTGAAGTCAAAACCAATTGTAATAAAAAATCCCTATGTTTCTGCTCTTAAACACTTCACATTTGACCAGAAAAACAGCACCATCCTACAAGTACCCATAGACATCCTTTCCATTATGGAGATTTCTATACTCATGTTAAATAATTTGTTCATAAATTATGAATTTGTTCATGTAAAGATTACTTGAGAATGTGGTCTTGAACAACAGTGAATGGTATAGTAAGCAAGTTATAATATCCAAGCTATGAAAGATGTAAGTGGGAACATTTAAGAGCAAGTACTAGATGGGTGTGGGGAAGCAGAAAGGATATCTGACTTCTTGCTGAATCTGAACATTATTTCACTTAAAAATCTGTAATTGAATTATGGAGAAAAATACTTTCAGTGATGGAGAGATTAAAGATTTAGTCTAATGGGTAACATTTTTCTCATTGTCACAGTGGGAGCATAATTGTATTCTATATTACCTACCTTCTATAAATCTAGATTCAAACTCTGATTTAGGGATTTTGAACAAATGGTTGTGGCAGCGTCATTGGGGTCTTTGCAAAAATGTCCTGATAGCCTTGCAAAGTATTGCCCTCTGCTCAGGGGAAAATACAAATTCCAGTTTGCCTAGAAAAGAGGGAAAACTGAGATGTTTCACATGCTTTCTTTTTAGCTCCATTAACACACAGACTTATTAAGACATAGACAATAACACACAGCTGAAAGCATGTTATCTTACAAGATTCCTGACAAACTTGTGCTTGGTTGAATCCCCTGACCTAGAATATCAAAGCTGAGAATAGCTCAGTGTGGTTCTGCCACTGCAAGACTCCTTAGCTACTGGCATGACATGGTTTCTGGTTTTACTTCTGACTGCCATCTCTGCCTTCCACTAATTTCCTCTTCTTTCCCAAAATTTGTCCGTTGTTTACTTACTTCTTTCCTTGTTATTCCCTATACGTCTCCTCTTTACATTTCTTAGGCATTCATTTCTCTTCTGGACCCAAGAAGAATGTAACACTGTTTGCCAAGACAGTGAAAAATAGCTGGATGGGAGGTGGAACAGGCTTTTCCTCTTTTTTTGTGTCTTCTTTCCGTGGTTGTTCAGGTATGAGAAAACTGGTTACGATAGCTAATCTTATTCCCTTTCAGCGCAAGTATGTACATAAACTTTTGCAATCCTAGTATTGATTTTGCTGCTTTAGTTTTTTGGCAGTAAAGAAGGAATCGCACATGACTACTTAGCTTTATAGTTCTGTAGTGGGAAAACTAAGAGAATTTCTTTCAATATTCAATAGTAACAGCAAAGTCAAGAATAAAGAAGCTGTGATGCTTCTCTGGAGAATGGACAGCTGACAGTGAATTTTTGTTAAGGCTATTTTTTATTCTCAAATTACTAATGCAATGCTGCAGCTTCTTTGTCCTTAAACATTAAATTGTTCATATTACCAGAATCCTTTTGTTCAGCTAGGTGATGAGAAACTGTGTAACTAAATAAAGCATGAGGGCTGTATCAGATGTATATATTCAGATACAGCAGAAGGATGCTGAGCAGCTGTTGTTATTTGTCAGGTTGTGCACAGAGTTTTCTGGGCCTTAATCTTACAGCGACTAGCCTCCTCCATAAAAAGTTTGTGCTCTGAAAATACAGAGGTTGGGTGAAAGAAAATGGAATAATATACCAGCAAAGTGAGAAAGGTAAGGATGAACTTCCAGAAAGTTCTAAGATGTTCCCTTAAGAGCTGTTTGCAATTGCTGTCTTGAATCTCAGTATGAGAAAGCTAACATGTGCTGATGCTCTCATTTAATGGTTCATGAAATGGGTGGCTCAAAGAGAAAATACTGCTTTTTCCGATCAGCAGGAGGGTTTACTTTTTATGAATATACTAGCTACTTTCCCTATTCCACCTGAATTTGAGACTAAAGCTTGGTATCCTCTCAGTTAAATAAATAAATCCATAAATTAGATGAAGTTAAACATTTACCCCAAATCTGGTTATAGCAGGTCTCGCACAGAACTGATCCAGTCTTGCTTTTTCTTCATTCTGTGTAGAAATCTTCATAAGCCACTACTTCTAATTACTCAGTTGCTGTTCAGTATGAGTAACACCTCTTAAAGCCAGAAGACTGAATGCTACTTTCATAATTATTTCAGTAAAATACTCATTTGAATACCTTCAAATATTATGTTTATTAATTGAAACTACTTAGTCTATCTAAAATAAAACTATTATTTTAATGAGGAAATGTCATTTTACATTTCAGCCAAGGTTTACATTTGTGAAACGAGCATTTCTAATAAAATTCTTTTGAGTGAGTTTACATCTCTTTGTTACAGTACTGGGACAATTTTATCTCTTCTCAGAGAGCAGTTTTCTTGATATGATGCTTGTTTATTGTCAGATATTGGGGTCAAGAAAAGCCAATAATTTCAAATGGGAATAACTGGAATGGCTGGTGTTTTCAGAAACAGTATTGTGATGAGTTCCCCTAAAACAGATGCAGAGGAAGATCAGTCCTTCTAAGGACCTCATTCCCAATTTCACAATCTGTTGCTTCATTTTTTTATCTTTGCGTGACCTAATAGCAACAATAATGAAATGAATCTAGCCAGGTGATTATAAAACTATAAGAATGTCAAGGAATATAAAGTTTTATTATTGTGGGCTTCAAAAAATGAATGCACAAGTTTGTCCACCTATCAAAAATGTTTATCTCGGAGGACTGGGGAAAGGAAGCATAGTACTTAAAATCACAATGTTATTATGTGAAGCATTGCCACCAATTGTGAAAGAAGGTAAGTTTTACAAACAATGAGTAAAGCAAAAAATGGAAATTCCTATGCAGGGAAGGAGCAAACAGGTAATGTTTTCATCACTGCCCTCTGCTCCAGAAGGAGTATCCATCTTTTAATAATGTGTGAAAAATAGTTTTCAGAATTCTTTGAATCAGTCAGTCCTGGGCGGAGATGGGGAAGCTTAGTGCCAGTCTCACAGGCTAGATAAGGTGCAGAACTTAATACAGAAAAAACCCCTCATAAACAAAAATTACCTTTTCCTGTCTTATGTTTTCCTTCTATAGCTGCTCCCATTTCTCAGTTTGGGTTTTTTTAACTTTTACCTAAATTAAAGATAGCAGTTAATTATTATTTTTTTTTTCCCCTAATAAAGATAATTCTAAAAAAATAGAGTCTGAGTCCTCCACTCTCAGGAAAGGTGATATACTTAGCTTGCTCTCAGCTATTTTTGGGATGACATACTACCTTAAGCAAGTTTAAGACACCCCAGCAGTGTTAGAATGTTTCTTTGTTAAGCTGCAAGAGTTTGTCATTAGACCTGTATTCTCATGCTCAGCATACATGCATGTACAACCCAGGAATTAGAGCAGTTCACATTCCTCTGGTAGAAAAATCAAAGGTTATGTTTTACTTTTTGAATAGCATTTGATTAATGCCTGTACTGAGGTATTGTACTTAAGCAATTAATAGAAAGTGAAATCTGAGGTTATTTTTTTGCTCCCCATATGTCTCAAAGGTAACTCATTTCCTCTCCTTCCATTCACCAGCTTTCAGAGACACCTAAAGCTGGTTATTGGAATGAGATGCACCCTGGTTAAAAAGACATTTTGACAGTTTATGTTTTGGCTACAGGCAAAAGAAAGGCCTGCCTGCAAATCCGTACTATTAATAACAACAGAATCTGGAAATATTCCTAGAATTAGCCAACACGACTGGTATACTCCTGTATACTTTGAAGATTTAAGATACATAGCTCTCAAATTGTAATGTAGAAAATCTGGGTGGTTGTTGTAACTATAGAAACCTAAGAGAAACAAATCACATTTTGATAAATTAGGGAAAATGAACTCGTTATAATCTTCACATTTTACAGCAAGGCTTTCCAATTGTTTCAGGGAAGAAAGATGACAGTTCAATACCTCTTTTAAAGACAGAAAAGGGAAATGACACAACTTCTAAACACGTGTGTTTCTGTAGAGTATTGATCCGGAAAATGCTGATAGGCACAAAACTGAATCTTTATCAAGGACTTGTTTTGCTCTTTGAAAATAACTTTGCTTGCATTTTAAGCAGCTCAAGCAGTATTGGCTGAAGGTTATAATGTGCAACGTAAGTTATTGCCACCTACTCTCTTGCATCTGTTTCTCTGCTCTGACAATTCTCTGTAGCTTCTTAAATAGTTTCTACATCATTATGCTTTTTCAAGTCAAGATGGGTTGTAGGCTGCTTTCTTTATACAGACTAGTAACAGCATGAGTTGCAAGGTCATTTTAAAGGTCATATTCAAGGCCTTTTTTAAAAGATAGGTGTTAGCTTGCTATGAGCTTTGCACAAGATCTAGGATTATGATACTTAAGATGGGGGTAGCAAGCAAATGAAACTTGCAGCTCATTTTTCATTGGATTTTGAGAAGCCTATTGCACAAATATTATATTGAGCTGATATAACATTGAATTTGATGTTACAAAGACTCCAAATCTAACTTGTTTTTAAGGTTTCTAGGCTTCTTCTGCATCATCTGTCTTTCTCTCTAGTCTCTATCTCTGTGGAGAGCATTTCTGCTAAATCGTTTTGCAGCAGTAATTTGCTATAATGTTAAGGAGCCACAACATGGAAAGATGATGGTCTCTGTGCTGCTTGTACTTGTGAAAGGCAATATGTCAAAACACTTGTAGGTGGTTTGGCAAAAGCAGAGCTGCAGGTCTTTCGCTTGTTATTAAGTGGGCAGGAGATGACTGAATTTTTCACTGCAAGAAGGACAGTTTGCACAAACCAGGCCATTTTTGGAAGAGGTTGACCTCTGATTGCACTAGTTGCTGGTGGTGAGCAAATATTGTTGGATGATCAAAATCTGTCCTGTAGCGTGTTCAGGAACCACTGTCTACTCTTTGTGTTCTGATATGCAGGGAACAGTAAGTTCATGCAGGTGGTATTTTCTGCTCTCAACAGATTTCCACAAAGGGTCACCTTCAACTATTTGTGCAACAAATCCTCTGTGTGCATCTAAGCAACTAGTGAATGGTAAGCTTGGAAAACTTTTGGTGATCTGAGTGACTTCATAGAATTTGTTTTTGCAGTTCTGTTAGTTACCCAAATGAAGTTACTGAAGTTTTCTGATTCTTTTAAAATGTGTAGCACTTGGTTATTCTTCCATTCTCACCCCAGTGGTGTTTTGGGGGCTGATTGAAGATTCTACAATAACTTGAGCATGTTCTTCTTAAGGGGGTTCATGAGGAAAGGAATAACTTCTCTGATTGTACTGCTTTGAAGTCTTGTGTTTCTGTGGTGGTATTTGCTAACAATAAAACTGAGATAGTCTCTGATGTTTTCTTAGGTATGGGGAAGAGGAGGCACACTTGGGAACGCTGCCTCTGCTGATTGTTTCTCAGCAAAGGAGATATTTCTGAATATGAGTCAATGGAGAATTGTTTCACCAAAGCAGAAGAAATATTTTAATTAAACATTACCAGCTGTGTTATCTACACTGCATTTTAGGAATTTTAAACCGTGGCCAAAGGCTTGATGAGTGAATTAACAAACAGAATATGTATTGCGCTGGCTCTCTGTTCTTCTATGGTACTTAGGCTTTAATGTACTAACTATCTTAACATATATTTTATTGTTGTTATAAGTTTTTGTTGTCTTTCATCCACTACTGTCTATTTCAGAGTAACCAGAAGTGGGATAATGAACCTAAGTACAGTCATACACACTTACTGGCTTTTGTTTCTCACTTCATGGCTGTCCATGAGAATTCTCCACTAGCTGGATATCTACTGAAGGTTTTGCAACATGACAAGACTTCCACTTTTTATGAAGAATGGGTGTGGAAACCCTCTGACTGTTGGTGAAGAAATATTAACTCAACCTGATAATCTCCTGGTGAGGCACTCATATTTCATATTCTGTAGTAACAGACAGTAAAGAGGACTACATATCTTGGGGATGAATGAGGCTCTTAGGCTCTCTGCTGACCATAGAGCCTAGAAGTACTTTGCATGGGCTCAGGTTAATAGTGATATCATTATACAGCCTTCAATTTGAATCAGATCTCTGTTCACTCACTTCTGACCATATAGAAAATGGTATCGCTGTTCTGTCTCCTCCCCTCACCCCCCTGCTTACTTTCTCGAGTAATTAATCTACACTATAAGTTCTCTACTGCCTACTGCTTAAAACTGGATACTTGTGCTGGTCCTTAATCACTGCATAAAGCTAGTTGAACTTAGGTAGCAAACTGAAATAGGGGTGGAAAATGCCTTTTTGTTTAGAATTAATGGAATTAGAAGAGGTGTCCAGTCAGTTTACTCCCCTAGAAGGACCACTCCTCACCAAACGTTTCTGTGATGGTGCTAAAGAAGCAACTGCGTTTTATTTCTAACCTTAAAAAACTGAGGGGAAATCCATGAAAATTATTTTTGTTGTGCTATTTTTTCCATGATAATCCTAAACATGCATCCATCACTAAAATTAGGTGGAATATTCAAAAATCAAAGCATGAACTTGGTAAAATGCCAATTTGGTAATTACTTCTGCTCTATTGTCACAGTTCAGTGATGCAGAGAACGCTATAATGCCATAAGATAATATATTCCAAGGCTTAAATAGATTTGATATTAAATAATGACTAGTGTATGATATACCTGAAAATATATTAAATTCTAGGGCTGGTTTTTAAAAAGCCACATTTAACAAAGTTTAACTGAAATTTTGAACAAATTGAGAACTCTTTAAAAGATGGATCAGCTTCTTTTAAGCCTATAAATTAGTCATATTAGTCACAGTTTCCAAGAGTGACAAGCAAAATCTTTCTGCAATTCATGTAACCACCCACAACAGTATTAATAATCATAACATAGAAGCAGAATTGCTTATTATGGAAAGGCTCTGTGACTCTAGGGTTATGAGGTGATCTGCAGTAAGCCAGTTGCACATAATTATGTATGCTTTTGTTCTTCTTGCTGTACAATCATCTCTGATGTAAATTTCCATCCAAATATGAGGTGGGCTGCTTGTTTTTAAACCCACTCCAATCAAGGCCTGGAGCTGCTAGTTTTAATGCTGAAAAGTCTATCAGCGAAATATAAAGGTTCTTTTGACTTCTTAATTTAAACCTCAATGTGTGTACGTAAATGAACGTTATTAAAAACCCTTCGCAGTTCAAAGTCAAACATATTAATATGGGGCACTTTTTGTTTGTTTGTTGTTTTTTCCCCATTTAAATGATTCTACACGTAGAATACAAAGCACATGAATAGACGTGATGTTAAGAAGTGAGTAGAGGGGGAAGAGCCAATTCTGAGGCAGTCTACTTGTTAAACAGTTACATCAAACAGTGATTGTAAAGAAAGAAGGCTGAAATGTCATATAACTTTGGAAGATTCTGGATCAGATCAGTTTTTGCTTGGTAAGAGTCCTAGATACTCAAGAGATGCAGATCTTTCCTCCCTCTCCTGCAGGTTCCATCCTCACTCAACTAAGTTAACTTCTCTGTTCTGTTAAAAACTTATTATCTCTGATTCATATGCCTTGGTTCCTCAAAGGTAGAAGACATGGAGCAAGTTTTGAAGTTACATGTAGAACAGGTCTTCTGATAGTTCTGCCAAAATGTATGGGATTCCACAAACACAGAAAGCAGTGGTCAAAGTTTACATTTTGCTTGTTTAAGGAACCCCAAAAATACCCCTTTGAAAAAATGCCAAACACAACACTTTGGAAAACAGGAAAATTTAGGGGAAATAATTGTGAAAACAAATCTGTAGAATTTCAGTTTGTGTCTTACTCCAGATTAATAATTATACATTATACTTGGCACTATTAAACCAATTTCTTGCAATTGGCTTACTTTCTAATTTCCTAGTCTAAACATTCTTGTTAGGTAAAATTTGTCAAAACTATGTTTTTCTGAATCTTAGAAATTTATGCTTGTTATAGAAACAAGCTAACGCTGAATTTTAGGTCAGGCTGGCCATTTTCAGCATTAGCTCATACCAAATATATTTTACTAGGCAGGCGTACTTCCTAGGGAACTTTTTTTTATATGTGATAAATATGTCTGTTGAGAGAAAGAAGATAGAATTGGAAATATTCATAAACAAAAAAGAAAACATTACTCAAATTTTGACACTTTCTAATTTCTTTGATAATGATGTTTATATTGATTTTTTTTCTTTTAAGAGAATGTTAGCAGTGAAACATTAATCACCAAACTTACTATAAGAAGCCACATCATGCACAAAAATAAGAGGTGAAACTGGCTTCAGCTACGTTAATGTTTTGGTTTAGATTAGAATTGAATTTTTTCACCAAATCTCCTGATTCTGTCTGCTGACTGAGTTTGGCTGAATCATATTTACGATCTTATTGGCATCACGGAGACGTGGTGGGATGGGTCCTATGACTGGAGTGTTGGGATGGAGGGATACAGGCTCTTTAGGAAGGACAGGCAGGGGAGACGAGGAGGGGGTGTCGCCCTCTATGTCAATGAGCAGCTGGAGTGTATGGATGAGCCTGGGGATGGATGAAGAGCCGACCGAGAGCTTGTGGGTCAGGATTAAAGGGATGGCAGGGACAGGTGACATTATGGTGGGGGTCTGCTACAGGCCACCTGACCGGGAAGACCAAGCAGATGAGGCCCTCTATAGACAGATAGGAGCAGCCTCACGCTCACAAGCCCTGGTCCTCATGGGGGACTTCAACCACCCCGACATCTGTTGGAGGGACAACACGTCAGGGCATAAGCAATCCGGGAGGTTCCTGGAATGCGTTGATGATAACTTCCTTCTCCAAGTGATAGAGGAGCCAATGAGGAGAGGTGCTATGCTGGACTTTGTTTTCACCAACAAGGAGGGGCTGGTGGGGAATGTGAAACTCAAGGGCAGCCTTGGCTGCAGGGACCACAAAATGGTGGAGTTCAAGATCCTTAGGGCACCAAAGGAGGGTGCACAGCCAGCTCACTACCCTGGACTTCAGGAGAGCAGACTTTGGCCTCTTCAGGGATCTGCTTGGTAGAGTACCACGGGATAAAGCCCCGTAAGGAAGAGGGCCCCAAGAAAGCTGGTTAATGTTCAAGGATCACCTCCTCCCAACTCAGGAGCGATGCATCCCAACAAAGAGGAAGTCAGGCAAAAATTCCAGGAGGCCTGCATGCATGAACAAGGAGCTCCTGGACAAACTCAGACACAAAAAGGAAGCCTACAGAGGGTGGAAGCAAGGACAGGTAGCCTGGGAGGAATGCAGAGAAATTGTGCGAGCAGCCAGGGATCAGGTTAGGAAAGCTAAAGCCCTGGTAGAATTAAATCTGGCCAGGCATGTCAAGGGCAACAAGAAAAGCTTCTATAGGTACGTTGGGGATAAAAGGAAGATGAGGGAAAATGTGGGCCCTCTCTGGAACGAAACAGGAGACCTGGTTACCCGGGATACGGAGAAGGCAGAGGTACTCAATGACTTTTTTGCCTTGGTCTCCACCGGCAAGTGCTCAAGCCACACCAGCAAAGCCGCAGAAGGCAAAAGCAGGGACCGGGAGAATGAAGAGCCACCCACTGTGGGAGAAGATCAAGTTTGAGACCATCTAAGGTACTTGAAGGTGTACAAGTCCATGGGACCCGATGAGATCCATCCACATGTCCTGAAGGAACTGGCGGATGAAGTTGCTAAGCCACTATCCATCGTATTTGAGAAGTCGTGGCAGTCCGATGAAGTTCCCACTGACTGGAAAAGGGGAAACATAACCTCCATTTTTAAAAAGGGAAAAAAGGAAGACGCAGGGAACTACAGGTCTGTCAGTCTCACGTCTGTGCCTGGGAAGATCATGGCACAGATCCTCCTGGAAGCTATGCTAAGGCACAGGGAGGACAGGGAGGTGATTTGAGACAGCCAGCATGGCTTCACCTGACCAACCTGCCTGACCAACCTAGTGGCCTTCTAGGATGGAGTGACTACATCAGTGGACAAGGGAAGGGTTACAGATGTCGTCTATCTGGACCTCTGTAAGACCTTTGACACGGTCCCCCACAACAACCTTCTCTCTAAACTAGAGAGGTATGGATTTGATGGGTGGACTGTCTGGTGGATGAGGCATTGCTTAGATTGTCGTATCCAGAGGGTAGTGGTCAACGGCTCAATGTCCAGATGGAGGTTGGTGACGAGTGGCGTCCCGCAGGGGTCCGTATTGGCACTGGTACTGTTTAATATCTTCATGAATGACATCGACAGTGGGATCGAGTGCACCCTCAGCAAGTTTGCAGATGACACCAAGCTGAGTGGTGCGGTTGACATGCCAGAGGGACAGGATGCCATCCAGAGGGACCTGGACAAGCTCAAGAAATGGGCCTGTGTGAACCTCATGAGATATAACAAGGCCAAGTACAAGGTCCTGCCCCTGGGTCGGGGCAACCCCCAGTATCAATACAGGCTGGGGGATGAAGGGATGGAGAGCAGCCCTGCCGAGAAGGACTTGGGGGTACTGGTGGATGAAAAGCTGGACAGGAGCCAGCAATGTGCGCTCGCAGCCCAGAAGGCCAATCGTACCCTGGGCTGCATCCAAAGCAACGTGGCCAGCAGGTCGAGGGAGGTGATTCTGCCCCTCTACTCTGCCCTGGTGAGACCCCACCTGGAGGACTGCGTCCAGCTCTGGAGCCCTCAGCATAAGAAAGACACAGACCTGTTGGAGTGGGTCCAGAAGAGGGCCACGAAAATGATCAGGGGGATGGAACACCTCTGCTGTGAAGAAAGGCTGAGGGAGTTGGGGTTGTTCAGCCTAGAGAAGAGAAGGCTTCGGGGAGACCTTATTGCAGCCTCTCAGTACTTAAAGGGGGCTTATAAGAAAGGTGGGGGCAAACTTTTTAGCAGGGCCTGTTGCGACAGGACGAGGGGGAATGGCTTTAAACTAAAGGGGGGGGTAGATTTAGACTAGATATAAGGAAGAAACTTTTTACGCTGAGGGTGGTGAAGCACTGGAAGCGGTTGCCCAGAGAGGTGGTGGCTGCCCCATCCCTGGAAACATTCCAGGTGAGGTTGGACGGGGCTGTGAGCAACCTCATCTAGTTGAAGATGTCCCTGCCCATGGCAGGGGGGTTGGACTAGATGACTTTTAAAGGTCCCTTCCAACCCAAACTATTCTATGATTCTATGATTCTATATTACAAGCTTAAAGTGTGCAAAATGGATTGCTTTCAGATAAAATGGAACCAAAAGATGTACTCAAAGAATTAACATTGTGTTAATAGGTTTTTAGTGCACAGAACCAGATTGCAGCCAGTCTGAAGTAACATGCCTGAAATGCAGATAGTGTGGGCATCGGGTCATTGGCATCAACTGTCTTGCTCTACAGATCTGCTTTGATTGTCCTGCAATATTTACTAATGTAGGTATAGCTGGTTATCTATGGCATGATTTTACTTTCAGGTTGACCTTTTATATATACGTGCATTCACAAAATAATGCAAAATAGTGAATGGTAGGAATGGATATTTTAAGAAGCTGCATAGCAGAGAATTGGGTGATTTGGGAATATAGTAATGAAATATGGACTCTTCCCCTTTAACCTTAGCAGAAGCTTTCAACTTGCTGGCACTTTGGTGAATTCTATGAAGAGAATTTGATGGTCCCCATGAACACGGTGTATTCATCTCTGCAATAAGGAAATTGCAAAAAACTTTGGTACTGACTAGTGTGTTGAGGGGCAGAACAAGTCAAAGGCTGAATAAGAATGGAAAGCGAAATTACTTGGCTTTATCATCACAATCATCAATCCAGGAATATACTGAAAACCAAAGCTCTTGCTTTTGTTGTACTTGTTTTTTTTTCCTGTCTTTGAGTGAGCATGGACTGTGCTGAGACTTCAGGAATCTGCAACCCAGCTGAGACATGCATTTTATTTTCTTTCTTTGTCTCAGACAGAAGAATTCATAGAGACTTACTATGACTGGTTAAGGTAAGACACTGAGTGAAGGGAAATGTGGCATGAATTGTTACATATTGACAAGAGGAATGAAGAATGGCTATAGGAAGGAAAAAAAAAAGAAAAAAAAAAGTGTGGTCTTTTGTTTAGTTTTATTTGTTACTGATAAATTAATCCAGTTCGACATTAACAGCCTTTTCTTCCCATATAACTGCCAGATTAGCGTCAATTGAAAGAAAAAAATATCAGTAACACTATTTAAACTCATATAAATATTAAAATAAATAAAATGCTTTTGGAGCTAGGTAGTTTTGGTATTTACATGTACTTTATACATATGCAATTACATGTAATTTTACATTGTTCATCTTCGCCACAGTCTCCTAGGATCATGTTTACAAATGCTTGATGATTTAGTAAGTAACTTGCCTTACTCTGTCCATATTCTATAGGGGTTTTATAGCTACAGAGAAAATTAGCATCGAGAGAAATGAATGTTACCTTTTATTCAGGAACACCCACTTTTCATTTAAGTTGTATTGCTCTTAATATTACATGGAAGTATGTGCAGCATTTTAAAGTACAAATTTATTTACTTGCTGTAGCTTTAAATGTTAGGTACTCCTTGTTTAATGCTCGGTTTCCTATGCAGAGTTCGAAAGGCACGGTCTGGTGACGGAGAAATCTGCTGGACCCTAACTTCCACATTACCAAAGCTGACCTCGTATTTCAGCTTCAGTGGCATTACTACTGTAAACAAGGCTAATGAAATCCAGTTATAAGCTGAAGAAGAGAAAAAAATATTATTTTCCTTCAATCATCCTTTTCTGTGAAGTTGCAAACACTAAGTGAGCCAGTGTTTCTGGCTAGATCCTGTGTAGAGGAGAAATCCTATCTATCAGTGTATAGGAAAGAATCAGAAACCTGGCTTGCTATTACTACAAACAATAAAGATATTAGGATTGTTTTTAATTTTTATTTTTAATTTTCTAGATAGAAGGACGAAAGAAGATTATTACTGAGTACATTGTGAGAAGGAAATCTGGGTGATGAGTTATGCAGTGCCTGTATGATCCTTCTGGACCTTATCTGGACAGCTCTTTTAGAAATTTTTACTTATCCAGCTTTTTTATTAAGTACAACCTCTCTCAAGAGAGGTAACTCTGTTACCAGGTCTAGCTACCATTGAGAGGCATTGGGGAAAGATTAAAAAAGAAATAAAAATATTAATTATAAAGCAAATAAATAGTTAAAGTCCAGAAAGTTTCCAGCATTCAATAATCTTTTATGAAAGATAAAGTAGGTTTTCCTGTCATTTTCACTGATAAAGGTTTACGTATATTTGACTGAGTAGTAGAAATCAGCAAATAATATTTAATTTTTTTTTGTTTTACCACCAAATGAAAGATGCACCATGTAGCCTTATGTGGTCAAACAGAATTCAGCAATAGTGTTTATGTTAATGGATCCAATTTCGCTGTTCTTGTAAATTTATAACTTCATAGTTATGAAATACTGTTGAGTTTTCTACACTGGTAAGTTAGCAAAATGCATTGCTCTATATTTTGTCTGTTGTTCTCCTTTTTCATAAAAGCACATTTTCCTATTTGTGGTACAGAGTACTTAATCTTGAGATTTCATCAAAACCACAGATGAGCTTCTTCTGGGGGGTTAAATCCTGACTCAGTGGAAGTCAGTTGTAAACCTCTCATTGACCTTAGTAGTACTAGGATTTCAGAGCTTTAAAATTTCCTAGGCCGGTCTTTCCAGGCTAAATACAGGCTGAACAAAAGAAATATATGTGCACTTGTTCACTGATGTAGACAGTCATGAAATACATTAGACTCCCAGAGTTTAAGCACAACTTTTTAAAATATTTCCTTCATGCAGGTGCTATGGAGATGTGTGGGACACAACAGTCTGGGGCTCTTTCCCCAGTGATCACAGTGAGAGCATGAACTGGGGTAATGGAGGTTGAGGTTCAAATGCAGCTTCTGCTTGAGGCACTCTTTCATCTTCCCATGGAGCGTTTTAACTTTCAGACCATCCTGCTGTCTGGGTTGTTAGAGAGAACTGCAAGGATTTCAAAACAGGACCCTCTAGCCACTGGGGTTGCACCAAAGCTAATTACACTGAAGAGCAAGTAAGTATACTGTATTTTTTTCAGAGCTACTTGGAAATCCCTAATGTGGCTTTGCACAAGAAAGCATGAACATACTCTAAATCTTTCTTTAAGGTGCCTTAATTTTGTGGGGTATACTCTGTCATTAATTGTGGCAGAACTATGTCCCCCTTCTGTTCTTCCTTGTGGCTGACAAAACAAATTACAGCATTGTGCTTGTACCTGTTTGCTATTCTGCCTACTAAATATTTTACTTCTTCCAGATGGACTTTCCCATTTAAATGCCACAGTCCAAAATGCCCTGCAGTAAAACATCTTTCTGGATGACACGGGCTCAGGCTGCTTCAGGCAGGAAGGATTCAAATCTGATTCACCACACCTCAATTTAGAAATTTTACTCAAGTGCCTACAGGTCTGCAAGCATCACTTTTTCCTGTTCTGTGACTTGTGAAGGAAAGGATTGACCTAACTGACCTTATTCATCAGATATTTCATGCCTCAACCCTTTGACACCCCAGTGCCTTTTAGGATGTGTCTAGATGGTTTGGTACAGCACTGAGCACAGAGAAACATACTATCATTCGTAGAAGCAGCAATATTGTTCTATGGATGTCTACTTCTGTCCAAGCTATTTTTAAAACACCACTGTCAAAGAAGAAAACTTTAAACATAATGTTATTCTTGGTTATATTGAGGTATCAAAGAAGAAGTTTTAATCCAAAACAACATAACCAAACTGAAAATATTGACCTTCCTGTCTTTGAGGAGCTGCCTTTCCAGGTAGCATGAATTCAGAAAATAGTCTTATAGTCCAGGTTTTCCTTATAAACACTTGAATGCCCACAATGACCAATAGTGTTCTCTGTTCAGGATTGGATAAGACCAATTGGTTAACAGAGTCCAGATTTCTTCAATTAGAAGTAAGATTGAAATATGAGGTTTAATCTGGAATTGCCCATAAATCTTCTATTCTCAAATAGTCCAAGAGAGTAGACCAAATACTGTGTTACAGATAATGGCAAAAACCTCACCAACAAACATCAGAGAAACAACCATCAGTCTGTCCTAAAGGAAATGTCTTGTCAGCTTTGAATCTAGTATTGGATTAATTCAGAGTAGCAGGGGGTTAGCAAGTCATAGCAAAAGGAATTATTAGTCAGGAATTATTTCTGATTTTTTTTTTAACATATCTTTAAACCACATTGTAGTTGCATAGTAAAACTGTTGATGGAGGTGTATAGGACATCTTGCAGCAGTACTAAGCAGTGCAGAGCCTGAGCGACGGCCATATCCTGATAAAAAAACACTATGATGAAAGTGATTTCTTTTCAGAAGTTTTGTTTTGTGCTCTGATGGGTACCTTATAAGGGGACAAGGTACATGAGGAGGAAAGCACACATTAAATCTAACAATGCAAAGTTCTTCAAGCTGTTAAATGGGGTTTTTGTTGTTGTTGTTGTTGTGATGAAAGTCTGAAATATCACTTTAATACAGAAGGCATCGAATATTTTGATAGCCAGAACCTTTTGCCTATCATTTCTCCCCTCTTTTCCTGCATATCATAGAATCATTAATCATTAAGGTTGGAAAAGACCTCTAAGATCATCGAGTCCAACCATCAACCCAACACCACCGTGCCCACTAAACCATGTCCCTAAGCGCCTCATCTACACGTCTTTTAAATACCTCCAGGGATGGGGACTCAACCACTTCCCTGGGCAGCCTCTTCCAATGCTTGACAACCCTGTCGGTGAAGAAATTTTTCCTAAAATCCAATCTAAACCTCCCCTGGCGCAACTTGAGGCCGTTTCCTCTTGTCCTATCGCTAGTTACTTGGGAAAAGAGACCGACACCCACCTCACTACAACCTCCTTTCAGGGAGTTGTAGAGAGCGATGAGGTCTCCCCTCAGCCTCCTTTTCTGCAGGCTAAACAACCCCAGTTCCCTCAGCCGCTCCTCATAAGACTTGCTCTCCAGACCCCTCACCAGCCTCGTTGCCCTTCTCTGGACACGCTCCAGCACCTCGATGTCTTTCTTGTAGTGAGGGTCCCAAAACTGAACACAGTATTCGAGGTGCGGCCTCACCAGGGCCGAGTACAGGGGCACAATCACTTCCCTACTCCTGCTGGCCACACTGTTTCTGATACAGGCCAGGATGCCATTGGCCTTCTTGGCCGCCTGGGCACACTGCCGGCTCATGTTCAGCCGGCTGTCGACCAGCACCCCCAGGTCCTTTTCCACCAGGCAGCTTTCCAGCCACTCTTCCCCAAGCCTGTAGCGCTGCATGGGGTTGTTGTGGCCCAAGTGCAGGACCCGGCACTTGGCCTTGTTGAACCTCATACAGTTGGTCTCGGCCCATCGATCCAGCCTGTCCAGGTCCCTCTGCAGAGCCTTCCTACCCTCCAGCAGATCAACACTCCCACCCAACTTGGTGTCGTCTGCAAAGTTACTGAGGATGCACTCGATCCCCTCATCCAGATCATTGATAAATTTCATGGAACCTACATAGGTGAAGTAATTGCAAAGTGTAATGAATGCTCCATTTTTTAGGTATTGACTTGTGAACAGCATTACCAGTTTTTACAAGTATTTAGTGTTTCATAACAGAAGTTGCAGTCTGCTGCCATCCCTGGGAAGAGTTAAAAAACTGCTTTACTTGTTAGCACAGGGAGATACAGACCACCCCACAAGTATCTTTGTCACAAATACTCTACGCTGCATCATGCACTATTCTTTCCTTGCTTAATTACTAAAATATCTTGAAATGATAGGCCCAGTTTCCACTATAGATGTTTCCAGTAAGCTCATTATTGTGGGTTGGCTGGTTGCAGTGCTGATGGATATGAAGCTTGTTGGCTCTGGCACAGAACAAGAGGAGTGTTGTTAGCCCAAACCATTCTCCTGACTGTGATGTGTTGTTTCCAGGGCAGAAACACTGTTTGGGAGATTGTTTTGAATTGTTTTATTATAATGGTGTCTTTCACATGGAATTAATTATATGCAAGTAGAGCAATGATAATATGTGACAGTCGTGGCTGCTGCTATGCTGCTCCATTACATCTTGTTTACAGCAATGAACATGAATTGTGTTTGTGCCAGTTGTTCTGTGAGGCATGAAACATTGGCTTTGGCAATGGGAATACTCTGCACTTTTTAAAAATAAAACTCAACAGTTTTGAGTATCCTGAAGTTTCAAAGTTTTTTGAGGAGAAGAGAGCAGAAATGAGAGATTTTCTTATTGATAGCTATAGGAAATCTCTGCTGAGCCAGGGTGCACTGAGGCAGCAGATAAGACACAGATGTTTACGGAATGTGAATTAACCAAAGGAAGACAAATGGCCTTGTGAACTGGACATCTGGCTCAGATTTAAGAGATCTGGTTCAGTTCTGCCATGGATTTCCTTGAGCAAATTGTTTAATCGCTGTACTTTGGTACCTCATCTGTTAAACAAGGTAGAACAATCCTTTTGCCTGTCGCAGCTAATAGCTATTTAGGGCTGAGATTGATCCTTGCTCTCTGTTCCTACAGCACAATAAGGCCCTGGTCCCGGTGGGGCCCATCAGGTTCTGATACAATGCAAATGAGTGCTAATTTTAAAGCTATGCAGAATATAGTGATAATTAAGTGGTCTTTTTTTTTTTTTTTACAATTAATTAGCAGAATATACTGCACTTCAGAAAAGGGAAGTCTGTGGCTGTGAGTAATTTATTAGAGGGGATAAAGGGGAAAAGACTAGCAGAAAAGATGGAGATAGTGTGTGCAGTCTTTTATGCTGAAGCTATTTGAGAATTGAAATTTGAAGGGTTTTTTAATGATGCAGGAAGAATATCTGAAATTTGGAGCTGATTAAGGCCCTGTACTTGGGATCTCTGCCCAATGGCATAAAGAGCCAGCTATGACAGAAAAACAGAGACAGGAAAGCTGGATAGAGAATTGAGTATTGCACACTGTTATCCCTGCTGGATAGATCATGAGCCTGCTGGCAGACTCAGTTGAGAAACTGTTAAAAACAAACAAAAAACCCAACACTCAAGAGCAGGGGAACTGTTTGTCTTACAGGGAGAAGCTTTGATGCAGTATTTATCAAGAGAGGTAGGAGGCTTGGAAGAACCTCAGGGCATAATTTGCTGCTTTTTTGGCCTTCTTTTTTGGGACGATTTCTAAGAATTGTTGTTTATAAATGGCCACAACAAAACACTGCCACAACAAAACATTAGGATTCAATTTCAGAGGGCTTTACTGAAATTAGGAAGTCAACACAGAATAAGGAAATTTGCTCAAAGGCGAATTTGCTTAAAACTTTTGTGGGTTAAACTTCACAGTCTCATTTTCATTTACCAAGTAATGAAAACATTGAGGGGGAAAAAAAAAAAAGGCAAAAACCTACAGAACCAAGAACCTACAAAAACTGTATGTAATAGAAATCAGTGCTGAACCATTAGAATTGGAGGAGTACTACTGGTTTTACAAAAGTTGATGATACACTCGGAAGTGAAAAGAGCCTCTGCATTTCCCCTTTTTCTGTACTCTTAGGGCAAATCCAGGCAATGCAGACTAATGGGATGTGGTAACCACGAGTAAAACTGAAGGAGCAAACTGATTTGTCCCAGTCTTGGAGATGCAGAATAACTGTAATAAAGTTTTGCCTCTGTAACCATCCATCTTTCAGGTAGAACACTGAAACCATAGGTACTTTTTTAAGAAAATGTTGTTATAGTACAAATGAAGATAGGTGGATCCACTTTGCTACCTTTTACTTTGTCTTGTGTAATATTAGCTTCCAGATTTTGTTTGCTGTGAGAGAAGAATCAAGATTTTTTAAAATTTAATAATTAACTTTTCCCTGCCTTTTATGCTTCAATTTAATTACCTATGTATTGAGCAGAAGCAATATAAGAATAGTATTTGTTTAACAGGAAAGCAGAAGACGCATGGTTTTTTCAGACATTTCCACGTGAAAAGAAAGATTTATTCAGTTATTAGTAAAGGAACAAGAATGTAGGGCAGAAGGTTTGGGGTTGATTTGTTTTAAAATTTTAATAAGTTTTTACTATTTTTAATTTTAAAAATCTTGGCAACACAAGAAGAACTCCATCTGTCAACCTGGAATCACAAAGAAAAAGAGAGAAGTTAAAAAACTGTCTTTAAAACCTAAGCAGTACAAGGCATTGCTGACTTTCTAGTTCTCTGTTCTAGAAGATATAAAAGTTAAGATTTAAAGTTTGTTCAGGAAGTTTATACCCTTAGAATCCATTTTCACATATGGCAGTTGAGAGACGAGGGGGGCATGGGTGACTTCAGCGTAGTAAATCACTTAGGCCAGTATCTCTGAAAAGCTGTTTGTCTGCACCAAATGTTTTGAGCATGTAAACAGATAGGAAGAGAAAATATATGTATCCAATATATACATAACATATTATGCCCCAGGGGAGCTTTTATTCTCAGGCTGTATTTTAGCTAACATAAATAACATGAATGTATAGTTGGAGAGATCTAACACCAGTTTGGTTGAAATGCCAGGCCCCTGCCCACACAGACGTTGTTGCTCTGCTAGCTAAAGAGTGTGCAGTATTTAATAAAAAAAGTTTTTGAAGTACAGGCTAAGCCTGAAGTGCCAATTCTTACTAATGCACAATTAATCCTGCTTTTTATCTCTTTTGTAATTCTAGTGTGAAATAGTGTTAGTACTTACAAGATTTAAGAACCTCTCTGAAACCCTCTGTGGTGTAAGTCTCAGTTTCTCTACCTGCCCACGTTCAGGGTGAGAAAGCCTGAGCAGGTTTTGAGGTGACAGACCTAGCAAATGCAGGCAGGCAACGCTACCTGCCCATGGGGCTAAATACGACCCTGGGAAACCCATCTCAATTGGGGATTTGGGCTCTCAGTTCAAGATTCAGACAGTAATCAAGAGCATCTATTTCTAATGCTGCCTAGGTCTCTAGTTTCTTGAGGCGGAAATTGCCTCAGTGCTCAAACATGGATTTAGCTGCCTTGTTGAGGAGATAATGTTCATCTTCCAGCTGATTTCTCTTGCTATATGACTTTAGACAGATAGCTGCCCAATTCTGCTTAAAACCCCAAAGAAGTCTACAATGCAGGTCATTGTGCCGATCCACACAGACAGCTGCATCAGACAGTGGGTGGTAGGAAGCAGCAGAACAAAGTGACTTTTACAAATAACCCAGTGTCATTTTTCCTCAGCAGACCCTTCTTGTTCTGAAAGAATTTGACTCCCATACACCAAGAGAAAGTCTTCAGCATCAGGATTGTGGGATATCATAGACATGTAAAATCACAATCCTCGTGTTGAAGTTACACTATCATACACTGAAGAAAGTAGGTCCCAAGTAAGGAGGGCTAGCCAAAGAGATGCAGATATAAAATACAACCAGGCATGAGGTCTGGAGCTGAGTTCTTCTCTCTTCCAGGAGAAAAACAAGTTGTCCCTGCCTGCTTGCCTTCTTTCCCTGTGACTCTTAAATTCCCAGCTGCAATTTTGCTCAGATTCAACCAGAGAGATGAAGAGTCTTCTCCATTTCTTCCTGCATGTGTTACAGCCTTGTAGTAAGGGCATGCAAGACACGTAAGGTCAAATCACCTCCTGAGTGAGGAAAGCTCACGATCTAATTCTCCCTTAATATTTTTCCAGTATAGCAGTGGATTAAATACAGGAAGAGACCTCATTTGGAGGCAATGATCCTGCTTAATGGCTGAGCTAGCCATATTTATGTCAAATAAGTCCGGAGAAACTTTTTAAACTTTCAGGTAGGTCAACCAGAAAAAAAAAAAAAAAAAGACAGAGAAACCATTTCAAATGTTGCAAAGACAAGGAAAAGGAGCTGCCCTTAATAAAATGCCACATTATGCCTTCTGGAAAAAATACCCTACTGATCTGTCATCAGAGCACAGCAACATGGCATTTATTTCCTCTCTCTAAAGTGTCAGGGACAGAGCATCAACTGTGAACATCAAAATCGGTGGAAGTGTATCAGTTTAAAATTCATCTAAGAGTCTGGCCCTTTATTAGAAGTATTATTAAAGCTCTCTTTTTTGCAGTTACTTTTCAGAAAAGCTGGCAACTTGGGGTTAACATTCTGTCAAAAAACCTATCATTTTCCCGCTCCCACCATCCTCCTTTGCAGAAGCAGCCTGACTTGCTGCACAAATGTCACCAGTTCCACAGGGAGCTCCAGACCTTTGAATGTCGCAGAACAGTCTATTATTTAGTACTGCTATAAGATAATCTTTTCTACTGCTGTTTTCTAGTGAGAATTCTCAAAGATGAACCTATAAAGAACAGATGCCAGCTTTCAGTCACTTAGGAATTTTGTCAGTTAAATGACTTTTACCTTTATCCACCGGGACTTTGATTTTCGGACACAGGTATCAAGCTAAGAAAACGTGCTATCACTGACAGGCTTCATAAAGGTTTATTTCTTTTTCCCTTTCTTTCCATATTTTACAATTCAAAAAAACACCCAATACCTTCATCTTTCTATCATTTCTGGGAAGAGCGTTACCAAGAACTGTTTTAAATACATTCTTAACACAGAGCTGTAAGTAATTAAATATGTAAGCTGAAACAGAAGGATTTCAAAGTATAGTCACATTTCTCTTTTCTCCTTAAATAATGACGTCTATGTGTGAGAGTTTTAAGGTTCATTCTGTCTACAGCAAATGTTCTCTCTGCAGGATGTGAATTTTAATAACTTGCTGAGCTGAAGTTGCCTTTTTCAGACAATAAACCCTGGACATATGCATGCATGTACTGTTTTCCTCAGAGAAGTTCCCCAAAAGGCATATCAAAGCAAAAAATAATGAATAATGTTACTAACGCGTGGTTTGTAAGGCTCTCTCAGGTGTAACTGGTTTGGGTGCAAAAGAAGGGAGAAGCAGAGCGGAACATGACAGCTCAGACATATATGGGTCTTTTTCCTGATGTTAGGCTGAACAGAGAATGTGGTATCTCTGAGCACAATCCAGAATAAATCGAACTTTGTTTTAAAGTTATTGGCTACATGGGAGATTAGAGTGGGTCAACATGCACATTGTATCATATTGTCATCTCTCTAGCTGCCACAATTTAGTGTTGCCGCTGCCCATAACACACTCTGTCAGTGTCCAATATTCTCAATGGAGTCAAAGAGGCAGCAGAGAAACCGAGAGAAGCAGCGCACTGTGCGCTGTATCCTCATTACTTCTCATATCAGCATAAAATATCCATAGCAATATGGATATTTACAGGAGTTAGTCATCAAAGGATACCATACATGTAGTCTTCTCTATTGAGGGCCAGGAAACTGTGTTTTCTCGAGTGAAGATCTTTTTTTTTATTCCAAATAGGGGTTTTAATAAATGGTCGAGCAAAGAAAACACAGGAGAACACTACACATGTTATTAGGCCCAGTGGTTTCAATAGGGTGCAGTGTCCCTCAGTATGACTTGCATTAAATGATTGCATTTTTCTGAAGAATCTTAAATTTGCCACATAGGAAGTTACAATGTTTATTTAAGAGACCATGATCCTACACAGAAAGTTAATCTACAGAAAATTATAATTTCAAATAGCCAGGCCAGGTTATCATCCACCCTATTGGTTTCATTATTCTTTATCTCTGTGTGATCTTGTTATTATAAGTGGAAAAGCATCTCTGCTCAAAATCTTCATTGCATTTGGGAAAAATAGAAGTCAATGTTTAATGCAGTTCATAAATAAAAAATGTTGTTAGTAATATATTCTCTTTTAAATCTAAGTATTGAAAAGTCCAGCTACTATTTTAAAAATAGAAGAAAAAAATTTACTCTAATATTTCAATGATCTCATAATGAAAGTTAAAAAACAATGTACACTGCCTTATTTTTATTATTTTCCTTAAGGAATTTAAGAGAATTATGGAAATAATTCCAGTCAAATACAGGAACTATTGATTTTGTTTGTTTGTTTAACTATGACAAAACAATTTTACTAAATTAATTTCTGTAGTATGTTTCCAGGAAAAAGAAATAATCATATGTTTTACTTTAAGCTCTCGAATGGCACTCTACTGGATTGGGAAGTAGCTTTTCTGATGTTATGTTGAATACATCAAGTGAACCAATAATAAACCACTGACCCCATAATTTAAGAAAACTAGGAAGTTCACTTTAAGTAAATTTATTTTCACACAAAGATGGTTTTCGTCACTTGAGATATCAGGAGATATATTGCTATATGAATCTCTGCTTCTTCACTTTGAAAATCACTTGGTTTCTACCGCTTTACATAGTGGCAATCAAAAAGCAATGCCATCTCAAATGCAAAAATGCCATGACAATGCATTACAAATTTAATCTAATTTAGTGATACATTTGTCCTGCTTATAGTCAAAATATACTTGCTGGAGTCAGCAGTTTCCACAAGTGGACACACTTACAATAATATGTAAAGTTTGAATAAGCCTCTTAATACCTAGGCCCTGGTAGTTTTGATGCATTCACTGAGCAGTGCGGACAGGGAGTGAATTATGCCATCAGACTAGATTTTCGAGTTGGTCTACAGTGTCCTGGAAAGGTATATATTGTTTTATGCGGAAAAAAAAAAAAAAAAAACAAGAAGAGGAAATTCTCTTCCTTACAGCTGCTAAGACAAAATTGCCTTAACTACTTTTCTGGGCATTTTTTATCACACAGCTTACACCCAGATACATTTCATACGTCCACTTGAACATAAAGTTTCTTTAGAAATAATAGATCATGTTTGACTATATGAAAATCAGAAAAACTAAGAGTTAATGTGTGACAGTTCACAGCCTCGTGGTCTTAAAATGAATTGTTGTGGTGCATTCAGCAGACGAAACACAAGTTATGTTTTATTCAGCATGAAACAACAATCAATTTGAATGACAATGAAAACTCAGTGAAAATTTGTTGCCACTCATAAAGTGTCAGTTTGACTTTAAATTGATGCTATATGCTTTTAAAGAGCTAAATGACTATCAGTTTCATATGATCCTGATTGTGATTTTTTCTTTTTTTCTAGGAGTGAGCCATTGTCAGCTTTATTCACTTTTGAGACTTTCACTAAACAGACAGTTGTTACTGAATGATAGAATAACAGGGAAGACAACCTCAAACATGCAACTTAACTTCTGTCTTTTTAGATTTACTAATGAGTATATTTTACCATTCTATCCCCTTTTAATTGTGGAGTTGCTGAAGACCATATTTGCTTCTGCGTTGATTACTTTGCATGTCAGATTTTCCATTATCCTTCATTATTCCATTGTAACCTCTTATTTGTGCTCCCTTGTTTGTAATTTAGCATTTTTAGAGGCTGCACTTTGATTTTCTCAGAGTCACCAGGACATAATATGTTCAGTTGCTATTCTCATATTTTACAAAATGTGTTCCTAAATTATTCTGCCTCAGATTACTTTTCACAGATGTCTGTAGAAGTAATTATCTCATACAGAAAGAGGCTTAGTTAATCAGACAGACTGGTTCTGTGGTTCTGTTTGAATTTTAACATTGTTCATTCAACTATCTGCGTGTTTTGAAATTCTGAGGTACACAAAAAATGCTACATGTTAAAAAGGCTAAATATATATTACAAATGAGATTAAATTTAAAAAGAAAAAAAGGGCAAAAAAAAAGAAAATTAAACATTTCCTAAATACCCATAAATAGAGAGCAAACTTCTGTATAACAAAAGTCCTTAATTTTGTGAAATTTTCTCTTTGGAGTGAACTAGGGAGATTTATCTCATGAACTATTCTGTTTGATTTGCAATAAATTTGTTGTAATGTACCACTGTACCCAGAGCCAAGAGGAAGTAGGTGATGTGTTCCAAATACAGAAACAGAAAAGTATTCTCCAAAGAAGGAATAGCAAAGTCATTTGAATAAATCAAAACTCTTGAGTCTAATACTCTTGAGAGAGGGACTCCATACTTCAGTGTTTTTGTTCTGTGTTCTTGGACATACAGGTTGTCCAAAAATCATTACCTTCCACTTTAAAAGTTTTCTTTCCCAAGAGAAATATTTTGTAATGGAATTTTGTAATGAGTATTTGGTATGATTTTTAAGATAACTGTTTATTTTCCAGACTTTTTTTCCTATAAAAATGTCATGTGAATCCAGCCAGTCTTAAATAAATATCTAGAATGAAAGATTTTGGTTAAAAGCCTTCCAAGATATTTTGAGTTTAAAAGGCACGATAACTTGGTACATAACCTGAAAAAAATGATACTGAAAGTTCAGGAAGCCAATGTTTTCTAGTGTCAGTCAGGGTGAGAATCCTTTCTGAACCTCTATAGGCTCAGCTGTATATTAATTCTGTTCAGTTTTCCTATTTGTTTCTTGCTGAGGAGAAATTCTTCTGTTTTGTTTGTAACATCTTGTTACCTGAATAAAATTTTCAGTCATTCTTGTGGCAAAATAACAATACAACATAAAACTATTTGTGTTTCTATCCAGTCTTTCTCTTAATTCAACCTGTTAGTGATGCTTTTGGAAGATACAAGACAGCACGGGAAAATGCTGATGCTATAACTACTGTTACAAACTCTTTGCTTGCTTGTAACATGCTGTTTACAGACAGAATATTACATTGATGGTGTATCAGTCCATATGCAATACATGTACTGCACAATATGTCGTATGCTACCTTTACTCTACACCCATCAATTGATAGGTTGACCCAAAAAGAAGTCAGTGACACAGTCTAATCAGACAAAATCAGAATATTCTGGTTTACTGTTCCAAAAGAAGCTGGAAAAGGTAAAACAAACGGTCCACTACCTATCAAACTGGACCGATAAAGGACTGACAACAACATTAATTGTCTCAGGCTCTGCATCTCCTTTCTCACCATCCATGTTACCACTTTCTATGCATCTGCCCATGAGGGCTCCATTCAGGTATCTTGTGATCTCAGCAATGTGACTTCAAAATTTCATGTGAAAAATAAAAAACCCCACCCAACTAACAAACAAAACCCCATGGTTTTAATAGTGAAGACATTGTTGCATTCCTTTTTTTTCCCCCAATAATAATTCAATTAAATTATGTAATATTTCTATTAATTGTCTTCCAGGATATATTTGTTTCTTCTTTCCTACTTTTGTCACACTAAGTAAGTCTTTTTAAAAACTTACTTGTAATTTAAAGCTAGTTTAAGTATACCTATTTTAAACTGCATTCTGCAGTGAAAATATTTACCTTCTTCCCCACCCCACCCACAAGCATCTTTCTCCTCATCTGCGTTAGTACCTATTTCCAGAATTAAGCATATGATTGTTCATTTATAGCTCTCACACCTTTGAGATATAAACATGGGAAAGTATAATTGGCAGTGAGAATTTTAAAGTACCTTAATAATTTAGGAACATGAGTCCAATTGAGCTTCAGGGACACTGGTTTCTTTAGTCACAGAAGCATTTATAAATCAAAGTAAGTTATGTTTGTAAGCTTATAAACAAAACCATATGAAATGGTTCCTGCAGTAGCAAGGGACTTGGTTTGATGAACCAGGAGGACTTTTTCAGTCTTATGTTCCTAAAATTTAGAGACATAAATGAAGAAGTGAACATGATTACATTAAGACTCCCCACATCTTATCTTGAGATAAAGGCACTTGTGTCCTCAAGAATCTCTTCCAGACCCATTCTCCATAAGAAAGCAACACACTTCTCTGGGATCTCTTGGTAATGTGAAAAAAAAATCACATATAAATCAGTAAACAGTTTTCAGGAAGACCTCTAGATGCATGTCCTCTTTCTGGTTTTGTTCTTGAATGACGGCCAAGCATAGATGCTTGAAAGATCCTTGAAGAAAATACGAGACCAAAGTTTAAAATAAATGGAATAAAAATAAAGATAATAAACAATAAAGAAACCTACAATAGGTACAAACAACAAAAATAAATTCTAAGTGTGCATCTTTAATAATCCTGACTGGAGGACCATTGTATTCAGAGGAGTTAGTGATTCACCTAACTGGTAACCTGAGCAGATGCGGGCATCCTGTGCCGTGCTGTGCCACACTGTGCTGCACATACAGCATGGCCTTCAGACCCGTGTTGTGCGGCACACACCACTTGGCCACAGGATGAACTTGGCTGGTTAATGGTAGCAGAGGAGCCTGCAGGCAGCTCCCACTCGCTACTGCTGATTATGCCACCTGTGGGGTCTTGCCTTTGTCTAACAGTGCAGCAACAAGTTCTCACGTGAACATCCTTTCTGTTTGACAGCAGAAATGATGAATAGAGCTGACTTATTGTAAGAAAATCCTACAGTAACTCAAATGACCAAAATGGGAGAACTTCCTTCGTCCATGGATGGGGTCTGCACAGCATGCTGTGTGGATTGGAGTTTTACTCAATGCTGCACAACTTGGCATTCCCAGTATCTAAAGGGTCGTAAGATTATCTACACTATTCTCTCTTTCTTCATAGTATTAGCTCTAATAAATAGCATTTTAAATGATACTTTATGGAGTCTGGAAACTTTTCTCACTGAAATCATGGTGGACCAGCACATACAATATCTCAGAGGTGGTCATGCTTATGGACAGTAAATACAAAGGATTACATCCCCAAGCAGGTGAAATACCAGTTCTTTGCCATGCCAATATCAAGTGTGTGGTATTTCCATTATGTTTCTGAATGTGAAGAAAGATAAGCAGAAATTAATCTAATAAGACTAACTATGTCCATACAAGGAATTATCTTAGATGTTGTGTAGGGATTATGCATTTCGTAATGGACAGGACAAATACTTTTACATTTTTGATAAAAAGGTATCATTGAATATGGTAAGGTGAATGCCTCAAGGAACTTCCTGATAAGCAGTTTTCTACTGCATAGGACTAGAAAATTTAGCAGGTTGATCTGACGCGTCAGTTAATGTATAAAATTTTCTTCCTGTAATGGAACAAACAAATGAATTTGGATTCTTTAAGATTATTCATGATGTGAAAAGAAGCCTTAGGTAGCTGCAGGACACAGAAATAGGGGTCCTGAAGAACTAGAGTGCCTTTGTAGTTACTTGCTAGAGGTTAAGGAGAAAAATTCTCTGACAGATTGAGTAACATGGAGACACAGGATTTTTTTCAGAACGCACTGCTGTGCACCAAAGCCATGACATCTATGGGACAGAAACTGTTGGATCACCTTTACTGAAATGATAACATGGCAGATCTTTGGGGGCATTTTTTTTGTTCTCCAAATATAAAATTAGGAAGCATTGTAGTCATAGATATTTCTGTTCCAAATTGACAACTAGAGATACAGACCACAGTACCCCAAAATTTTGAAGTTTTAGGAGGACCAGATGAAGTGAAAGTGAGAAATGGCAAACAGGTAAATTTATCGTTCACTGCAAAGTTGAATTAATTTGACTAAATCTTAGAGTACTGTCTACCCAACATGCAGACATCAAGAAAAATTTCCTCTTCTATAAGCCATGTGTATAGAATCCTAGAATCCTAGAATCATTTAGGTTGGAAAAGACCTTTAAGATCATCGAGTCCAACCGTAAACCTAACACTGCCAAGTCCACCACTAAACCACGTCCCTAAGTGCCACGTCTACATGTCTTTTAAATACCTCCAGGGATGGGGACTCAACCACTTCCCTGGGCAGCCTGTTCCAATGCTTGAGAACCTTTTCAGTGAAGAAATTTTTCCTAATATCCAATCTAAACATCCCCTGCTGCAACTTGAGGCCATTTCCTCTTCTCCTATCACTTGCTACTTGGGAAAAGTATATAACGGTTCCTCTAGATTTCTAGCGTGACCAAAAGTAGTCATCTTCTGACCTCCTACTTACAGATGCTCTTTTTCCCTGTTTGGCAGTATGATCCATCTTCTGTGGTGATAAGTCAGGCGAAGCCATTTAGACATCAGTGGTTGTGCTGGCACAATCACAAAATGGTATAAATGGAAGCCTTGCAAACTTTAAGCAGAAAAGTAAATCAAGTTATCAATAAAGAGATGACAGAATAAAAATGATGATGTACCAGCGTATGGAATATTGATTAAAGATTGGGGTGTTTCAAGACAGCTATGGCAGAAATGGAAAGGTCAAGGGGAAGGCAATTAAAATGGTTAGAAATATCTCACTTTCAAAGGGATGCCAGCTTACAAGACTGTGACGCTTGTAATACTGTCAGGCTTGCTTGGGGCTAGAGATCACACAAACTAATCTGTAAAAGAACAGATGAATGACTGGCAACTAACTAGCATTAATTTTCATAACATCACAAGCAATCTTCAGTCAGGAGCTGATCTGGTTTCATTCCTCTTATATAAGACCCCTGAGCCCAGAGTTTCACAGCCCCAAAGCAGCCGTAGGCATCTGCACATACACATGCAGAAAAAATGTGTGTTTCAGATGACTGCAGTTGGAAATTTTCAGTTCTAATCAAATAGGGTTATTATTTTTATGAACAAAGAACACTAAGGAATCACAGAGATTAAATGATACAAGTAACAATTTATTCTGCCCAAACAAGTAGTGTTACATGTGGGAAATATTCATAAATCAGTATTGATTACACTTCTGCTTCTGACTAATTAGCTTTACACACTTTCAGTTAAAATGTCATGAGTGTAACAGATACAAGTGGCCTGCAGGAATTCAGGAATAACCTTTACTTTATTATGTTTCCTGTCCAATGATAATTTCTTTCTTTGGAGAAGTGAGCTCTACTGCCTCAGGTGACAAAGCAACATTAATATGCTCCATTTTGTAGCACACAGACCATTATTCAAATGGCATTATTCAAATAGAGGAAAAACATCAATATTCTTAAACATTAAAATATTACTGAGGTGCCCAGGTGTGAAAAGTAGAGTAATGGGAAAAAATGAAAAGGAGGAAGCCTTTACTCATAGTGAGCTGTGCCTGACCCAAGCACATCTTTGAGGAGTTTCTTTGATTAAGGAGGGATGTTGATTTAAGATATCTATCTGAATGAAACACTTCTCTTTCTATTGACTGTGAGATAAGGTTTTAGTGTCTTTACTGTCCCATCTATGATTTGCTAGTTCACTTAATTAACTCTGACTGCTCTAGACTAGTCTTTCTAGTTACCATTTGAACTTGAGTGTTTTTCATAGAAAAATATGTGTGTATTGATGTATTTGAGGCATAAATTTTAGAAACCCTTGAGAGGTTTTTTTTTTTTTTTAATATATATAGGGTTAAAGAACTTGTCACTATGATGAAGAGAAAATTAATGTATCACTGTTACCAAAAAGGAAAAGTTACAGGCTAGAAGAAAGGAAGAGGGTAAATTACCATGGCTTAGGACAGGGATAGAGAGAAAAGAGAAAGGATAGGGAAGATTCATTAAATGATAGGGAATAAAATGTGGCTGTTCACATGGCATCTAGCGGAAGTAACTCTAATAGATAAAGCTAAGGAGGTTACAAAAAGGTGTGTAGTTTGAAACTCAGTTGCAGCAAAGTGTTTACCTTGCATTTAATGTGGTGAATATTCTAAACTTAAAATACCTATGAGCATTGTAAAATAAGTTAGAATGAAAAGTCTAAACAGAAAAATATGAATGAAAACTGGTAACTTTTTAAGATGGGAGGACAGTTCCCTCTGTTCAGTGCTATTAGATGGATTCTAACAGTAACTTGGCTGAGAGTTTGTAAAGGGGCAAAGACAGGTGGCTTTGTTTTTGTAATTCAGATGAGATAATTAATCTAGATTATCTACTTTTAATATCAAAGCAAGAGCAAAAGAAAAATATTGGTTTTAAGCATGAAAAAACAGTCACTGTAGGACATACAGGAAAAAACTTAGACCATCTTCATAGTTAACTAGTCAGTGTGATCTGCTCGTGTGATGTCATGGCAAAAATGTCTGACATTATGTATGAATTTAGTGATGCAAAATCATGAAGTCAGAGCTGCCTGTTATCTTGGAGTGCCACATAACAAGATGAAAGGGGGCTGGAGGTTGAAGTTAGCAAGCATAAATGGAAAAATATTATACAATTTTAACAAAAATTGACTTCAGTAAGTGAAGCACTTTATCAAAGGGTGCAGTAAAGACCTTCCCCCTCCGTTCCCCCCCCCCCTTCTTGAAGTTGTTAAATTGAGAAATTGTGTCTCTCCAAATACACCATTTATTTCAGCTGCAGTTCTTAGGCCACGTTGCAGGAATCACTGGATAGATTTTATGCCTTGTGACAGAATCAGTCACACAGATGTGTGTTCAATAGCTGTTCATATAGCAAATGCACTGAAAATACTTTTTTTGCAGTTGGGAAATAATAGTTCAATTTAATGAGAGATGCTTAAAGTGATTGTTTAAAAACGTTTGATCCAAATGGTGCCATTTTCACAAAGACTGAAGTAGAACCACTGTAGTAGTTACAGTAGTTAACAACTACTGGTTAGCAATCAGGAGAGAGGATGTACTTTTCTTTGTACTTATTGTTTACTTAGGTTAAAACATTACATACCCATTACTTAAAGCATAAAAAATTATTAAAGGTGATGCTGCTTTCTTCATCCTCACCTTTGATAATATCTATTTTAAAGATGTAATGGCTCTACTCCTAATCTCTGTAGACCAAATCTGTATTTGTATACAAAAAATACATAATGTTTTTCTTAGTTCTAGATCGGTTAAAAGGATTCGATATGTCAGAAGTCATATTGTCACTTCCCATAACATGTTCCTGGTCAATGATTCATTACCTGGATCACAGAAGAAACCAGGTTACTCAATTAAACAAAGGTATTTAGTCATAAATTCTTATTTGTCCTCCTAACTCAATTTCTTTTTAGCAGAGTAACCAAACAGATGTTCTGTGCTAAATAATTTTTATGGGTATAGACTGAAACAACCAGTTGAAGATTATTTTTAGGTTACTTTCAGTGGTTGCCACTGAAAGTTTTCAATTCCTTTGGGAAAAAATGAGCCATTACTTTCCTCCTTTCTTGTGTATTTCATTATGCTACTCTGACATTATAGGAGAAACATTCAATATATCATATTACATACTCTTGAGAAGAGGTGGGTTGACTTTTCGCAGGAAGTGAACAGTACCAACAATATAAATTTGTTTTTATTTTACTTTGAAAGGTTAGTCCAGTTTAGCAATTTTCAATAATATTGTATGACTTCATGAGAAGGAAATCCCTAGTCTCTTTGGAAGATGAAAAGTTTTTCCTATTTTCTCTTTCATTTATGATCATTGGACCCTCTCTTGACATTTAGAAAATTATAGTTTCTCACCAACCAATAGTTTCAGAACAATAGCATTTCATATCTTAGAAGGGTTGGTCTGTCTGGAATCATGCCATAATGAGAATGATATGCACCATCAAGAAAACCATATATTTATTTTTTTTCCCGATAAAACCATCTATTTCAAAATCTCATTTGATTTTCTCTGCGTATAAATTTTAATATATGAGAATAACAGTTAACAGTATTGACTAGTATTTTTTTAGTTTTTGCTTTCTTGAGAATCCATATACCATTACAGTACAGTATTGATCTTTGCCTAAAGCAAAATCAAGCAAATTGATTTCACAGACCACAAAATCTATCATGTTGTTGATATATTACTAATTGAAGAAGTGGCTAAATAAATGAACCTCACAGTAAACATGAGAGCTCAATACACTTAAAACCTAAAGGTCTGGCAAAAGAAATTACACTAGCAAATTTAGCTTTAATACAGGGACTGCATTATCCATATATGAGCTCAGTCAGTGTAAAGAACACAGTGTTGTCTCAGCGTCAGAAATGCTCTCTCCCAAAGTGAGTGGACATACGCAGAGAGTATTGTGCTGACGTTCCTAAAGTTTGACCAGAAACAGCTGGAAACTTAGGTGACAGGGCCTATAAAATCCTAACAGCTTCTCAGATTACATGTAGAGGTGCAACCTTTCTTTCCCCTCCTGCTGTGTAACTCGTCTTTGCCACCAGATCTTGAGACCCCTCTTGCATAAGCACTGACCCTGCTTACTCATACCAATATCCAAGTAGAAATTGCCTTCCCTCCACCCTAGTTGATCCCATGAAATGAATATAATGGGAATCAACATTAAACAATGTTTGATACAGAACAATGGTTTTACAGATTTTTTTTCCTTTTTCTAATCCAATATATTCTATTGAAAACTTCTTCTGAAGATCCCTACGCTTTCTGTTCTGCCACATGCCAATACGTTAACTTATCTAATACTTGATAAGTATTGACAAGGTATGAGAACTTGAGTAGGTTCTCATAGCTGCTTTAACATAAAAATGGGTAAACTAACATGTAAAGCCTGTGATGGAGGAGGAGTAACTTGTGTGTCTTTCCTGGTCTCCTTGTCTGCATGCTAATTCTATCACTTGGACAAAAAATCAGAAAGTTTGTTTCTAAAGATCCTGTAACCTTCATTGTTGCCTTGAGTAGCAGTGAAGAAGTTGACAGATTGCCGGCTCCTATTTGTAGTCAGCAAAACTCCTTTTATGTCTCATTCTCTGCCAGAAAAGAAAAGGAAGCTACTCAGTCAAGAAGATATAGTACTCTATTCAGGAAAGCAGAAAAAGAAGTTGGAGACAAAGGGAGCTGATTGCTGGAGTTCGTTACTCCCAAGGAAATGAGTACAGGCAGAAGTAAGTTAGAGCTCAGAATAGTCAGGACACGTGAAGGAGAATCATAAAAAGCACTACTTATATTGATAAAAAAACCCTCTGCAAATCATGTCAATTTCTCTTGCTGCAAAAGTGGATCTATTTTTGTCTTCTAAATACTGTGTGATTTTTTAAATCAAACTCTCATTTAAATTTTTAAATTTCTTTCTCATTTTTTTTTCCTTTTTACTACCAAATGAAAAAAGAAAAAAAATATGGTAGCATCACTTTCGTGCCTTCTTGACTTTTTCCATTTGTCTTTCCTTTTTGTGCCCGATAACTTTTCAAACATCTTCCCTGTGTGGACCACCACTTGTATTAGGAAAAATTTCTTCACTGAAAGGATTGTCAAACATTGGAACAGGTTGCCCAGGAAAGTGATTGAGTTGCCATCCCTGGAGGTACTTAAAAGATGTGTAGACATGGTGCTTAGGGACATGGTTTAGTGGTGGACTTGGCAGTGTTGGGTTTATAGTTGGACCCAATGATCTTGGGTGTCTTTTCCAATCTAAATGATTCTATGATTCTATGATTCTATTTCCTGCCTCCTGTGTGCACTGCTTGCTTCACTGAGATCTCTACTGAAGTGACCTTGCCAATTAAAAGGCATAAAATTTCTGTAAGTGGCCAAGCCACTACATGACAGCAGCTTTGCCTCTTCAGCTCTTGCTCTAGTTAATTACCTCAGTCTCCTTGAGAGGTTGTCATAGCCAGGTAACCCAAATCTATTTATTTACCATTTTCTTCTTCCTTTCTCTCCTCCCCCTTCCATAGGCCTCAAACTTTTTTTGATGTATCTTGAATGTTAGATGTGTTCCTGAATATAACATGTTATTACGTGTAACTTCCGGAGAAAATAAGCCAAGTCTGAAACATTTGTAGATTAATACTGTTATCAATGCAACTTGTGCTACAATCTGTCTTCTGCTCGGATATAGATAGATCTCTTTCTTTTATATGCATGCTAGTATGTAAAGATTTTTAATAGAAAATAATATGAAATAAAGATTTAAAAAATTGAGCTCTTTAGGCTAAAATAGAGGAGATTCAATAAAATCTCCAAATGTATAAAAGCCTTTTTAAAGAAGGAATGTCTGTCTGGTCACTGAATCTGTGGAAGACAGAACAAACAGTAACCTGCTTAAATTGCATTAAGTAAGATTTAGTTTAGATGTTAGAGAACCAATGGGAAGCAATGGAAGAGGTTTCCTGCAGAAGCTGTGAAATCTTACAAGAGCCTTCAGAAACTGCATCTTAAACATCTTTTAGAAATTACATATAGTTGTTCATTCCTTGAGGAAAACAGGGCACTAATGACCTCCCGAAGTCCCTTCCAGTTCTGTGTTATTCATGTTCTGCTTGGGGGTGGGCTGGGGAGAGGGGCTACAGGGGTGGCTTCTGTGAGAAGCTGCTAGAAGCTTCCCCCATGTCTGATAGAGCCAATGCCAGCTGGCTCCAAGACAGACCTGCTGCTGGCCAAGGCTGAGCCCATCAGTGATGTTGGTAGCACCTCTGTGATAACATATTTAAGGAAGGATAAAACTGCTGCACAACAGCAGCTGGGAGAGAGGAGTGAGAAAATGTGAGAGAAACAACCCTGCAGACACCAAGGTCAATGAAAAAGGAGGGGGAGGAGGTGCTCCAGGTGCTGGAGCAGAGATTTCCCTGCAGCCCATGGTGAAGACTATGGAGAGGCAGGTTGTCCCCTTGCAGCCCATAGAGGATTATGGTGAAGCAGATATCTACCCTGCAGCCCGTGAAGAACCCCATGCAGCATCAGGTGGATGTGCCCTGAAAGAAGCTGCAGCCGGGGCAGAACCCACACCAGAACAGGCTGCTGACAGGACCTGTGACCCCGTGGAGAGGAGCCCATGCAGGAGCATGTTTTTTGGCAGGACCTGTGACCCTGTGGGGGACCCATGCTGGAGCAGTCCATCCCTGAGGGACTGCACCCTGTGGAAAGAACCCATGCTGGAGCTGTTCGTGAAGACGTCCAGCCCATGGGAACGACCCATGTTGGAGAAATTTACAGAGGAACACCTGTGAAAATTATTTTTTCTCTTTTTTTTCTCTTCAATCCTGACTAAGGTTGTCCTTTTCCATTTCTTTACTTCTTGGTTGATATTATTTAATAATGTACCCTTTTGCAAAACATTAGCTTCTCTTCAGCAGTTCTTAGCTGTTGTTTGATTCAGTTGCTTCTTTATTAATGTTGTTCTGCATGGTTGGTCCAGAATTTAAATGAAAATTATACACTAAGTATGTCTTGTAACCAGCTGTAGCTAAACTGCTACCCTTCAACAGTTAATCCCTTTTGTTTTGTTTAATGATTGACCTCTATTTAGATCTCTTTACTGGTTTTTAATCATTATAATTTTACTATGAAGTACAGTTCAGATCAAAACTGATCATCATATTACACTTTGGTACTGAAGACAGCTCTTATTTTCAGAATTGCCTCATGATTTTTGAGAATTATATCTTAAGTATGAGTTTCAGAATCTCAGACTAGCTTTAAAATGTTAGGCAATATTTCCACCTACTCTGTCCTTATATAAAACAAAGAAAGGAAGTAATAGGAAAGGCATATAGCAGGATGTTATTTGAGGATTTAGAAGGAGCTGGAATAAGTGGCTTTACGTAAAAGAATAAATTGAAGAAAGCTTTGCCTCAAATATCTGTCAGGCTGAATGACATTAAGTCATGACATAATGCAAGAAAATTTTCTGTAAAAAATTATAGAAGCATGTTTTCCTGTGAAAATTGTACATAATTTACTGGGTCTCCAGCATTTTACAGCTACTACAGGATAGACAAAGTCTACTTGACATACCGTGGGGCAGAGCAATTTGGTGGTGGTGGGGAAAATTGCAGTCTTGGAAGATACATTTTTTGCCAGACTCATATAACCCCCAAAACTGGCTGAATAATGCTGCTCATCTTTAACCATATTAAAATATGCTCAGAGTGATGAATTAGTCATCACATAAGACAATCAAAATTGCAATTTTTCACTTTAATGGCACCAACACAAATGTCAGGGATGCTTAGCTAGCCATGAGGAATAAACATTTATGAATGAAATCTATTCACTAGAAACAAGGCAGTGCAGACATTCCCTGTGAATGAACTGAATTGCATCCAAGGAATATCTGGCTCTCTTGGCATGAGTTTCTGTTTCCAGCAGAAACAACCCAGCAAAGCTCCTAGTAATATTGTTAACTAATTGCTTAGTTTTCTAATTATCAATATTAGCTAATTGCTTTGGCCTACAGCCGATAGTACTTGTTTTTTTCATTCTTTACAGTGTTATGAATTGAGTTGTACTCTTTCAAAACTGCCTAGCATATCAAAATCCCATAAGAAAAGCAATGCAATGGTTTTCTTTATCCTGATCAGCTTCACTTCAGAAACAAATATATTTTGTCTGTATGCTTATAACAGTGAAATGGTGTCAAAGCTGTGCACATGATAATATTTTCTTATTTTCAGTTGAAGCATGTGCCACATTTTACTTGTCTCTGTTTTTTGTGTTGACTATATGCCTCTTCTAGGCTACCTAGGATACCAAACAGTAAATATCTTTGAACAACCTTATGAGTTCTTTTCATAACTCCAGTGTGCTGAATAGCTGGAGGAATTCCAAACACCTTTCAGTTTCAAAATGAGATCTTCTTCCAACTTCGAAAGGAAGAGGATTTTCATATCTTAGTGTAATTGCTTGCATGATTGAAAAGTTGAATACATCTCTTCTTGGTTTATTGTCAGCTAAAGTAGCCAAGTATCCTAAAGTATCCCAAACATTCTATTAATCTCTGCAGTAGATTTAGTGTAATGTAATATTAAATTTAATGCAGGCAGTTTTAGATAACTTACTGATAATGTTTAATTTAAAAATTTTTTTCTATTATTTTGAGATTTTGGGGGACAGCTCAAGTGTGATCTTTTCCTTAATGTACTTTGGTTAAATTTTTGGTGATTTTTTCCTATGTGGATAAACTTGGCTATGTAAACCCTATCACGGACAAATTCTAACAAAGTTGTGCATTAGAAGTTTAATGACATAACTGCTTAAGCCATTTTGTCTTTTCCCCACATATGGGTCTCTCATATACATTTATTTTAGATATTTTTGTCTGTGTAAATTTTTACTTAGATTTTTTGAAGAGTAACTTCTTTCTTGTTACAACATTCTTTCACACTCCATATAGTCACTATTTTTAATATTGTTGGACAAATATCAGCAGAGTATCAGTAGAAGTAAATCAGAGTTGCTTATTATCATGAAGCACTGGTGATCCTGATGACATATTACCTGGAAATACTAGTCTGAAAAATTCCTCAATGACAGAAATTTATAGAGTTGTCTTCATCTGATTTAAACATGCCACTCCTGTTGGTTTCTTTTGTTAGATTTGATATAGTGCTGCCTACTTAGTATTTTTGTTGCTTTATATATATGAAATATATTTTTTCTTGGGTTTTTTTAATATATATAAAAATATAAATATTTGCATAAAGCAACAACAACAACAACAAATATAGACAGATGTTCCCAGTTCAATGGTTTCCTTCCAACATCTGAACTGGAGCTATTGTGAACTTCTGTATCACATCTTCAGTGAAGGTCTGAAATGGACAGATGTAGGTTTTTTTCCTTTCCAGGCCTTCCTTTGAGCAGTTAAGGTAGGATTCATTTCACATAGTATCAGATGTTTAATATACAGATGTCTACTTACAAGTGAATCAGTCTGAATTCACTTTAAGGTCAAAGAGATAATTAAGTTGTCTTAGGTAATATTTCCTCTGGTCTGCTTTAAACATCTTCAATAAGGAGAGACAATACATGCTCTACCAGTGTTCATCTCTCTCCATTGACTAGGGAGGGACTTCTGGTTCATTAATTGGACAAATCCTTCCTCTAACATTTCTTTTTGGTCTTTCTAAGCCAGTGAATTCCTGCCTAAAAAATATGACAAACACCTGAAACAGAGTTTCACAAGCTTTCGTTATCATCTTTAAAATCTGTAAAAATGATCCAAATTCTATCAATGATCCAAGTTCTTGCACTTGAGCATTATTAGTTCTTTAAAGATTTTCTTCAAATGTAATATGATTGCAATTTTTTTGTGAGGTCACAGAAACAAAGGCTGTATTTGGATTTAAATGGATTGCTAATGAAACGCTGCTCCACACAGGAACCTGGAAATCTAGGAAGAAATAAACTAAATGTTAAATAGTGTTTAGTGAGCTACTTTTTCCCACACACAAATGCCAACCAGTTGATGTAACAATATTTTATTAAAAGTGAAAAAAAGAAAACTTAACCAAATAGATGTACCAGGCAGTACAAAACACTTCCCTTACCACTCTCTGCACCAGTGGCAACGGCTGGCAAGCTGCCTGCTTCCTCTCCTTGCCGTGATACCCCCCTTAGCCAGGGACTGTACGATCTTTCAAGGCAACAAGGTCTGATCCAGACCAACAGTGCTGCTGAGGCGGGAGCTGCCTCCTCTCGTCGGCCCCTCCTCTGCTTGCTCCACCAGATCTGCCCATGACCTGATCCTCATCCCGGTCTGCATCCGCCTTGACTAGCCGCTCCGCACTTGCTGCATTCCCACTGGTAGCTGTAGCTAACTGCTGCAATGTTCCTAACCATCTTCCTTGTGCTTTTTCTTAGGTTACAATAAATGTATTATTTATGACTGACACGGTTTCTTGGTAACAGGAGAGTCTCAGCAGACTGTCTTGTAGCTCAAAGGAAACTAAATGCCAGTCCCTCTTCAGAGCTCATCAAGACCTCTAAAAGTCTCTGATCTGTTTTCTTTCTGCTCCAGACTCTCACTTCTCTATTCCTCAGAAGCTATTGCTTTATATTAGGAAGGCCTCAGACATAAATACCTGCCCAGACTTTCACACACTAAGACAATTACAATTTTTTTATACTTTATGATATGCTTCCCTTTTTAATAGAAATGCCTCCAAATGTAATGAAAAGAACACATGTAAAACAATATTTCAGCCCTACCTATTGGTCTCTTTCAGTTTGCCTTTCTCTCCAATGGATATCACCAGAGCTGAATTTCTTAGACGTAAGGAAGAGTAGAGAAGGGGTGTATGGGCAATCTGCTTTGTCTTCTGGGCTTTCATCACAGGACTTACATTTTCTCACTACTTTACTGAAGGTTAAAACAAAAATTCCTGGAAGAATCTCTAGGTAGATGGCAACCATTTCAACCAAAAGTTATGGATCAGCAAATTTTTTTTCCTTTTTTTTTTTTTTTTCCCCTGCTGCTGTTGCACGATGGCAGGAAATATAACCGTCCCATTCAGCACAGATTAATATTTTCAGTGATCCTTGAAAAACATCTGTTACATTGGCTGAGACTGGGCGCATTTCTAAAACTACCAATGTGCAAACAGTTATTAACCTTTTAAAATTGTGTTCCACACATAATGGCATTTCTGTTTGAATCAGATTATATCTTTAGAGGCTAGAGTTAAAATCTAAAAAAAAAAATCATGAAAAACGGAACCATTACAGACCAAATTTTAAAAAAACCCAACAAATAAGCAAACACAAGATTCAATAGTTTAAAGGCTATAGCAGGTGCCTGTTCTTTTTTACATGGTTTAACCACTGGAGAAGGGGTCAAAATAATAGTAACCATGGGTTATACTAAATCTATATTTAGAATATATTTGGCTATGTTTTGCAGAGCAGAAGAAGCAGATGGCATATGTCGCCTATGATCAGCCTTGTCTTTAATGACATTTATGTGCCAGAATCAGGAAACTTTATAGAATTGTTGTGGTTTAACCCCAGTTGGCAACCAAGCACCACACAGCTTCTCGCTCACCCTCTCCACTCCCCCCGGTGGGATGGGGGAGAGAATCAGAAGAGCAAAAGTGAGAAAAGTTGTGGGTTGAGATAAGAACAGTTTAATAATTGAAATAAAATAAAATAATAATAATAATAATAACAATAATAAATTGTAATGGAAAGGAAAACAACAAAAGAGAGAGAGAGAGGAACAAAACCCAGGAAAAACAAGTGATGCAACAGCTCACCACTCACTGACCGACACCCAGGCAGTCCCCAAGCAGTGATCACTGCTCCCCTGGCCAACTCCCCCCAGTTTTTGTACTAAGCATGACGTCACATGGTATGGAACATCCCTTTGGCCTGTTTGGGTCAGCTGTCCTGGCTACGGTCCCTCCCAACTTCTTGTGCACCTCCTTGTTAGTAGAGAATGGGAAGCTGAAAAGTCCTTGACTTAATATAAATGCTGCTTAACAACAACTGAGACAATCATTGTGTTATCAACATTATTCTTCTACTAAATCCAAAACACAGCACTGTACCAGCTACTAGGAAGAAAACTAACTCTATCCCAGGTGAAACCAGGACAAGAATCCACCAATGTTATATTTTCAGATTGGTTGACATCTTTTGCCCAGAAGGTGAGTTTTGCCTGAAGATAAAACTTTGTATGCATGTATAGTGAAAACAATTTTGAGTTATATTTTCTTTCTGAATGTAGCATTCTGAAAATGCACAGTAATGAACATGGAAATACAAACATGAAGTAATAATCAGACTTGTTTTTGTTGCGTGTTTTATCCTGTGCTACCAAGCTGTGGAAGGTAGCCTTTAAGACCTCTAAGTGCAGTGAGTAAGACCTTACAATCCACAGAATCTTACCTTCATTTGAAATCAACAAATCTATTTCGACTGCCCTGTATTTTTCTTCAGGCTAATGCTATTTTTCTTCAGCAACGTAGCAGTCACTGCTGCATTGAATCAGTACAACTGTAGGAAAACCAGTCACATTTGGGTTGTAAAATAGCCAGATCAGACCTGATTGGGATATTGAATTATCTGAGGATTGCTTTGGATGACAAGAGAATAGTTAATCTTGTCACAGAAAAAGAAAGCTTAATTTCTTTGCACATCTGGGATCCTATGCTGAGGGGATAGTCACTGGCCACTTTGTGGGAGAAAAAATATTCGGTGTTCAAGGACAGTTTGCTTTTACTAGACAGGAGCTGGCAGAATGACTCACAAATTACAGTCATGATGATGCTTGCTGTCAACATATTTGACACTGCAGAGGACTTGACAGTGATTCTTTGAGAAAGATATGTCACCCAAGTGATTTTTCCCAAAGTAAAGGCACTTATATACATTTATATTTATGCATCTATGCCTGTATATGTCTTTTTTTGATATTATTCCTTCTTGGAAAGCAGAGATGAATAAGACTAATAGAGAAAGGGAATAATTGTCATCTGCCCCCCCAGACATTTTGCTTAGCCCTTGAAAGCATCCCCAGTTAGGTTGCAGAGGCCATGCTGAACCTTGAGAAATATCAAATTTTTGTTTAAGTATTGTTTCTTTATTACAATATTCTTTATATTATTCTTAATTACAGCTAAGTACAGCCAAGCTGTAATAGTTACATTTTCTATTAGCTTTGTACAATATCTGCACGTCACAGCTACTTTTCCCAGAAATACAGTGAGAAAAATCTAGCCTCTGAAGAGTTAGAGTAAGCCCTAATTTTTTATTGACTTTCAATTTTCAAACCTAGATCTAGAAATACAAGGAGGACACATTCCACTTTATCCCTCCCCCCCGGTAGCTTAACATATTTTCCTGTTTGGAAGACACTAGCTGAACTACATTAAACTAGCCTGTTCTGCTGTACAAAATGCTGGGGATCTACATTATGTTCTTCCTAAACAGAATTAAAATTAATGTTAATATTAATTTTTTACTTCATGTTAAGTTCTAAATCTTAGCAGTGTTTGAGAACATATATTGTGCCCTCCTCTTTCCTTCTCCCCAAGAAGAAAAAACTACACATGATACCAGAAGCCATTCAAGGAGTACACTAAAGGGTGTATTTTAGCTCCCAGTTGCTGAGGTGAAAGAACTTGTACAAATCTTGCTGGAAAAATAGGTAAGGTGAAAAACACAGAACAAATATATATGCTATTACTGCAAAAACCACAGTGATCCTACAATGTGCATAATCACAATTAGCATAAATTGATAAGTGTAATTGCATAAAAAAAGGAAAAATAGTGATCAGTTCTGACATTGGCAGTTTGGTTGAAATCAGCCTTTTGTACTGATTTACACAGAAGGTGATTCTTGATCAGAGTACCTTACCAGGCTTAGTAAATATAGCATGATCCTGTTTCTTCCCTTGCTCTTCCCTCTGCCTCTTCCTTTATTTTATTGTTGAATAGTCTACATTTCCCAGTTATCACAAAGGGATACAGTGCTCATTTGAAATAGAAACATATTTGTGCTAACTTGTTGGCTACTGATTTCAATATTGGTTTAATTTTATAATTAGCATAATTTTTTTCTAAGGGCTTGTTTAATATGCTCCCTTGGAAACAGGTAAACATGGTTAAAAGCTACAACTGGTGGACAAAATTGATTATTTCTAATGTTTTAATGGATTGGCACAGTGACAAGCTGCATTATAGAAATTCATATGTTTTTCCTCTCTCTCAGACTTTAAACATATTTCATTTACAGTGTTTAAAATTCTGCCCGTGCCTCTGTTTGACAATCAAACAGAGTCTATCAAAGCCATTCCAAAAGGCACACGTGGGCAAAAGCAAAACAAAAACCCCAAAACAGTTTGTGACATACAACAGGAGGACACAAACCCAATCTTTTTTGACTTTATTCAACATTTGTAGTGTGATCAAAATGATATAAAGAAAATGCTGCTAATGAAAAATGCCTTAAAACAACTGCCCAGAGTGTGCTTGTTTTTTTGTCCCAAGCTGCTTTTTTATAGAGGATATGGAGTATGTGGGGTAGTTTATAACACGTGTTAGCTTTTATTTTCAAATTTTATGTTGCACATATGAGGTATCAAATATTTGGTATATCTAAATGTGTGGGTTTTGTTGATATTGCAGTAATTGTGTCTATGAAAATGATGGAATGAATGAACTGTTCACAGCTGAGTCATAGCTGACTCAGTTCAGGCCAGTGGCATGTCTGCATTACCCTGGTATTTGTGGCATTGCTCTTTGTGCACATAATTGCCCATTTAGATTGGGATGACATGAATATCCCAGTTTTCCTGAAATCTGTTACTTCAAAACATTTCAATACTGTGACAAAATGTATACTACCTACTGCATTTCCATTTAATATTTCCATGTCTTTCCTACTGGGAAAGAACGTGTCTAAAATCTGTTGCCCTCCATAGTGGATGCTTGGCATTGTGAGAGGCTGGGAACATGAGAAAAACAGACATTCATAACAGTGAATTTAAATTCCTCCTTGTCAGAGAAGGACTACCCTCGGCATCAAAGTATTACCTCCAAAAGAAACACCAGAGAAGACAAATCAGGTTGAGAGAGCTGTTAATCATTTTGCTGGCCTGTACAGAGTTCTCTTAACTCTCAAAATATCTAATTCCCTCTAAGCACTGTCAATTTGACATAGTATCAACTACTCTAGCATTGCTGAGAGGGTAAAATGTAACAAGGTTTTTCTAAGAAAATAATCTTGTAGTAGTGAGTCAAACCAATGGCATTCTCATTATAAAAGCAAGTAAGCAATTTATATTTGTGGAGAGCAAATATGTAATCATCAGAAAGGCAAGCTGTGTGTTTCACTATCCTTGTCAGTCCAGAAAAGGAGAGAGGTGGATATAGTGACATACAAGAAGAGCTTTCAGGTAAAGGCAGTCCAATCATATTTTTTGTTATACTAACCACTTCAGGTAAAAAACCAAACACGATATTTGAAAACAGTGTCCTTTGGAGCAGAATATTTTAGTAAAACCTTCCAGAATAGTATTCCAGTAAGCACTGCCTACAAGAAAAGAAGAATATTTCTTTTTCAAGGGAACTCTAAAGAATCCAAGTTATTTTTCACTATCACAGCACTCCCCTGAAGAGTTCTGACACTTTAAGGCAGCATGCTCCATTCTTTCTTAGGCTTTTCTTCCTGGGCCTAATTCATAGAGTGACTGTCAACAAATCCTGCCATGATCACTATGGCCTTACACAGGATTCAGTCAGTCTACCTAGACTGATTTCCAAACAGTGCTCTAATAGCAACCTCAAGGCTTGCCTCACTATGTGTTCATGGAACAACCCTAGAAGCATGTCCCTGGGCATAGGCAGAGGCTAAAGTGCCTGCCTACATAGACTAGCAGGCATACTATGCATTTTTTAATTCATTAATATGGCACTAGGCAGTTTGAAAAATTAAGTAAAATAAGATAACATGTTCTGAAACAGCTGTTGTTTTTCTTCTGCTGTCTTCAAATGATACTTTTAAGCAAAAGAAATTTGTAGTGAATAAAATTTTTTAATTTGGGAAAAAAACTCACCATTTTCAGGTTTTCTTGGCTTTTGTTATTTTTTTGGGGGGTGTTTGTTAGTTTGGGGGTTTTGTTTGCTTGTTTGGGTTTTTTTTTTTCATTTTCTCTTTCTCTATATTTAACCAGAATATTCTTTGACATCAATAACCTGTTGGCAAGTTTATCAAACCTGTTAAATCACCACAACCTTTTCTAATGAAACAACGTGTTTGGTCAGATAGGTTCCAGCAAAATGGTTTTAACAACATGTCATTTAAAAACTGTTCACCCAAGAAACCCCTATCAAATGGAAAAAGAACATCATTATCTTCTCGCTCACTCACCCCTTTTCTACCTTTGGTCATGTCATGGTTGCTATCACTGCATTGCTATCTGTTTCTGGTCTGAGTGGCTCACACTCTGCAACTTGACATCAGTCAATACTGTTTTGAGTCTGGGAACTTCTGCTAGCTCCGTTTACAATAAAGAACTAAATCAGTCTGTCAGCAGTCTGAAAATCCATGGTCTAGCTGTAATGATTCACCTACATGTGCATATGAGACTCTAGAAGAAGTCTTATGCAAAGGCTATGACAAACTACTTCAGTGGACCATAGTTCCCCAACTAAACTGAAAAAGAAGTTAGGCTCCGACATATAATCAATTCCAGAATAATGGATGTGTGGGCTTGTAATTGGTGTTCAAGTCAAATATGTAAGGATTGTTTCTTTTGGGGAATGTTCATTTCAATCTTCATAGCTTATTCCAACCTTGGTGTCCTGAGATGAGACTTCCTTCAGAGCTGCCAAATGAGATGGAAATAACTTGCAATTTATTTAGAACATAACAAGTACCACTGACTTGGATTGGATTTGAACTGGAGCAGAGACACTGAAAATAGATACAAAGATGTTCTATTAACAGCAATTTCCTGAAACGAAAGTACCCACACTTATTATATGTATATTATGTATATTAAGTATATGTATATGTATATTAAATGTATTTATTTATTTGCTCTTGGGACTACAGAATAAGTTTATATATATTTCTAGGGTTTGTAAAGTAAGTTGTAATGCATAATATCCAAATCTCAGCAAAATATTAAACTGAGCTTTTTGCAGCAGAACTATACATTGTGTGCTGAGTATCAGCTGTAATAAAATAAATCCTACTGAACGAAATCTGGTAGGTTCTAAATGACGTCTATTTTTCTAAAGAGTTTGAAAGGTGGTCTTGTCAAGTCTATTAACTGCAACCCCCATGTTTTACCATGTCATGCCTCAAAAAAAAAGCAAAAGCAAAACCAATCAACCTTCTCTTTTTCTGGGAGTCCACCAATATCCATGTCTTTGAGATCAATAGCTTCCTTTACTGGAAAAATGTAATAGAAATGAAAATTGGCAAGCAGCTACCTCTTTTGACTGAGCAATTTGGTGAGCAGATGGTTAGGCATGCTTCCTTGAAAACATATATAGCCTTTATCTTGCAGTTGGTTCTGCATGGAAAGGTTCCACTTCTATGTAGTGCTCTGCTGGAATTTCTGTTGCTTTCTAGTATTTTAGAGATAATGGGCTCAGCCAAGGCCCATGAATCTGCTATCAGAGTTGTAATTGCAGGATTGGGGCTTTTATTGCTCTTTCTTTCACCCTCTATGTCTACATGTACATAAACCCGCTTGAAACAGTTGTAAGCCAGGAAGCTTCTCTGCTGTGCTTTAGCAGTACAGCACAAACATTACTACAAGAGGCAAGCTGCAAAATTGCTTGGAATAACTTGGAAAACACTCAAGTTGCTAAGACACAGCAAAACCTGTGATTCCATGTCCATATCATTAGTCGTGTCTGAGATAGTTAGCTACAAACTTGCTGGGACATTTTCTCTTTTTTTTTTTTTCTTGAAAGAAATATTTAATGTTTAAACAAATGCAAGGATGGAAATTCCAGAAATCTTTCAAGAAGTAATAATACATACCAGGTAGCTGCAGTGCAGTGAAGGCTTATTTTGAGTTTTAATGCTCAGTAAGTAGCTCTCTAACAGGTTTTCATTAAAAGATGTCTTTAAAAAGCTGATTGTGTTAAATATATGATGGATAATATTCTCTATCTAAATAATTATTTTACAGATTATTTTCTCCCAATTAATTTTCATAAGGAAGATTCCATACCTATCCCTTCACAGGAGAAAGAAATAGATATGGATTTCCAAAAGACAGAAAAAAATTGTTTGCCATGCTTGTAATGATTTAGTTCCAGTTTCATCAAAAGCATAACAGAAATACGTTCAGTAGTGGAATTATAGAGCAGGGAATCATTACTTTAGGTCATAGTATTAGCCACAGCTCAGGAACTCAAAACCTTTCACCTGTTTTTCTGCTTCTTTTTGTCCTTGCTTTGAAAAGAATCAGGCTGTAGTAAGGACATATCTTTCATCCCAATTCCATCTTGCTTTCTGCATTATACTTCATTGCAGAGTACATGCAAAGAAGAGTTGCAATAATTTAAAAAGGGGAAAAAAAATCGTACCATGTTTTTGAATGACTTTTAGGGTTACACAAATGCTAGTGCTTGTAGTAAGTTAGAACAGCTCTTGTGCGTTTACAGTTTGTGCCCTCACTCCAACAAAGCATTTTAGCAGCCACAAACTAGTGAAAAACAGGGAAGTCAGAATTAGAACCTTTTCCACACATACATCTTCTATGCTAAAAGGATATGGGGAGGCAAGTACATTACTATGGTAGCTCTCCATCATCAGAGAATCCTCCTTGTCTGAAATAATCCTACAGTGTCTCTTAAAATGGTTTTATGCCTTTAATATACTGGAGAATTAAGACCAATGTGAGTCTGGAGATTTGGAACAGTAAAACCTTTCCAGATGGAAAAGCTTCTATGATTTATCAGCTTCTCTCAGGCAACAAACATTACTTTTTCAAAAAAAAAAAACAAAAAAACAAACAAGTAAGGAAAAAGTACAGCAAAGGGGAAAAAAAAATTGTGTTTTGATTTTTCATGTAAATCTTCATTTCACATTTTCATTTTGGGCATGTGATTTAAAGCTTCAGTTCAGTACAAGAGGTCATTAGGGAGAAGGGCTCTTCTCAGAGATGCTCAGAATGGTTTGATCATCGTTCAAATACTGATGAACTAAGAGTGTTTGCTTGCCCACAAAGAGAATATTTTGGCATTCACCCTGCTCTTAAAAGAAAATAAAAATAGAACCCTTTGAACATAGGAATGAGTGCAACAAGGATAGCAAAGAAGATGCTAGTTTGCATTGCTAGAACTAGCTAGTTTAGATGAGACACATCTTTGAATTGTTTTGAATAGACTGAAATTTGAATTTTGAATTTGAAACTTGAATTTTCTTTTAATTTCTTCTATGGGATGAGCCTACACTCCTCTGAGGAGTGCAGTACTGAAATATACCCACTTACGACCAAAGTTATTACAAATCAAATTTAGCAGGAGTCAGTCCTGTGTGAATCATAGAAGTTACAGCATATATGCATGCATTTGTGTGTGTCTTTAAAATCTTATATTTCTATTTTTCACTGGGATTCTGTTGTGAATCAATGCATATTAAAGATTACATGTTTTGATGGGTGCTTTGGACAAATGTTGAATTCAACTCATCTAATAAACCGAAGTTCAAGATATTGTTAGGTAGACAAAGAAATTCCACCATGTGTTGATCTTTATTATTTAGTAGGGAGTTTCCAACTTCTTGGACTTAAAACATATTTAGAATAATTTTAACAGATTTAAGCAGTGCCGTGATTTGTGTCAGTAAGAACTAATACTGCAAACCTAACGTACATTACGGGGAAAGTACACCAAAAAAATAGAAAGGAACTACGCCCCTCTCATATTACTAGTTGTGGGTGAGTCACCATATGGGCAAGTTGTTGCTCATCTTCCCTACTGCTTCAGTAAAGCTTCGTTTTATAACATGTTGTCAAATTCCATCACTGTTTGGACCACACCACACTGAATGCAGCCTGTGTAGCTCTTATCAAGCTAGCTTTAGTTCAGGCAACAGTCACACTAGAGAAGCAACCGTCACAGTAAAGACTGAGCCTTCAAACACATCACAAGCCTCCAGACAAATCATGGCACAACCTCAGGACCTTAGGCAAGTATTCAGTGGTTGCTGCAGTTTTACTGCTATTCAAACCCTAACTGCTAGATTTGAGTTAACACAGGCAGCAGGTCAGTAAATATATGTGTCCTGACTTACTCATATCTGACTCTATTTTTGAAATAAAGAAATACTGAGCCTTTTGGAACCAAACAGAGCCTGACTGAGAACATACATACATAGTAAAAGACTTTCTCTTTCCATGATGTACTTACAGTTTAAATGGAGGCAAATGCTGGGAGAGAGTAATCTTCAAATCTAAACCCCCCATATTCTCTTTTTAGGGAGTGTTATTTTACCTTGCCACAGTAATACATACACTTATGGGTAATCAGCTAGCAATGCATATATCGCTTTCCATTCTTGTTTAGACCACTGCTACAGTTACGGTTGTGGGTTGATTACGATGGAAAGGTAACTTAGACATATCTGTGATAACTTTGCACTAAAAGCTGGCTAAGTACTCAAATAACAAATCTGTAGTCACCTTAAAATCACTGAAACTAGAGTAGGTAGTTTAACATTAGCTTGCATACATTGACACAATGCTTCAGACACGGTGGTGTAGGCACGTCCTTTATGCATAGTTCATGATCACAACCACTCTTATTGATCTGATGAAAATGAGCTGAAAGCCTTGGGAAGAAGGAGCTGAATGTTTCCAAATGAAATATGACCCCGTTACAAAGCTATGGATCAAAAGTGTTAAGTTTAAAGGGCTTTTAAATATTTCTTTCCAGAGAAAGTACATACAGAAACAGTAGAAAAATCAGAGAAATTAGGTATGTGATTTAGGTTATTAAAGAGGGGCTAGCAAGAGTCATAGAATATAAAAATATACTGCAAATCTTACCAATACACTGAAATAACCTACAAAAGCCATGACTATAGCTATTCGTGTTTCTCTCCTACAGTGTTAACAAATACAGATTGATGCATTCTATTTCTCGTGATTAAAAAAAACTATACTGGCTGCAGTGGTCAATCGTTACAGGCACCATTCATCAGGTTTGAATTCTAAGGGCCAGCTGCCTTTATATCTGACAGAGAGATTCTGCAGCTTTAGGAGAGAAGTGAGGATGCAGTCTGCAGGAGCTGCAACATCAGAGGGGAGATTGGTACCCTACGGAAGTAAAATAAGCTTGCAGGCTGTGGTAGCTGTTGTCCAGAAAGAGCAGTGGCAGCCACGCTGGAGGTAGGTGAGAGGGAGAAATGAGCTGCAGCCACAAAAAGCCTGAGCTTTGGAGAGTCTCACAGGCATTTTGTTTTCAGATTCATTCCTTTTCAAGAGAAAGAGAGAAAGAGGGGGAAAAGTGAAATGAAATTTCAAATGTCTCTCTTCAAGGAAATTTGGATGTAGCAATGTTTCTTTTCCTCACAACTGAGTGTTGCCAGAGGGAAAAAAAGGGCAGAAGGAAAAGGACAGAAAACTCTGAGTATTACTTGCATCACCCATTCCTGTATGGTGGAGGTGTATCAATGGAGAAAGGCAATCCTTTCAGTGGAGCAGTGGAATTTCAATGTGATTATAGAACAGGCAAAATATAGTTAATAACTGTTGTGGTTTAACCTCAGTCGGCAACCAAGTACCACACAGCCACTCGCTCACTCCTCCCCGCCCCCCCGCAGTGGGATGGGGGAGAAAATTGGAAGAGTAGAAGTGAGGAAAACTCATGGGTTGAGATAAAAACAGTTTAATAATTGAAAAAAAAATAATAACAACAACAACAACAACAACAACAACAACAACAACAATAATAATAGTACACAAAGCAAGTGATGCACAGTGCAATTGCTCACCACCCGCCGACCGATGCCCAGCCAGTCCCCCAGCAGCAGCCCCCCCAGCCAGCTTTCCCCAGTTTATATACTGAGCATGACATCACATGGTATGGAATGTCCCTTTGGCCAGTTTGGGTCAGCTGTCCTGGCTGTGCCCCCTCCCAGCTTCTTGTGCTCCTCCAGCCTTCTCAGTCGGCAGAGCATGGGAAACCGAAAAGTCCTTGACTAGTGTAAGCATTACCTAGCAACAACTAAACCGTCAGTGTGTTATCAACATTATTCTCATCCTAAATCCAAAACACAACACCATACCAGCTACTAAGAAGGAAATTAACTCTATCCCTGCTGAAACCAGGACAATATCCACCCCTTATTCTATACCATCTGCATCATGCTCAAGTCCCATATTTTCCAGTACATTTCCATTAATCACCAACCCTTTTCCTGGGTTTCTTTTTTATATAGATATATATATACACACACAGATGTCATTCCCTTAGTCTATGGGCCATCCCTCTAAAATGTTCGGTGAGTTCATTTAGTTCATGGCTTCGGGATCCATCTGTCGTAGTAATCTTCCAGGGCAGGAAAGATGGAGATGGTATGTGGTGTTGGATTGTTTCATGTTGAAGTCAGTTCTGGTACCATCATCACTGTGCTTTGCTTGGTTTCATCAAAGTTATTCTTCATTAGTCTGGGTGATTCTTATTGGAATATCATTAGTGTGGCATATAATATCATGTAGCACTTAACATCACATAATTCAGATCATTGGCTATTCTCACTCAAAATCAAATCCCCTTGAGGTACACATCGGACTTCCCCATCCTTCTGCATTATCCACCAAGTGCACCCAGGTCCTTGAGCAAAAGCAATCCCACGGATGGGTTTGCCTTTGCCCGAGGCAGGAATAACCCAAACTGTTTTCCCCAACATATTTTTTATGTGCACTACAGGGACTTTATTCCCATCTACAGTACGTAAAAGTTTTGACTGGGCAGGGCCAGCTCGACTGGCAGATCCCCTAATATTGACTAACCAGGTGGCCTTTGCTAAACGTGTGTCCTAATGTTTGAACATCCCACCACCCATTGCTCTCAGTGTAGTCTTTAACAGTCCATTGTATCGTTCGATTTTCCCAGAGGCTGGTGCATGGTAGGGGATGTGACACACCCACTCAATGCCGTGCTCTTTGGCCCAGGTGTCTATGAGGTTGTTTCGGAAATGAGTCCCGTTGTCTGACTCAATTCTTTCTGGGGTGCCACGTCGCCATAGGACTTGCTTTTCAAGGCCCAGGATAGTGTTCCAGGCAGTGGCATGGGGCACGGGATATGTTTCCAGCCATCCGGTGGTTGCCTCCGCCATTGTAAGCACGTGGCGCTTGCTTTGACGGGTTTGTGGGAGTGTGATATAATCGATCTGCCAGGCCTCCCCATATTTACATTTCAGCCATCGTCCTCCATACCAGAGAGGCTTTAACTGCTTGGCTTGCTTGATTGCAGCGCATGTTTCGCATTCATGGATAACCTGCGCAATAGTGTCCATGGTCAAGTCCACCCCTTGATCACGAGCCCATCGGTATGTTGCATCTCTTCCTTGGTGACCTGAGGTGTCATGGGCCCACCGAGCTAGAAATAATTCACCCTGATGTTGCCAGTCCAGATCCACCTGAGCCACTTCCATCTTAGCAGCCTGATCCACCTGCTGGTTGTTTGGATGTTCTTCAGTGGCCTGACTCTTGGGTATGTGAGCATCTACGTGATGGACTTTTACAACCAGGTTCTCCACCCGGGCAGCAATATCTTGCCACAATGCAGCAGCCCAGATGGGTTTGCCTCTCCACTGACAATTGCTCTGCTTCCATTGCTGCAACCACCCCCACAGAACATTTGCCACCATCCATGAGTCAGTGTAGAGATAGAGCACTGGCCACTTTTCTCGGTCAGCAATGTCTAAAGCCAGCTGGATGGCCTTTACTTCTGCAAATTGGCTCAATTCACCTTCTCCTTCTGCAGTTTCTACAACTTATTGTATAGGACTCCATACAGCAGCTTTCCACCTCCGATGCTTTCCTACAATACGACAGGACCCATCAGTGAACGGAGCATATTGCTTCTCATTTTCTGGTAGTTCATTATACATTGGGGCCTCTTCAGCACGCATCACCTCCTCCTCTGGTGATATTCCAAAATCTTTGCCTTCTGGCCAGTCCATGATCACTTCCAGGATTCCTGGGCAACTGGGGTTTCCTATTCGAGCCCGTTGTGTGATCAGTGTGACCCACTTACTCCACGTAGCATCAGTTGCATGATGTGTACAGGGGACCCTCCCTCTGAACATCCAGCCCAGCACCGGCAGTCGTGGTGCCAGGAGGAGCTGTGCTTCAGTGCCGATCACTTCCGAAGCAGCTCGAACCCCTTCATATGCTGCTAATATCTCTTTTTCAGTTGGAGTATAGTGGTCCTCGGATCTTCTGTATCCCTGACTCCAAAACCCCAGGGGTCGACCTCAAGTCTCCCCTGGTGTTTTCTGCCAGAGTCTTCAGGTAGGGCCATCCTCCCCGGCTGTGGTGTAGAGCACAGTTTTTACATTTTGTCCTGCCCGGACTGGCCCCAGGGCTACTGCGTGAAGTATCTCCCATTTAATTTGTTCAAAAGTTTGTTGTTGCTCAGGGTCCCATTTGAATTCATTCTTCCTTCGGGTCACTTGATAGAGAGGGTTTACAATCAGACTGTAGTTTGGAATATGCATTCTCCAAAAACCCACAACGCCTAAGAAAGCTTGTGTTTCCTTTTTACTGGTTGGTGGAGACATGGCTGTTATTTTGTTGATCACATCCACTGGGATCCGATGATGTCCATCTTGCCATTTTCTTCCTAAAAACTGGATCTCCTGTGCAGGTCCGTTGACCTTACTTTGTTTTATGGCAAAACCAGCCAGTCCAAATCAGCAGGATTTGGACTATTTCCTTCCCTTTCTCAAAAACTTCTCCTGCTGTGTTGCCCCACACGATGATATCATCAATGTATTGCAGGCGTTCTGGAGCTTCTCCCTGTTCCAGTGCAGTCTGGATCAGTCCATGGCAAATGGTGGGGCTGTGTTTCCACCCCTGGGGCAGTCGGTTCCACGTGTACTGGACGCCCCTCCAAGTGAAAGCAAAGTGTCACCTGCACTCTGCTGCCAAAGGGATTGAGAAAAACGCATTAGCAATATCAGTTGTGGCATACCACTTGGCTGCCTTTGACTCCAGTTAATATTGAAGTTCTAGCACGTCCAGCACGGCAGCACTCAGCGGTGGTGTGACTTCATTTAGGCCACAGTAGTCTACTGTTAGTCTCCACTCTCCATTAGACTTCCGCACTGGCCATATGGGACTGTTAAAGGGTGAGCGGGTCTTGCTGATCACTCCTTGGCTCTCCAGTCGATGAATCAGCTCATGGATGGGAATCAGGGAGTCTCGGTTGGTGCGATATTGCCGCTGGTGCACCGTGGTGGTAGCGATTGGCACTTGTTGGTCTTCCACCTTCAGCAACCCCACAACAGAAGGATCCTTTGAGAGACCGGGCAGGGTGGACAGCTGTTTAATTTCTTCCGTCTCCAAGGCAGCTATACCAAAAGCCCACCGGTACCCTTTTGGGTCCTTGAAATACCCTCTCCTGAGGTAGTCTATGCCAAGGATGCACGGAGCCTCTGGGCCAGTCACAATGGGCTGCTTTTGCCACCCATTCCCCATTAGGCTCACTTCGGCTTCCAATACAGTTAGCTGTTGGGATCCCCCTGTCACCCCAGAAATACAGATGGGTTCTGCCCCTTTGTAGCTTGATGGCATTAGGGTACACTGTGCACTGGTGTCTACTAGAGCCTTATACTCCTGTGGGTCTGATGTGCCAGGCCACCGAATCCACACAGTCCAGTAAACCTGGTTGTCCCTTTCCTCCCTCTAAGAGGAGGAAATTTTCCTCCTAATTTTCCTCCTAAGAAGGAAATTAACTCTATTCCTGCCAAAACCAGGACAATAACTATGCCAGATGGAGCTTCATCTGCTGGGGATTCACTTTAGAAATGGAGAAATTATTGGTAAATATGGGTTCTGTCTTTTTAAATTGAATATCCTGGGAAATACTGACATCCAGTTTTTGAAGTTTAGCCAGGAGAAACAGTTATCTTGAGGAATAAAGGTGATAGGAATGTTAATTTGAGAAAAGACATCAAGAACTATTTGCATGTTAATCAAGTCAGCATCAGCAAAGCCTCCGAATGCAGTGTACATCAGCTGAAGTTCTCACATAAACAAGAACAGGTTTCTGCCTCATGAATGATTGAGTGCAGAGCCATACAAAACTGAATCTTTTTGGAATATAATCTTGGGCTATGGCATTGACAAACGAGAGAGATATGAGTTGCTGAGTAAAAGATAGATCCTTTCCTTAGATACAATTTTGTTTCTGGGAACAGGAACATTTTCAAAAAAAACAGTACAAAGTAAAACAGAGAGAAATTACTGAAATTAGCTTTTCTTGACAATACAGTATAGCAGTAGATATTAGTATGTTGACAGATGCAGGTATCAGAAAAAGGGAAAAAAACCCCAAAGTCATTAAATGACCAATGGGGTTGGTTTGTTTGCTAGTTTCATACAGTCCCAAGAGTCATAAATCTACCACTGACTTCCACTCAAACGGCCTGGGAGGAGCTGGTGGAGCAGGGGAGGTTTAGATTGGATATTAGGAAAAATTTCTTCACTGAAAAGGTTCTCAAGCATTGGAACAGGCTGCCCAGGGAATTGGTTGAGTCCCCATCCCTGGAGGTATTTAAAAGACCTGTAGATGTGGCACTTAGGGACATGGTTTAGTGGTGGACTTGGCAGTGTTAGGTTTACAGTTGGACTCGATGATCTTAAGGTTCTTTTCCAACTTAAATGATTTTATGATTCCATGATTCTAATTTGCTTGGTGTAATGCACATACCAATAGAACTGGAGCATACACATCCTTTCCTGCATATATCCTACTGCATAAGAGTAGACCTACACTGTTAGATTTGTTGGGACCCTTGGATCCTTGCTGTTGTCAGCACTGTACAAATGTCCCCCTGTTCCCAGGTTCTCCTGGAAACACAACTCAGTGCAGCCCTGGGGATGGTTCACTCCCATGGTGCCACAGGCAATTGCTACAACCACCCCGTGCAGCGAAATATGATCTGAAATTTACTTACTTGGCATGACAGGTATATTGGGGTGGGTAGTGATTCCTGTTCTAAAAACCACAAATGTATACCCAAATCAGAGCCCAGCCCAATGAGTTCAAACTGGAACAAGGCGGACCCAGGTGAGCAGGACACTTGCAAGCTGTTGACATGTCAGGTCTGCACCTGACAGCTTGGCCATTATGTGCAATGACTTCTCCTTGGGCTGTAGCTTCTGCAAAGCGCTCAACATTACATTTGGTGTCCTTACAGGAACGGCTATTGTTTTAACTCTTCATTGTTTTCCTTATTAATTTGTCAGAACAAATCATGTATTCATTAGTAACAAAGCTTCAAGTCAATCAGCACTACTGTGGTTTTCATCATCTTCTGGCCCCTGTCAAAAATGCTACAAAGAAGAAAGTATTACTTCTGTTATCCAGCTCATTCCAGATTAATCTGGGCAGTCTGAGATGCACAGATGCAACCAGGTATCACCTGCCTGGGCCCCGAGGCAGGCTATAGCCAGTGACAAATGGCCACAAAGAGACTGCAGCAAGTACTGCTTCCTCATCTAATCACCTATCAATCTCTCAGCGGGCCTGTACCTTCAAATAGTGTCCAGAGAAGGGCAACGAGGCTGGTGAGGGGTCTGGAGCACAAGTCTTCTGATGAGCGGCTGAGGGAACTGGGGTTGTTTAGCCTGCAGAAAAGGAGGCTGAGGGGAGACCTCATCACTCTCTACAACTACCTGAAAGGAGGTTGTAGCGAGGTGGGTGTCGGTCTCTTTTCCCAAGTAACTAGCGATAGGACAAGAGGAAACGGCCTCAAGTTGCAGCAGGGGAAGTTTAGATTGGATATAAGGAAAAATTTCTTTACTGAAAGAGTGGTGAAACATTGGAACAGGCTGCCCAGGGAAGTGGTTGAGTCCCCATCCCTGGAAGTATTTAAAAGACGAGTAGATGAGGCGCTTAGGGACATGGTTTAGTGGGCATGGTGGTGTTGGGTTGACGGTTGGACTCGATGATCTTAGAGGTCTTTTCCAACCTCAATGATTCTATGATTCTATAATAGCCACAAGCATCTTCATCCTACATCCCAGAGCATTCAAAGTATACTCTCATTTCCATACCATATACAATATGACACTAGTGGTCTTCAGCTAAGCTTCACATTACTTCAGAAACTTCAGAAAAGTGCATGCAAATCAGTAATTTTGTCATAAAGTCACAGGGGTTACCACACAGGGCAATGATGTGCAGTGTGGATACAGCCAATCTGACTGAAACAGCTGTGAAACACAAGCCACTTTCTACCTGTCAGTCTCTAGACCGAGGCTCTGTCCTTGTGGCAGATGAGATTAGGGATGCAGACATGGTCTACCACTTGTAAACATCTGTATCACAAAAAAAAAGAAAAAGGTTATTTATCCATGCAGAATAGTCCCACTAATTTTCCATTTTTTGCTTTAGCAGATCATGTTTTTCTTTTAACTGAACTCTGCAAAAGGGGAGATCACTTGGTGGTGCCTAAACATTGATATACTTAGCAATTTAGCAATTTAGCTAAAGATAATTCCAATTCTTCTGAGTGCAGTTCTAGATGAAACATGAGGAGGTGGGCTTTCTTCGTGGTCATAAAGAACTAGCTATTTCTGTTGCAGATGAAAACTAAAAGGGCAGATCAATGTAGGGAAAATAAAGTAAAAAGGAAAACAACCACTGAACAGACAAGAACTTCCATTAAAAACATCAGAAATGAAAATGCTAAAGCAGTATATACTTAGATAATATTTTAGAACAATGTATCTCAAAGAAATCCAGAGCTGCTGGAGCTCTACGCAGGTCTGTAGTACAGGAACAAATGGTTCATCCACGACTGGTTTTATTTCTGAGGTGTGTATGGGAAACTGGAATCTTTGAAAAAAGGTAGGACAAAATTTACTTGGTGTGACAGGTATAGTGGGTGGATAGCAATTCCTCTTCTACAAAACACTATCTGTAGGGATGGTCTGAACATACTTTGTATTTTCCTATTTGAAATATAAGATCCATATTATTAGAATTTCCTATGACCTTTGAACTCTATATTTATTTAATAGTTTTTCTCTCTCTCTCTTTGCACATGCATAGGTATCTATATCTATGTCTATATCTATATCTGTACTTATATAGAAATATCTGGAAGGAGAGTTTCTTCAAGATGAAAACAATAACTAGAACCAGGCCTATAATTACATTTTTTTATACATGTTTTAAATACTGTTATTTTCCTATGAATGATCTTGGGAACTATGATAGTCCAGGTGTTTTGACAGATACTACCAATAGTTTGGGACTTCTACATGGCTTCACTGGTTTGAAAAACTGAGGAAGGTATTAGTTCCCTTCCTTTTACTAAGACAAGTACCCAATTTTTTCCTAAATACAAAGAGATATTAGGGGAAATGAGAATCTGTGTAATTTGGTTCATGAGTTAGTCATTAAATATTTGCAGGCATATTAAAGCTTCAGTACTTTGTACTTGAACAGATATTCAGTCAAGATATAGAAGTTAATAAGAAATTTTTGTGTAGTTCAAAAGATTTTTGATTAGTTATTGGTAGCTATTGGTGAGAGCCTGCAATGCATCAAAACATGCCTACTCTGCCTCACCATTATAAAGTTTAGTCCTTTAGAAAATATATGAATGCAATTTGGCTAAAGCATAATCAAGTGCAAATGTTTCCATACTTTAATAAGAGATAATGATGGTCTCTAAGTTAGTATTCAGAAACATTAAATATATAGTTTAAGACAAATACAGTTAATAGTAAAGAAAAAAAGGTTCTTATTGACGGTGATAAATAATTCATGCTCCTATATCTTTCTTAATTTCTTTTTAATTTCCTATTTCTCCCTGTACATAATCCAAAAAATAGATTCTGTATCTTTTTTAAATATCCCAAACTTGTTAAAAAGGGAGCCAAGAGAATTGATGATGCACATGTTTGTAGGGAATCATAACAAGGGCCTATTCTGGGGTACTGAGGGAAGTGGATATAGATGCCTTAGGGAAAAATTTATGAAGAAGGAATTACAAATCTGAATGCTGCTAGTTTGCAGATTTAGGATCTTTTCAGTAAAGAAACTCCTATAAACTAATTTTTCCCTTACAAGAAAAAAGGAGTTCAGATACCAATGGGATTTTGAGCTAGACTGGGACATAAACCGAGGTGCCAAGTATATTGCCAAGTTTAGGCCATATGCCAAATTTTACTTCTTTATTTATTCACCAAAAAGTAGAAAGTGTCTATTCTTAAACATTTCTTAATTCTCAATGATTCATCTAAAATGGCTTGTCAATATGTGCCATAGTGTACCTTGGGTCTCAGGTATGAGCTAATGAGATTGGAGGTTTTTGTATGTTCCCAGCCTGTATCCAGACAATGTTGTCAAAAGGCACATCTGTGTATAAAAAAGAAATGTCTTCAATGTCCTCCTTCCGTAGGAAACTAGGAAGGATGAAACACATGTGAAGCACTTTTGTGGGAACAGACAGATTAGTGTATAGTGACATAGATGCCAGCTGATGTTAGGCTGTGTTGTGATGTTTTGTATCCTCACCCCAGATATTTCCCAATTGACTATAGAAATATACCACTTACATTCACTCCCTGTCTTAACAGAGCTGGACAAATGGTGCTAAACCCAACTTTCTGAACCTTTTGAAGGTTTGCAAGTGGGTAACTCCCCTCCAGCGATCAGTTGCTTCAAGCCATTCTTTTTTTTCTGAGTGGTGAATTCACTCAGAAGAGCTAAGTGCATGAAGATAACGCGTTTCAAGAAGCATGTATCACATCTGCCCACTCCCTCACATCAGAGGAAGGAAATGAAAAGGGCTTATATTCAAAGGTACGGGTGGTGGTGGTGGTGGTGGTGGTGGTGGTGGTGAGCTTACTCATACCTTTAAATTTTCTACCTGTAATAAGATACTCAGATAAGGTCTATAAAAGTGCTCTGCATATTGTATGTGAAACAGGTTAGAACAGATATATTGGAAGAGACAAAAGGTTCACAGGTGTGAGATGATTTTCTCCTTTTCTCATTCCAATTTCTAATTTCTGATCCTAATTTTCTAACTCCTATTTTTCATAGTTCCATGGGCTGGCTTTTATCTCTGCATTTCATGAAAACTTCTAAGAGTTAATTAATATTTTCAGCACTTGCAAAACCTTGAAAAAGGTGAAATTTTTTAGCTAGTATTTCTGAGCATATGATACTGCTGACTCCCTCTTCAGATCAGGCATTCACAGAAACAAGTCTTGTATCTTTTTCCCAAAGTAGTATGTACTGTGTTCTTAAAATATAATGCCAGGGCATATATATTTGCTGATCTCATAGCAGTAGCATCCAATTCATAGGTTAAAAGGAATGGAAGTCTTTGACAGAGAAAGCAGTAATAAAGAATAAATGAGAAACTACATTTTATGAAAGACCACTTTTATAAAATACACAATTTTCTTCTTGTTTCTGCATTCCTAGACTTTGAAAATTGGTACTTATGAATAACCTTGGCATCATTGTTTGAGAATGGAGAGTTAATCCAAAACTATTCGGGCATTAAATAGGTCTCCAACCTTGTTAATATTTCTACATGTGCAATATTGCAAGGCTGGAGCCTAAATATATCGCAGAAGCTCTGTAAAAGTTCCCAAAAATATAGGTATACCAAAGAAAGTACAAAAGTGGATCTGCACAGTAGCAAGTCAGTTTGCTGGTGTATATAAAAAATTTAAGATTTCAGAACATGCAAAGAAATTGTGAGTGAAACCTCATATGCTTGGATTTTATGACAGAAAAGTTGTAAAGTCTTTACAAAGTGAAGTGGAAAATTAGTGCATGTACTGTTTAATTTTTATTGTACTATAATACTATGTGGTGGTTTATTGAGAATAAAAAAATAAAACACTTCAAGCAAAGTCAAAATAGTCCACTCTGTTCTGCAGAGCCTGACTGATTCTTGGTGAACCTCTTTAGGTGGGCCAGCAGTCATCACAGTCAGCCTTCAGGAGTCAGGAAAGGGGAACTTAGGTTTCTCTTCTTTTTAGTATGACAATATTTGGATGAGAAAGAAGAGACCGACAGCTGATTACTTCATTTGTTTATGAGTTTTACACATCAGTGCTAGCCATGCCTTTTGAATGTGAACTGCCATAGGAAAGAAAATGGGTTTTGAGCCCGCACCTGAGAGCGGCAGTGCTTCACTGCATTTGGACGCGTGCTACCCCAGCACAGGCTCCACTGTTGAAGAGCCAGCCGCTTGCCAGTAAGACGCAGCCCATCTAGCTCAGCCTTTCACCACTTCATAAGTCCTTTTAAGCTTTATGAGCATTAAAGCAGGTCTCATACTGATAACAAAGGTTAAGGCAATCATCTCTTTCCCTTTGCAGATAAGGACTTGAAAACTGCCTTTGCAGTCTGTCTCTTCTGTGCCACACAAAAAGATTTCTGCAGCCTGTGATTTCTCTCGGTTTAAAACAGTATTTATCAAATGGAAACACATGTATACAGTAGGTAAGTAAATATTTGCTGCACTTTGAAGAAAAGCTTGCTTCCCTTTTGTTTTGATGCTGGTATTCTTTAACAGAAGTACTTTTATAATATACATAGGAATAGAAACATGATAAAGGAGCTTAATCATTTCAGCTCCCATTGAACCAGAAAACAAATGAATTCTTAATCATACTGCTTTATACTTACTCGTAGTCCCTACTGAGAGAAGGATGGAACAGCCTGCATTTGGACGGTGCTGTATTATTCTTAATTACTGTTTACATATACTGAGATTGTAAAATCCCTTTGGGAACAGCTTTTAAAAAATTAGGAAAATCTAAGTAAATGTCCAATGAAGAGTGAACTCGATCCCAATGGACTTTGGCACATTTAACTTAAAGTTTGCAAGCCACCCATGTTTGGCAAAAGTTTGGGGTTTTTTTAATGTGATGTGTATGATTGTTCAAGAGCTTTTCCCACAATTTGTGATAACACTTGTGATACTGTGCTTTTGTTCTTCTCTGACTTTCCCTCTAGCACATTGTTCTTTTCTTTTTTTCACCTCCTGAACCATGGGTTATTTTTAGAACTTCATCATGAGCACCAAGCACTAAACACCCATTAAAATATAAGGAGTAAACCAAGTAAAAAACAAGGATAAACAATTTCACCTGTATTAACCTTAAATATGAGGGATCCTCAGATCCCATTTTTTCAGCTGACTAAGCTCCACTGAAATGAACTACAGTGTTCTAAATTATTACCATAAGTATGACTTAACAATGAGTGTTAATCACTGTTTCATTATTCACTTCAAATAGTGGTTGAATGCTACTTTGTAAATGTTGCAAAGTTAGTCTACTGCTTTTTGGACACTTCATCTCTAATCCATCTTGCTCCAAACCTTTGTCTTCCTTGCAAGCTTTGGAAAATCCTACCCTGTACAGTTAGATAAAAAATGAAGAGTGATTTGAAGGAAGATGGATTAGATATTAGATTATACCAATTTTGTCCCAACAGGTAAAGACTCAGCCCAATTTATTTAACACGGTAGAATTTTTTCCAGCATGCCAATTTTAGTACATTTTTATGTACTAAAATCAAATGAGCCCTAACTAACATTCTGCTTAAGAAGGACTGCAGGAAATTAGTATTCCTTTTGCAGAATTTATTTATGCATTGTGTTAGGTGAAAAATGGAAAGGACTATCTAATTTTCTCTGGTACACTTTAGAAGTCAGCCAATAGTCACATCTATTTAGTACCACTTTTTGAGCTCCACAGTTTTAATTTAGTCAAAGGTACAATTGGGTTAGCATTTACTTGAGTTAAGACTGCAGGTGGGGGTATTGGACTGAATGCATCTGAGTTGCACAGGACTTTGCTGTTTTTGGTAACAGCAGAGTGAGTCAGGCAGGAAATAAACTTTAGTAATCAATTTTTAATAGGAAAGTCTAATATAGTAGTGCATGTTACTCTAGGTATATTTTGTCAGCTTTGTGAAACAGACATTGGAATAAAAACACAAAGTATTTCAGAATCTCCCCATGTACATTTGAGATGTATCTTTCTATTTTGGATCATTTCTATTCTGAGGTCATCTGATTACTTCTGTTTCTTGATTTTCTACTGTTTGTAGTTCCTAGTGATTTGAGTCTTAAGTCAAATGAGTCTTCAAGCCAGCATTCTGTATTGCTTGAAAAATAAAGACAAATATTATTTAGATTGTGAAATAGCCATTTATTTCTTCCTGACTTGATAGCACCAGCCTTTTCAATGGCAATGCTCTTTCATATTTGCCATGCTGTTCCCTCTGTTTCTCCTTTGTGTTTTAGGGAATTCAATGTCACAGAACTTGAAATAAAAAACAGAAACTTGTAAAAGGTTGTTTTTTTTTTTATTATTATGAGGGTGGTCAAACACTGGAACGGGTCACCCGGATGCGTTATGGAGTCTTCATCCTTGGAAATATTAAAAAGTTGAGTCGACATGGCCTTGAGCAACCTCCTCTACCTGACCCTGCTCTCAGCAGGTGGTGGGACAAGACGATCTGCAGGGGTGCCTTCCAGCCTCAGCCATCCCCTGATTCTGTGATTCTGTAGGTGAATCACGTAATTATAGGCCACCCACCCTGCACACCAGCTCTAGCCAAAATAATGGGAATACTGATAGAGGATTCAAGAAAGTGCTAAAAGATGAGAATATAATTGGTGCTAGTGTAGCTTTCTGCCAGCAATCAAGTGGCAGACATAGAATAGATTTTAACTAAAAGACACCAATATAAAAAAATTAGTTGGAGATCCCTACCCATGAACCTAAAAAAATTAAAACAAATTTTCTTGTACTAAGTGAACTAAACTTTTGTGCCTCACGAGTATTAATGGAAGGGTTACCGAAGGATATTTTCAATAAATCAGAAGAAGAAAACTCTAGGAAGGTATAAGACAGGGTGATATCTGATTCTCAGAGGATAACCACATCTATAACAATGTACAGTCTCTTCCACTGGGAATGCAATTTGAGGCTGACTAGCTGTTTCACCCCTCCCACAGAGACCTCTATTCACTATTGGCAATTTTTATGTTTTATTGAGCAGGGAGGCCCAACATTTACTAAGCTGGCCTCTTGTTCTGACTTGTTGCCAGCTTCTCATTTCCCTAACTTACCTCAGGGGACCAGCAGCTATGTCTCACCCTGATGCTTATATTGCTAACCAGTCCTACTGCCATCTCTGGCACTGTGCTATCTCACAGCACTTGTTTTACTTCAGCTTATGAAAAGTAACATAGAGAACAAAATTGACCCTTTAAGTCACAGGAAACTTACCTGAATTCCTTTCTCACTCAAATCATACAAAACTCTTAAATAGCTTCTCATTTTGTCATACGCCTCAAATACTTTCACACACCACCTCCTTTCTTACTCCTGCTCTTTCATGGTTTTAACCCTTGCTAGTCGGAGGAAGGAAGAACCACACAGTTGGGATGTTACCTGTTGTCAATCTTTAGGAGCAATAAGGAACATGAAGATCCAACCCAAACTATTCTATGATTCTATGATTCTATTCTATGTCTGTACTGATGTACATATGGTCTTCCCCCTGGGTAAGCAGAAGATTGATGTTAATTTGGCTTCCCCTGCAAGATTTCAATGCCAACCTTTTTTTCCTCCTGCTCATTTTACCACCAGCACTGTCTGGTTTTAAGATAAACATTGAGATGGGATAAGGAAGAGAGGTGAGAACATGTTCCTTGTAGAATACCTTATACTTAGGCTGAGGAAAGTAATAAAAACTTGTCCAACTTCAGTCCAGACAGTGTTTCCTGGAGACATGAGACCAGACTCATATAGCTTAAAGTTCCTTGTATCTAGAGTGTCTTGTTGAATTTTATTATAATTTAAGGCAATAATCAATCTATAGTTGATATTATGAGATAAATTTTATTTACATTACAGTTGCTTAATTTTAAAGTACAGCAACATCAAAATAAAATATACAATGAGTACAATAATTCTGCTCCTTGGAAATAATTTGGAATGGTTTTAATTTGCAAACAGATTAAAATCCATATTGGAAGAAGAAATCTAAGCTCTATGTTATAGTAGCACTATGAACACCAGCTGATATTAGGAGTAGATTGTACTAAATACCATACACATACTGTCACAAATCAAGATTAGAAAATAAAGAGAAATGGGATCCCAAAATAATGTATATTGTTGCACACATATCAGTAAGTAGAAAATAAAACTACTAGTATTCTTTGCAAGATTTAAAATATGCCCTATCAATTCAGAAAAGAATGGAATATTATTATTAATAGCTCAGCAAAGATATCCCTTCATTATGCAGCTGTGGTCCAAAAATAAACCTATAATTATATTACAGAAATAATAAGCTGAAAACTAATGTATGAATATTTTGTATAAAACAACAGGGATGCCTCATTCAGAATATTTTATACCCATAACACAATACCCTTGTCTCAGAAGCAAATTGCTTAGAGAAAATGCAAAGGTCTGGAAAAACAAACAAATTACATACAAAAAGAGACTGAAAAGCCTATAATAATTTACCTTAGAAAGGAGAAAATTAATAGGAATAATAATAAAGTAAATAAAATAGTGAAAAATCTACCCAGGAGTTTCTGTTTTACAAAACTAGAAAGGAGTGATTCAATTTAACTAAAAGTATTGAACGTAAAATTAAGACAAGTCCACAATTTTATTCATATTATTGTGTTTCAGTTGCAGAACACCTCCCCACCAATATTTGAGGAGATTCAGAGAGGCAGGATGTTTCTACTGAAACCGAAACTATCAATTCCTATTATAATTAATCATAACATTGGAAAGGTTACTAAAGCTCCTGCTTCGGACCTGAAGGCTGTCCATGGAAAAGAGAGACCTGGATGTGATCTAATTGTTGGATTACTCTACATTCGCATAGCCATGGGCTTTAACATTTTGTCCAAATCTTCTAGTGATGGTCACTGTTAAAAATAGGATACAGGATTTCTGCATCTCTTGTCTTGTTCAGCATGCCATTTCCTAGGTTTCTCCATGACTCTCTCAGTCTATTTTGCTTGGTGACCAAAAAGAGAAAGGAGAGGAGAGGTGCGTTGTGGTAATCAACATCCATTTACAGATAGAGCACTGGTGCCTACATGCTCTGAGAAGATGGAGCAATTAGCCCAGACAGAGTGCCTTGTTAGTGAGGCTAATATTTTTTGGGACCTGAATCTCAGCATCAAGTTTTCCTGGTGAGTGCTAGCTGCGGTGGGTGTCCCCCAGGTAATGCATAGCTGCAAGGCCAGCATGCAGCCAAGACAGGAGCCCACTAATGATAACTCAAAATGTCAGCCACCATCCATCTTCTCCCAAAACCCCTTGCCTGTACCCACAGTGCCTCCATCTCTTCCTGACTTCTGATGCTCTGCTTTATTTACATGATCTTCACACCTTTTTTCCCCTCTCTGAAGCTTCTGATGGAGTCTAACAGAGTTTTCTTTTAGCTCTGCAGAAGGATTTTTGCCCAGGTAAGCAAACCGATCCACAGGAAAAGGCAGCTTCACACATTCAAAACCTTTGCTCAGCCTCAGAATAAACTCATCACAGAAAATCTTTCAAAATCTTTTTTTGGGAAAAAAAAGGAGATTTCAGCTACCACTTTATATGTGAAAGAAGTACAGTGAGTACTGTAAGAAGGATGAAAAAGTTTCATTTTTGAAAACTGTTAACTCACTGGGACAGGGACTCTCTCCAAATACATACACAAAGCTTTTGTTAATGGCAATCATAACTGCCATTATAGTTGCAATAAATCATAAAGCAAAACACATACGTTGAGCAAAGGAATATTTTTCTCATTTAAATACTGGTGACACTTACATAAAATGTAATAATATCTTTCTTATCTATAATGAATACTGCCATGCAATCTCATGAAACATTTGGTTATCTCTTCCTAAAACTATTTTTAAGACTGTTTTGTAGCTTTGTTAAGAATTTTAATTCTGGGTCAACTTTATCCTGGTGTATTTTGCTATTTACAGGCATAGTCCCTGAAATAAACAAGTAGACACCCTAGTCCACATCTCCTGTGCATTTTCTTGGGGGGGGGTGGGGGAGGGAGAAAAAAAAAATCTAAAACTTTATTAAACATTAACAGTGTTATCAAATTGATTAAAAAGCCCATGCCTGCATGACTGGTACCTATTTATGGAAACTCAAGTGTCCTTCTGTGATGCATTTTAATAGGGAGATTGTATCACTGCCTGTCTTGCTGAAGTCATATTGGATGTTGTCTAACCCCTTGCTTCCTCTCCAATCTCTGTAACACATAAAGAATTTCTTATGGGAAATAAATAGTCTATTAAACTAATATTTTTCGCGTGAAGTAGTGGCTTGTAGCAGGAAGGATAGTGGCATCATCTGATCAGCCAGACTACAGATCACAATTGTTAACTAAGAATTTTTCTTATGATGAAGCAGAAAGAAAAAGTACAAAATTTTCAAGCCCCATAAATAAGTAATGTCAGCCAAGCTCTTTGATTCAGACACACACTGATTACTAGTTTCTGTCAGAGGATTGTGTGTACCTGGATTAATTATTTCAGCACTGTAATATTCAGGTTGGTTATCTAATGCCTGAAAATCCTATTTAATAATAAAAGCTAATATTTAGATCTGATTTAAAGTTGTGTAATTCTATCTTAATAGGTCTTGTTAATGTCAATCTTACCATATTCTTTGCCTGGTAAGAACAAGCAAATGATAATTTTGTAGTAAATGCAAATATTACATCATATAAAAAATAGTCTGAATAAGAAAAAGAAAATTTAAATATTAAAATATTAAAATACAATATGCTTTAGGATTCTCCCTTGTAATTTCTCAAAAGGAATAACTGATATGATAAAACATTTTTTTTCCCAAATAATTCTTCATTCCAAAGCATATGGAGCCTTAAAGGTATGCAGTGCATTACAAAATCTCTGTGAAAATGCAAAGGCTCTAAACAGAAGGAAATGCAAAACAAAAATCCAAATACTGTAGGAAAAAAAAAAATTTTTGCTGTGTTTAGCATGTGCAGGTTTTAAATTGTCAACATTTGTCAGTCAGCTACCTCTCTATAACGTCTGTAGATTAAAAAGAAGTACTTGATGTATAATCTATCATGGTACTGACCTTGCTGCCACTGAAATCAACTTTGGTTTGGTGTTAATATATTTTAAAAAGTTGTCAGTGCTGTCATGGTCTTTGCAATCCAAATTCAAGTTCAGTCCTCAACATTTTGGAGAAAATGAACTGTACATGATGAAACAAACAAAAAACCAAAAGTATAGGGTTATTTTTAGTTGTTTTATTCATAAACACAAAGAATAACTAACTAACCCAGTTGTTGGGTTATTGAGCTTGCCAATTATTTTTATTTTTTCTTTGGCTTTATTTTGGGAGAGAGATATAAACATGAATATAGCCAGGTATGAACAGTTGGGCTATTATTTTATGATATAGAAAAGTCTGACTATGTTGAACACATAAGTTAGATTTTATTGTCTATTTACACAGCACAAATATATTTCCAAGCTCCTTTTTCTTTCATTTCTAAAGATCTAGATTCCTAGTGCTGTAACTTAGTTCAATAAATATATGTGCTTACATAGCTAAAACCTTTATCATTATGTATTCCCTTTAGGCCATGTAATGAACTGAGTAGCATTTAACCATTTCTGGAACAGTGAAATGCAAAGTTGTTGTAGCAAATACTGCAGAGAAACTGTGTTAAAAACAATTAATTATCTCTTAACCCATCGAGTAACAAAAGGATGTTTTTGATACTGAAAGCAATTTCTTATATGGTAACTGTGTTAAAATCTCCAAAATGTAGACTGTAGGAGAAGAAACTTCATGAATTTCCTTACCAATTCCCTTCCCAGTCATTCGGTTGCAGGAATGACCTGCCAAGGCCATCTTCCAACACTGCCAGTCCAAGGATATGCATGTACCCTACACAGCCACCTGCAGGCTGGGAGCCTCAAAGGAACAGCAATATCCACAGCTCTGTGCAAAACAGAGATTAATAGGCCTACTGGATATATCAATAGTACCATCTAATAACAAACTACATTCTCATATGTATAGTGGGTAAGTCTTCCACGTTTAGAGGAGTGACAAATAAATGAGTGCCACAAAGGAATTCAGTGTTGGAGGCTGCCCCTCTCCTATCTCACGGTGCTTTCATGCAGCTGCCGCCACTACTTAGCAATATAAGCCTCCAAGATTTAAGACCCTCTCAGGGACTGAGATTGCTTCAGTTGAGGTCCTTTCAAAATGATACTTATGTTCCCAGCATCTCCCACTCTGTGTCTTGGGCACTCACTTCCATCTTAGCTCTGGTGGTTGTCTGGGTAGCAGTCATCCTGCCTAGTCTTGATCTTCTGCATGAATGGAATTAACACACTTGCTAAAGCTCTGAAGTGTTTCCTGGGTCTTGTGGTGAGCTCTCTTCAAATCAGACTCTTTCCTCATACAAATACCATACAGTCTTGGAGCTACTATATTTTAATTGCCGTTTTCTTTTTAGTATATTTTGATATTGGTGAGTGAGAGACAAAAATGATGTTGTTTTTTTTTTTAATGGAAACAAAGTTTCATTACTAAAGTATTTAAGAGACTCATGCTATAATATTACTGCCTTCTCTCAGGGATAGTGATTTGCCACGATGTATAAAGAAGTAATGGAAAGGCATGAGAGAGTTCCACTGACTCTGACATAGAATCATAGAATCATAGAATCATTGAGGTTGGAAAAGACCTCTAAGATCATCGAGTCCAACCGTCGACCCAACACCACCATGCCCACTAAACCATGTCCCTAAGCGCCTCATCTATGCGTCTTTTAAATACCTCCAGGGATGGGGACTCAACCACTTCCCTGGGCAGCCTCTTCCAATGTTCAACCACTCTGGCAGTAAAGACATTTTTCCTCACGTCCAATCTAAACCTCCCTGGGGCAACTTGACACCATTTCCTCTCGTCCTATCGCTAGTTACTTGGGAGAAGAGACCGACACCCACCTCGCTACAACCTCCTTTCAGGGAGTTGTAGGGAGCGATGAGGTCTCCCCTCAGCCTCCTTTTCTGCAGGCTAAACAACCCCAGTTCCCTCAGCCGCTCCTCATAAGACTTGCTCTCCAGACCCCTCACCAGCCTCGTTGCCCTTCTCTGGACACGCTCCAGCACCTCGATGTCCTTCTTGTAGTGAGGGGCCCAAAACTGAACACAGTATTCGAGGTGCGGCCTCACCAGTGCCGAGTACAGGGGCACGATCACTTCCCTACTCCTGCTGGCCACACTCTTTCTGATACAGGCCAGGATGCCATTGGCCTTCTTGGCCACCTGGGCACACTGCTGGCTCATGTTCAGCCGGCTGTCGACCAACACCCCCAGGTCCTTTTCCGCCAGGCAGCTTTCCAGCCACTCTTCCCCAAGCCTGTAGCGCTGCATGGGGTTGTTGTGACCCAAGTGCAGGACCCGGCACTTGGCCTTGTTGAATCTCATACAGTTAATCTCATACAGACATCATGGGTTTTATGAGATTATCTCTCTTGTTGACTTTTCCAGACTGCCCTTTTTGGGCTATGGAGCATACATACGGGTTGTATGCAAAGAGGCACCAAACAGGACCAGTGGGTGAGCACAAGTCTGGCCTGGGTTAGTCTATGTAGTTCTGTGTAGTTAGCTTTATCACTGGGATGTTTTTAGTGGATGCCAAAAAGCTCTTTCCAGATCAATTCAGCCATAGAGAAAATTACTCCCAACTGTTTAAATGTACCATTTATTAAACAGTGCAGACATAGCAATGCAGAGCTTTTTATTTTTCAGTTTTCTGATGCAGGAAACATCGATATCCCAGCTCCTGTGGTGGAGTTTCTGGTTGACACATTTGACCACACTGTGAATGAAGGACTGCATGACCTCATGCATTCTTTTGGAAGTCATTGACTTCAGTAGGATTTGGATTTCACCTTAGATTTTATAAGTTTGTCAAATTATTAAAAAAAAAGAAACTTCTGTCACCTAGAAATTATTTATATCGCAGAAAAAATAAAAACATTTTAAACTTTGGGGTTTTTTTAATTTTTAAATGCAATATGAAGTTGCTTTGATATCTGCACGTAAGACCAGTAAAAATTCATATAGGATTATTTTAAAATTAAATAGTAAAGACATACAGCTACTTAGAAGATTTTTATTCCCATTAAAAATCTGTATTTAATGTAGGAAATATTATCTGGAAAAAAACCCAGAAAGTAAAATCCATGTCTGTTGTAAATTTCCACAGGAAAAGATTATGAAGTGTATCAGGTACACTTGCTTGTATAGTAATGCTTGATTAGCCAAAGATAAGAAAAAGTAGAATATGTCCTGAACTTAACTCCCTTGTCCATACCACTAAATTGTTTATTTATCTTCTGTCCTGGGATTATTTTGACAATAGTTTTTTCTCTGTAAATAACCCATTAATGCCTGGTATTTTAGATGGAATGAATGTGTGTCTCTTTACTACAGAATAATCTCTTCTTGCTCTATCTGGAAGTGGTAGGCAAAAGCAGATATGCTTATATTTGTCATATAGATGACATTACTCGCAAAGATCAATACAGGCAAAAGTATGTTGTTGCTTTGTTTGTTTTTTTTTTTTACCCAAATTGCAATATCCCCAATCTAGGCTTTAATGATGAGAAAATGACATTCTGTATTGTTGGAAAATGCAACGGAAGGTAAAATTAATCAGACATACACAGAAAGATGCCACTAGCTTTGTAATTAAGTTCTAGCAAAAAGCATGTAAAAACTGCAAATGATAGGAAGTTGTAGTAAAGTATGCAGTTTGTTTCAATTGACTATGTGCAAACTGTAAGTCAGAATTATTTAATAAAATATTTTAGGGTTTGGTTCCTTTGCTGAACATAACATTTTCTTATGCTCATTCAAAAAGTCTTAACATTTTAAAAGTCTTATGGTATATTCTTTTCTGGTTTTTTTTTTTCCTCCACCAGAACAGTACTAAGGTATACTCTGCCATTATGACATGAGTGTAATCTCAAAAAGGAAAACTATCATATAATCTCTTAATAAAGAATCAGTTTAACATCTGCCCAGATACATATCAGTCCATTCAAAACTTACAGGAAAGTTGTTAATCCTGCAGACAATTTCTTTCTCTAGGATGCTGATTATTTATTTTTGTGCTCTATTAAAAAAAAAAAAAAGTTAGCAAAGGGAATTTGCTTATTTTCTTCAACATCATGTGTGTCCTGAAGCCCCCCTACTTTCTTAGATCCCTCAGCTGTCACAAATTCTATTTCATATATGTAGTCCCAGAGCTTCAGTATGGGAAATCAATGGTAAATGGATACACTTTAGACAATGGACATACCATCAGTGCCAAGATTTACTAGGTCTTTTTCTACTTTGGAAATAAAGTCTAGAATTCTGTAGATAGCCTTTTTCTACAGGATATAATGTTTAATAATTGAAACACAATTATATTCTTAAAGCAGCCCCACAGAGAATTAGCAAAAGCTACACATTAGTTTAACAAATAAAAGAACCTTAGGTAGAACAATTAAAAGATATTTTTAAAAGATTTTTGTCTTGATGCCTTTTGAATGAGACACTAAAGACCTGTCAAACTTGCTAGAAATCGGTATTATTTGTGTTTAGTAACATCTTTTCCACTGACTGCAGTGGAGGAAGCCAGCACTCTTGCAGGAGAGAGACTTACAACAGCTGAAAACGCAGAATACCAAACTGTACTTTCCCCATTTGGTTACCTAGCATGATGATGAAACTAATGCATCAGGCATGTAGGTGCAAACACCAATAATTTCTGTCCCAGTTAAACTACATGTTTTATATAGGCCAACCCCCCCCCCCCCCCTTGCAAACAGACAAGCTCCTGTTTTCCAGGAGCAGGACTGTTCTGAAACTGCCATGAAAAAGAAATGGAGAGCGAAGCCAGGATTATGTGAATGAGTTCATGTGAAATGTCAGCATGTACATGACATTGTGCATACCCACCTAATATTCCTTCGTTCTGGGAATCTGCTCTGGTGAGACCCCACCTGGAGTACTGCGTCCAGCTCTGGAGTCCGCAGTACAAGACAGACATTGACCTGTTGGAGCGGGTCCAGAGGAGGGCCACAAAAAATGATCAGAGGGATCATCATATACCTCTCCTATGAAGAAAGGCTGAGAGAGTTGGGGTTGTTCAGCCTGGAGAAGAGAAGGCTCCAGGGAGACCTTGTTGCAGCCTTTCAATACTTAAAGGAGGCTTGTAAGAAAGATGGGCACAGACTTTTTAGTAGGGCCTGTTGTGAGAGGACAAGGGGGAATGGTTTTAAACTAAAAGAGAGTAGATTCAGACTAGATATAAGGAAGAAATTTTTTACGCTGAGGGTGATGAAACACCGGAACAGGTTGCCCAGAGAGGTGGTGGATGCCCCATTCCTGGAAACATTCCAGGTCAGGTTGGACGGGGCTCTGAGCAACCTGATCTAGTTGAAGATCGTTGAACTAGATGACCTTTAAAGATCCCTTCCAACCCAAACTATTCTATGATCCTATGAATCTTGCAAATCCCCCCACCCTACCAAAAAAAAAAAAGAAAACCAAGATCAAAACCTGTTATAAGTCAAAGAAAGAAAGTCTATGGAAAGCAATAATGAAATTCTGTTAAACTTCGTTTTTCCTTGATTCTTAGACATTTTATCCTAACTTTGGTATTTATTTTATCTCTAGGATAAAGAAAAATAAAATCTTTATAGGGAAAGTCCATAAACCTTATGGATGAATAAACATCACCAGAACGACATTAGAAGTAAACACAGAGGTTAGTGTACTAATAGAGGGACTAATAAACAAAAAAAATTGTATCTTCTAACATAAGCTTAAAATAAGAATAGCCAAGTGGCAGGTTTAGTTAGATCTTGGAAGGAAAGTTAACAGAAAAAATAAGAATACTTTATTTGAATAAAAGCAGTGGCTACAATGTGTGGGTTGGAATCAATAAAGATAAAAATATGGCTGAAAACCAACATTAATAGTTTATCTCAGTTTTTACTAAAGAGATTCATGAAGTTATAGAACCACAGGCTGGAAGGGACTGGAAGAGGTCCCCTACCTAATTCAAAGTAAGATCAACAATAACTACATCTGGGTCATTGTTGACACACAATTGTACAACCTTTAATTAAAAACAAAACAAAACAAAACAAGCAACCAGAAAAGTCTCTATGATGACAGAGATTCCATGACCTTTTCATGAATACTCTTTAAGTGATTAACAACTCCTACAACAAGACTGCATTTCTTGATGTATTTTTAGCCAATTACTTCATCCCTTATCTACAGTGGACTGGGAGAATAATTTATTTTCATTTTGGATCTCCTTGATAGATGAAGTATTCATAATAGTTATATATTTTAGATCTACGAAGGCTTTTATCACGTGTCCTTCCAGTTTTTCTTCTGCTGACTTATCTTCCCAATTCTTTCTTCTTTTATTAAAGTTCATTTTACCATCTCTTTGTAATTATCAGTGAAGTGCTCTTTGAAATGATGCACATCTTTCTTGCTGAGAATGCTTAAAATTGAACCCAGCAGTCCTGCTGTACATGCTTCCAGCATTATCTAGATATTTGCAAGAGCTCTATCGCAATTCGCATTCTGGGCCTCAAAGGTAATGCATATATCCTTTACATGCCTGTCAACATGTCCCTTTTTCTCCCCCTCTATTTTGAACAAACTGTGCCTCTCTTTGTTAATAATTCTGCCACATGAGTTTACCATGTCTTTTAACCCAATAAGTAATAGTTTTGATTCTCTTATTCCCCATTTGTTTGGCATTGTGTTACTGTTCTACACAGAAGCACAGGAAGGATGGAGATTGAGAATGAGGCCATTACCACATTTGAGGGAAAAGCTGAAATGAAAAGAGCTAGAAATGGTTCACATCCTTGGTTCTGGCTAATCTTCACAGAATTTTGAAAAAAAGGAATGCCTGAAGCAGAGATCCTGTACCAAGAACTGACCGTGTAAAGGATGACATTGTCACCAGTGGAGACTAGACTTGTATGTATGCTCCAGAAAAAAAAAAAAAAAGAAACAGCTTAGGCAACAGAGATCCATAAATTTGATATCAAGCATATGTAGTTAAACAAACAAATTTTGATGGATGATTTTAGACCTAGAGGTGAACTGAAAATAGGAAAAAGGCAAAATGCCTAATTATAGTTGTTTATAGTAGCAATGCCATTGGGGCTGAAAGTGTCCTGCTAGCTTCAACTTTATTAATAGGGGAGAACAATATGACCACATGTAAATTTTTAGAAACCCAGAGTTTTTAGAAAAAAATAGAAAGCATGGTTAATTTTATAAATATTACTCAAGAGAAAAATTAACTCAGATGAATATTGAACTGAAGACAGTGTGCATGGATACTGTAGAAGTAAGGTTAAATTAGCTGTTTTACTCTTAAAATTGAATGTAATGGGAATACATTATTAATAGGAAAGCTCTTCAGAAATTTATTCAGTGTTTTTGCTTTTAAATTTTCAAAATCATCCTTGCATATGGAGAAAATGCAATCATCTCATGAAAGTAAATCCAGTGGGGAAAAAAAACCCAACCATTTACTGTTGCCCCAGTTAATTGTCTTTCTACGACTATTTGTTTGATGTATATATGAGCGTCTCTTCTGCACTGCATAAATGTTGGGTTGTTGGATTTGTGTAAGTGATTATTGCCTTCTTCATCCGCCCCCCCACGCTCTTAAGAGCAAAACTGCTTTATTCTTTTTACGGTGATTGACTTCAATTTCCTACTTGTAAACATTCAACGAATACAGTGAAGACTCAGTCTGTGACACCTGTCAAGTTCACCGTCTTAGAAGAGGACTTTTGGTATATTAAGTACCTTGTCATTTCTTTTAATTTTTAACCCTAGAGAATGTTTAACTCACAGATAGTCTCATGAAAACGTAACTCTGTTTTGCAAGATCTGATCACATGCTTGCCAAAGTGAAGAATTAATAAAATCTATTCCTAAAATAATAAAATTGATAAACTGAGAGTATCCTACAAAAGATGGTAGGAAAAAATATACTGTGAATTTTTTAATACTTGTCAGAAAGTGCATCAGGATTGTCAGTGATTAGAAAATTAATCGTAATGGAGATGATCTTAAGCTAAGGTAAAGTTTGACAACTCTAGCACAGTCAGGAATGTATAAGTCTCACAAAACCAGTATTTTTTTAATTAAGAAATGTATCCTACTTGTCTATATAAGAAAAAAATAAAAGAAAAAAGGAAGGCAGAGTTGATTACAATTTCTACTAGCTAGGTGTCTGTGCCCATACTTTTTTCTTGGACATGTAATTTATGATTTTGCTGTATAGGACAATCTGAATAAGCTTGTGAATTCACCCTTTTCAGCCAACTATACTATTTTCTTGTGAAATCCACTTCTATTCTTTGAATAACATTTCTTATTTCTACTTCAGTAACTTCTTGAAAGCCATACTCTTATATTGAGAAAGCTGAATAAACACAGAACAGAAACAGGGTGGTCATTTTAAATAGCTTCTCAGCATCATGAGTGATGTAAGAGTAATCTGATGATTCTGTCTTCACAGAGCATAGCTTCCTTCAGCTTCTAAATGTAGTTGATGCAATAGACTCACTTAACCAGCAAGCAATTCAAATTTGCTTGAAATGAAGAGCAATCTATTTAAAATTGATTTTAGTTCAAACAAATGACTCCACAAATTTATCTGGAGGAGGCAGTGGTGTGCATGTTGTCTTAATTTGCAGATGACACCAAAGTGGGGGAACGGTCTATATGCTGGAGGGCAGGGCTGTCATCTCAAGGATAGAGGAGTGGACCTGCATGATCTAATGAAATTCAACACAGAAAAATGCAGAGTCCTGTCTCAGGGAGGGAAGAGCTCCTGTAACAGCATGGGCTGGGGATGGGTGGGCCAAAGAGTAGCTCTGTAGGAAAAGCCCTGGGGTGGTGGTGGGCAGTGAGTTGAATGTATGGCTATTGTTTACCCTGGCAGCAAAGCTGCCCAACAGCTCCTGGGCTGTATGGACAGGGGCTCCGATCTAAGGGATTATCTCCCTCTATGTAGCACTCGTCAGACCACATGTAGATACTGCACTCAATTTTGGGCCCCTGACAGAGGAAAGACATGGACAAACTGGAGCTACCTCAGCAGGGGGCCCCCAAGGCAGCTGGGGCTGGAGCACTCGTCCTTCCAGCCTGATTATCTTCTAGTTCTATGAAGAGAAATAAGGGGGAAAAATAGAAGTTCAAGGAGAGCTGTGAAGTATACATTGATTGAAGGGAGTAACATCAAATAATTGTTCTGGTCTTGTAGCCTTCCCTAGACATCTGCTATAAGCCAGTATCTGACATAGCTCTTATGTTATTACTGTTTAAAGCAGTAGTAAACATACATAAGCTGAGACACTTTGCAAAGCCTTCTCATAATGCAAATAAAAAAATAGAGTAAATATAAAATAAAATTATATTTAGGAATTAAACATTTCATTAAAAATAATAACATGCCCCTTCTGTTTATCCCCTGCTTTCTTTTCTGGTTATTTGACTGCCAGAAGATAATCTGTTGCATGTTTAAATCTATTTCTGTAGGATTTCACCTCATTGTCCCACCATTTCTGTGAATTAAGATAAATACTAATTTAGTTTGCAGTCACTGTCAGATTTTCATCTGTAGCACAACCTAACTGCATAATAATCCACTCTTCTTGTTCGCTTTTGTTTATCATCTAGGAAAACAAACAAGCAAACACAAATACCATGCAAGATCTGCTTACCAGACCTTAATTTGCTGACGTATCCTTTTAACCCTTCCTTCATGCTTTCTCCTACTGATCGATCTGAAATGGTTGTTCATCATTCCAGCTCTGAAGCCTTATTTGGCAGATTTTAAACTTCAGTGTAAGATTCGTATTTGTCACTTCTGGATAAGGGAGTAATAAATCTTATATATATAGTCCTTCAGAGCTTCAATCTAGTTTCCATTGTTTCTTAAAGGTGACCTTTTTGGAATTGCAAATGTTTATTACAGGTCTATTTTTATCATCTCCTTTAATCTGAAAAGAACCATCTTGAGACTTCTTCAGCCAAGATTATTTTTCACAGCCAGATCTTCCATAATGTCAGAAACAACACTAAAATACAATTTGCTTATTTTAAAGTATCATGGAAAGAAAAAAAAAAAAAAGGAAAGAAAAAAAAGCAACTATCTTATCTCAAAATATCTGGACAATGGAACTAGGAATGGTGATATCTGATTTTTTTTTTTTTTTTTTTGAGGATTACCTCTGAATAATTTAAAGGAATTAATTCATGTGATCAAAATACCCTGCATATTAGTTTAAGAAAAATTTGACAGACAACTTAGTAAATTCAGTGGCTAAGCTTTTGAGGATGATATTAAACTTCAGATTCAGTGTTGATTTGGCTAACATAAAGTAGACTCCAATATTTAGACAGCTAAATTGCCCTCTATATCCCAGTGACTACCTTGACAAAGGTGAAATGCAGTTACTTTATCATAATCACCTGATGTTGCCTGAGATGCTTTGGAGTACCCTGCCTGGTTTTTATCTTCTATTTCAGAAGTCTTTAGGACATGGGAATTATTTGTCAGCCTCTTTTAGATGTTTCAGATGTGTCAGGGCATCTCAAATAGCACTAAATTCATGTATGTAGGAAAATACTTCCCATCTCTGATCTCTACTGAGGATAACGGGAGAACCTGACCCACACATTGATACTTTATTCAAAGATATAAAGATAAACAGAATATAGGCTGAAATAAACTATGATTTTACCAAAAGTAAAATACAAATGTGTCTTCAGTAAAACAGAAGATTTTCTCTTGGAATACAGAAGACCTGATCTATCTGTCCTCCAGTACAGTAGGTGATCTTGTAACAGCTGGCAATTTCGTAGTTAAACTGGGAAAGACAGAGAACTAATAAAAGATTAAAGCATTTTGTTCTGAGAGGAAAGTTCTTGGGTTTTGAGGAGGTTCAAAGAGAGTTTCTGATATTTTGGTTTTAGGGCCAATCTTATTTACCACTTTCTTCACTGACCCTGGAAAAAAAAGAAAGTTTGTCCTAATGATACCACCTGTGACACATTTTGCTATTAAATTTCTCCCTCATTCTAGCATACATTATATGAAGACAATGAAGTCTTTTTGTGCATAAGATCATGAATGCACAGGTTTACAGAGGGGGTTTCTGATATTCTGTGGGAGCTCTTTAGATGGAAACAAATGCCAAATGAGTACAAGTTATCTCAGAGTGACTAAGCCATCATTGTGCGCTGATTGCAGTCTACGCTGTCCCTGGAAACATAATTCATTAGAAAATGAATACTACTGGTGTCATTGTAAAAGGTAGTAGAAAATCTTTATTTTATAGCTTTCCATTCATCTTCGTTTGGAAAAGATACATGCAAATTTGAAGTGATACTGAAAGAGACTTAAAATGATGCAGAAAACAAGGATTTTTTTTACAAAAAGGACAGAACAGCACCTTGTAGAAATGACACTTTTTATACCAGAAGCTGAGCATTTGTTTAGCATGCTAGCCTGGGTTAATTAGTAGTTGATATGGTTATAAAGATATAGCTAATTCTGCCCCGTAAGGAAAAAAATATATCTTGAAAGATCTTGTTTTGTTTAGCCTAGCAAACATGAACTGAAAAATGACATGCCGTATTTGCCGTATTTGACTATGTATTTAACAACAATAAAAGAAAACAGTCATTTAAGCAAACAGGTATTATTGATACAGGAATAAATGAAATAAGCTTGTCAGGAATACATTTAATTTGGAAATTGAAAGGATGTCTGATCAACAGGATTGTAAAATTCTAAACATCCCCCCTATGGTGTCATGTAGGTGGTGGGGAGGGAGAAAGGCAAAACCACCTATGGAGTTTTAGGATAAAATCTCATGAGTTTTGAAAACATAAGTATTGAATTCAATCAGCTGGTGGCTGCAGCTGGTAATCTAGAAAGTCTCTTCAATTTCTTTAAATTCCTCAGTGGCTTAGTAATTACCTCTGATCAATTTAGATAAAGGGGTGTATGTGTGGCTTTTTTCTTCCTTAAACTTGTGCTTAATGAAGTAACCTAAATTTGAATTATAGTTTACATAAACTCAACCTGTCTTTGCTTACTACAAAGAAAAAAAAAAAAACTGCTGCAGAATCTCTGGAGTCAGGTAACTACGTAACTTTATTAAACAAATGCAATTGTCCAAAGTAATCTTATTAAAAAAATTCATATTTTTTTTCCTGTAAGGCAATTTCACATAATGTCATTCCACAAAAATGAATCCTTTTTGCACAGACTGTTACAATGATATACAGCCTTTCAAACAGAAAATCGAGGTGCACATTAAAAAATGTTTGCCAATTAAAACAATGGACTGAATCCTTTATAAGACAGTAGTAAGGCTGAGGGCATTGTATGTGTCTAATTAAAATACTCTTTCTTTTACTCTGGAACCACAGATCCTAAACTACTCTATTAAGCTCAATTGTCAGGATGCTGTCTGAAGGTAAACACACTTACACAGATAAAGCAATGTCCTTAACATTCAGCTTCACAATAATCACATCTTATCAATGTAGTTTACCTTAGGCTATCTTCTTTTAGTCTATGTGAAGACCTAACTATTTCCAGAGAAAACTGGATTTTTTGGGGAATAACCCCATCCTAAAGAAATAAGTATACACTTTGTGTGAAAGATGAAATCCTTAAGGCTAAGACACCAAGGTGTTTGAAGGCCCAGCAGCAAGGTTAGCTTTCCAAGTCAGCATTCTTTCACAGTTTCCACATATTTATTCAGAAAGTCCCAAATTGGCAAAGTCCACGTTTCTGCTAGAAATAAGACATACCATCGATTAAATGCCCTAATGCGTGAGCTTCCTAGAACAAAAGATTTTTTATTAGTAGTAGTATTATTTTAACAACTGTATTAAATTGTTAACTTCTTAACTTCTCTCTGGCTTTAACATATGTTGGGAAGATCTCATTCCCTAACTATTGTACCAATTAATCTTTATAGTATGAAATTGTATGAACTTTCTTAACAATATGAAATTGTATTAACTTTCTTAAGATATATATCATTTACATTGTAGACTGCATAGTCATGGTTAAGTAAGCATGACTAAAGGACCCCAGCTCATTGCAAGGAGGAGGAGAACAGCCCCTATCCTGAAGATAAGTACCTTTGTTTCTTGGAATCTTAAAGCCATCCATGAAGATTAAAGGATGCCCCTGGACTACTGAGATAATGCCAGCATCCTAGCCCCTCCAACACCTGTGAAACCCTCCCATTATCTGGCATCATAAATAAGTAACTAGCAAGACCGACTTCAGGGATGTCCAGATTCAGAAAGAAGCAGATGGGTGATGATGCCATAGAATTATAGTTGCTTTTCAAAACAGTAGTATGTGTGTATTAAGTAGTGATTGGTTAAATTATGTAGTACCTGAACACTTGAAAGATGTAAGAACTGTGTGTAAAACTGCATTTGGTGTGCCCCAGTTTGAATGGGACACCTCATGTGCATGACTAATGAATTACACTTGTAATTCTATACTTTGCATCCTAGCCTCTCTCCTCGGTCTGCAGGGGCCAGTTGTGAAATTTTTGTGAAACATAGCTCTTGGGACTTTGAGGTGGTCTTCGCCAGGCAGTTTATGAATTTTATGCTTGTTGGTGAACAGAGGAAATTAAGGAATAATCCAGGCATGAGGGACCAAACCCTCAAGACTTCTTATGCTTGCATGAGTGATCATACCATTAGGCTCCCTTCTGGTCTTCTTAGGCCCTATTTTGCACATAGATTCTGTGGTTTCACTGGAGAGGGTGAGGAAGAAGAGAAAACCAGAAGCAATTAGTCCCAAATCCAAATTGAAGTTGCAACATGTTTCTGGGATATAGAAGATAAATGTTGATATAGAAAATCAAATCCCTTTAGGTTGCAAAGGTTCATCACTCCCCAGGCAAGTATTTTAATTAGTATTATCACCAGTTTTAATTGGTTTTGTAATTATGTAAGAGATTGGCAATGCCATCTCTTTAAAACAGAGTCAAAAGAAGAAAGTCTCTCATTTTCAGGTACACAACTAAACACCTAATCCCAGGAAAGTGTCCAAATAAAAACTCAGCATTCCCTTGCAAGAGGTTGCAAAAACACTGCACACCACATCCTTTAGTGTCTCCTGTTGAACTACGTGGATGTCCTAGCCTTCAAACTGACTCGTGATTGATTTCGGTGTAGATGCCTACTTGGCTCACTTCAAGGGGAATAGGGAATATACATATTTAAATCCATCTTTTGAATTATTGTTTTCAAGTCAGGTACCTGAATATCACAGTAAACAAGTTCCCTTATGGATATGGTCCAAAGAGCTGGCCTGAACACAGTTTCACTACCTGCAGTCCCAACATAAACTAGCTCATGTTGAACATAAGCTATGACATTATTTCAAAAGTAATGATAAAAATTCTAATTTTAAAGAATGCAGATTGGTATTAGATACCACAATCTGGAAAAGCTGAAAACTTGAAGAAACAGTGGACTGAAAATCTCAGAAAGCATGGAGACAAAGTGGTCTGCAGCTGAAACACATGATGGGTTTTAATGAGAGAACATCGAGAGTGAGGCCAGCTAGGGAGTAGGAACAAGAAAAAAACATGAATAAAACTGCAACAAATTGCTATGAGGAGTGAAAAAGCACAATTTTGAGTCTTTCTTATGCAATACGTGTAGAGAAATTACCACTCTAATTTTTGGTTAAGTTATAAGCCGGCCAGATTTATTTATCGTATCCTTGGAGAAACCGGGTGCAACCAGACAGACACCTCCCATACTTGTGAGAACCTGACAGTAGTCAGTGGATAGTCTTAAATCAAGTTTCAATATTTAGTACATTATATAATATTTAGAAGACCAAATAACTTCCAATGAACTTTCTATTTGATTTATCGGTTTCAATGACCCAGATAAAAAATTGCTGTGTCACTGTATGCAAATTGTATCTAAGATCTGTAGGGGTTTACCTGAAAAAAACCCATTTTTCATGATTACTTTAAAAAACAAACTGAATCAAAACAAAACCAGCCAACCAACCAAATGAAACAAAACAACAAAAAAAAAGACACAAAAGCTTGCAGGTTCTCATAAAACTGTTTCGGAGCATCAAAAACACTTTACTAAATGAAATTTCCATGCATGAACAGCATGTTCATTTTTCATACCTCAGTATTTAATTACTCTGTGATAATGGTGCAAACAATAGGAGAGGATAACAGTACTTTCCACAAGACAAAGACAGCATTTTTCATTAAAAATAAAATGTCCATTCTGCACAGGAAAATGCTTTTTGTTTAACACACAGATTTAATTAAAACACCACTAGCAATTTTTAACATTGAACATACATGGATCTAACAGTTGATTTATAGAACATGGAATGACTTATTAAAATGAGCAAGATGCACCTGCAAATCTGTTAATTTAAGTTTTTTGACTTATCATCCTTTTCCTGTTACTTCTTTAATTTTTAACACTACTGGGCATGATATTTTGTCTGCTTTGCCACTGGCACTTACTCAGAGCGGGAATGGAATCCAAACAGCATCATCTTCCTATTGCTGGCACTAACATGTGTTTACCTAACATCAGATCATCAACAATAACAATAATATTACATTTATTTTATATTCAAAGCTTGCCTGCTTTCCCAGTTCTTCATTTGAAGGTTTATTTTTTCATTCTGCATCTTTACTTTTATAGCCAGTCATTTTCATGTCTGCAAATATTCTTTTTCTTCAGCATTTTTGGTTGATCAGTGTTATAACGTTGTGCGATTTACTTCTTTTTTATTGCTTGTATTGCATCCCTTAGAACCTCTCACCTTATCTTTATGGTTATGGCATCCTACTGTGTTTGCAGCACTTTGCTATTTAAAATACGCTGGCTGATGCCTGGTACTGTGTGTGAAAACTTTCCCTACTTTGGAACAAGTTGTAAGACCAACTTTATAGTGACAATAAAATTTGTTTATTTTTCTTTTAATTACAATATATGTTTTCCTCTCTGGACAGATTCGTTTAATATAATTAAAATAAAGAGCAATCTAACTCCAAGCAAACTGAAAGCTTATTTATATTTTAGTGTTATTTGCTGTTTCTTTGAAGGGACCGGGGGAAGGAAAAAAGAAGCAGGGCAATTAGCAGGGGGGAGTGAGAGGAATAGCTGACTAAGATATAAAAGACAATGAAGACAATTAAGTTGTTAACAACAAATCACCCACCTATCAACCTACTAGGTCTATTTCTCCAGTACTTACTACTTAAAAACAAACAAACAAAAAAACCAACCAACCAACCAACCAACCAAAAAACCTCAACAGACTGGTTTTATCAAACCTGACTTCAAAAATAACAAAAGCTACTGGATCAGAGAATGGGATATTAAAATATATTCCATAAAATGTTTAAGCCAAAGGTCTAATGTCTTTGACATGATCAGAAGGCATTGGCAGTGAGAGCAGACAGAAGGGATCAAGAGGCAAAGGACATGCTGGGAAGAGGGTCTGAAACGGGCTGGGGTGTCCTCCTGTGAGTGTGGTGGTGGCTCCATGCATTGACCTCAGCAAATGAGAAGAGGATGCTGCCTGCCAAGCTGTGGACAGGCAGCTCCTTTCAGAGGAGAGCTGGAAAAGGGTGTGGGGACCAGATTTCTCTCAAGGCATGTAGTAATTTGTTGTTCAGGAAATGGATATGATTTCTCCAACAAGTTTGACTGAACTGCCCCGGTTCAAACTGCTCTGCCCAGGTAACCTTTCTTTATACAGCATATTCTTTATGACAATGACAGACAGAAAAACTCTGCTGCTTTAGTGAAGTTCTTCATTCAGCGTAAGGAGACATGGACTGCTTGACGCCCCTTAGCAGCACATAATTGAAATCCAAAATATATAGATAACACAGGGGAAAAAACTAAACTACTTCATTAACTTAATAGAAATTTGTCCCTTGACCGCAAATAATGCAGCTGTCTTGTCAAACCTCTGAATGAGATTGAAGAAGGGTACATAGTAAGGCACTTTTTCACTGACCATGGCAAATATCTGTAAAAGTGCAGTTTATTTTCTGTTTAAAAGATAATGGTCCACAGATGTAGAGATGCTGGTATCTCCCTAGGGACATGGTTAAGGACATATAGACTTGCTATGAGGAGTTACTACAATTAAAGAACAAAATTAAGTTCCAGACACATAGCTTCCCAGACTGTAAGGTCTCCAGCATAATATAAAATGTTAGACTTCCCTAACTAAATACTGCTTAAACTAGGACCTATCTTATATATTAAAAAAAAAAAAAAAAATTCTTCATTTGAAGGAAAAAAATTCCAGTAAAACTACCAAATATTTCCTATTTAGTTCCAGTGGTTGATTAGTTTGATAATAAAAAATTGCCTATAAATGTTAAATCTAGTGAAACTTTGTCTGACTGTAAATCCTAGTACATTATATTATATCTTTAACTACTAAAATAAATATCCTCCATTGTCCAAATTTTGTTTTCTGAACAGGTACTTCTAGACAAGGATCAGGTTATCCCTTGCCTGTATATAGTGGTGTTTCTGACTGACATCAGTAGGAAAGTAAAAGATAAAACCCTAGAGAAACTGTAAAGCCTAGAGAAAAGAGGACTCAGTTTTATGGGGAAAAAGTCCTTTAACTGCAGGATTGGATAAAAAACCTTAGAAAGTTACAGGCCTTGAATGTGATTAAGAGCAGAGACTGTTCTGGGTAGGCGAAATAACCTGATATTTCTCATATACACAGTTTTAAAAAGAACTTATTTAGGTGAAATAAGAATAGATCATTTTAATCAGAGGATATTGGAGAAAAGCTAGTTAATGAGGAAGAGCTCATGAAGACTCATTAATGAAATTAGGGTAAGCAATAGAATATAATACCCTGAATTCATTGTACACCAGCTCATACCCTGAATTCATTGGGCAACTCAGCCCCTCCCAGCCGCTCGCTCACTCCCCCACAGTAGGATGGGATAGAGAATCAGAAGAGTAAAAGTGAGAAAACTCGTGGGTTGAGATAAAGACAGTTTCATAGGGAAAGCAAAAGCCGTGCATGCAAGCAAAGCAAAACAAGGAATTCATTCACTGCTTCCCATCGGCAGGCAGGTGTTCAGCCATCTCCAGGAAAGCAGGGCTCCATCACGTGTAACGGTGACTTGGGAAGACAAACACCATAACTCCGAACATCCCCCCTTCATCCTTCTTCCCCCAGCTTTATATTGCTGAGCATGAAGTCATACGGTGCGGGATATCCCTTTGGTCAGTTGGGGTCATCTGTCCCAGCTGTGTCCCCTCCCAGCTTCTTGTGCACCCCCAGCCTCCTCGCTGGTGGGGTGGGGTGAGAGGCAGAAAAGGCCTTGACTCTGTGCAAGCACTGCTCAGCAATAGCTAAAACATCCCTGTGTTATCAACACTGTTTCCAGCACAAATCCAAAACATAGCCCCATACGAGCTACTATGAAGAAAATTCACTTTATCCCAGCTAAAACCAGCATGTTTATAGAGAATCACAGAACCATAGGATAACTGAGGCTGGGAGGAGCTTCAGGAGTTCTCTTGTCCAGCACCTTGCCCAAAGCAGGGCTAGCTCTTGGGATCAGACCAGGCTGCTCAGGACTTGGTCCAGTTGGGGCTTGAAACCCTCCAAAGATAGAGGTGGCATAGCCTCTTGGGACAACCTGCTCTACTGCCTCACAGATAAATGTTTCTCCTTATACCCAGCCTGAACCTCTCTTGTTGCAACATGTGCCTGTTGACTCTGACCTTCCCAGAAGCCCAGCTCTATCTCTTTAATGACCCCTCATAGGTGCTGGAGATCTGTTAGATGCCCCAAAGCTGCCCCTTTTCCAGGCTGACCTAGTCCAGCTCACCCAGGTGCTCCTCACAGAGCAAGTGCTCCAGCCCCCTCCACCTTGGGGGCTCCCCACTGAGCTCCAGTTTGCCTGTGTGTCTTTGCTGTGTTGGGAGGCCCCAAACTGTAGGAAATATCTAGACTTGCTAAGTGAGGAGTGCTGCACTTCTTTTAATGCAGCTTGGGATACTGTTGGCCGCCTTCTCTGCCAAAGCACGCTGCTGGCTCATGTTCAGCCTGCCGTATGCTAAGACCTCCATGCCATTTTCAGCAGATCTGTGTCCCAGCTTGTCAGTCATGTATATGTATCATGTACAGTTATAATTTATGAGTATATAAATTGGTTATTGTGAGATAAAAGGGTGCTAAAGAACAACTTTTTTGGATTGTTTCCCAAGGTGACATTGTATCTTGGCAGCTTTCATCTTGTTTCTGATGTAGTTATTTTGAGCTTGGAACCTGTCCTTGTGAGAACTAATCTGTAGTGCTTTCAATAAAGAGCTATAACTCATCATTTGTTCAGTTCTATTCAAAAGAAGTCTGTATAATAGCTTTGATAAAATCAAAATTAAAGAGAAAGCAAATTTCACTAAACAGATAGAAACTAGTGAGATAGTCATGAGTATGTTTTGATCTAAGCCAAAATCTTTACAACATTGTCTTTCCTAGACAATTTTTTTCTTCCTGAGCTATTGGTTCCTTTAAGTGCATTTGAAAATTCAGAATTGTGGGTAGGGATGTATTAATACACATTGTTTATATTTATTGAGTTTTTTTTAGTTATTTAGCAGTTGTATTACATGACCAGATGTGTTTGCTTTTGGATTACAAGGTTTAGACAGTTTCCTCTTGGACTGTACTTCAGCTAGTCATGACCTGTTTTTCTTGTTACATTGCTCACTGAGATTTGAGTTTGTTTTCTTTTCTTATGCTAGGTAATGAAATAAGTTTTTACCTTCACATTATTTCTGAGACAGACTTCCACATTTGCAGTGGAACAGAGTTGTGGGTTTGGTGGGGGTTTTTTGTACGATTGAACATAGGTTTCCCTCTGCTCTCCTCTAACTTCCTCTATTGTGTTTTCCCAGACTATACCATTCAGTTGTTATCACTTTGCGATTTGTGTAAACCTTGCCATGGAAGCAATTGTCACTTTGTTGATTGTCATATCAATGCCCGCAACTACAACAACCAAGGCTTTAAACCATTGAGATACAAGGAAATATATTTGCCATGTACTTGAAGTACAGCAGTAGAGCACAAAGCCTTTGGAAAGCACATACCTTGCAACACAATGCATGTTAATCGGCTGCCTTACTTTGAATCACAAACTGCATCACCAATTCTTGCAAGCTCATAGTAACCAGAATCAGTTGGCTGAACTATAAGAAAAGGACTATACATTTTAAGCTTACACCCAAAATTATTGCATTTTCACCAAATGAATCAGCTGATAAAATTTGTTTTAACATATGTGAACATATCTAACATATGTGAAAGTTAGAAAATGTTATGCCACTCCGCAGAGCACAGCATGTTGCCTGAGGCTACCTCACTGAAACATGGCCTTCTCTCTCCAAAAATTTACAAATGCTAAAAGTTCACCCACAGGGGAGTCATCTGATTCACAGTCTCCAATACAGCATGGTGAAACTGAAACAATGGTCATGTGGGATACTTCTTCCCTGCAGTTACTCACCAAATGTTCATAATAGAGCAAACTCAACAGTGTGGGGCAGTATATTCTGCTGCAAATGCTACTATTTTTGAGACACTCAGCACATTTCAAGTTACTTTAACATTCACTACCAATCTCTGTCATAATGTGATCCTTACATGAATCTTGTATCACTCATATAGCTTGTTAAGGTGCTATTGGCAATCTAGGCACTCTTGTCAGATGACACTAGCATTTCCTAGCTGATAGACAAAGACCCATCACATCTGTAGTCTTAGCATCCTTCCTTTTCCTCATTCTGTTAATCTGAAAGACATTTTCTCATCATAGAATAATTTCTCTGATTACAGTACTCAGAGGATGAGTCCTACTCATCTGCTTCACTCCTCTTTAGCAGAATTGTTAAGCCTTCAGTTGCATTTATGACTGGTATCCAGATTTTAGATGTTCAAACTAAAGAGCAGAGTCTATGAAGAAAAATGATCTGATAGCTGTACAAGTGGTACTTGCTAAAACCTTGTCCCAGTTTTCATGTTGTATTTAATACTGATGGTTTGATTAACTTGCTTCATTTGACAGTTCATCAGCATTTGCTGAGTTCTTACCCTGCTGTTTTACATCAGGGGCTTTAAAAGCCCACTGTAAAGACGTTGAAAAAAATGTAGCACAATGCTCTCAGACATTGGTCATAGCAATAGATGTGGAATTTCAAGTAATGATGTGCCTGGGGCTCCTGGAAATTCTGGGTATATTAACTTATTTGTTAACAGCTCTCCTCACAAAAGGGAAAAGGAAGAACTACTCCTGAGTGTCTTGATTAAGTACTTGACTTCCTTTTTCATGTTGAAGAGGCAGTGGCATAATAAAATTTATGGTTCTCTTCCCCTTAAGAATCAGAAATTAAAAGCCCTTGTTGCAGAAGTACTATCAACATGTGAAAGGAAGTTTACTACTCTCCCAGCTCTTTAATCCTAACAGTTGCTCAAATAATCTGAACCAGACACAAGCATTACTGCAAAGAATAAGGGAGCTCTAGTGAATAATTGTGCAGAGTGATGCCATCAACAAAATAGGCTTTGCAATTTTCCACAGAAGCTTATGTTCCCTAAGCACCAGTGGTCTCCTAGAGAACAATACCAATCCATCACACCAACATCTCTGCAAGTGCAATTTTGGATTTTCTCTCTCACGGTCATTTTGAATTTATGTCCCTGCACCTGAGATGCTACAACAGCTCCAAAACCACACAGTATAAAACTCTGACATAGAAGAAATGTAGCTGACTTGGGTTACCCAGCACGTGTTCAGTGTTCATGCAGGATGCTTATAGATAACCACCAAAAAGAGAAGGAGTATGAAAGGGGGAGACACGAGTGTGAAACACATCGGGGCAGGTGGTGGGATGCCAGCAAGGAAGCATGCAGTGTCACAGTGCTGCTGTGTATGACCAGTGGTGTCTGTAAAGAAGGGGGGCACCCTGGGTCATCACAGGGTGTTCAGGGTAAGGAAGGAAGGCAAGAAAGGGAGAGATCAAGGTGGTTTGGGGAGGAACAAGTGTGGGAAAACAGAGGAAAAGAGGATAAAAGGGGCCAGTGGGGTGTGAGCAGCGGCAGGTCAGTCCATGTGCCTGGCCGTGCCTGTGCCAGCCAGCGCAACCTCTTCTATCTCCTCATTAAACTCCGTTTTGGGTGGTTTTCCTGGGTGAGGGCTCCCTGTCCCATGTGCTTGGGTGTGGGAGGGCTGATTGCCTGTCCTGCTGTGGGGCTGGGGCTGTGGGACAGGGGCCAGCACCAGAGACATCCAGGGCGTGCAGGGTGTGGGTGCATGTGTGGGTGTGCACTTTTGTGTGTGTGTGTGTGTAAGGGGGGCTGTGCCAGCAGCTGGAGTGGGACTGCAGCTGGGGAAGTTTGTATGTACAGGTGCCAGTGACTTGGGATACCAGGGCCAGCTACTGGGTAGACTGAGTGTCTTAAGTCCAGCTACTGGAGACACCCATACTGTATATATGCATATACATGCATTCATTTTTCACTAACAGACCTTCATCCTGATCAGAGAGGGGAACAGGAAGAGACCTTTGGTGTGTTCACGTCTGTGTGAGCATGCCTGCCCGTGTTGTTCTGTGTGGATGGCCATGCATCCATGTATATCTGTTGCATAGTGTGTGTGTGTGTGCCTACTGGCAATACACGCTCAGCAGTGGGACCCTGGGTGCTGGCAATACACGCTCAGCCCCACTGCTGGCAGGACCCAGGGGCACGGAGCTGCGGCAGCCTTGCCTCTGTCATGCTACCTGATTTGGCAACTTGTAACAAAAATAGTTTGAGAACGTTTTTCAGTCACTAATTTCACAGTTTAACCAATAGGAAAAGCAGGCAGTTCACGGTGCTGTAAAACACTAATTACTGAAAATTGAACCATCACACCTACATGTGTTACAGCCGTGGTTAAGATGCCTGATCTAAATATGGTTTTAGATCTCATAGTTGAGTGGTTTTCACCCCTACGCACAAGCAATGATTTTTTTCTCCATTCATCTGTCTGAAGGTGCTAGCAAAATTATATCTCTGCTTCTTTGAGTATTGAGTACATATTTTACTTGTTTATCCAGGGCATTTCTGAATATTTCTTCCATTTCCATTGTCAGATGAAACAAGCACAAATGAAATTGCCAAAATTTATGAGGCTTAGCCATAGAAGTAAAGGAGGACAAGCTAGAGAAATTGGAAAATCTACCAGGGTCACCAAAACAAACAGGCCTCAAGTGTAATTCAGCAAAAGTGCAGCTGATAGTGAAGGGTTTTTTTTGGTATGCCACCTTGTAAAGGTGGCCAGAACATCAATCCTGTAAAGGATAAATGAACTGGTGGCTGAATGTAAAACATAATGTACTGGTGGTTGAATGAGAGTTGTTTCACCATGCTTTCATGGTGAAACAACTCTCATTCAACCACCAGTACATTATTTTTGGATGTTAATAGGTAGAATCAAGAATTAATTCCCAATGGCACTACCTCAGTGGAACCTCTGTACTGGTTACAGGAAAAACAGATTAAATGGCTAGTGAAGGAGAGGCACACAAATGCTCTAAATGACTTCAGCTGCAGGTACAGCCTAGGACAGGCGTGGAAGTTTAGACTTGAAATTAAGGCTTTATTCTTATTGACCAGTGTAGAAAGTAAGTTTTCTCAGTGTGGGAGGAACACTTACTAATGATCATCAAACATTTTGCATTTCTGACTGGTCCAAACCAGACTGTGTAGCGTAACACCCACACAGCCATGCAATTTTTGCTATGAAATAAAAGATAGAGTAAACTGCTACTTTGAACCACTACTTTCACACACAGATGTGTCTGCAAACTAATGTTTTATAATGGCTCCAGTTATTGCATTCAAGAAAAGACATATTGGATTTGACAGCCACACAATTTCATCCACACATCTGGAAGCACTTGAAGCATGCATTACTCAGCTGTCCCACGTTCAGCTCACCGTAGAATTGCTTTCCATCACCTGCACTTGAATATTTTCATAGCAGTTGAATGCTTACTTTGTTTTCAGACTGTGCTTGGAAATGCAGTTCACTCACACAATTCTTGTCAACACATGATGCTCGTGAGCACACTTTTGATGAGTTACTTCTATAAATTTATTCCTTTGTTGCAGTATATTTGTGACCTTACTAAACTGAAGTAACATTCCATGGTGAAAGAGTTAAAAGCTCATGGTACTGTATTCTACTTAAAATAGATGACAGATCAGCTGGTAAAACAAGGGCTTGGGAAACTTTAAGCAAAAAATTAAAATCCACAGAAGAGGCTGTATTGTTAGAAACTCTCATGAAGGAACCACATGAAAATGAAACAACTAATTTAAAGGCTGGGAAAAAGACAAAATAATTAAAACATCTCCTCGTATGTTGATGATAGCCGAGAAAAGTAAAAAGACCTGGTAAAGATGCTCCTTAAGTAAAATATAAGCAATGATTGAGTTACTGCTGTTTGAAGGTAGTAAGATTCCTATATAGATGTTATCAACTCAGTTTAGAAAGGAAATGCGGTATCATGCTGATGACACCTTCACTAGAGGGCATCTAGGAAAAGACTTTTCAAAAGCTTTCTTTCTTGGGCTTCTGGCTTGAAACGTAATGGTATGCCTGAATGGTATGCCTGAATGGTTCTTCAAGCAAACCATCAAGTTTAAAGAAAAAATCCCCTCAGGTTCTCAGGGATGAAGAATGACAGAATGCTTTCAAATTTATTTAGTGGGTCCATTGGTAGAAAATCCTAAAGGAAATTAATTTTGACTTGTAATTGTAGGTTCTCTCCCTCAGTACTATGAAATAAGGTAGAAACAATTCTTTTGCAGCAGACTGCTGAGCAAGCCACAGCTGCAGTCGTGGTGGAAAAGGCTTTTTTCTCTCTAGATAGTCCCAGCTAAGATTGAATCTGACAGCTGTTCTGAGAATATTCAAAGACCTTAACTGTTCAACAACAAAAAAATACATTTCTTATGAACTCAGCCATCAGGCATAGTAGAACAAATGAAACAGCTGATTAAAACAATACTGAGGAAGTTACCAGATGACAAAGGAATAATTGGGATTTGATGATTCCCTTAGTTCCAACAGTTCTTCAAACCTCCCTAGCTACTTACAGAAACTCCCTTTGAGGTAACGATAGGCTGAAGTATACACATGCCAGAACACTTGATGTGGTATACTAGTGCTCTCAGATACAGGGGGTAAATCATTATGCAAACATTATGTAAATTTCTGAATCAGGTACATTTTTAAGTAACTATTAAATTACAGAAATCCAAAACTAGAGCAAAAGCTTGTTTTGACAGATTTCAGAGAGAGAATACCTGGGAGGGTGGAGATCTGGGAACGCAATTAGCCTATGCAAATCCTGAACATAGGCTGTGTCATAAATGCAATGGGCTGTAACCAAACTACAGGCAAGGTCAACTCTTTTGCAAATTAAAGTTACTGGAGAGAAGAAAGCAATAGATAAATTTTACCGTTCAAGTCAGCTGAAATTGTGCAAGCAAGGAGATTTTTCAGAACTGTGCAGACCCATCTCTGGTGTATTCATGCAAAGATGGAACTGGGAAGAAAGGTTAATTTTTGCCTCTTCCTTCTCAGTGATTTCTAGAAAACTGATTTTGTCTCCATAGCAGTTCTTGCAAAAATGGAGACTAAAATTTAGAATTACTGCAATGATCACCATAAAAAGAAAAATAACAGATGTTTTTAATTCATAAAGATACTATTTTGGAGAGCACTCTTCAATTAAATTTATAGAATTAAAGGCTTATGTCCCATTATAAAGGTGATTTAATGTAAGAAACCCATGTTGACCCCAAGATATGAGCTGTGAACAAAAGAAGGCCAAATCCTCCATCCAGAGAAACCAAAGTATTCCAGAAAGTTGACTTTAAAATAACTCTACTGAAAATATTAGTCATATTAGTCATAGAATTCTAGGAATTATTCAGAGTGATGTAACTGTCTGAAAAAATTACAGAAGTAGTATAACCTTGTAAACATAATAGAAATAAAAGAGTCTGAAGACTGAAATTCTCTTAGTTTTCAAAATGTTAAGAAAGATTAATAAGTGGCTGGCCTCTTAGGGCTAACTGTCCTCAAGATTCAGCTGCTGAGTTGGAAGGGTGTGAAGGTCTTGTTGCCACTGCAGCTGGGAACCTCAGTCTGAGTTCAGTGCCAGAATACTTTTCCAGGGGACAGCTCACCTCTTACTGTGTAATTGCTATCAAAACCCTGAATTAATAGCTATACTACAAGTGGATGTACTTAATTTATTGCCATTTTCTGGGCAGCCCAGGGTTAACCCTTATACTAATTTACAGGTTTTGTTGTTACCTAAGCCACTCTGATCTTGTTCTGTGGTCAGCTCTCACTATCATTTCTTCTCCTGTTTATTGCCTATAACCTGATCCTTGATTCCTCTTCTACGCAATCTCTTTAGTTTGGATCAGAAGCAGAAAGGAAACTTATCCTGAAGAATACTAATTAGAAGTTCCAAGAACTGAATATATACACAGGACTAGGAGACATGTTCTTCTGGAGGAATACTACCTGTAGTACTCTCTATGGTTGAAGGAATTACAGGGCCAACTACAAAAACAGTTTGGAATGTTATGGTATCCTCTTCAAAGAGGCACTTGAACCCGTAAATATAATGTTCTGGATGACTAAAGCAGTGTCTCTTGGAACAGCCCAATTTGCCTTTGAAGTGGCAGTGCCTACCTGTGGTCTGCCGGAAGATGAGGTCAGGAGAAAACCAAAGAATCTGCCATCATCACCTGTGATGTGCCCCACAAAAATAAATGCATTACTTCAATAAGAAGAGTAATATGTAATGGAAACAAACAGTGTTTGCTGGTTACTAAAGTTTTCGTAATTGGCCTTAAAGCAGTCCATTAACTGGAATAAGACAAGAAATCCTGGAAAGTTGCAAGCCTGAAATGTGGTACAAAACAGCGTTTATTTTGACTGGACAAAATTAAATCATAAGCATAAGCATAAAATATTGGCATTAGACTTTAGCTTAACTATGAAGGTGTTAATGAAATTATAATGAGTAATAATATAGTATTGTGTGAGTGATTGACACCCTATACATTTAATGAGTTAATATGAAATTCAGTATTCTAAGATAAAAGAGTGCTAAAGAACAGCTTTTTGTAAGTTTCCCAAGGTGACATTGACTCCTGCTTGCTGCACACCTTGTTTCCAACAGGTGATCTGATCACTGTTGTAGTGATCACTTGTCTGTATTATATAGTTTTGATTCTTTTAACAGAAAAATGAAGTACAATAGGTCATAGCTTGACTTTTTCACTTTGATAACTTTGCCGGTGAATGTTTAGGGAGATGAATCTAACAACAAACAAGCTGAGAAAAGAAATACTTTGAACTTTATTAAATGGGAAAACTACAGGTATTTGTCTCCATGAGATGTACTCTCCAACTTTCTAAGTAGTCTCTTGTCTCTTTGTGGATTCTCCCTGGGTGATCACAATTCTCCTAAAAGTGTTGAAATGATACAAGGACTTAGACTTTCTATTCATGGGGACACCAGCACAAAGTCAGCAGTAAGTAACTTCAACTTTTCCCCAGTAGTCTCTCTTGTGCTTACGTGCGTGGAATTATCCATCACGCAGCCCAAAGCCCTGTTCAGAGTCACTGCTCCCCAGATGATCTCCTCCAAGCTCTAAGCACACTCTAGTCTTTGACTGAAGATATATGACTATTTTTGCCTGTATTAGAGCAACTACTATTTGCTTGTAACCCACTTACCAAGTGAGCTGTGTCCTTCCTTGAAAGGAATGTTTGACCTGCTACACTCATTTGAAATCTAGCTTCTGCAAAATGAGTTGCATTTAATCATGATGCCAACAAGCAGTAGGAAACTGATGACATACTTTGTTTCCTAGGATCTTGTGCAGCTGGATATAAGTTCAATGAAAGTCAACAAGCCTTGAATAAAAAGGACGAGAAGTTCTTCATTTAAATGAACACTGCTTCATATTTGCTTGGCTTTTTGGTCTTTGAGAACTCCTGAGCCTCAAGAATAGTGCTGTAAACCTGTGTGCACTTAGTATTATTACCATTCGAGAACTATAGGCATGTTCCTCACATACGCCCCTTAGCTTTCCCACAATCACAAAACTGGTTGTCAGTCAGCTCCTGATCAAAGCTGATTGAAGAAAAAAAAAAAACCCATAAAATTTTAAAATGTTTAATTTCAGAGATAACTACACATTTTTCAGATGAGAGAGAAGCCTTTGACTGAAGAGTAATTTGTTTATTTAGTTAATCCAGCATTGTTATGCCGGTACATTTAATGGGATATAACTACAGTAGTTCTCTGTCTTGAGTCTGTGTATTTTAGCAGTCCATGCACATTTCTTTCTGCCTGACGGTCTTGCAGTGTCTGCTTAGATGAAGTAAGTGCTCACTGTTCCTTGTTCCTTTCTTCTTTTTCACAGAGAGCTCCTTCTTGAAACCTCTATGTTCTTGTGGGTTTTTTTGTTGTTTTGGTTTTGTTTTGTTTTGTTTTTCTCTATAGTTCTTAAGACCTGGAAACATGTCTTACCAATTGACAATAAAACTAAATAAGTGGGTTTTTTCCTTTGATGTGGTAAGAAAGGACTAACCCAAGCTCAATATATTGGAGTGACATCTTTGTTCTTGGGTAGCATAGGAGTGCAGTGTATTTCTTTGTTACACAAGTAATCAGCTAGATAAGGTGAATTTCACACAATACTGTTCCCCATTCCATCTTGGCTTGAGACAAATTCCTGTTACTTTTCTTATTGTAGCAGTCAAAGGAAGCATTATGTATATGCAATGATATAAAATAATCATGGAAGGACTCAAACCCCATTATTTTTCACAAAATCAAAAAGCAGAGGAAACTCAGAAATAACAAATGCCAGAAAGCAACTTGTTTGTGCAGTCTGCATTCAGCGCTCTTTATTGCATCCCTGTCTTATTTGCAGGATTTACACAGGATCCGCCTCATGCAGGCCCTGGAAAGGGTAGTGCTCACTAATAAGCAGCTGTTCTCATTACTGTTTCTTCCTGATTGTTCTATGTGTTTCCTCAAGTCTTAGTTACTTATTAGATAAGACTAATTACTTATTAGATAAGACTAATCAGTCTTAGTTACTGATTACTATTAAAACCTATATAAAATTAGCCCTTGGCCCTTTGCTTAAGGCCTTTTTCTTATAGTGTCCAGAACTAGTATATTTAATTGTTTCACAGAATGAGTTTTTATTATATAAAATGATAGAACAATATACAACATGTTCTTTATTCAAATCATTAATTAACTCTAATTACCTTTGTTTGCACACTAACTTTTTGCCTTAGTAAAATTAGGTGTCCAAGCTGAGATAGAGTGCATGTCAAATATTGATGATAGGTTCCATTTAACATGCTCTAGGGTATCTTGGCTGGTCTTCAGATGCTGTTTCAGAGTGGGAGCAAGTCTCACATAGGTCCTGTGTCCTGTCCACTAGCCCACTGTGAATTTCTTGGATACCTTATGGCACCACAGACGCCATAGGCACCAACGTTTAAGCAAATGGTGTCAATCACTTAGTCAATATATTCATTTCAGTCTTAAAACTATTCAGTGTACCTCTATGTTGACACTGGCACAAATATCTTCCTTCCAGAAATAAGTATTTTTGTACCAAGCCTATATAATACACTAGAGAAGCTCTAGCAATGAAATAAATTCAGTGCTGGACACATGCAGACATGTCATGTCAACATGTGATACAAGTGTTGGAAATTTTTTTGTCCCATAGATGATTCCTTCTGTTCCTTCCAGTCTATGTGGGTGCAACTTCAGTATCTTCTCCATTACAACTTCCAACTTTGTTATCATCATCTGATCAGTTTTGCTTTCCGTTTCTCACACAGTTTTATCTCTGTCCTTGGCTCTTTTCCCCTCCTGTACTAGTTTCCTATAACTGACACATCATTCCTAATCCAATCTCTGTCTCTGATGTCATTCCCATTTTCTGTTCTCTTCACACTCAAATCCATTTTCTCTCTCCCGGTGTTCCACCTGACCTTACCTCCAAATATCCTTTTTTCTCACTACCTTTTAGTCTTAGACTAATTTCCAGATTCCTCTTTCGTTTCTCCATTTTTTCTTTAGATTTCCACAAGTCTCTTCCAGTCCTCAGTTATTGCCAGTTCTGCTGTCATCTTTTCTCTTTGTTCTTCATCATCTCCAACTCTATCCTGTTTCAAATTACCTTTGCTTTTATCTGCCCTAATTCCCAGTATTTTCATTCAGTCTTTCCTAATCTCTTCCCAGTACGTATGTTCTTTCCTCAAGAAACTTATGATCAACCTGCCTCCATCAGCTATATGTTCTTTGACCAACTGCTCTCAGCATTTCAGCAACCTCTTTTATATTTTCACACTGAGTACTGTCTCCACTTTTCTATTCTTTATTTGGTTTCTGACCGGTAACTTGTCATCTTTTTATGCAAACCAATAGCCTTTTCTTCCTCATATGTTGATGACAGAATGATAGCTGCTGTGAAAACATGGTAGGAACATTACTTTTAGTTGTTTTGTCTGCCGCTAGATTCCCGATCTTTAAGACCAGAGAACAAAAAGCCGTACTTAGACAAAAGGCAAAACATACATAGTGTGAACGAACTCTTTCAAATGTATGAATGAGATTAAGCAAACCTTTATTAAGCACAAGAAATTTGATTTTTCAAGGCTTTGTAAATTAGCCAGATTTGTGTAGATTTCCATAGATTTCGAATAACATAATTTAACTCCCCTGCCAAAAGTCAAGCTCTTTTTCTGAAGACAAGGAACTTGAGGACAGGAGTTTACTGCATAGTATAATGTCTGTGCAGCATAATTTGAGAACTAATAAGACTCCAGATTTGTATAAAAGCAATTTTACTAGACTAACTCAGACTATTCTGTATAAAGTTAAAAATGTAAACATTTTCTACACCTGAGACTTTGTGCAATACAATAAGCCTGATGTAGGGTGCAGATATCTGACACCATTCAGAATACAGAAGAATCTTTCAGACTGTTATTAAACACTATGGCCTGACACTGTTTCAGTTATGACTTATTTCACATGCTGCAGACACAATGGAAAATTTAAATTTGGTCACAGTTCAGATGGCAGAATATCAAGGAGAATTCTTAATCAATGGGAAGACTTGTAGTGTCTAGGCTGATCAAAATTTTATTTGTATGCCGTTATCCAAAGTTCATTGACTTTGTTAAGAGTCTATTGACTTCTGTGCCCTTTAAAAGGGGTTTAAGTGCCTCTTTCTGAGAGATTACTACAGGATATTGAGCTCCCTCATGGTAAACTGTTCGATCTTTCCTTGAACAGAGCATTGTTCTGTTTGACATATAACATTTCAACTGAAAATGAAAATCCCAAACACCTAAAATATAGCAGCATTATTTTAAAGCAAAAGCAAAAGGACAGATTAATTCATTAATGCAAAAGCTAAATTTTAATTTGTGCATGGGCATTTTGAAAGAACTTGGTCAATGTTAATATCTGTCAATTTCAGCTAGATAAATTGTTTCTGAATTCCAGATTTTCACCTGGGAGCTTTTTAATGATTGTCATATTACACATGAGAGCTCATTTCAAGATGAACTGATTACATTTCTATTTAACTATTATATTCAAGACTATATAGACATGGCTCAGCCAGCTGAAATAAATTCGTATGCATAGAGCTATATACAAATTCTATATAAGCATTCTGCATAAATGGATTTGTATGTTGGCAAGCAGAAGATAAATATAGTTGAGCTAATAGGATCAGTTGCCACAGCTCCCATTGGCCTTCTGATCTTAAGATACAGCTGAGTTAAGAGGCCCTAGCTACTGCCACTCCTCTTCATCTATATCCCTTACATCAACAAAATAGATACGTATAATCAAAGAGCTCCTACACCACTGACTGGATATGAGGAATTCTTTTTGTGGTTCCGTGCGATAGACTAAAAGCCAAACCCACCATGAAAAAACAGTTGAAACACTAAAAAAAGGGTCACAATCTATAAATATAGACATTTAATAACCATATAAAACAGTTTTGTAAATTAAATTCAAAACATCTATTTCCTCTGACTTCTCCTTTTTATTTTTATCTTTGCACTCTCAGTAGGCAAGTCAATGAAGAGTTAATCTTAATGACAGGGTAGGTAGCGTGCACTACAGTAAACAATTTTTCAGATTGATTAGATACCTGAGAGATAATACTGAGACATTTAGTAATAACAAGTCTCATTCTTCTTATTATATGATTATAGTTTTCTTCTTGTATGATACATGATAAAATGATATTTTAAAGTACTGTAGTTCCCAAGAAACATTTATATATAAAACCAATGAAATTCTTCAGCCTTGATTGAAAATCGTCCTTCAGCCCAGAAGCAGAAAGTTCTTGAAACTAAATACACACACCTAAATGCTTTCTTTACGTTGTGTAACATAAAGGCAAAATTGGCATTTACATAATTCTGATTTTATTTTGGCACGAATGGATGGACTATTGGGTATTGCGCTATGTGGAATTTTTTCTGAACTGGTGTTGTCAACCTCATGATGTTGAAAGACTGAAGTTGCTACAGCCTTTCAAAAAGAACATGCAGGGGGACACGCGTGAGAGGCACATGAATTGAGGGCAATATATGAATTAGAGAGGCTTGAGCCGGTGAGGCACAAAGGAATGAATGTGTAACAGCCAGCACACTTGAGAGCAATTTCTCCAAAATGCAGGCTGACCTAAGGTCCTGCAGGGTGAGCTTTCAGTAAGAAGTGAACACATTCTGTTCAGAAGCTCCAGCGTGTGCTCAAGCAGCGCTACTGCTGACATACAGACATAGTGTGCTGGCTGAGAAAGTATTTTCTGCTATTTGGCATACTAAACTGGGTTCACCAGTTTAGGCATACTGCTCAGCTGATGAGCTACGCTGCATCTGGTTCTTGAGAAACTTTGTCACGTGTAACTCCTTGCAGAAATGACCACTTTTATATGACAATAATATAAGATTATTTTAAATGCGCAAAAATGTTAAAAAAAGGTTTTTTTTTCCATCAGCTAGACACAAAGTGAATAATTCTGAACTAGCACAATGTAACACTTGATGTGCTTAGAAACTGGAGAAATAGGAAACTTCAGCAGCATCTAGGTAAATTAGCTTACAATTCCAAGCTAATCAGTCTTAAACATTAACTTTCTGAATATGGAGGCTTAAATGAAGTTTTCAGTGTTAACCTTGCATGGGTTTTCTTTTTTAATATAGATAAAAGACCACAACTTCCGAGGTTGTTATATAACCCTGACAGTCCTTTTTACCTTTTTCCCCAGAGTCTTAATATATTCTAGCTATATCAACCTTTAGTATTTAAATTAAAATTTGAAAAGCAGCTAGGTTGCAAGTGTGAGTAAATAAATTGTGTAGAAATTAAAAAATGCTACTTATACAGTGTTCACCTACCTAAGCAAAAGTGCAAAAAACCTAAGAGCCCAAAAACTTATGTATGTATTCAGAAATGTTTCCCCTCTAAAGCATAAATGATAATATCTTGCTAGCTCATTTTTAAACTCATTTTTCACAACTAGCACCAGCTTCTATCTATGCACATACAGAGGAACACATGCACTGAGCCTGACTATCTTAGATCATATAAGCACTTCTGATAACTGTGCTGTCACTGATGTGCTTGTGAAGGTTTTTAAGTCCACACACACATTATAACCATAACATTACAGTCCTAGGTTTTGACCCATCTGTTAGTAACCTGGCAATTTGCATGCATTTCCATGTAGCTCAAAGGAGTTCACTGAGCAATAATTAATTTTCTCAGCTACAACTTGTGCAAAGCCTAGGTTTGGCAGTTTCAGCTCCTAACTTTCTGACAGTTATATATGTCCATGTTCCCATGTTTAAGAAGAGCAACGATGGTCTTACACTAGTAAAGGCTTACAAGATGAAGAGGAAATGCTGAAGATAAAAACCCCATGAAATATAGAAAGATACAAATAAAATGAGCCTCTGTGAAGAATTTAGTTCAACTGGGAGCCCATTTGTCATGCAGGGATTTTATCCTCTTACTAGACTTCAGAAGATCTTCTGTCAGGAACAACTTTTTTGTGATTTTGTTATGGGTTTGTTCTGTGACCATGGACAATTATTTTGGCCTTACTGACACAATCTCCTCATCAGTACAGTGGGGATAATGTAGCTATCTAGCAGAAATATCCTAAGCATTCATTACTTTATTGCACAATGCATAGAGATAAGAAATGGTACCTGGATGCTAAATATTACCCACCTCATGTTTAACCTCCATTTGATTGCAACAGTGAACATCTGAGTACTATACTTGGAAGTACACTACTCTTTCCTTCCTCATTTAAGTCAAATGGTATAGTGAAGGTAAAAGTTCACTCTCAAAGCGGTGTATTAATTTTGCACACAGGGAAAGCAAGAAGTCTGACCTCCACAACTGTGAGCTGATTGTGTTAGAAAGTTAATGTCAGATGCACTCTGGAAAAGGGCTGAGAAGCACATGTAATTAACTGCTTGCAACTGGGTTATGGAGGGCTGGGATAACTGAAACAAAGTTCAACTTAGGTGCATTGCACCAAGATATGTATGGTCTCACATCACCCACGTGAAGCATAATATACCATGAGATTATTCAAACCATAAATTGTTCAATATAGTGTCTGATATGTATAATTGGTACGCATACTGACTGCAAGGCATTAATAAAGACATTTCAGTGTGTGCCTAGTACCTTGGCAAGGTAATTAAGCACTTGAGAGAGGTGTTCTAGACACAAGGCAAAAGTTGGTAACCTGTATGAGAAGACTCTGTGTGCAGAGTTTTAAAACAAGTGGTGTTTTACAGGATCAAGATGATGATGGAAAATATAGGAGGGACACAAAAAAACTTTACTAATGAGCATATATCATATAGAAACACAGCAAAACATCAAGACATAAGCAGATTGACGCATCACATGATGATTAGTATACTTGCTTATTGACTTACGTGAATGGAGCAAGCCACTGTTCGGGTGCTCTCCTCTTTGGTAGCAGAGGAGGAATTTGGTCTTCTTGATCCTCTCACTCTCTTCTTAAAGTGTGTGTCTGGGTAACAACTATCCTATTTACTTGTCTACTCTCCTTAACTTCCACATGGCCAATGCATGACAGGCAAGACAATGAAATCATCTTAATTTCAGGTTACCCTGTCCTGGTTCTGAATCAAAGTTTTCATATCAACAGCAGGTTCAATTTAATATGAATAATATAAGAAATTAATGTAGCAAAATTCTGTCTCAGATCTTAGGGTAGGGGAAGCTGATATTTATTTACAAAATCTTTAAGTGAGTTGATTTCACCCAATCACACTCATTCTCACATAGATTTTATTCATTCACATTTTCACACCTACATGCTCATGAGTATCAAGATGTGCATGTCCGAGTGGTCTGGCCAGGATCACTTATGTGCATTAAAGAGGGTTGTCTTGAGTTCTTCTTGATCGACAACAATGAACTAGTTTTTTGACAGAAGCTTAAATATTCTTTAAAAGTCAACAGTGTTACGAGGTGATCCTTTACTTCAGTATGTTACTTACTCCAGCCTCCATAAACCTTAGGCAATGTTGTTGTTCAGAGGGTTTGTTGGGTTTTTTTTCTTTTTCTTTTTGAATGTAAGTTTGGAATATACGCATATATAAGGCTATAGCTTGTTTTCCTGGTAAGCTAACAGTAAAGCATAAGACACATGATGTACTGTAACCTTGCATTCATCTTTCTGCTGTTTAGGGTGTATGATTTTCTGCTGATGAGTCATTTGTGGTGTGGTCTATTCAAAAAGCAGATCTTCTGATTTTGATTAAAAAAAAAAAAAAGAAGTTTTGCTTAGTTTTATTGCTTCTGATGGCATTGCTTAGAACAACACTGCATTAGAGTGGCTGCTACCTGTGGAAGTCTAAGTAGATCTATGGCAAGGCTTTGGCAGTGTTACAGCTGGTTCTGGCAGTGTATGTAGATTGGATATCAAGGGGAATTATATTCATATTTTTTTATTTTTTCAGCTGAATTAATTAGACTCTCATATTAGTGGTTATGATTTTAATAACAGCTGGATTCAATTAATAATAACAGCTTAATAAATGGAAGATGTTCTAAGAAATATTGGTTGTGACCTGTGTCTTCCCCAGCTTGACCCCCAAGGAAAATGGAATTTACAACAGCAGCCATTTGTGGACAGATGAAAATGACCATGTCTTGAAGTGTCCCAAATGACCAAATTCTCTAATTGGCTTTTGAATTACAGTAGTCCTGAAATCTGATTGCAGTCTGTGCTACAGAGCAGCTAGTGGCTAATGGGAGAAGAAAGCTTTGGAAAGAGCAGCCAGCAGCTCATTCCTCTGCTAACTTTCTTTCGCAAAAATTGACTTTTTGCTCTTTTTTTCCCCAAGTTTCTTTATCAAACTTTGAGTGTAAAGCCACAACTTATATAGAAATTCAAACCAGCAAGTCTGGACCAGTTCCATACAAGAGCACTGGGAACTGTCTGAAAAAGTCTTGGAATAAGTCCTGGACAATATTGGAGATAAACTGGCACAAAATTTAAATCATAATGAATTAAATGGTGAGAATATAATTATTGGTAGTCAACATGATTTACTGGAATATAAATCTTGTCAAGCAAATCTGATTTCACTGTCAGCCTTGATAAGATTATGGATTTGGTAAATAGAGCTGAAATTACATAACGTATTTGATTTAAAACCATATGACGTTCTAATGAAAGGATCGAATCACACAACAAGTAGATCATGAGTTGCCTAATGGACAAGTGAGTTATTACAGAATTTTCTTTTATATAGTGTTCCACAGAGATCCATATCGGGCATAGTTCTGTTCAACATTTTCATCGATGACTTGGTAATAAATATAAATCACTACTGATAAAATGCACTGGAAGGAAGGTGCACAAACCATACCTGTGGAATGATTGAAAAAGCACAGCTGATTGAACTTAAAACAATGTCTCAGAGCAAAGTAGTAGCAAAAAGTACTAATTGTACTACCAAATGTGTAAACAGTAGCAGCGGAATAGTAAATACAGCTGTGGGATATTAGTTTAGATTGTGTCATTAGTATTGTCATTTCATAAGATAAAGTTATAAACTTTTTTTGGGGGGAAAGGTAATCTTTTAGTTGAACATGTGATACATTTGAAAAAAAAACAAAGCCCCTAACAATAATGACTCTGAAACATAGTATCAGTTTTGCTGTCTTTAAAATGGTGTTGAACAACTAGGCCAAGAAAAGCCACAGACACTGTGTCTACACTAATGTTTAGTTTGCATTGGGAGAGCAGTTTTAAAGTAAATCTCTCTATTCTGTGTTTTGGTTCACACCACAGGGCTGTCTCAGAGTGCATGAACTGGGCTGTGTGTGGATGTAGGGGAAGATGTGTGCTGCGAGTGCAACAAGATGCTTATGAGCACACATCCAGCCTAGAGTAAAACTCCCCCAAATACTTGCAGAGCAGATGTTGGACCCTTAAGCAACAGTTTATGTACAAAGCTAATCCTATGGTCTGTCATAATGCTAATGCAGCCATAGTTAGAAATTACTCAAGGACTTCTTTCTATTTTATCAGACCTTGTTTCCTTCTGAAACAGACAAAAACACAATGAAAAACCTACCCCCAAAATGGTCTATTCCCCCAAATTTCAAAGCTTTTATTTTCATACCAAAGCAAAAAAATAATCTATTGTTACAGGGCAGAAGTATCATTGTGATTAGTTGCTTGACTGAAATGTGGAGTGGAATGTGGAATGTTAAATTTTCTACCTGTAGAAATGAACACCTTTTTGGAAGATACACTTTAGAGTTGTGCTTTAGCCATTTACAAATTCTTTGACTCAGTATTAGTAAAACTGGTGAACTGGTATATATATGATTCCAAAGTTTCTGGATAAATGGGTGGTTTTCTTGTAAAAAAATAAGAATGTTATTGTTGGAGTTGTTTTTGTGGAGATAAAACACTAATTAAGGCTAAGGAGCTTCAAGGTTACACTTGTTGCTGGATATTGCTACTCTGCAATATGACTTTTTAACCACCAAAATTATTTTAAAATTCCACATATGTTTAGTGAAACCTGTTTGAAAATATATACTTAACTGAAATCCAGAGCCTGCTTTTTTTTTTAATCTCTTGCCATTGCAAGTAGAGTACTATAAACATGTATTGTTTAAAAGCAATTCAATTTCAGTTTTTCTTTGGCTAGGATATCTCATCACACTTGAATATAAGCTTACAGGATGCTAAAGCAGGGGAAAAAACCCCCACCTTTTCTAAAGCTATTTAATGTTCTGAACAGCAAGTGGTGCTGCTGCACATAGAATAAAGAATGGTTAAAAAAACAAAGAGAGAGAAGAAAATCCATATTGAGAAATTATTGTCCTCTGCCTCAGGTAGAATGCATGTCTGAAACATAGTTATAGTGATATATATCTAGAATATCACTAGAATAGGAGTATGTAAACTCCTTGTATATCAAGCACTTAGAGGTATTAAGGAAACTCTGACTGGAAAAACAAAAAGAAATTAACTTTTTTGTCTGAGTTACTTCAAAATTTGAAGTTATCCACAATTGACCTGTTAATTTTTAGTGTTTCTTATGTTAATCTATGATATATGCAAAATCTTAAGCAGCAACTGGGAGATCTTATTTAAAATCATCAGTTTACAGTTTCATTTAGCAGAAAACCTGCTTCAATGGTGAAAAAAAAATATTTTTAAAAACTTTGCTAGATTTTAGTAGTAATATTTCAAACTATTACTTGTACTTGGCTACTTTTAATATTGGGGTCTTTTTCTGGTAGTTGCATAAATGATTGATTAAGATCTGAAACAGTTTGTTTTCTCTTTTATTGTATGCTAACTTCTTATGGTCATACAACATTGGATAAAGAATTAAATATGTGTATATATATACTGAGTTACCCCGGGGAACTGCTTCAGTAGCATCAAAAACATTTTCATACAAAAATATGTCCTATTAATCATCCACGATACTTTGGTGTCTTGCTATTCCATACATTTACATAGTAAGAAATGAAGTTCCTACCTGCAAGAGTTGTTATTTGTTATTTGATATAGATACAGCTAAAAGGAAACAACACTTTTTTTTTGGTTATACTGCCTGGCCAAATAATGAACTGCATGATGTGACTCCCAACTGTCTAAAAATGGCATTTCTGCACATTCATATGTATTTTGGTCTATGTTATTTCCACACAATAAGTTTTGGGGTTTTTTTAACCTACCTTTATTTTAAATCTACCAAAAATGACAAATTATCTGGGGAATGGAACATGGAGCACAGACAAAAGCTGTGCCCCTTACATTTTAGTATACTCTTCAGACCCATATTGTCTGCTGTGTAAGGCCATCATAATGAATTTTTCACCTCTGACAGTTTGTACAGATGGAGTCCTTTCAAAAACGATGGTGAAAGAAATGTGAATAGGATTTCAATTCTTTATGGAGACTTGATTCAAAGCCATCGGGCATTGAAAGTTCAAATAGAAAATGCAACAACAGTGAAATTTCATGGGATATTACATCCTAACAATGGGGGAATCTTCCTGTTTTCTTTTCCATTGGACTGGGCACTGGTTACCAGAGCAGCAGCTAGGAGAAGCTGTACGGTACCAGTTTCCAAGCCAGAGATCATAACACTTATGTAACTCTGATTTCTACTTATAAGTAAAAATGGGAAAAAAGATTATTGTCTTTGAACTGTGCCCAGAGTTGCATAGAAAAGTGTAACGCTGAACTTGTAAGAGCAGAAAAGATTAAGAATCACTTCTGTAAAGCTTGATAATTAGCCTCTAGATCTGCCCCTCTGTACTATTTCTTTGCGTAGCAAAAGAGTTTCTTGACTGGAATTTGTGCATTTTCCTTGTGTGGTGTAGAGCAGGTATAGAAGAAGCTGTCCTTATTGCATACTCCCTAAACTTCAGCTTTTTGGGACATTCTCCTGAGGATGTACTCACATATTCTGCCTGACCGTCCACATTATAGGATTCTTCTTCCTTATCGTTCTACCAGAGTCTGAAAGGGAATGTAGACCCAACTGCTCTGCAGTTACTGCTTTCATTCCACTCTTCCTGATTTTCCCCTTTAGGATTGCTTTCATGACTGTGTGCCAGTCTAGCAGGGCAAGAGGCCAAAGTAAATCCTTCAGGTTAAGTCCTTTATCTGTTAGTTATTCATCCAATAATAACACAGATCCCTGTCTTTTCTTGGATTTAACCCTCTTGGGTTACAGTAAGAGGGACTGGTTAAAAGAGATGAATACATAAAAGAAAGACAGCATCAACAGATCAGACTGTGAGAAAAATACAAAACTATATAGAATTGCTGCATTATAGATAGATTTGGCTTATTGTTAATACTCTTTCATTTCTAGATGATTTTCTATATTATATTTTCAGAGAAGAAGGAGGAAATATCCCACTTTGTCAAGATGCAAGGGTTTGAACAGAAAATATCTCCCAGGCATGTTTAGGTATCTTGGCTGAATAAGCAGATAATCAAATGGAAGAAACATCTCATAACCAAAATATAAACACAAATGACCAAAGCTGACTGCTGAGTCTTTTCATGAATAAATTAGTCAAAGTGATTTTTTTACTGAGGAGGCAATCCCTAATCAGTTTTCACTATATTAGCTTGTGCCTCATTTTATTTGATGAATTCTGCTTGTCTTCCTTTTGAATTTGGACTATGAACCCTCCCACTATGTGGGAATGGGAGTCTCACTAACGGACATTCCTGAGTTTGATTTTAATGAGCAAACACTGCACCACCCGACATAACAAGACACTTAAGCAGAAAACAACGGAGAAAGGAATGTGCAGCTGGAAGGAGAAAAACAAGATAAAGACCATGAAGGCATTTCGCATGATCAGAAAGAACGGGCCAATCTGCTAGAGGATAGATGCGCGTGAACACAAGGCTGTAACCTATCTGCAAGCTGCAGGTAGCGCGTGTCCATAGCAGTTAACTATATAAGCCCTGTTATAAGTGTAAATAAAGGAGAATGACCATACTCATATTGAGATCTGTCATTACTCCGGAATCGCAACTCCCGCTCCGTCGTCGACACTGAACAAAGGGAAACTCCGACATCTGGTAGCAGAGGATGGTTCGGCGCATATCTTCGAGACTGCGGTAAGAGCAGCGAGAGAAGGGGAGCGGGAGAAAAGCGGCTGGGAGTTGTACTATCCCGATGATCGGAGGGGGATAAGATAACGGAGCAGTCTGGCCAACTGCCTCCCAGTGAGCGACCGCTATCATGGAAACAGAGGCGGCAGCTGTGTTGCTCGTAAGCATCCTCTCCAAGAGAGGGATCGAGACAACGGTAAAACAATTATGTACGTTGATTAGGACAACGTTGGGGACATTTTAAGGACAGTCAAACTATTTTTTCTGACCTTGAGTGGCGAGAGCTTGGCAATACTATGTGGGAGCAGACTATCACGGGGGATGAAAAGTCAAAGAAGGAGATTAAAACAGTGCGAGAACTATGGAGGTCTGTGTCAGAGACTTTAAAAGCCATGAAAGCTGAAAGAAAGGTGGCTTGTGCAGCCACTCAAATGCTAGCCCCAGAACCTTTGCCTGATAGACCGAAGAATACAACATCTGGACTGTTTCGGTTCTTTGGGCCGTCTGCAGTCCGAGGTATGTCGGGTACCCCCAAACGAACTGCCTTGGAAGCCAAGTATAGTGTTCTGGGGGGTGATGGCGCTTCTGAACTGCTTGAAACGTACCCTCCGCTTACGGACTGCAAAGATGCAGAAACTAGCGGTAACGGGGCCCCTCTTTCACCTGAGACGGTGGCGGAAGAGCGACGACCCGGAGAGGAGGAGCGGCTGGTTCCGTTAACCCCTCCGTGGCCAACAGCCCCGCCTCTAGGAGTCTCTTCAGGTGCGTCTACTCCACCACAGGGTGACAGCAAAGAACAGAGTATGGCTGAGACTAATGAGCTCCTGAAGAAGGTAGTGCAACAGTTACAGGACTTAACAATTACAGCCCAGAGGGGAGGGATGGAGCACCTGTCCGGGGCGTCAGGGGAATCCCTACCCCCTTGCCTCTCTGGACCACCAGCGACGGTTCAGCCCAGACGCTGGAGCGAAGTGGCTAGAGACGCTATGCTGGACGGGCAGTGGCAAGCGGTATCCAGCTTGGGGGCGAGTGCTTTTCCTGTGCTGCAAGAGAATAACGGCAATAAGTGGGCACCTCACGATTGGAAAATCCTACAGCAAGCAAAAAACACTGTGTCCCAGTATGGGATAAAATCAGAAGCTTCACGTCAAATTGTAATCTGGATTTTTTCGGCTGACCTGATGTGCCCTGCTGACTGCCAAAACCTTATGAGGCTTTTATTGTCACCTACGCAGTATTTGTTGTGGGGGTCGGAATGGTCACGGCGGGCAGCAAGTGCTGCGGCACAGCATCAAACGCAGGGGGATCCCCTCTATGGGATTACCGCGGAAATGATAACGGGGACGGGAAGGTTTAATGATATTAATGCTCAGTTGGTTTTTCCTATTGCTTTGTTGCAGTTGTCTGCCAAACTGGTGCTAGATGCCTTTTTAGCCTTACCCGGTTCGTCCACTCCATCTTTTAGTTCTGTACAGCAAGGTGCCACTGAAGCGTATAGTCATTTTGTCGATCGCTTGTGGGGGGCGATACGTGGAAAAAAAAAAAAAAAAAAAAAAAAAAAAAAGAGAAAAAAAAAAAAAAAAACAAACAAAAAAACCAAAAACAAAGAGTGCCTACGGTGTGTACCATGAGTATTGTGTCAGTGTTACCATTGTGATAAGAAGTGGTGGGCCCGGTGCACGCGCGCACAAAGGTGATCTGAAACTTGCGATCTGAAAGAAATAGTGCTGTATAGAATATTAATAACCACTGGACACGAAATACAGTCCACGAAACTGCCAAATTGATTATTGTTTAAAAAAAAAAAAAACAAAACAAAACAAAAAAAAACCAACAAAAAAAGAAAGGCAATTCGCCTAGAAGAGAAAATGTTGAGCCAGGCAGATGTGATCGTAATTGGGCTAATCTTAATAATCCCAGGGTCAGCAACTATACATCGCATTAACCCAAGGGAAAATATGTGGGTAACCTGGGCAAATAAAACAGGGCAGCCCGCGTTTTGCCTTTCCCTCGCCTCAGCAACTGAGCCGTTTAGGACTTGTTTGTTAGGTATGCCTGGATATAAGGAAGGTGACTTTGCCAGGTTCAGTACTGGCAGTTGTACTAATGTGACTGCAACTAGCAACTGTAGTGCTAACTTGATAAAAGGATTAAATCACTCGCTACCCTGGAATCCCCAGGAGTTGGAACTATTAGGGTCGATGCGAGTTGGAAATACATCTAAAAATTGGACTCAGACATGTTTTATATTTGGGGCACCCCTACAGACGGGTATCCACTTCTACCAGGCAAGAAATTGGACAGGGTGGACTAATGTCACCTCTCACGCATCTTACTACAAGTATCAGGATGCGGGCGATTTTTGTGGTACCAATGACAGTGGTAACACCTATGCTTTAGGAGCGGCTGGAGCGGAAACAAAGGGAGGAATAGGGATCTGGAACAATGGTACCCCAAAGGCGTTGCCCCCACAGGTATTTTTAATATGTGGGGACAGGGCCTGGCAGGGTATCCCAGCAAATGCTGTAGGAGGGCCATGCTACTTAGGAAAATTGACCTTGTTGGCCCCAGGAGAAAATTGGTGGAAAACCATAACAAGAAAAGGGCAACAACAAAGACGAAAAAGAGCCGCCACGGGTCTTTCCCCAGACTGTCGTGATGACGTAATTCTGCCTAGCGACACTGAAAAAGTCTTCCTTTCACTATTTGTACCAGGCGCTGCAGCTGCGAGGGCCCTAAATGAGGTAGGGAAATTAGCTTGTTGGGCTAAAAAGCAGGCTGATATGACAACAGAGCTTATTGAAAAATTACTTGCAGATCAGGATAGCTTCCATCATGCGATTTTACAGAATAGAGCTGCTATTGACTTTCTGTTATTAGCACAAGGACATGGGTGTGAGGATTTTGAAGGGATGTGTTGTATGAATCTGTCTGACCATGGGGAGTCAATCCACAAACAGCTACAATGGTTAAAGGACCACACCAAGAATATTCAACAAGATCACGGGTTATTCGATACCTGGCTTAAGAATATATTTGGGGAACTGCCATCTTGGATAATAAGTTTAATAAAAGAAAGCTTACGCATTTTAATTGTTATATTAGTAATAAGTATATGCTCTTGTATAATTTTTAGCTGTGTGAAGAAAGCAATTATGAAAATTGTTAATCAAGTCTGGGTTGCTCAAAAACAAGAAGGGGGAATTGTGGAGGAGTGGCTGGTACAGCAGGGGCACAATCTAGTATCCATGAGCAACCCATGTTTTTAACAGTAGCAGGGATATGCTGACAAAGACGGCTGGTGACCTTGACCATCCTTCCCTGAGCAGAAGAAGGAGCCTCACTACGTGATGAACAACAACAGCGGAACAACACCCGGGATAAGGAGGAGGCAGAGATCGGCGGGACCAGCCGGCAGCTACCGATGAGAAAGGTGTTGTGAGTGCGTGGACAGCTGTGATTAACCAATTATAGGTTGTTATGAAGAGCGCGCCCAGCCACCCCATCCGTTCCGATGAATGATGGGGGAGTGACCGGGGAGAAAGACCCCCTGGCTGCTGCGTTTGCAGACTTGCGGGTATCAGACAGCTCCTCCTCATGGCTGGTTAAAAGGACTAGCCAAGCTAAGAGGGATATGTGTAATAGTATTTATATGCATTTTTGTTTTGTGTACCCTGTTTGTTGCAATGTATATGAAAAATGATTGAAAGACCGGTTTCAGCAGTGTTTCTAGTAAAACAAAAAGGGGGAGATGTGGGAATGGGAGTCTCACTAACGGACATTCCTGAGTTTGATTTTAATGAGCAAACACTGCACCACCCGACATAACAAGACACTTAAGCAGAAAACAACGGAGAAAGGAATGTGCAGCTGGAAGGAGAAAAACAAGATAAAGACCATGAAGGCATTTCGCATGATCAGAAAGAACGGGCCAATCTGCTAGAGGATAGATGCGCGTGAACACAAGGCTGTAACCTATCTGCAAGCTGCAGGTAGCGCGTGTCCATAGCAGTTAACTATATAAGCCCTGTTATAAGTGTAAATAAAGGAGAATGACCATACTCATATTGAGATCTGTCATTACTCCGGAATCGCAACTCCCGCTCCGTCGTCGACACTGAACAAAGGGAAACTCCGACACCACTAAGAAATAAATAATGACATTAGTAATGAATAGTGGGAGTGTCTCCTGTTCAGTATTTATTCTTATTGAATTGTTGTCACAATATGAATATGTTTTTTCCAAGTACTTTTTGGGGAGTAAGAAAAACAATTATTCTAGGTAAATAATGTTAGTGGTCATCTCCTTCTCTTTCTAATAGATTGCTAACATGTTGCAAGATACAATACCTCACAAAACTCTGTCCTGAGACAGAAAGTGCCTCATTCAAAGTTATTTTGACCATCGATGGCTAAGGTAGACCCTGACTATAATTTACCACAGAAAACTCCAAGGAGTGACAGTAGCTCAGGATAGTTTTGGCCAACATTTATGTGTTGGAAGCTTCTGCTTTTCCTCCAACCCACTCCCAAAATGCCAGAAGGAACAAATCCCTCTGGAATGAAATAGCAGGAAACTTACGCATGACTCCTTCAGTTGCTTCCTTCAGATGGGTTAATAATTTCTCTGTTGTTAAGGGAGAAATAGCACACAAAGGTCAGCATAAAAACAGAAAACAGTTTCAGTCTCAGGGGGAAACTCCTTTCAACTTATGTACTAAGGAGTAGGAACCATTAATACAGTAGGTGAGAGGAAGCAGCACAAAACCCCCTGAGCATCACAGTGAAAGGCTTCAGACAAACACCATGTTTCATATGACTGCCCAACGGATGCTCCCATAACTCAGACTGTGGCACCCCTGAGAATCATAAACAGTTTATCTTTCCCCCCTTTGAAAGGAACATAGATAGGACTCATTGCCCAGGCTTAGGTCAAAGAACCTCATTAGCTTCCTCCCTCTTCATGTCCTTTCCTCCACTGTCCCTCTTACCCAAAGATATATGTATACCTATATGTTTTGGCTATTCCTGCCGCTATCCTAAGGATCAGGCTGTGTAGATTTACCTAACCTTTCTTAAATGATGTTTGGAAGAGACGGAGTATTGAATAAAGGCATAATTGTTATTCCAAGATCAACAAACAGTCATAGTCATAGATTGCACTAGTTAACAGGATAAGGAGAAAGCTAAAATGCAATTTAAATCAAATTCTTTGAGCTCACCCCTCAAAGGAAAAAGAGAAAATGAGTGAGAGAAAGCACTAATATTAACCTAACTCGGGAGTAAAGCTTGTTAATTAAAAGGAAAATGGGGTGAAAATGGGAGAGGCTAACAGAAACTGAGCCAGACTTCCACATGAAGAAGGGTAAAATAATATATTTAATTGTTGTTTTAGCTTATTGAAAGACTGCTATCCATAACTATACTGTGTATCTGTTGGGAAGATATCTGTTCTACTGACTTACAGGATTAATGCTTCTCAAATCTCTCCACTCTTATCTTTTTGAGTGGTGTGGGGTTTAACAACATAGAAATTGCAAGGAGAATGATGCTGTCTCCTCAGAAAGTATTGAGTTGTGAGTGACTAACATGCTCTGATCTAAGGTAGCCACAAGTTACATCCCTTAGTGTAATTTGTTTTAGTAACCACAAATATCTTGACGGCAGATGCACTATTCACTGTAGCTAAATTCAAAAAAATCTGAAGATGAAAGAGGGCACTTAATGACCTAACCCGAGCCCCTGCACCATACAGAATGTGGAATTTCACTCAAAAGGTTAAGAATCAAATTCATTATTTCTGGTGTAGCTAGTGTGGGCCATATGATTTGCTCTGGAGATCTGAAGGAGCGGAGAAGTGAGTGAACCTTTTGATAAAGTATTCTGTGGTAAAGGTACCTCCACTATTTACCATTGACAGCTTAATTTCAGAATTCAAATAGAGTCACTCTTTGATGACAGATGGAAATACTAGTATTTATTATTGTTGTTGTTTGTTTGCTTGTTTGTTTGTTTTTAGCCTCTGGCTCCCAAACAGATCTTTGAGGAGATGCTGAAGACTCTGAGGGCCAGTCTGATGGTTGAAAGACAGGCCTTTTTAATAAATGGTGAAGAGGTGTTATAGATCACTAACCACTATAATTTCTGTCTGACCTTATTTTGAGTTCTGCCTCATCTTTCTTTTGAGTCTTTACATGCCACAGGGGTTTACATAATTACAGGTATTTCTCATATTACATTTTTATATTGCAGTAGTACCTTGATGTTTCAGCTAGCACATGACCCAGTATGGTAGGTGTTATACAAGAATATGGTGCTATAAATATTAACATCTACATCAAAGATCCCTGACAGGTCTGCTTTGACAGACAAAAAATTCATTATTTCAGAACTATGGCTTTTATGAATTCTTTTAAATTGTTCTTTATAATTCAGCCACTTCAGTAGTACACTGCTTTCTAAACTAACAGCGGATTGTAATGAAAGGAGTTCTTATAAGGTCACCTGTTATATGAAGTCAGTCCTAAATATCAAAGATTTTGAAAAATGTTGTAGATGCACAATACTGTGTAACAAATTCCAGCTCTGTCTTGTTTTCTATACCTGTATAAAGCAATTACTTGGTGTAAAAGGTCATCAGCAATGGAAGCCTTTACTTGTGATTTTTGTCATGTTTGCTTTAGGTTTTATGTATAAACAGGAGAGTTGAGAGGGAAAACCATATTTCACCTCTCTAACTTTCAGATTCAATCTGATTTATAAAACTTAAGGTGGACTTATTTTCCCTTTGCAACTGTGTCCTGTTTTCGGCTGGGATAGAGTTAATTTTCTTCCTAGTAGCTGGTACAGTGCTGTGTTTTGGATTTAGGGTGAGAATAATGTTGATAACACACTGATGTTTTAGTTGTTGCTAGGTAATGCTTACACTAGTCAAGGACTTTTCAGCTTCCCATGCTCTACTGACTGAGAAGGCTGGAGGGGCACGAGAAGCTGGGAGGGGGCACAGCCAGGACAGCTGACCCAAACTGGCCACAGGGACATTCCATACCATGGGACGTCATGCTCAGCACATAAGCTGGGGGGAGTTGGCCGGGGCGTGGCCGCTGCTGGGGGACTGGCTGGGCATCAGTTGGCGGGTGGTAAGCAATTGCACTGTGCATCACTTGCTTTGTATATTATTATTATTATTACTATTATTATTATTATTTTATTTCAATCATTAAACTATTCTTATTTCAACCCATGAGTTTTTCTCACTTCTACTCTTCCGATTCTCTCCCCCATCCCACCTGGGGGGAAAGAGTGAGCGAGCAGCTCTGTGGTGTTCAGTTGCCAGCTGAGGTTAAACCACGACAAACTGCAATTAAACTTGAACAACAATCATATAAATACAGAAAATGCTTAAGGTCTTAATTCCAGATACCATGTGTCCTGAGATGCAGAGATGCTTCTAATAGGTCTCTTTAGTTTTATGCATATGTATATATGCATATGCAATACAGTATTTGTGTACAAGCTCACAGAATTTTATAAAAGGTAAACTTTCTTTCAGTTCACACTAAGCGAGCACTTATTTGTTCAGGGTATTTCCCTGAACTAGAAATACTTTAAAAGCAATCAAGTGGGGGTTCCAGGTTCAAATTTTGTATTAGACAGGACTTTCAGTGTTTGGGTAGCAGGGGTCTGCAGGGTGCTCAGTGCATGAGGACGGCATGACCCATCCTTTGTCAGCTGCAGCCAAGTCCAGCCAGCTCTGACACAGGTGCAAACATCCCACCACACACCAAAGCTCCAGCCCATGATGGGAGCACCCACAGCGCAGCCCTAGGACCACATGGCACATGGCTGGAACCACACTGCTGCATTAACTCACCCAACTTTTCTCCTGGACCACATAGTCTCCTCAGTGAGATAGGGAAATTGTGCAGTTCATAAAATTACAATATGTCCATGATTAAAGTGTTTTGGAATCTGAGTTCATTCAGTCTCTGCTCTACCAATTTGGTCTTTAATTGCAACAGCTTCAGATGCCAAGCCTTGATTCAGTGGTCTCAATATAGGTAGCTGATGCCATTTAAGATACTTCGTAGTATCCTGTCGGCCATCAGCTGCTACTTCAGTAGCTGCCACAGTTATCTCGAGGGCCTGCACAGAATGGGTCTGCTTCTGTGAATACACCAAGTCCTGGTATCTTTGGGGTCTAAATACAAACAAGTTGTCAAACCTTCTGTTACAGTCACTGAAAATTGAATCAAGGCAGCCAGCGGAGTCTAGAGAGCTCTTCAATTTAACCTGAAGTAGATGCAGAGTGCTTGATCCACTTTCCCAATACAGGCTACCGGCAGTATTCTGTGATACAACAGGACACGGGGCTGGCAGGTATGACAGAGTGCAGAAGAAACCTGTAGCCAAGTAGAACAACAATGAGAAGCCAGGCAGTATATGGCACTGGAGGAGTCTGTTTAGGAAACTGCATCAAATCCCTACAATTTGTCTGAATCCTTCTTTAGGTATGTTGACTATGTTCACTAGATGTCTATTGATCATAATGGGAGGATATAGATCTTTCTTATGAGCAGGCATCTATGTGTAAACACCTGTATTTATGTGTTTGAATCTAGAATAAGGTGGTAAGTATGAGAATCTCTGTTATTTTAAAGTAATTTACTATACTTTTATATTTCATATGAATTAACAAACACATCAAGAGTAGGTTCATTGCTGATTATATCTTTTTAGCTTTTCGTAAAGTGTATTAAGATTTCAATAAAAATTACGTTCATACAGGTGAAGTTGTGTTTAACCCTGGATTTAGCAAATCATTACAAATAAATTTTATTCAGGTCAGTATCTTAGAATACTTCCAAAAACATAACTTCACTGCAAAGGCACATGTAGCATGTAAATTTTTCTTTTGAATCTCTTCTATATTTTGACTATATCTGCTCTGATTTCTATACTGTTATTTTGTTTTATATTTCTTAATTAAATTAAAATAAAAAAAAAAACAACACCCTAAAATAATCTGGTATATACAAGCCTACCTATGTTCATTTAATTGACCAGAGGATGCTCTGTACTCTGGGGCTAAGGCTTCAGTGCAGCTGGAAGGGGTCGAGCCTTTAGTAACTTGGAACTTTGGAATTACCCATTTCTTGGTGCCAGTATCCTGTTTAACCTTATGCATCTGAATGAGCTGTGGTTGATTCTGATTATGCCTCTCAACTTAAAATTTGACACTGAGATTTCTCTTTTAGAAAAGCAAATGGCTGTAGATGAAAGGTTATCACACATGTAGATCAGCAAAGATCACGATGCTGCTGGGCTTCCCTACTAGCACAACCTGGCACTCAGTTTCTTCTAGAATCCCTAGATTTCTGGAGATCCTGAGCATCTCATCTTGCTTCAGGATATCCCCATAATCATTACCCTGAACTTAATAGCATTTTGGATATCCAAATATTTTGATTAAATTTTATTTAAGTATTTTTTAGTCTATAACTTACTTGGTTGACACTTGCCTAGAACTTGATACAGCTTTCTGGGTACTAGTACATTGTAGAATTCGTTAAGAAAACCCATACAAATGATTAAAGAAGTATGCCTTGCTTACATACACACATACAATGCAGAAGTAACATTAAACCCACCATTAACATGAGCAGTAAAGAGAAGATATGGGAGTTTTGAAAAGCTCCCAAAGTGCTCACTCCATAGATGTGTATAAAGTCAACTTTTCTAACTGATCTTTTTCCTTATTCCCAAGGAGACAGAGTGAAAGAACGTGACAGACCTCTCCGTAAACCTCATCTCTTGGTTTTCTACCCTGCCACAGTCAACTGTGTGATTTGTGCCTGTGGTGCACTGTCATAACTTCTTTCCAAATCTCTGAAATAAAAGAAAAAAGGATGCGGTGCTGTGCAGCTGTTGACAAGTATGCCTGCCTTTCCAACTCCAGTTCTTTTTTATATTCCTACCCTTACCACATAAGCCCATGTCAGACAATTGGCCTGACACAAGACTATCGGGGAGGCGACAAAGTGGGGAGGAGAAGAAGCTGCACAGCACCTCAGGCACATGAAGGCTGTCTTTCATCCTTGAATCCTTGAATAAGATGCAGACAAGTTTGGTCTATGCCCACAACATTCATAAATATCGGCTCAAGAGATTTGAACATCATGGTGTACAGAAAAGCTATTTTATATTTTTTTCTTCCTTGGAGGCCTGTAGCTATGGATAAATTTTGTGTAAGGCAGACTAGTTTTATAGATGACTGTATTCAGAGAACAGCACCAATAACACTTCTAAAAACTCTCTGAAGCATTTCTATAATAGCTTTACTTTGTAATATGTGGAATCTTTTCTACAGAATATGCAGTTCTGCAGTATAAAGATTTTACTGCTGCAGGTTTGGTATGAACTGTATAACTCGCAGCTTCACTATTCATGCCAAATTTACTGACCTCTCTATGTACACAGCCTAGGAAATGTTCGGGGTTGAAAGATGCCTTAAAAACAAATGCTATGAATTTTACTTGATCGTATAAATCACAAAGATAGCAGGTAAAGCAAAAGAGTTACTGAAGATTTGCCTTTTGCAGGGGTCTGACCAGTGCAGAACTGCTTCATGGCAAATAGCTTGGAATAAAGTTCTGTTGTTTCAAAGAAGCAGCAAACAAACAACAAAAAAATCAAAAGGAGGCTGTTCAGCAGAGATGAAGGAGACAGCCATCTTTATGATGTATTCCATGCACCTGGCAACCACATATAAACCTCTCCATATATGTACTTTTTAGACAAGTAGGGTAAATATTTATCTCCTACTTCTAGTCATATTGGTTTATACATACATTTTTTTATATGTACAGATGTAGGAGCCATGGAGTTTTCAGATATAGCATACTACTTATAAGTGATCCATGTCCTTCTGGGCAGCAGCTGGAGGCTGGCAAGTGTAGGCATCGAAAATGGCATGAAATACAGTTGAGGCAATTGAGTTGAAACATGTATCTCCATTGACAAGAATTTGAGGTTAGGCAGCTAGTTCACATATACATGTTTTTGTGTTTTCACCTTAAAACATGGGTTAGGATTCTTAATCTAGGTTTGAGATTCTACCAAAACCGCAAATAGAATCTGGGGTGGTGGTGTCAGTTTATTTTATGCTAATTTCCCTATACTGTTAAAGTTATTCAAGATTAATCAGAACGTTTCAGCAACATCATTGCTTGGACCCAGGGGTTGCATTATATCCTGAAATTAGTAGAGTCTTTCTAGTAGGAATGCTCAGTGCTCATACATTTAAGGTTATGATTAACCACTGCATTACCACAACACTCTCAACAGCTACATGTTATCTGGGGCATTGGACAAAATATCCCTTTTTTAAGTAATCTTGAAGGACATGCAGAAACAAACACGAAAGACACATAGAACTGCTTCTTGTACTTACATATGCCAGTAACAAGAAGCATGCATCATTAAAAATGTTGACTCATTGTTATCTGGCATAAAACTGTGAGTAACAGCTTGGGCTGTATTTTACACAGAAAAGTTACTCAAAGCTTATGCTGTACTGCACTGTAAAACTGATGCTTTAAAAGCTAATTGTGAACTTAGTAAGGTTGGAATGCTGATGACAAAAATACTGGAAATACTCACTGAGGCTGCAGACTTTCTAAGTTTAGAAAGTTTAGTCTATACCATTCCTCCCTATTGAGAGTGGAATACATGCATTGTTGTTTTTACTTTGTTCCATTGGGCCTATTCCATAGGTTTGGAATAGACAGCATTGAAGCAGAACACAGGAACTCCTGGCATGCCTCTTCTCTGCTCCTCAGTTATTCACCTTAACCATGGAAAATGCCTGACAGTACAACTTGACTGTTGTCAATACGATGACGTGACGAAGCATAACTCCACAAAAAAGGACTAAAACTCTTACCTTGGAATGTAGAATTGGACTCACACCAGTTGTCATTGCAGGTTCTTATAATTTGAAACATGAAACTATATTCAAAGTGTATTCAGGGAAGTTTAATTTCAGATTTTACTTTACTAAAGCTTCCGCTTTATTCCTGAAGGAATATATCTCAAAGGAGCTATTCCAAGCCCCTTTGCATTTTTCTCACCCCATGTATAGCCCTTGTCCTATTGTATTTCATACTGTTCAGATATTAAATACAGAATTGATAATTATCTTATGGACTTCTCTACTGTGATGTCACTATGGAATTTCACAGCTTCATAGCCATTTACTAAAGTTGCTTTCACAATGAATATGGAGATAGAATTAATGAAGAATAAAGACTCAAAAATATTAGCACCAAAGCTGTTCACTAAGTTTAAATGTCCAGTTTCTGATTTGTAGCTGAATTCTTCTGGCACTTTCCCTTCCCAAAATACAGCCCTACTAGATGACAGTTGTAGCTACTAAGCATTCAGCATGTCTGCTAATTTGATCCTCAGTTTTTGGTGGTATTCAAAACATGAGAAATATACAGTTAGTGTGCATCTGAGAAATGTTCATTTACATGACTTGCCTGACATCACAGAGACAGACGTGAACTGAATTCACCAGAGTGCTGTTCATCTGCATTATCTGGGGAACGATCTTTTTCCATTCTGCAATGTCCTAGCTCATTCACTGCACAAAATCTAACTTCAGCAGCAGTTGAGGTAAAGATCCTGATTTACTTCACAGCCCTGTTTCATTTTTGTAGCAACAACTTTGTGCAGTAAAAGAGGCACAATCTGTGTAAAAATACCATGCCACAATGTAATTAAAGGCTGAATCTGAGTGTATATATAAATGATGTTAAGTTAGATTGTCACCCTTTGTTACCAGTATGGATGGATTCAAACTACAGTCTGTGCTTTCCTCTTCACTGCTTGGATGCCATCGAATGTCATGAAATAGAAAATTACAGCCTGTATTGTTAAATTTTGGCCAAATTACAATAAGCTGCAATGTATCATGTTAAATTAAAAGCAAAAGGCCCACAACCACCACCTGTAATACTAGGGATTCTCCAAGAACACAAAATAAAAGGATTTTTTCCGCACGATTTGTCTCCCTCAAATAAAATCTGACCCTATTAATCTACTACTTTCCTGTTTACATTTGGGAAGATCTTTCATCTCACTACCTGGGGAAACCACTATTCACTTTTCATTCTGATGTTGTCCTCTATGCTCTCTGTTTTTGCCTGACAGTCTTTATTCTTATATCAATTCTTTGGAAGTTTTGCATAGAGTGCGTTGATCTGGGATCTGAGGTGCAAGCTTCCTGTGGTGGTGTGTACCTTTAGGAACACACTTGGGATTAGTGAATTAATGCTATCTTAGGACTCAGAAATTTAGATTCTATTTCTAGAACTGTCTTTTTTTTTTTTTTTTTTAAACCTAGAAAAGAAGGTGTTGGCCTTATCTTCTTAAGTGCTTGCAGATATCGTAACAAAAAATATTATGTCAAACCGAGGTATGTTTTTTAAATATAGCTTGGGCATAGATATTGCTAAAACTTTTGCATGTGGCATCATTCAAATGTACATGCTAAAAAGAAAATCAGCTCCTTTTCTAAGGTGCACTATCTCAAATTAAACAAAGTGAAAGATTAAATAGTTGTAATTTTTGTCCTGGAGATATATGTGTATGCATGTATGTATTTAATTAAAATGCAAATACATTGATGTGTATAAATATATAAGCACATTAAAGAATATATTTGACTTCAAATCCATCCAGAAAGGTCAGTATAGTTATCATTCGCTTTACAGATAAATGTTTATACTGTGGGGACATCTGCATTTGATTAATCCATGATTAATGACTTTGTTGTTGTACCTCTTGCCTAGCCAGGTCCACCTAGTTCTTTTTGTTTGTTTGTTTGTTTTCTTTTAGCCTATAGTTCAGACTTAGAAGTTCCTTAGAAATGATGTGTGTACTATTTTTCTACTTTTTATGAAGGAATGCATATGCATGTATAAGTGTACTTCTACCATTTTAAGAGAGTGAGAGAAAGACATAGGGAAATGCTAACTCTTCATGAAGGAGCTCAGTATACATGTGCCTTTGTAAGATCGCGTGCTTTGAATTCCCCACTGTGTACCTTTTTCTTCTTTCTTTTTTCTTTAATTGAGAACCTATAAGTAAATTCTGCCTACTTAATCAAAACACACTTTTTCTACAATTGAATATAAATTACAGTTAGTTAATTGAAAGTTTTTAATATCAGCAAAAGCAAAATGAAATTACCATCATTGTAGACTGGAGATAGCACAGACTAAGGAATAACCAGCCATTAATAGCATGTAGTTTCATTGGGAGGAGGTAATAGAAAGAACATTTCTAGGTCTTAGTGTCCAAGAGTTTGCTTATTAGCCAGAATTTCTGAGGCTGAAGTGTGTATATTTAAGAACAATCAGAGTATTATTTGGTGTAAGAACAAATCCAGATGCTTGTTCACCACTGATCATTGTCTTTTCACTACAGTTGTCTTCCTTTTTCAAGCTGATTCTTTCCAACCTCACAGAAATGCATTCCATTAAGCCTGTCTCACAATTCTTTGCTATTGTCAGCTGTAGGAAAACAGCATTTGACTTCTGCATTTTCCTGGAGCTTACATGATGTACAGCACTTGCCTTCTCATCAAAAAAACAGACCTTGTTCTTTGCTGCAATCTAAAGGTATGGAGGTCTCTTGTTTCAAAAGATTTCGGTGTTTCCATTGAATGTTCTCACTTGCAGGTCCATGGATGTCTTTTTTGATCTCTACTCTCTGAATTGCTTAGAGGGCACAGAGATAGTAAATTTGGGGTCAATTCTTTTTTAGCCAAATGAGTGGTGAGGTGTTTTTGCAGAGACTACACTATGCTTGAGGGGAAGCTCCTGATTTTATATGTTATTTTCTAGGAAAATAAGTTATAGTCATGGGAAAAAACCCTCAACTTATTAATATCTTCCACTGCAGTTCTGCCCTGCAGGTATCTGCTGGAGACCAACAAAATCTTGTATATTGCTCTATTAACTCATTTTATAGGAAGATCCACTGTGGCACTAAGGAAAGATTTATTCTTCAAAAAGAAAGAAGAATCTTGAAAAAGCTGTAGTTTAGCGAGACACAGACAATGTACCTTGCATTGCTCTGCTTTCTAGTATAAACAACAAATGTCCAAACATATTGGCAATTTGTGGTTACACTCATCATAGGAAGGAAAGTTATTACTTAGGTCAGTAAATCAACTTGTAAAAAAGTAACAGGCAGAAAAGCAGATGAGCCAGCATTTATTCAGTGCATGGGGTATCATTATGCATTATTAAGTGTTTAATATGCTTTGATGGAATTACAAGGGAGTCCCGTGGAAAGGTAGGTTTATTTTCTGTTATTAGTTTAGAGTTTCTAGTTTGACTCTGTTGACCTTTTCCACTTTTGTATTTTTGGTGACTTCAGCAAAGGCCTATGTTTTTCAAATCACTCCTGGGATGGTCAGAAATAAAGAATAATTTTGTACAGGTTTTACATTTTTAAATTTTGTTTGACAGGGCTTTTTTCACCACACTCCAAAAGGCAGTATGTTCTATAAGAGTTGCTATACACTCTTGAACAGGTAAGTTTTGAAGAGGGGTGGTGGTGTTTTCCTGAGATATAACAGTAACAAACTATGAGTAGAAGTGATCTGAAGATAATAGGACAACTCTTTAACTCATCAGAGTCATTGCTAAGTGTTACCTCGCTGTTGTTCCTTTAAGGGGAGTTATGTCTTGGCAAAAATAGCAGAGAAATACTCGATCCTTCTCTTTGTGTTATTAGTGCTCTCTCTGTGTTTCTGCCTCTCTCTCACTGTCTCTCTCGCTGTCTCTCCTTCTCCTCCCCCCCCAAGTATAGATATATATCTTTAATATATTTTTTTGAGATGCTGCACCTGCTGTAGAAGGAAGCCCAGAACATCTACAGAAAGTAACTTGAGAGGAAAATCAATTCTGTGTAAAAGAGGGGTTTATTTGAGTGCATATAAAGACAACAGAAAAAATAGAAAGCAGGTTCTAATAGTGCACACAGAGCAGTGTGTTTCCCAACAATTTGCTAACCCAGTCACTGCTAGCTATTGACATTCCTACACTGCCCGATGGAGCATGATGCAGAGAAAGGTATGCAGTCTGTGAGCAAGTTTACTGAAGAATCCTAAGTAATAGGTCTCCATCAGCACAGAAAAATTAATCAGGTTTCTCTAGAACAGAGGTTATTGGCCCAAAGAGAGCTCCTTGACCTGGGTTTTAAAGTGTTGTGTTATAGGTGCCAGATTTGATCAATAACTTGCACACATTTTCAGTTCCACTAGCAAGACCCTCAGGTTTAGATGATCACTACTTGCAAAACTTGTCTACACACTAATTATATTGCTTCTACTAGAATAGCTATGCATTGCAAAACCTTTCCACGAATTAAAACATTGCATAGAACTGCATGGAGCTTTACCCTTGAATTAAGATAATGTGAGACTCTGAAATGTTTTCTGTTTGCCTTTTCCTTTAAATAAAGAAGGAGGGGAGCTGAACAGAGAGGCCTGCACTCAGAAATGCTGAGTGGAACATATAATTCCTTTTTTCTAATGGCTTCTTGTGTTCCTAAGACTATTTATAATGCAATGAGTATTTTAAAAATCAAGAAGCAAGTTTGCAGTTTTAAGAAATACAGTGCATTAGGGGATTTTTTTAAGGCCAATGGACTAAATATAGCATCAATGCATTCAAGTCTTATTGGCAAGGAGGCATATCCACTTCAGTGAATGGATGAACAATTAAATTAAACTGTTTAGCCTCTGAGATGAATTAATTTTAAAGATGTGCTTAGAATTGCTTTGGAGGAAGAAGAGAAAAGAAGAGACTAGAAAGCACAGAAAGAAACTAGAAACTTGGTAGTTTTTTGAGCAATGTGAAATTCAAGTTAAACAGAAGGTTGCTGCTCTGCTCAAGTGATAATACAAATGGGAGAAAGCATTGAGAGCAGAGTGGAAAGTCTGATTAAAAAAAAGACTGAGTCAAGAGAACATGATCAGCAGTGTGGTAATTACCCTTTAAGACCAACAAAAAATGGTCTGGACTTCAATAGTGTGGCTGATGATATCCTAATACATCAAATAAAAGAGTAGTATTTTATTATAGCATTTTATAATTTCATTCTTAAGTCTATAACCCAATACGCACCCAAAATCTCCATCTTGTATAGTAAGAAAATAGAGATGTACTGAAAGTAAAGAGAGTACATGCATCACTTACGTAACAGGATGGGATTCTGAGGATGAGTTTAATAATCCTCACCACTGCCAACATTATTTTCCCTCTCTAAAAGCATAGACTGAAAAATTAAACACTTTCATATTACCTGTAAGAAAAGGCATCATTGACTGTTTCATCCATGAAGGGTGATGGCACAGCTTTCACTTGATGGAAAAATAAAATTTTCATACCTCATCAATCTTTCACACTTCAGAAGGAAACATACTGTAGCAGCCAACCTTCACAGGTGAAGTACACCACCCAGCATGTCTGACACCAGAGTTTAAAGTCTGTGTAACAGGCAGTCTTCATAAAACCACTGGTTCACCAAGACAGAGCAATCTTATTCACATCTTACTAGCTCTCTATTACTTCCTAGGTATCTTTTTTTTTTCAGTGTGGGACACTCAAATGCAATAACCTGAGAAATCCTCAGTCTGCAAGCAATATAAGTTCTTGGAATAGAAACGAAGAATTATACAAGATTTGAGAAACAGCCTTTAAATAGTGATACTTTGGCTGTGCAGAGCACTCTGCTTGTAGACAAAAATTCTGTGCAAAATGTCAGTAGTGGAGGTTCAATCAAATGATCAATATTGGGGATCAAAATCTGCCATAGATAGCCAGAGGATGCTTCTTTCCACATAAGGTGGCATATAACCAGAAATCTGTGCTACTTCTCCTTCCTCAATAGGAGGTCAGTTGAGGAAGTCTGAGGAAGAAAGAAGTTCACAAATGTATTAAAGTAATAAAATTCTGGATTCCTTTTTCTGATGTGTATACACATTTAAACTGATACTATTTATATAGCTAAAACATAAAACTATGTTTCTTTGGAGAGTATCACAGACTCCACATACACATACAAACCTAAACAAAGCTACAAACATGCAGTGTTCAAAAGCGTGCTAAGCATACACAGTATAGGATTTTTCTTTTCCTCCTGTTTTAGCATTTTAAAAAATTTTCCTACCCCTTATTTATTTTGTAATTTATTGGCTTGCTATAAAAAGTCACTGAAATTTAGCCATTAGAAGTCATGTTCCACTCTGTGCTAATGAACATACAGTATTTCTGAAAATCGGCCTTTAATTGTATTCTACAATTGTTAATGGCTCTATTACTTCACTGTTGGTTGTTGTCGTAATACCATCGGCTGCTCATTATTTTCCTTTTGATAACAGTATTAACATTTTTCTCTGATCATTGTGTATATATCCCTGCATTTAAATCTGGCTGAATTATTCATGATACGTCATTGTATTTTCTGATTAAGTGAAAGGTATTCACTTACATTTTGAAAGGTATTCCCTGTTTTGAACAGGCTACCAAGCTTTGCTCCTCTGCAGAGCAACTTCTGTGAATCTAGATTGGTAACTGCTTTGGTTCTTATCCTGCTTCATTTTTTATCCCTTTTGTATTACTTTTTCAGATTTTTTTTTTTTTTTAAAAAGATAACTTAAGGAGCACATTGTTTGTTTGTTTTTTTTAAATTACCAAAACTTGGATTTGTACTTGTTAAATTTGTTTGGAGCCTTTAAAATTTTTTTGTTCCTCAGAAGTTCTTAGAACTTCTAAGGCTTGACTGTAAGAATCCTGTATTTTTAGTCCCCATTTTATGTGAGATTTAAAAAAAAATTATCCTTCTGCTCATTTATCTTATGACAAGAAACAAGGAGAGAAGATACATGAGAGAATATATATTTATATAGAGAACATAAATTTATATAGAGAGCTTTGTGGGCAGAATCAAGTCCCCTTTAGAAACAACTGTAATGCAGATTTCAAAACACTGACTTGGGATATATACATGTAGATTCATCACCACTAGCTCAGGTGTGGTATTATTCAAGTCAGACTCCTGAGGTTCATGGTGGCCTTACATTGAAAGCAGACTGCATCTGCATTTGTGTTTACTTAAGATGCAGCCAGAGTAGCCTTATGTCAGCCTACAAAATGTGCTAATGTGCTATCATCTACACACTGTAAGAGGACATGTTTTCAATACTCTAAGGAGTACTGAAAATTTGCTGAGGCAAAATTTGCTAAGGGAAATTTTTCTGTCATATATGGTGTGTCATCTGTAGGACGTTGTAAACAATTGATATAAATACTTCTATGGAATAAATTTATATTAGTAGTGTAAGATAGGGTCTTGGGTCTGGACAAATTTTCTTCTGCATTTGCAATAATTTCAGCAGTTCCAATATGAAGAGTGAGTTAAGGATCCAGCAGCAGAAAATGGACAAGTGTTTGCCTCTATTCTTTGTATCTGGCTGAGTCAAATGGAGGTGAAAATAGAGATCATTTCAGTTGAATTAGCTGCAAATGGAAAATTGATCGCTGGATTCTGAAATTCAATAAATCATAGTCACTGTAGTTATTTAGTCTCTATGGCTATGAAGTTATACAACAACATGTTACTAGCACCTGAATATTATGTATGTAAGAAGTTTTCTGGCTCTAGACACTAGTTAAAATGTTGCTTTACTCTTTGGAAAGAAGTTGGTAATATTTTTCCTTGCCTTTTTTTTCTGAATTTGAGAGATTTGGCAAGTTTGGAATATGTAATTTCTGTAACGCACACCTTCTGAAGAGGGAGGGATATCAGACTACCTAGGCAGTGGTAAAGTATCTTGAGGTGGCTCTACATGGTTTGAGAAAGGTCCTGAGAAAGTAATTATTTAAATATTACCTTTAAAAAAGAGATTGAGAAACAGAAGAACATTTCTACCTTAAATGTCCTTCAAACCTATGGCAAAAATGTAGAGGTGTAGTACATAACTTCTGACATTAGAAGAGTCTGCATATTGTCCTCCTCAGCTGGACCAAAATTACTCTGTTGACTTCTCAGATTTTCCTTATGAAAAGGTCTGTGAAACTCCACCCTTTCATAGCTGAACCACTGGAAATATGTCTTAATGTACACTAAGATACTTTAATCACCTTTGATCTTTCCCCCCTGTTTTCAAAGCTTTTTCTTAGTTTATAGGGTCTATTTGCAAAAGTGTGTTTCACTGAAATGAATTGGGTATTGCTTTCTTTAAAGTTAAAAAAGACTACCCAAAATTTTCACCAATTACGTGAAAAAATGAAGATAGAGGTCAAAGTCTGGTGACTTAAATACAAAGCATGGAACTCTTTTAAACCATAAGGGTCAAGTCATAAAAAAGAAAACACTGGAAATGTCTTGTAGTCCTTTTACAAAAAGCAAATTCTTAAGCCACTCAAATGTATCTGTTGGAATTCATTATTTTATTCAGGTGAAATCCAAGTGTTCAAGTGATATCAATATAGACAGCATATTATTCCTAGAATCATAGAATCATGTATGTTGGAAAAGACCTTTAAGATAATTTTTTAATATATATATATAAAATATATGTAATTAATATATATGAGAATATATATTAATATATGTAATTATTAATATATTCATCCGAAGGTCACAATCATGGGATCACAAATTGGATAGATATTAGTTTCTAATATTATTCCATTCCAGCAAAGTATTTGGAAAATCACATGAATTAACTAAGTGGGCCTGATGTGGATTTCAGTGTAACTTCTATCATCATTGTATCATGGAATCCTTAGATTTAAAATTTAATCCCAGAATGTGAGATGTTAGGAATTACCACAACCAGTTCATCCAATCTGGGGAAGGAGGTACTTCTGGGGAGTATGGATTCCCTTCAAGTGGACTGAGTATGTGTGTGTGAATACTTCTACTACCTTAAAATGTCTTTAAGCCAGTAAACACCTTCTATGTTCACAGTGTAAATATACCAGATAAATCTATTCTATTATTAGATCGGTGTGTATGTATTCTTTTTGGCCTTTACTTATCATAAGCCTGGGCATATTTATTAGATTTCAAATTTTAAGCTCGTCCTATTTCTTTAACTTTTTAGGACCTTTGAAGCTGAACATAAGTAACAAACTCCAGCAACAACTGTTTTCAGGGAGAATTTGCCAGAGGATTGCCCATTCCCAATTTGAAAGCTATAAAATTGTGGTGAATTAAGAGAAATTCATTAGTTTAATTGAAATCTGCTAGGTTTGAAGAAGCAGCATTTGTTTTAAAGAAGTATTTGGATATTAAATTACCATAAAAATTTGTATTAGGATCATGGAAGAAATACAGATGACTAGAGTAGTCAAAACTGATATAATTTGGATTGTCTCAAAGGGAGATTTTCATATTGGACAAAGAATTTTAAATATGTGAGCTATTTTAAAAAGAAATATAAAGATTTCTGACTATAAAAGTATATGAAAAGTATTTTTTTAATTTGAGTTTGCTACATAAAGAAAAAGTATTGCCTCTGGATTGAAAGTTAATGTCACTGAATGGTAAAAGTATTTACAGGTATAATTATGTCTCAATTGTCCTGTAGGTTGGTCAAACAATATTATTATTTCACTCTGTATAGAAGATGGCTGAAATAAGGGTAGATATTATTTACCATTTGGTCTTCAAATTTTGGTCTGTTTGTTTATGTAACTGTATTGAACAGTCTTGGTGATCAGAGAACGGGCAAAGAGCTGCAACTTTATTTTCCGAAAACCAAGGTTTTCAGAGGTTTTGTACAATATTGCACTGAAAATATTTTGGCCTTTCTCATGTGATTTACAAATTTTGCTTCCTATAGGAAGCAAGATTTACATGATCTTTATAATCTGAAATCTTTTGGACTCCAGTTTAAAAGAACATTTGGGAGAGAAATATTCAAAAGCTGTAGTTTCAGGCAAGATTTCATGTTTTCCACTTCCCCTCTGGCCAAAGTCAGCTCAGGAGGATGCAGAGTTTGTGTTTCTAAAACAAAGATCCTTGATTTCTTAGTGTAATTTTTCTCTTCTTGCTGAGTTTTTTTTTTTAATTTGAGAATCTGTTGTAGCCAACATATTAAATAGAAACAAACATTAAGTCAGATTTTCATGTCTTTACATGGAGTATGGCACATAGGTTAATTAGAAAGATTAACTGCTGTGCATTTTATACTGCATTTATTTTCTTTTTCCACTCCATTCCTTTCTTGTTAGTAGGAAAAGCAAAATATATACCAGCAATATTTTAAAGTCATAGAAAGATCAGAGTACTGCCATTAAAAAGTTCTATTTCCTTGTATTTTCAAATAGGGGATTCATCAATGTTGTCATTTTATATTGACCACTTTTTCTTTAATATCTCTATTCATAGTTGCTATAAAGACTTGCTTATTTCCTTTTTGTTTCTTTCCTGGTTTTGATTCTTTTTTGACAAGCAAGGATTCAATTGTTGCTGTTCCCTAGCTTTTGTTCTCACCTTCTGTTTTAGGATGAAAGAAAAAAGGATTAAAGAAAACTGTTTTCCTGTGTGAAATGCACATAGAAAATGCACAACCTTATTGACAGTTGTTCTCCATAATCACAGGTTTTGGAGAAGTGTACAAGCAACAGAAATGTAAGGAATGACTTTGTGACAAATGAAAATATAAATGCAAAGAAGATTTATAAAAGCTCTGGTCTACTTTCATCTTTTGTTGTTACCCAGAATTTTAATTCTTCTCACCTGTGAAACACTTTCTGCCTTAGTCTTTAAAATAGACTTTAAAATAGATTTTGAAATAACTGCTATAGATCTTGCCTTCACTGCCATTCTTTAGAACTATTCCAACTACATATTTTTTCTTAAAGTGAAGCAAAACAAAGTTCTGCTGTATTCACTTTCTGGGCCCCATGTCTGATTGCAGCTTTGGGGAGGTGTTGCACCACCTAGTTCTCAGGCTGACAGCTACAGCATCCCTACCATCATCCGACAGAGTTTAACCCACAGTTCTTTCCACTGTGGAGAGTGCCCTACCCAAAGGTGCACAGCACATTTTGAGTAAGACTGAATAAAACATTTCCTGGTGACAGTTCACAAATAGCATAGGTTAGATGCTATTCCTATAGGATGTTTGCAGTCAGCCACCTAGCTTTAGAACGTACGAGGGTTTAAAAGTGTGGGAGCAGGCCATTCAGTGCCAGCTGATCTCAATGCCAGAGAACAGCCCTGAGCGTGTTTAATTTACTAATGTAGGCATAGCGTATGGCTCTCACTCTCTAGCTGAGTTTTCTCATTATGCTACTGTCAGGTTCTTTTCTGTATTCAGAAATATTACATTCTTGGCTATAAAGCAGCCTGGATTAATACAAGGAGTGCATTGGGAGTAAGAGGCATTTGGACAATGCCCTTAGCAACATGCTTTAACTTTTGGTCAGCCCCGAACTGGTCAGACAGTTGGACTAGATGATCATCATCTTGCAACTGAAATATTCTATTCTATTCTATTCTATTCTATTCTATTCTATTCTATTCTATTCTATTCTATTCTGGTAGTCTTCAGACTTACCCTTTTTGGTGTTTCTAATCAATTACTGTCACTATTTAACTATTTACCAATCTAGCTCCTATGAGTCCCAGGAGGGTCATAAAACTTGTATTTTATATCAAAAGACACTTATGGTGTTGGACATGTCAATTACAGTGTTGGATTTAGGCATCTAATTTCTTATGAGTGCATGGCCAAACACTTGGGATCTTTTTAATTGTCTGTCAAAATCCTTTGAAATATATGACTCAAAGCTTTTATATAAGAATTTGGCCATAAGAACAGCTCATGCTGAATTTGTGGAAGCAGTATTTATGGTCCATGTCAACAGATATGTTTTTATTTTATTTTTCCACTCTGAATGACCTCCATTCTTCTTAACTAATATTCAATGTGAAGTACATAATCAATGAGCTATGACATGATTATAATCTTGAGAGGATCTACATGTTAGATGTAAGATATCATGGTAATATGTCAATAGCTAGATACATTCACTGAATGTACCAGTGAATTTGACCAGTTTAATTTCTTGCAGAAATCCAATACTACCTTCCATTATGGTGTCTGGGTTCTTCCCAGATTTCCTTTTTTTTTTTTTTTTTTTTTAAATTTTCTCACTCTCTGAACATATATATGTAGAATAGCACTCAATTTAGTCGTCTTGACATGTGTAGGCTTTTATAGCTGTCTTTTAAATGCCAGCACATTCATGCTCTTGTAAAGGATACAATGCAGGAAAATTGACTGAAGGTCATAGCAACTTTTCAACAAAACTTTGAAGAATATGTAGTCATACGATCAGATAAAAACTAATACACATTCAGAGAAGAAAACATCCCCAGAGACTTTAACATTAAAAAAAGGTATACCTGTACAGTAACTCAAATTTCTCAGTTGTCATCCTTTATATTTAGACAATGTAAGTATGATACTCTGTGGAAGTAAAGTCAAAAGTGTTGTCCTCCAGATAGGGTTGTTGTTTTGGACCTGTTTTACAGATAACAGAAATGAAATAGCTTTACTGATAGTCAGAAAAGACTCAGTCCGACTTAATTTCAGAGGGGCAACATTTAAGAAAAAGAGTTAGATGATCAGGCCAAAAGGCATCTTCTGAGGATTGACCTACTTTCAAGGAATGGGTAGCAATACAGTTGGAGTTTTAGATATTCTAGTCCCTCTATATCATAATTTTAACAGTGGGACAGTTGCTGCTTGCTTTAATGAATGGACTATAGAATGTATAAAACTACTTTTTAACAGTATTTTAACAAACCAATGCATGTCAGACAATATTTGGCTGGCAAATTATGCCTGAATTTTTTTATTTTTCTTTTAGAAACAATAATTGTTGAATACCTAGAAGAAAAAAAGTCCAGAAGGTAGTTGACTTCATTATGTTCAGAAAGACTTCTTAAGTAGAATGCGATACTGTCCAGGGCCCATGGAATGGGATTAAGTTGCTACATCAGACTTTGTCAGCTGATTTCATCATCACTATCTCTCTTTTCAGTTTTAACTCAGATATATATGTACAGGATGACTATGTGCATTACAGGCATAGTCTTTAAATTGTGATGAGCCTTCAGGTTTAAGGTCTGGTCCATGAGTCTGTGAGAACTAAGCCTAACCTAAACATTTACCTTTTCACACCATCTTATATGGAAGTTCTTTTCCAAGCAGTTCCCCAAAGTTAGGCATGAATCTTTAAGGTCGTACCTAATATAAGTCCAAATAGGAGAGGGTGGATTGGTTCGCCTAGGCATATTTTTTGTTTCCATCTTCAAAACTTCTCTCACTCTCAGGAATTTATCTTACCTTGCTTTTCTGTTACTGTTGTTTTGGTGGTGGACAACTGTGCACGGAGGAATTTTCCATAGCCTTCTAAAATTTTCCTGAAGAAATGAGAAAAGAAGAAGTGAATGTTATTAGCAAAAGTGGAAAGGAATTTCTTAGACAAAAATGTATTTCTCTAGTGTAATGCTTATCTCTGTCAAGTATTATAAAATGGCTGCAGGCAATGGTGTTTCTTAGGCCAGTGTTTTTTACAATGGAATAACTGAAAAAGTTAACTCTAAGTGTAACATGCATATATTGCCTGACCTTGTCTTAGTCAGTTAGATGATCTATTTTGGTCACAGAGGAGAGTTCTCAGAAGGCACTTAGCAGCAGTATAGGGCCATGGTGAATTGTCTTCTGCAGAGGTTGACTGAAAATCTATGCCACTTGAATTAAAGCATATAGTTGATGGATTGATTTCCCCAGTATTGTGGAAAACCTTAAAAATATCATTCTGTTTTCTAAATTCTGACCTCCACAGCAGCATACAGCTCTGGGTACCCTGTGCATTAGATTTTCATTTTGGTTAAGGGGTGAGATATGTAGGCTCTGGTGTAGCTATGAATATATCCATTTATAATTATATACAAGTTAAGATTTTCATCAATAGTAAGGTCTTTATTTTGCAATGGTTGTCTGTAAAATGAGGTGAGAAGGTCTGAGTTCAACCTTTTATCGTACTTAAATAGCCATTTAGTATGTCTTTGGATTCCCCACTGCTAGGGGATAGTAACAATAATGTGCATTGACTGTTCCAAATTTTCATCTTATCTTCAAAATAGGACAAAGTAGAGTTATTGATTTTTCTCAAGACATACTGTACCTTTAGAGCTTGCTTTCTAATTGATCAGCAGTTCATGACATGATCAAAAGTAAAAGCTTAATGTCAAATTTCTGAACAGTAATCTGACATGAACTACTAATCCTATTGCATAAGCACCGTATTTTTTCTATGCCATTTCGCTCATGTTGATGTGCTTTTTCAAATCCATTTTATAACAGACAGTTTTAACCACAACAGGCATCCCTACAGAATTCCTGAAAGAATCAAAACTAGAGTGTATTTACCTCTCTTGCTAATATAATTCCTTCAATACTGACTATTTAAATATATGTACAGTTGATAGATATATTCTTCTACTTGCAATAACTTTGATCAAATAAATAAAATATAGAAAAATATTCTGTATTCATTTCTCTCACCTAATATGTCAGTATTTTTAAATAGTGTTCTCACCTTTGCATTTGAGATGTCAAAGCTTAAAAAGCTCATTAAGTTTCTTGCTTATTTAGGGCATATATTCACCACTGACTTCCATTTTCTAGAGGTAGATTGTTGGCTAGATAAAACCAATCTTGCAGGCCCCAAAGCTGCCAAAAGATCAAACTCAGGCTAACAGACATGACAATATCCAAAGGGAAATGGTCTTGTCTAAACAAACTAACTTGGTTGAAAGGACTTGTTTTTGCTTTATCAAAGCTTATTAAACAGGTTACCTAGCTGTCCACCCATGGCTCATCTACGCCCCCATCCAAAAATGTTATTCACTTAGAACTGTCAACATGAAAGCTATGCAATATTGTACAGACCAGTTCAGCCAAAACAATAGAAATCAGCACAGTAAATTTGAATAGGTCTTTGCTAACCTTGATGATTATAACTAAGTTTCTTGATAATTTTGTTTTCTGAAGTACAGGAAAAATAATAACCAAACAATCAACAAAAACTTAGCAAAAGCCATTCTGTATCTTGTAAGTTAACTTTTATCCTTGGGAACTTAAGCAAGCATTCACACTTGTCTAGTACTTCATCATATTAGAAAGAAAATAGTCAAATTGCCTTTCAAGTATATTGTATATATTCACAGTTATGAAGAAAAAAAATGTTTTGTACATGCACATTTTAATTAATGGTTTATTATTAAAAACATTTGTAGCTTAATTCTAAAAGTTACTGTTTGTTACCAGTTTCAGCCAATGAAACATTGCCCATCAAAGCAATATGTTTTTAACACTTAATATACTATATTTTTTCAAACACTGAACTCCTTTTTTTTCAGGAGTAACATCTACAGGGAACTGTAGAGAAAAAAATGGAGAAGACATACAGAAAGATTGGAAGAAATGAAGAATAGTGTAATGATTATTTCTATAAATATATCTGAGCAGCAAATTATGTAGTCAACAAAACAAGATGGAGTAAAAAAACCCAATTGAATGAAAGTAAATGTTAAAAAGTCTTTCTTGATTAGTTTCTGTTAGGCACTGCTGCACTAGTCGGTCTTGAGAAAGAATTCAGTTAGACAGTGCTTTTATGAATTCACATAGTGGTGAAGGGGGTCCTCTACGTGTGTCAGCATAGCAGAAAGATTAAATAGCACTGAGTTATGGGATGTCATTGTAGGACTGATTTTAGAGAAAATAAAAATAAAGGCAAGACTGAATTAAATGGAAGTGGATCATCTGAAAGCTGTGTTTCCAACTTTAAACTTCAGAAATAGCTTGAGGTCATCCAAAGCTGAGTTTCACTCTGTACAAGTATTTGTGTATTTGCGTATACACCTGTATTCCCTTCCATTTTATTTTATATTTCTGGCAAGCACCTATACAGGCTTAAAAAAGTAATCCCTATAACCAAAGGAAAACAGTGAGGTTTTACAATCAGAACTGGTTTTAGATCCATGTGTCTGTGTTGTATTTTCACACTTGGAAAAGAATAAAAAATAATCTGGTTTATATTAAGCAGGAATCATTTGGAAAAAAAAAAACCCAAAACAGACACCATAAAAACTGAGCATTGTCAATTTCAGACAGTAATTGCCTTATGATTGCTTCAACAGCATTTTGCTCAGTACAGGAACTGGTTTACTGGAGTAATTGAGATTAATCTGATTAAAAAAGTAATTTCTTGCAGTGGGGTTTTGTTTTTTTTTTCTTTTTCATTCAGACTGAATTTGAAACAAGCTAATGTATATTTCATTGGAGTACAGATTACATTTTCTGTCCAAATGAAATTGTGAAGGAAAGGATTTGATTTAGTAGCTTGAAAGATGAGATGTCATGTACAATTTGTATGTTCCAAGACAACAGCTTTATAGGTACAAATAATTGAAATTATAAATGTTCTAATATTGATGTGTAGAGACTATACAATGGAATGAGATCAATAACATACCTCTCTTTCAGTAAGTTCTACAAAAACTAGCTGAAGAATTATACAATCATAAACACTCAAATTAGGAAAATTAAGAAGTCACCATTAGGAAGTGGGTGAAAAATAAAATCAATTATTAATTAATTAAGGGACTGGGGCATCCCTCCTATGAGGAAAAGCTGAGAGCTCTTGTATTGTTCAGCCTGGAGAAGCTAGGTAGAATGTAAAGAAAGTAGGATCTGAAGGTAGGATGTAAAGAAGATGGAGACAGGCTCTTTTCAGTGGTGCCCAGTGACAGGACCAGGGGCAATGGGCACAACCTGAAACACAGGAGGTTTCCTCTGAACCTCAGGAAGTGCTTTTTCACTGTGAGGGTGACCAAGCACTGGCACAGGTTGTCCAGAGAGGTTGTGGAGTCTCCCTCCTTGGAGATATTCAAAAGCTATCTGGACATGGTCCTGGGCAACTGGTTCTTGATGGCCCTGCTTGGAGGGCTGCAGATGACCTCCGGATGTCCCTACCAGCCTCAACCTTTCTGTCCTGTGGTTACTTTTAATTCTGTTTAATATTTTTTTTGAGTTTATTTTCATTACTTGGTATTGGTATTTAATGCCTGATAGAGATGGCTTGAATCCATGGTCTTTAAAGAAGAATACATTCATCTTAGGCTCCACCCCCCCCCCCTCCTTTGTTCTTCCCTCCAGAATTTGCAGAATCTCTAAAGAACAAGAGAGAACATTAAGCGATATATCTGGGCTGCTCCCAATAAATTTTACCGTTCTTATACAACATTTGTTAAACCCAAGTTTGATCTGTACCTACTCCATCAGGTTGATCTCCTCACTGACAAAAGAGGGAAAAAGAGCAAAATATCTCCATTCAAAATTTTAAAAACAAAAAAGCCCCTTATTTTGGATGAAATTGCCAAAAGACTATGAATGGATAGAAGCTCTGGGACTAAGAAGTTGAAGAATAATTGAACTATGTTACTAAATGTATGTGGACTCTTTCAAGAGACTAATTGACAAGATGAAACTCTAATTTTTTCCCAATTATTATTTTCCACACCTAAACTGACATAAAACTGAATTAGAAGATATAAGAATGAGAGAAATTATTGCACTGCCATGAATTTCACTATTCACTTGCTTAAGTATGTGGTACAAGATAAAAAACTTGTGGGTTTTTTTCCCCTTAAGTAGTGCAAATAGGGAACCAGGTCTGGCTTTATTCTTCGAGTCTCTCACATGTCTATTATTTGCCTTTAAGATGATACTCAGGATGGTCCTGGAAGTAACACTTGCTCAGGAAAGTATGGATTTTCAGGATATAAGTCCATGCTTATGCTATAAAACATTAAAACAAGATAAATACTATTAATTCACAACACAAATGCTAAAAATTTTATTTCACATATCATACCAACACTAGCTACAAATATAATAAATATTAAAGACTAATGAGTGCATATGCAAAAAACAAAATAGAGAAATATAAGCCACAGCATTCCATCAAAAACCAGCCATGATTCTAGGCATCAATCAAAGACTTATTGAAGTGCTTTAAAATACATGGAACAGTGACTTCTGATTCCCCATTATAAAGCATCCTTTTTCCAAAATCTCAAAGCATTTTAGGAAGGCTTTTAGTCCAGCAGTCAGTTACTAAAAAGACAATATGATAGAACATTGAGTCCTTAAAATCATCTTTGTAGAAGGTGAAGGTTTTATAATGGATTTTCAAAGGTGAAATCAGTACATGTAGTTATAAGCCTATAAAAAAGCAAAAGACGTATTTTTCATGAGGTTTTTTTTTTTACTTTATTTTCAGCATCAGCCTGGAGAAAGCTGAGGCATATGGATGGGAAATTCATATTCACATAAGGAAGCACCATGAGGGATGATTGATTCTCATGAGAACCTGTGTGATGGACCTACTTTTATGCAAGGAAAAGAGAAAAGAAAAAAAAAAAAGTAATTCCAGTTCACAGAATCATCCATGGTTTTCCCCTGAGCCCCTTATCAGAGAGTGCTATATCCATGTGAGGCTGAATCAGTCCTGCATTCCAGGTTTAAAGGAACTTACTTTTTCAAATCTGTCCACACACATTGACGTGATTATTCTCACACTGTTGTGTGCCCTTCTTGTATTTCTCAGCACTGGGGCAATTCAGCTACATTGCCTAGACTGTTCTGAGGTTCACCATCATGTGTCTTCGGAAGAGAGGCTGCCAAGGGCTGTTTCCTTAGTCCAGCATTTTTACAACTGGAAGAGGAGGGTGTCTTTTCTCCACCTTTCCCATTCTTCTCTTAATTATTACCTCTGTGGAAAGGAGATAAGGTTAGGAGGGTTGAGAAAAAGGGCATGTTTTGCAAGAATGGAACACTTCTATTTGTGGTTGCTTGTTTGGTAAATTGCCTCTTTCATTTTGGAAGACAGTTATAAAGCACAGTACCTTGGAGAATACTGTATGAGACGGTTCAAGCCTATTCTGCTGTCACCAGCTAAACCACAAGGGCTGCAGTAAGAATCACAGCCTGAACAGAGAGGTTCCAGAGAGAATGGTCGTGGGACAAGGGTCTTTGGAGTTAGCAATTGTTGTGAACAGCCAGAAAGGCAACTTGGTTAGAAGGGGAAAATTACTGAGCAGAAGATGTCTGCTCAAATACTGACAGAGAAGAAGCCTGCCAGCCTGGGAACTGTTAGGCTGGGAACTAGGCCTGTGAACCAGAAGCATCCTTGAGAAGCGCAGCTGGCATGTTTGAAGTACAGCTGGGTACTTAGAAACTGGTGACATCCTCAGATATCATTGATAAGTGCAAAAACAACTGTAATGGCAACTCAACATCTGAAAAGGTGAAAAATAGTCTGGAAAAAGGGAAAAACATCCTGATAAAGTAAGAATTGGAAACCGCCACGGGCTGTTCTAACTGTAAGAACAGGAAAGCAGTCTGGAAAAGCAAAAATTGGTCTGAAAGAAGAGAAAACATCATCATCTATTTGCTGCCCCAGATGAAATTAACAACATCTATTGGCTGCTTGAAGTGGTGGTGTCCTATGTCCCCCAGGTATAAAAATGACTTAGTTTTTGTCTAAAATGGAGCCTCTCTCTCTGAGGACTTCCCATGCTGCATGTACTACTCCTTTCCCAAACATGTTGAACTCTCTGCACAAACTTTCTATAAGATCTTGGACCCTTGCTGGGGACTCCTGGTTGACTCCAAAGTCTGTGATGCGGATCATCTTTGAAGTGAGACTGTCTGTTACTCTGCTGGTCCCCCTCTGGGCTCACACTTCTGAGGTTGGTTCAGTTCGTTCTTCCACTTCTGGGATGGCTGGGTCCCCCACTCAGGGATTGGTTTGTCCTGCTCCTTGAGATGGTTTAGTCCCTTCTGAAATCTGCCTAATTTGCTTGATACTGGTATTATATATCCATACAAGTACTCTATCATAAGTGTATCCACTGTTATATTGTTGATAAGCTTACTTCACTAGTGATAAGTTTGTAGTAACCTGTAATAGTGTATACATATTTGGATGTTGCTGTTACAATGATTGTTGCTATACAGTTGATTGTTTCTGTTATTGATTGCTGATAGTAATTTATAATAACTTGATATATATATTCACTTTACTAACCATAGTTATACTTGTGAGTGGTGATTTCTGTGGTAGCATATTTGCTAGTACCTATTTGTATGGCATTTCTGGTAATCTGTAATAAAGTAGAGAAATTTCGAGGACAAAAGCTTCTGTGTTCTTGTGTATTACAGACTCCAACAAACCCACGGTCACAATCTTGAAATATCCACAGGCCGGGTAACCCTTTAGGTTGTGACATTAATATGATACAAAGAACAGAGCAGTTAGCTGTCTCCGAACTACAGTTTTGACCTGTATCAGTTTTGCTGCTTAGTGTCTTCAAATTTTTATTCACAGTTTTAAATACTACAATCCTTTGTTCTCTCCATAGAAATCTGAAATGATGAATTGATCATGTATTCTTGGACCTGATGGCCAAGGCTTCAAGGCTTATGATGTACTTAAACCCCAGCTCTGGCAATCTCTAATGCTGGTACACATCTTTTGTACAGGAATGGATTTTATCATGTGCTAATAAAATTTATAATAATGATCTTCTTTTACAAAGTTTCTTATTCCCCATACTTACTCTCAGAATAGGAAGGTGAGGGTAAAAGAAAAGAAAGCAAAAAATGGCTTTAAACACACCTTTTGATAAAATCTACCTACCCTCTATGTATCTTAAAATAACACCTGTAAGGTGTTACATGTGTTAAAATAACAGAAGTAAAACAACACGTAAATCTAATTAGTCATCTATACACAATGGAAGAGTAGTGCACTGCCTGAAAGTCCTGTCCCAGACCTTAGTCATAACCTCAATGTAGTTGACAGACATCTGACATAGCCCAGTGCACTCTGCCATCCAAGGAACTCCCACCAAGTGGGAGTAAATCAATGGGAGTTGTTTCTGCAGAGTTCACAGAGTATTTTACTATCGTGTGCTGCAGAAAATAACTGTCAAGGTCATTAGGTCTATATTTCCACTGTTACTGATAAAAAGGACATATCTAAACAGTACACAAACATACACGAACAATAAGCAACAGATAGCTGTTTCAAACAAAAAATACATATCTTATGTTTCAAATTAAAAGTTTATGATTCATACATAGAGTCTGAATAACAAGGAATGAAAATTCAGAGTATTATGGTTCTGCTAAGAAAACAACTCATCTCACTTAAATTCGTATACAAAGAAATATCAGATCAGTTTAAAAAGTATACTGGCATTGATACTTAAAGTAAAACCTGGGATTGACCACTGAAAGTAAGTTTCTTTCTCATCACATTGAACATCAACAGACATGCAATGAAAACATAAACATCAACAGAGATGCAATGAAAACTAAACAGCAGTTCTTAATAACGGATCTGGTAAACCAAGCAAAGAAAACAGTTTCAGAACTGTAGCTTCTTGTTGGTTTGTTGTTTTAACATCTCAACCAACTGAACTGCAAATGCCGATGTTTTCTCATTACACACTTGAAGGAAAAATCCCAATCAATTTCTTAAGGTGAACAATTGCCTGCACAAACATTGCAATTCAAAGTATTCTTCTTTGGACTTAACAACAAATTAGCCCTTATTAATTGCCTTGCAGTTCATTTTTCAAAGCCTTTGAGCAAGATGTTTGGTTACTGTGATTATTCTGGCATTAAAATTCAATGTATGCAACAGCTGTCATGTTTATATTATTTATTTCAGCACATTAGATTAATATACTGATTTAATCCACGGCCAATTTAGAAGGAAAACTAAAGTCAGTACTACAAATGCTATCCCTAAGTAATATTTAATATTCTGGGCACATACAGATGATACCCATTCCATGGATGTCATGAATGTGAAGGTGAATTATAATTAATTCCCTGACTGAAATGAATTGTTGCTATCCCTCTGTACTTCCATATTATTATTATGTAGAACTTGCAAAATAATGGCTTTAACAGAGAAAGCTAAGTGTAAGTTTTTATCTTAAAAAAGAAAATCTAACAAGACAAAGTAATTACAGACAGACTAAATCTCTTTGCTACAAAATACAATCATGAACATGATTATAGAATAACACGTACTGTTGCACAGTGCCTGACGTGCCTTAGTGCCTTAGCCTTAGTAATGGTAAGGGCATGCTATCTGCAGCTCTGTAACCTTTCACGTATGCTGCTGTAGAAGTGCTTTACCGGAGCCTCTGTGGTTTTATTTTTCCTTTTGTTCCCACACTGTTGTTGTCATGCTGTTGGTCTCATGGGCTTGCATCTGCCAACCCTGATAGTGTTGGTACAGCAGGTTCTCATGGGAAGTGGCTACCACTGGCATGACAATCACCCTTCTTTACACCCCTTGTTTTCCAGATTTTAGGTGTTTGGGGTTTTTTTTCCCAATTTTCTCTAATATTGAGAAAACTAAACATAGCGCATAATAAAATAGACAATAGCCCTTTAAATGCTTGACCATTTTTATCCAATAATACATGTGCACAGAAACTTAACAGACAATCAATATGCAGTGCTCATACCTGATTGGTATGCATCAATCTGTGCTAACAGCATCACAAACAGGAACAAATAATAGGGAGTTAGAGAGGGTCATGACAAAAAGTAAATAGTGCTAAGGGCTAAAGGCAAGGCAAAGAAATCATTATCACCATTGTTGTCAGGTTCCGCCTCACCACCTCTTGCACTGGAGAGAACCCCCCTCAGAGGAGAATGCTCACCTGTGACCATGTCACTGCTCTTCCAGGCCAGCCACTGGTAAGAGTCTGCATTTTCCCTTGCTTACCCTTGCTCTTGCTCTTGCCCACTTTTTTCCTCTTTTCCTCTCTCACTTCCCCTTTTTTATTCTTTCCCCAAAGTAACTTTCACTATTAAAGTTGTTGTATTCTATCAGCTGTTGCCCCCACTAATAAATCTGTACTTATGAACCTGCCTCAACCTTTTTTGCACAAGTGTTGTGCTCGAGAATGTTTGGCTGAATTTAGTAAAATCATATGGAAAAATCCCATTTACATCCTGAATCAACTACAGAAATCTGTTCTGTGGAGAGTGCTAATAATCCTTGCTGCGTTCTTGCTTCTTAGCCTCTCTTTGACTTTGCATTCCTGATCTCTAGCCTTCTCCTTGGAAATATTTGATGTCCCTTTGGCAGTACACCTCTGCATCAGTCTGCAAATAAAGAAGAAACTTCATAAACAGGGAAAAGAGAGGAAAAAAGTACAAGAATCATCAGAACCAGTTAGTAACTAGACAAAGCTCTGAAAAAAATCTTAGCTTAACTTAAAGAATGTGAACTGTAGCTAGTAAAATCTTAGATTGTTCTTATGACATATTGATGTTGAAATCAGTGGGCTGCTCAAGGAGAGAAAATAACACTACCAGATCTGCCTCCAAATGACTTCTAAGTTAGTCTTTCATTATCATACTGACTGTGATAAAAGTTCTTGGTGACCATTTCTTTGAATGATAATAAATTTAGTGTTGAATTAAAGACTACAGTAACAGAATATTTTTTTGCATAAGACACACCAGAATTATGTTTCCCTTTGATAGTACTTAAAAGTGTCTAAACCAATGAAATTCTAGTTTCACCTAAAAATAGCTTGTTGATAAACCAAATATTATTATTTGTATGTTCCAAGTCAAATGTTTTCTGTTTCGCTTACTTTTAAAGGTTATTATTATAGAATCATAGAATAGTTTGGGTTGGAAGGGACCTCTAAAGGTCATCTAGTCCAACCCCCCCTGCCATGGGCAGGGACATCTTCAACTAGATCAGGTTGATCAGAGCCCCGTCCAACCTCACCTGGAATGTTTCCAGGGATGGGGCATCCACCACCTCTCTGGGCAACTGCTTCCAGTGCTTCACCACTCTCAGGGTAAAAAGTTTCTTCCTTATATCTAGTCTAAATCTATCCCCCTTTAGTTTAAAGCCATTCCCCCTTGTCCTCTCGCAACAGGCCCTGCTAAAAAGTTTGCCCCCATCTTTCTTATAAGCCCCCTGTAAGTACTGAGAGGCTGCAGTAAGGTGTCCCCAAAGCCTTCTCTTCTCTAGGCTGAATAACCCCAACTCTCTCAGCCTTTCTTCAGAGGAGAGGTGTTCCATCCCCCTGACCATTTTTGTGACCCTCTTCTGGACCCACTCCAACAGGTCCATGTCTTTCTTATGCTGAGGGCTCCAGAGCTGGACACAGTCCTCCAGGTGGGGTCTCACCAGGGCAGAGTAGAGGGGCAGAATCACCTCCCTCGACCTGCTGGCCACGCTTCTTTTGATGCAGCCCAGGGTACGATTGGCCTTCTGGGCTGCGAGTGCACATTGCTGGCTCCTGTCCAGCTTTTCATCCACCAGTACCCCCAAGTCCTTCTCGGCAGGGCTGCTCTCAATCCCTTCATCCCCCAGCCTGTATTGATACTGGGGATTGCCCTGACCCAGGTGCAGGACCTTGCACTTGGCCTTGTTAAATCTCATAGCGTGCACACAGGCCCACTTCTCGAGCTTGTCCAGGTCCCTCTGGATGGCATCCCGTCCCTCTGGCGTGTCGACCGCACCACTCAGCTTGGTGTCATCTGCAAACTTGCTGAGGGTGCACTCGATCCCACTGTCTATGTCACTGATGAAGACATTAAACAGTACCGGTCCCAATACTGACCCTCCGGGACGCCACTCGTCACCAACCTCCATCTGGACATTGAGCTGTTGACCACTACCCTCTGGATACGACCATCTAACCAATTCCTCATCCACTGGACAGTCCACCCATCAAATCCATACCTCTCCAGTTTAGAGAGAAGGTTGTTGTGGGGGACCGTGTCAAAGGCCTTACAGAGGTCCAGATAGACGACTTCTGTAGCTCTTCCTGTGTCCACTGATGTAGTCACTCCACCCTAGAAGGCCACTAGGTCAGTCAGGCAGGACTTGCCCTTGGTGAAGCCATGCTGGCTGTCTCAAATCACCTCCTTGTCCTCCATGTGCCTTAGTATAGCTTCCAGGAGGATCTGTGCCATGATCTTCCCAGTCACAGACGTGAGACTGATGGATCTGTAGTTCCCTGCATCTTCCTTTTTTCCCTTTTTAAAAATGGGGGTTATGTTTCCCCTTTTCCAGTCAGTGGGAACTTCATCGGACTGCCATGACTTCTCAAATATGGTAGATTCTGGCTTAGCAACTTCATCCGCCAGTTCCCTCAGGACACGCAAATGGATCTCATCAGGTCCCATGGACTTGTACACCTTCAAGTACCTTAGATGGTCTCGAACCTGGTCTTCTCCCACAGTGGGTGGCTCTTCATTCTCCCAGTCCCTGCCTTTGCCTTCTGTGGCTTGGGTGGTGAGGCTCGAGCACTTGGTGGTGGAGACTGAGGCAAAAAAGTCATTGAGTACCTCCGCCTTCTCCGTATCCCGGGTAACCAGGTCTCCTGTTTCGTTCCGGAGAGGGCCCACATTTTCCCTCGTCTTCCTTTTATCCCCGATGTACCTATAGAATCTTTTCTTGTTGCCCTTGACATCCCTGGCCAGATTTAACTCTATCAGAGCTTTAGCTTTCCTAACCTGATCCCTGTCTGCTTGGACAATTTCTCTGTATTCCTCCCAAGCTACCTGTCCTTGCTTCCACCCTCTGTAGGTTTTGTTTTTGTGGTTGAGTTTGTCCAGGAGCTCCTTGTTCATCCATGCAGGCCTCCTGGCTTTTTTGCCTGACTTCCTCTTTGTTGGGATGCATCGCTCCTGAGCTTGGAGGAGGTGATCCTTGAACATTAACCAGCTTTCTTGGGGCCCTCTTCCTTACGGGGCTTTATCCCGTGGCACTCTACCAAGCAGATCCCTGAAGAGGCCAAAGTCTGCTCTCCTGAAGTCCAGGGTAGTGAGCTGGCTGTGCACCTTCCTTTGGTGCCCTAAGGATTTTGTGGTCCCTGCAGCCCAGGCTGCCCTTGCACTTCACATTCCCCACCAGCCCCTCCTTGTTGGTGAGAACAAGGTCTAGCATAGCACCTCTCCTCATTGGCTCCTCTGCCACTTGGAGAAGGAAGTTATCATCGATGCATTCCAGGAACCTCCCCGATTGCTTATGCCCTGACGTGTTGTCCCTCCAACAGATGTCGGGGTGGTTGAAGTCCCCCATGAGGACCAGGGCTTGTGAGCGTGAAGCTGCTCCTATCTGTCTATAGAGGGCCTCATCTGCTTGGTGTTCCTGGTCGGGTGGCCTGTAGCAGACCCCCACCATAATGTCACCTGTCCCTGCCTTCCCTTTAATCCTGACCCATAAGCTCTCGGTCGGCTCCTCATCCATCCCCAGGCAGAGCTCCATGCACTCCAGCTGGTCATCGACATAGAGGGCGACACCCCCTCCTCGTCTCCCCTACCTGTCCTTCCTAAAGAGCCTGTATCCCTCCATCCCAACACTCCAGTCATAGGAGCCATCCCACCACATCTCGGTGATGCCAATAAGGTCGTAGCCCTGCAGGCGTGCGCACGTCTCTAACTCCTCTTGTTTATTCCCCAAGCTATGTGAGTTTGCATAGAGGCATTTAAGTTGGGCCCCCGATGAAGCTGTCTTACTGGCTGGAGTTCCTTTGTGCTGCTCTCCAGGCGCTCTCCTGCTGACCTGTGATGCTTCTCCAGGCTCTGGGCATCTATTGCTGGCCCTGGCATCAAACTGGTAGGAGTGGGATGGATTGAGGTTCCCCTCCCCCGGCATCTCTAGTTTAAAGCCCTCTTCACCAGCTTGGCAAGCCTATGACTGAAGATGCTCTTCCCTTCCTCTGACAGATGGACCTTGTCAGCGCCCAGTAGACCAGGTTTCTCAAAGCGAGTCCCATGGTCTAAGTAGCCGAACCCCTGGCTGTGTCACCAGTCCCGTAACCAGTTGTTGACTCACCAGATTTGACTGGCCCTTTCAGACCCCTTCCCTTTGACCAGCAGGATTGATGAAGAAACTACCTGCGCTCCCAAGTCCCTTACCGCCGCTCCCAGGGCTCTGTAGTCCTTCTTGATAGTCCTCAGACTGCTCCTGGCTGTGTCACTGGTGCTCACGTGAAACAGCAGTAGCAGATAATCGTCAGTGGACTGTACAAGGCTTGGTAGCCTCTTGGTGACATCCCTGATGTGAGCCCCCGGCAAGCAGCACATCTCTCTAGAGAGTGTGTCTTGTTGGCAAATGGGTGCCTCCGTGCCTCCCAGAAGGGAGTCACCTACTACTGTCACCCGTCGCCTTTTCTTAGTTGCGCTGGTTGTTATACGGGGGGCAGATGGGGCTGCATTACTCAGCTCCAGCGCTTCTCCTGCTGTGACAGGACTTTCCTCTTCAGCCTGCAGAGCAGTGAAGCAATTCTGCAAGGGTGCCTCAGGCTTTGGGGGAAGTCTCTTCCTCCTGCTGGTCCTTGCCTTTGCAACTGTCCATTCTTCTGCATTACTGGCCCCCCCACTCCCTTCTGTGTTTGCCAGTGGGGGAGTTTTTGGCTGTTTGGCCATGGGCTGTGGGTCCACTGCAGACTGTGCTTGGAACCAGCTATCTAGCTCCTTCTCCACCTCCCTGATGTTACGCAGCCTTCTCACTGCCTCCTGCAGCTCAGCCACCTGCTGCAGGAGGCCCTCCACCTGGGCACACCTTTTGCAGGCAGGTCTGTGCCTGTCCCTACCCCAGGAGAGAGGTCTGGGCACCTCCTGCAGCCCGAGGTCTGCACTGCAGCCTCTCCCTTCAGCAGTTCCGTCTGCGTGGAGGCACCGGCCGCCGCTGGGGTAGATGGCGCAGACCAGCTGGAGCCGCGGCCTTTACCCTCAGACGAGTGCCCGCCATTCTGCCTTGAGGGTCGGGTAGGATGAGTGCCCTTGGCCTGTGCCCAGTTGCTGGGTTATGTGCACGCCGAGTCCCCCACTCGTCCCGTGGAATGCCCCTCCTTCGAAGAGGCGCCCTCCCTCGCGAACTGCCACACGAACTGCCACGCCACACCCTGTTTGCCCGCCCTGTTGGCAGCGCTCCTGGTGGCAGCGCTCCCTGGGGCTGCCTCGAGTGGGAGTGGGGGGTGGCAGCCGTTGCTCCTGGCCCCGCCCAGGCCTCGTCAGCCGCCCTGGTGAGAGCTGCCGGCTCCCGGCGGGTCTCTGCGCTCCCCTGTGGGTTCCCCGGCTCAGGAAACCCCCCTGTAGGCCGCGATCTGCTGCTCCGCTGCGGGACACGCCCGCACTGGAGCTGATCGCCTCTGCGAGCGATGCAATCCTAATGTAATGCACTGATGCAAGCGCTCGTTATGGATTCCAGTAAGAAAGGCACTCATTCTGTTAGATAGTGATTAAAATACCATTTATTGGACATAACAGGAGAAGGAAAAAGAGGATGCAGCAGATAATCTTACATTCCTTCAAATGGTGGGAACCCTGAGTTCTACAGCATTGGACAATACTCTAATCAGGGTATGGCATGCTGTGCAGATCCTTTCCATGCTAAGGTTTGCCAGCACTGTAGTCTTCAGAGCTTTTATAGTATTTTCTTATTGGTAAACAGCTCTATTCATCATTTCTACTGTCAAACAGAGGAACATTTTATGTAAACATGCTGCTTAGCTTCAAGATAAGAAGATAAATGCAGGTGGCATAAAGGCCAGGGGCTAAGAGGGAGCTGCATACAGTCTTCCCTGTTACAATTAATCAGGTAAGTTCATCCGACAGTCAACTAATGTGTACAACACAGCACAGGCCTGCACCTATTCAGATCAACTGTTATGGGGATCATTCACTACTTGATGTACAGTAGTCTTCTGGTTAGGACTACTAAACCTTAGCTTAGCTATTACTTTATCCTGTAATATTGTCAAGATTGTCAAACATTAGTCAAACACTGTCAGATAAAGTCAAACAATAACTTCATGCCAAGAATCAGTGTTACAGAGTAACCATTATGATTATTTGCAGTGGTGTGGGGCACACTAAAGAGATGGATAGAGGGAAGATTGGGGTCAAAGGCTGCAGTGACTCTAAGCAATGGCTGCGGATGATGCATTCCTAAGATTTCTGGTCCTCCAAGACAAGGTTCACTTCCAGCTGGCTTGTCTTGACTTCCTCCCTGTGGAAAACAAGATGCAAGGTTTTGAGGGGCTACTGTCTTTCTGGACTGGACATTTTGAAAGTGTTCACTTGCTCATTATTTGAAGCATAGTCCTAGCTTTTTGTGCATCCTGAGATGTTCTCTAATTGAAGATTGTTCATGAGCTGGAAGAAGGGGAACATGGCATGACCAAATCCTACCAACCTTTGCAGGCAGACTTCCTACTTGCTACATTTTAACGTAAGAAGGGAGTATATATGATTAAGAATTTAAATACAGAAATGTTTAACAGTGCCACAGCATTGATCTGCACATGATATGAAGTACCACAGAGAGCACCTGTTGTGTAAATGGCACAATTAAATAAAGGAATGAGTGTAAATTATCCTCCCACATCAAGAAAGGAGTGCTGGGGTTAGTAAGATGGAAAAATGTATGCAATCTATCCAAATTAAAGGCATTCTATAATTAGAATCTTTCCTGCTGCATTATTCATTATAAAAGAATTAATGGGGAAGAAATGCAGATTTCTCTGGATGAAAAAAATATTTTCATTCATTTCTGTATCCATATAAATTATGTGACTTATGAATTAGTTCATAATGTGTTACTTATCATAGCAGCCATGACATTACTCCAGTGCCAGGGCCCTGAGGGCACCACCAGCCCTGACTATCCTTGCCCAGCTGCACCCTGGGACTCCCCCCACCCTGCCCACAGCCCAGTGTCTGAGAATGAAACACCTAGTGACTGGGTTGTACCCCAAATTCAGCTGTTCTGACTTGTATCCCTTCTTTTTGCAGTGCATGAAGGACTTCAGTGCTCCTGCTGTTGCACCTAAAAGAGAATTCTTTAGTGCATCTATTTAGCTTAATGAAGTCTCTGCTTTTGTAATTCAGGTTTTCCTGAATTACGCTGTCATCAGCTATATCATAGCATTACCGTGCAGCTGACAGACCACTATAATGATGTTCTTTAATGACTTTTACATTAACATTTGCTTTTCCTTCTCAGCACTGTCAATTCTGCATTTCCTTCCCCCCATTTTTGTCATGGACAGTCATGCACAGATGGTTTGTACCACATAAGGGAAGGAGAAAGGCAGCTGGAACGCTGGTGGCAAAACTCAGTCTAAATTGTATTAATAGTGTCATGGGGATTTCTGGAGCTATACTCAGTAAGTGGAAAGAAGGGTTCTGCATTTCCCCCCTAGAGTTCATGAAGTTCAGAGGAACATCATGAACCAACTGACTGCTTAGTCTGTATTGCCTGCATAACAGCTCAGCATCCAGTTCTGCTTGCTTTCAGAAATTTTCATGTCGATTTGTGGGTAGAGATTCTTTAATTTGTATCTTGCAGTCTGCTACCACTGCAGAAGGAAAATATGCAGAAGCAGCTCTTTGATTAACATCTGTTAAGACTATCTGTTCTGGCAACCTTTGGGAATGTAGGAGATTCTTCCTCCTACATCTGCTGGGCTGCCTGTGTCAGTCTCTAGTTCCTCCTAGTCCGATTCAACAGTGGGTCTCTCCAGTGGCAAGGCTGAGCGTGTATTACTGATAGGCAGCTTACTCTGTATGCAATATATACATGTATATACATGGCTGGCCACACAAATAACACAGATGCACTTACAGAGCACTCATACGAACACAGGCAGTACCAGTGGCCTCATCCTGCTGTGCAGGCTGAGCAGGATGGAAGTCCAGTAGTGAGTCTCACTAGTGCACCTCCACCCTGCTCAGCTGGAATATGTGTGTGTGTGTATATATATATGTGGGAAAAAAAAGTACATATATATGTGTGTGTTTGTACATACGTACAATATAGATCCCTCCAGCAGCTAGGCTTAGGCATCCAGTATGCCCAGTAGTTGCACCTGGATGCCAGTCTCACCAGTGGCTGGCACCTGGGGGACATACAAACCCCACTCCATTTGCTGATACAGACTGTCTCACCCTGCCATGCCCACACACATACAAACACACGCACCCACACCCATAGCCGGCTGGGACTCCCCTGATCCCCAACAGCAACCTCCGCCCCCATGGTCTTGCCCTTAGGGACATGCCTGGTGCCCAGGTCACCTCACCTACTCACCAGCTCATCTCGCTTAATCTTCACTAGCGCTCTCACACTCACTTGCACACCCGCACTCACTCCAGGTGCTGCACCATGGGCACATGGGGCTCTGACCCATGGTCCCACCCCCGTGGCTGGTACTTGGTTTCACTCACTCAAGTCTCTCCGGTCGCTGCCACCACAGATGCACAGGCCCTCTGGACCCATGATCTGACTCCAGTTACTGGCACTCAGGCCGCCATAAACACATAAGAAGATGGAATAAAAAGCCTCTTACTGGAAAAATAACTGAAGGTAGAGTTTAATGAGGAGACAGGACAGACTACACTGATCAGGTGCAGGGCATGGCCAGATTGTACCGATCAGCCCCTGCTTACATGTAACTGGACCCTTTTATTCCCTTATCCCTTCATTTTCCCACCATTGTTCCTCACCCAAATCGCCTAGATCCCTCCCTTTTCCCACCTTTGGTTCCTCCCCGATACAACCTGTAACAAGTCTTGTGCAATCCCAAAATTCTCTTCCACTGCATCCCATATTGTGTCCCACACCTGTAGGCAATAACAATCCCTCAGTCAAAAAAGTGATCCAGAGGGTTGCTCCCACCATCTTGATGGGTTTCTGAACAATGGATCTGATGGCCCTGGGAAAGCCCTGCGAGGAGCCTGGACAAGATGTCCTTTCTCAGGAGTCTGTAATTTGGGTTTCTTTGCCTTTCATCATGCCTCCGCGCTCCTCTGTGCTTGAGGAGATGGGCCTTTGATGGTCTGGTGGCTCTCCTGTGATAAGCTTGAGAGCAGCAGGGGCAGGTTATTAATTGAGTTACCCCAGCTGTCACTGTTTCTCTTCTGCTCTCTTTGTGTGTGCAGAGGAGCTTCTTATCACTTTACCTAACAATATCCTTCAATAGAGCTCTAACATTTGAATATGATTTTTTTTTTTATTAGGTCTGATTTCATTATATATACTGTTTATGCTATAAGCTTATTTTAAATGTACAAGCCCCTGTGTTGTGCTTGTGGAGTACATCTATAAAGAATGTGTCATCTACCATGTTTTCAAATCACTTTGTGTCACCTAAGAATCAGAGAGGCTTTCTGCATGAATACCATATGGAACAGTTTTAATTGAGGCACTAATTAATCGGCAATGGATCATTAATTAAATCTTTATTTTTTTAAGACTATTTGAGAGTATTAGTCAGGAAGCACACTTGGGAAAAATATGATCTGGAGGAAAAATCCTATCTTCATCTCATTTTATTATTTGAGTTTTATATATTGCAGAACAAAACTCAAAGACTACAAACACTTATGAATACCCATACTTTTTTCCAACACAATAGAAGGGACTACAGGCTCTGTCTTTGCTTTTGTGGAGGTTTCATTCTGAGTGCAGAATCATTGAATCACTGTAGAGTAATGCATTTTTCTATACTGTTAATAGGTAAAGACTGATAACTTGCCTAGGCTTTCTGAATTGCTCCCTGGAGGTACCTAATTTTCCTTACTGTATAGGCAGCATTATGGCCTACTAAGAGAACTTTGACTTGGCCAAGTAGGATAGACTGCTGCCTAAGAATTGTAATATGTCAGTTAGACACTCAAAATAGAGCATCTGACTCCAGTTCAAAATAAATAACAGCCTGAGCTTACTGAGCCAGTGAAAAAAAATTAAAATCTATTACATTACTTAGTATTTTACAGTTGAAGTTCTACCATCATCAAACTACAGAAATTTTCCAAAGTTGTCTGGTGAAGAAACAGTGTTGCTTTGGAAGCTGCATAAATTTCAAGTGTAATCTTTAATGTATTAAAAAAAAAAAAAAAAAAAAAGTCCAGTTCCTTCGTCAAAGATTTCTATTGATCTGAATAGGAGCTGGGGAAAAAAAAAAAAGTTAATAAAATCAGAATTTATGGGAAGTTCTTCCAAAAAAAAAAGAAGAAAAAAAGTTCTACAGTCTTGTGCCTGTACTGAGTGAAATATTCCTCAGGTTAATGACATTTTTTTCAAGGATTATGTAAGTGGAAATGAATGTTACTTTATGTCACAAATGTGCAAACTTCCCAGACTGTATCTCCATTGTTGCTAGTGTGACCATAATTACTAAATAAATGATAGTGACTTCTGAAAACATAAAGAAAAATTCCCACAAGTGTCTTAGTATCACTTGGGAAAAGTATCAAAGAAAAACTGAATATATATAATATAATATAAAATATATATATGATATCCCTCCATTATCTTCTCCACTATACCAGAGACTTAATAGATTTTTGGAATCCACTCCAGAGAAACCTTCATTTAATCATCCACATTAGCTAAAGTAATTACAATTTTCAGTACCTGACACTTCCAGACCTCCAAATAGAATTACCTTGAAGTGTTATTTGTACTGGGATCTCAGCATTCAGAAGATGCTGTGTAATTTCTGCCAAACTCCTGAGATTCGATAGCTGTAATGTCTTTTATCTGACTTCCATTTTCTTTCAATAAAGAAACTGAAGGAGTATTTTCTTTGAGATGTATAAATCTATCAAAACGGACAACATCTGAGCAACAGAGCACTAGCACTAATAAAAATCAGAGGCCGTGTGCTCAAAAATCTGCCAGACATTAATCTATCATGTACATTACTTGTTGCAGAAACGTATCTCAGTGTTAATAATTATTTCTGTTTGTAAGCCTGGAACATTACATTGCAATATTCTTTAAGTTATTGACTCTAACTCTGAGGTAACACAGATGCCTTCAATATTAATGCTTATAGGAGACGGATAGGTATCTATGTTTGAAATGCTGGCACCAAAACAATATTTCAATCATGATTTCTTTCACTAATGAAATCCTTACTGTTCAGTTATTTCTAGATTGGAATATTATGATATTTAAACTGATGGATCTGTTGTGCTGTGGATATGTCCAGATGGAGTGCTGTAACAAAAACTTTAAGAGTTGCCGTGTCTTAGAGGAATCCCTGGAAAGTCGGGTCGTTCACCACACTTAAATGGTTAATGCGAGACTGCAAGTAGGGCAGCAACAATAATCATATCTTCTCAAAATCTCCGCTGCATTAGCCGGGATAAATTGCATTGCTCATTTTGAAGACCTCCTGTGTAGTGGCTGAGATTCCCACTGTTAACATTTGCTTTTCCCTATGCATTCTCTCCATTTTACAGCTCAGTCCACATTTTATGAGGTAATTAAACATCCCTCCACAACTTTCTTGGAGGCATCTAAAGGTTAGCCATAATATATCATTTAATGGCTGATCAAAGGGTTGCAAGTTGCTTATGTGATACTGTAGCTGTTATAAGATCCTCTTTTCAGATGTTCAGAAGAGAATTAGGTGACATAATTTCTTTTGTTTTGTGGTTAACTTCCAAACTATTCTGCACTTACACGGGGATTGCAATAGGGGGTGACAGGCTGGGAAGGAAATCTGATCCTCTGTCAGGAAGGAATGCAGATTTTCAAACCAGAGATTAGGCTTGGATTTAGGCCATCATTCTTGAGTAATGAAGTGAGCCAGGGGCATTGATGAGAATGACATTGGTAATTTGCCAGTATCAGTCTGATATAAGTTTACATAAGTTTGTATGTGCTTTAAACTAGAGATATATGAGCAATTGCTTTCAATTTTTGCAATGTTTTCAGAATTAACTTTTCATTGTCCAGCTTACCTGGAGAAGATGTGTCATGGGTCAGTAGAAAACAAACGTCAAATAAATTATGGAAATGGCATGTGAGTTTGTAGAACACGGAAGTGTTATTTATTTATTTATCTAGCTAGCTTTATAGATGTCTGGCATCACTTATTCAGAATGTTGCATGGCCACAGGTTCAGTATGCTATATTTTTAATGCTCAGCATTTCTGAAAATCAACACCAAAGTGCCATGAAGAAATAGAAGTTCTTAATGTAAATCTGGACAGTTGTAATTAAAATAAATATTAATATACATTCAATAATTTTTAAAAATTAAATTATTCTCTTTTTTTTTTGACAGCTCCAAAGTGTTTATATCTTAGAGGAAGACATTTGAAGATCAGCATTCTTTTCTAAATTTAAAGCAGCTTACCATCTCAGCTTTTCTCTTTTAAGGTTCATATGATTTCTTCAAGTGAACTCACTGACTGAATTTTAATACTGTGTAGGGGCATTGTACTGTATACCTAAAAGTAGTATAGTTGCCCACTCTTTTGAATATCACTTTTCTTTGGGAAAGTTCTAAAATGGAGGGGGAAAAAAAGAAGTGTATATCTGAAACAGGAAAGGAAAATTTCCATAGCTTTGTTCTTATGCTGTGATACAGTATAATCAAACATATTTTCTGTTTGATAAACATAACAATCCATCTTCAGTTTGCATGCTTTCATTTGCCTCCCACATAAAAACTATTTCTGACAATTAGATGTTCTCATTGGTGAAAGTTTTTGTTGTTTCTGAAGTAATTTCAATAGCTGTTATAAGTTTTATTTTAATAGACAGTGACCTGCTGGAACTTTTTGAATACACTGTACGAGAAATAGAAGGAATTTCCCATTTTCCAGCTCCAATAGCTATTGAATTATTGTGGTTCTTTTCATAGGGACTAGCTCATTACCTCTTTGTGTATAATTGTCACAGTTACTGCCTTATGTAACAAGAACAAAGCTTGTCACACTGTAGGAATTTAATAGCCTCCAGTTTATATTAACCTCCAAGTACTTTTCTGTAGGTTTGTTTTGTTTATTGGCCAAAAAGTAAATAAAGAAAAAAAGAAGGAAATAAAAAGAAAAGAAAAAGAAAAGAAAAAAAAGAATCTGTCTTTAACAAAACACTAAAGCAGACTGAGCTTGTTTTTTGTAGGGAAAGGCAACAGTAATTTCCATTGAGAAAATTTATCACTGACTGCAATTAAATAAAATAAGCATATTTAGAAATCATAAGATCATATTTAAAATAAATTATACAGCATATAGAAAGCCATTAATTCAATTCATTTAAATTATGTTCAATGGCTATGATAGAAAACATAGGAAGTGTATCATGTCTTTAGCTATATCTGTTTTTAACATAAAATCTACACATGAATGAAGACTAAATATACAGTGGAAAGTAACATCTTCTTATTCTAAAGAAAAATAAGTCTAGCTTAGTTAAAGTAAATAAGAGCATTCTGCAAAAAAATTAGACTCGAAATTAGTGATCAGTCATCTAGGAGAAAGAGATTGAAAATGGATAGAACTCAGTTCTGCCAAGATTACGTATATTCAATTTAGCATAAATAAAGACTGTAAAGTGCTTAATTTTAAATTTTCTTTAATAGCTGCCATGTTTGTTTTGGGAGAGAAACATAATTTAGTTCAATCTATTTTTGGCACAATCTTATTTTAGATGCTGACTAATAATATCAAGCATTCATTCTGCTGTATTTCTCCAACTTTTCACAGAGAAAGAATGTTAGGCTATGAAATTCCCAAACCAGGTCTTTTATTAGTTCTCCATTATTAAATGAAGGCCTTTCTTTTACTTTAATTTGTTTTCTTTTAATTTAACTAGATAGAGGGAATATTCTCTTGCTAGATTTCCTGAAAAATATTCCTTTAAATTTTTGTGATATCAAGCTGTCATTCCATTTAAACTGTTAAGCAGCTTGAGACATTTGAAAGTCATTTGGCAAAGACATATATTCACCTGGAAAAATCCAAGGAATGGTCTCCAATTTTTACTTTGATATTGTTGACATCAGGCTGAGTCCATTGACTCAGAATTAATTCTGACGTAATTTAAATTCATAGTTGAATTTTTATCATTATTTTCTCAACATAGGATTATTAATTCAATTTGTATGGTTTATCCATTTGCAAGTACTGGATTTTGATATATTTCCTGGCATTGAGCAAGACTTTCGTCTACAAATAATCTTTCTGATTTTAATGCCACCATTTAAACAGTAAATAATACTTAAGTTTAGTAAAATTATCGGCAACTCCAAAATTAGACTGTAACTGATCAGAGAAAAAAAACAACTTCCTGCAAATTATGTGATTTCCCAGGGGAAGGAAAGTGTGGAGATGGCACGCATTTTCATGGACAGGTTGAGCCAAACTAATGCCTCCTAGTAATCATGAGACCTGATGACACCTGAAGTCTTTAATTGGTTTAGGCCTATCCCATCCTCAGAATTTAAGCAAAGGGTGCTTAAAATCTGAGCTCAGTTATTTCAGGCTTTCACTGTGACAAAAAACTGAGTACTCCCAGAGGCCAGCCTGGTCTTCCTGAGGTCTGAACTGTCCTCTGGAAGTACCTGCCTTCCTCCATGAAGGGTCTATAGATACCCATCTCCGTGAAGTCCAGGGTAGCTGCTCCTCTGCTTAAAGTGTTACAGCTCAATCACTCAAATTAGATAGCATTAAGCTGGGTCCTACTCATTTTTTTGCAAAATTAGATTTACTGATCTAATTTACTGGGAAGAGATTATTGGAAATGATCCTGTTCTCTTCTATAACTAGTAGAGAAATTATTTCCTAGCATATTACGTGAGCAATACAAAAGTCTGGATGCAGATCACTGTACAGTTTTAAAATGCAACAACTGGGATAATTTCAGTAATTTAGCTCTATGAATTTCCACCTATTTTATTTAATTATATTCAGATTCACATCTCATGACTAGCTGTTTTTCATATGTGTGTTTCATGTTCTCAAATCTGTTTAGACACATGCTAATTATATGCCAGAAAGAAAAGCGGGAAGGACAAGACAAGGGAAAGACTGGGGTTTTCTGAATGGAAAAATGCATAAAATTGTAAAATGTGTAAAACTGAAAGCCAAAATTCCATTTTAAAATTTGTTTGGGATTTTGAAACAATTACTGTTCTTTCTGATCTTTTCAGTTTAAAGGAAGGACATAATGTGTCCTCATGTATCTCATGTTCAGACATTCCTGGTGTATATTATTGGTCTGTATGTATGAGAAAACAGAGCATAAGTAAACAATGGACAAAAATAAATCAAAATTAAGATAAATAATTTCTACTTAAATGTAAGAAATATGTTCTTGAAAGCCACTCAACCTTGCAAACAGACTGCGTTAATGTGTTCAGAGTTACCAAAGAACAAATGTACAGGTCATGTCAAACTATATTGAATTGTTTGTTATGAGCTAAATGAATGATGATAAAAGCTTTAGAACCTTTAACGCTTGAGCAGCTTTTCATCTAATTTCTTTCCTACTTTTCTATTTGGCAGAATGACAGCCTAGCTCATTACCTTCTTCCTCATCACCTTTGCCTTGTGATGTGAGAGCGAGCTATTTAATAAAGGTCAAACAAACTAGGAACTATGGACATTAGGTCATACTGTAGATTTATTTGACAGATTCACAAAATAATTCTACAGTGAGTTTTTCATTGGCAGAGCTGAGAAGAAAAAAAAAAGTGTTTGCTTATCAACCCTTAAAAATCCCATAATTTGTGGCTTTCTTCGACAATTAAGGTTCGACTAGTTGGTTTTAGAAGACCCCATACCACTAGCAGTTTATTTAAAAGAGTGGAAGGTGAGCAGGGCAGACTGCACCTCTGGGTCTTCATTTCAGAAACGTACTTTAATTGTATCTGTCACACAACCTCTTAAACAGATGTTGATGCTTCATATAAAATATCGAAACAGTGTTTTTTAATTATCCTTTTTACTTTTTTTTTTTTTTGCAGATTCAGCCTTGCGGGATTGTACTCTTTTTGTGTGAGAGTCTGTATGTCTGTCACAGCTGGATACTGCCCACAGAAAGTCTCCATTAAGACCGCTTAAATTGATGGTGAATGCAGGCAGAAGCAAAGTTACCTAGGGGCAATGTTCTGCACCACGGCACTGCTGATTTCTTCATCTCTGCCAGGGTCTGTCTAGTTACAGCTGTGGGAGCTGCTGGGGGACACAGCTTCACAAAAAACTTCATTCTCTCTTGCTGCTTCTGCCATTCCTTTGAAGACAGCCTCAGAAGTTCAGATGGGCCTTCATGACTCTGTCATCCCTTTTCCAGCCAAGGTACTTTGTCAGACCCTGCTTTTGTTTTGTACGAAATGCACAGCCTCCACTACGGGAAGGCAGATTTCAGTTCTGCCTGTGCTGCTGAGGAGCCTTGAACTGGATCTGCATGGTTCCTGTTTCTTCTAAGATGCTTGACTCTGCAGTTTCACAACTGACTTTATCCGTGTTGGAGATTCCCTGATTGTCTTTGTGAAACCAAATATCACAGGCAGTTTGCAGTTACCACACCAAAAAACCTTCCACCTGCCAGATACTCCCAGCTTTCTTGCTATCAGTAGTGCTGTTAAATTCAACTACTGATTAAGGAATGCACTTAATAAAACATTGGTAGTAAAGGACTGTGTCAAGCTAAATGTTCATTCCACTCCCCTATTCCCTGCAAGCATTATATATTTTCTTGATAAAATATTTGCCATTCTTATTCACTACCATGTACAAGCCAATGTTTATTTCATAGTGATTAACTGTGCTGTGCACTCTGAATGAGTTTAAGACCTTATTAATACAGCCAGTATATGCTTTACCAAGTTTTACATTTCTCAGTCGTTTTAAGAAAAATTTCTGTAAGCACTAATACTCCTCCCAGTGACTGTTATTTTGATGATTGTTGATATGCAAGGTTTTCCATTGCTTAAGAACATTCATGCAGAAACAGATTCCTGGGTATTTGCAAACCTTACATTTAAGCAATATGTCTTGCACTAATTTAAGTTCATTGGTGAAAGCTGGACTTAAGTCCATGATTACCCCAATAGTATGCTGTGTCTTTTGTTAAATGCTTCACTAAATCAAGGTAGGTAGCTGTACCCCTCACTGGGTACTCTCCAAATTCCATTAGAAACAGCAAATTCCATTCTTCACTTCTCTTTTTATTTAATTTTTAGTATATTTTTTTAAGGTGTCTATTCCTGTAGACACCTCAACCAACCATTTTGAATGTTGCCGTAATCAAGACCTTTCCAGTCAGGTGAACCTTTTAAGGACTGTGTACTCAACAAGTTTTAACCTCTATTGCTCCTATGTCTATCTGTGTAACTGAATATTAAAACTATCCTAATGTTATGTTAAATAGATCATCACAATCCATTCTGAAATAGTAGAGTTCCTTTCAGAAGACATCCCTGTACAAGTACTATGCAAAGGATATCGTAACTCATTTGATAAAGAGCAGTACTTCAGCTTTATCTATAAGGAAATATTGAACATTTCTAACTGTTATAGCATGATGAGGATGCTAAGCACTGTTTTGTTATATTACTGGCGTTCATGCAATTTATGAGGGAACTTAAGACCTACATGACAAGATTGCCTGCTTTTTATTTAGACAGTTAAATAATAAGATTTTAGGCACCTAAATTTGAATTGTCAGTCTTATCTTAATTTTTACCATTGTTCTTTCACAAACTTTATGAAACAAAAGCATCTTTTCCCTCATAAGGAAATTTTGAAGACTTCAGTAACATAGCAGAAGCAAGTCACTATGTACACAGCAAGAACAGTGAAAGAAGATTTCATAAACTGCATCTGTTATATCATTTATCCAGTAATTTTCCACCTGACATCTTCCAGCATGTTCTGTTCTTGGAGGACGGAGGTGCAGGGTTCTCTTCAGATCCCAATAAAAAAAGCATGACAGCAAATATGGTAATAAAATTGTTTTAATAACAAGATAGAAATAGGAAAATAAATGGAGATAGTAAGTAAATCTTCCATCCCTTCGCATGCTGGGAACCCCACTTTTGTGCAACATTGGATGGAACTCGGGTGGACAGCCATGGCACACTGTGCAGGACCCATCCATGGGGAGGTTCATCTTCCCTACACAGTGGCTCCTCATATCTAGCGTACAAACAAAATTATACATCTTGTTTTGAGGGGTAGGAATGTTATCTCTTTCTTAATGCCCACCAGAACAAACCTAGCTGCACATATCTAGAAACTCTATCTAGGAACAGTGTGTATCCAGGGTATTCCAGTACAATCTTTTACATTGTTGTATATATAGGGTTATACTGTGGTCACTCGTGCTGACACATGGGTTTCTCAAGCCCTAAATACAAGAGCCAGGATGGCTGACATGGCTTGCTCTACATGTCTAACTCCTCAACCCCAATGTCTTCCATAAGGCTCCCAATACATAGCATCAGCAAACATAGACTCTTTTCCAAGCATGAATTACATGTCCTTATTTAAAAGTAAGGTTGAGATGGTGTCTCGTATACAGTCTTTAGAACTTTTGTTAAAGGCCTAAAATTGCACACTACAGGGATGTACTGACTTCTTTGGAAATGTTCCCAGTATTATTCATGTTTATACCATTGGCCTCACTCCAGGAACTGCAAAAAAAGTCTCAGGAAGATACTTTCATGATAAGAAAGACGGTGAGGTTACTAATGGTGAGCCATATTTTTCAATTCCGCTTCTTCCTGGTGGTCTGATAAAAGTACCACATGGCAGGGAATGGAGAAGAATTTTGGCATTAGAGTTCAGAATAAAAGACTTCTGCTCTTGACCAGTGGAGCAGTTCTTTATGGCAGCTTATTTGTTTTATAACATGGGGGTTTTATTCTGGAAAGTTGTAATGTCAATGTGCAGGATCTTTCTTAGCTTTCCTGATTGTTGAATGATGTTATATGGTGGTTGAGGCTTGCAGTTCATGAAATAAGGTGTCATCACTGGTAATTCATGATTGCCATGTCAAACAAAAAACAAAACAAGCTGCTTATATTTGCTGTCATCTTCATAAAAATCCGCAAAGTCATAGAAGAGGTTTTCTTGGTTCTGACAGATTGTGACCTTTCCCATTAATTGTGAGCATACAGGCACAGTTGGATTTTTATTGGCAGGCAAAATCCTGAAAAACTTTCTGGCTTGGCAGAAAAGAAATAAGATAAATAGTGTCTACATCATCTGCTCCTGCTCTGCCTACGAATGAAATCCTTGACAATGGTAGATCCTTTTCCTGAAGGATTTTCTTCAAATATCTGTGTAGCATTGTATATCCCTGTCCTAAAGGAAAGCATTGTAAAAAGCTTTAAAAAGGTCCACAGATGTCAGAGGATAGTAGAAAACTGCAGAGACTGGTGATAAAAGAAAATGAACCAACTAGAAGACAGGGACTGCACACATCATTTGTAATACCTGATTAGCTGGCTTCTGGGGCTGTACAGACTGTTTTGTCAGGCATATACCCTTGAAATTCAAGGAATTGCTCATGATGCATATTGATACATCACCAAGAATATTATGCTTCAAAATAATGAGATCAACAATTCTTAAATTATAGAATATGTGCTTTTGAGAAATGAGGAGTTTACATCACAGCCAAGTAGTTTAAAGAATTGTTTAAGAAGCTGATATAGAGCAGACATTCAAAACTGACAAAAGATTATAGGGATTAATAAAAGAGGGATCTGGAATATGTATTTTAAACAATACATCTATCACATATACTGTTTATGGGTGACGAATGGTCTCTAGGAAATGATAACAGTGCATAAGGAATATAAGCTCAATGATCACACCGAGAATATGAGAATTTTACAATAATTTTTTTCTTGTGAAATATGATGCATAAAGTGTTGTATCAATGTGGCAAATCACACCATGAAACTAAGCCCTAAATACTTTACTTGTACCTTAGTGATCCTCAGCCTAGGTACTGACATGTTCGTTTACATTAAAAGAAGGGTTGGGAAAGAAACTCCTGGAAAATAAAGAAGTCCAAAGAACAAGAAGGAACATATCACAGCCATAGAGTTTTTTTAGAAGAGTGAGGAAAAACCAATTGAAATAGGAAGGTCAGAGAAGGATTAGAGAGCCCTTCACAGCAACAGAAAACCTCAGGTATTACAGAACTAAATTTCTGGAAAACACCAGGAAAATTCCAAGTTATTAATTATTATGTTTCTATTTCCAGCTCCTTTTCCAAACATACAATGAAGCACTTAATGGTTTGCTAGAAGGAAACCTTTTTTTGGAGTTAGGGAGAGAGAAGAAGTCATTTCAGACTTACTTAATGTTTACCATGAGACATTGAGGTGAAATATGGCCTAGGGAACGTTTACATCCACAAAGATAACAAATCCAGACAGAAGAATGTTTGATTACAGGTTGGTTGCTGTGCCTCAACAGATTTGAACCTCAGGAGTTTAACTACTTTGGAAGCTAGTATTTTCAAGTGCCAGGAAAAAAGTGAAGCTTATTTGTAGCAAAAGGTGACTTAGTCCATGGTGTCTGGTGAATTTAGTTTATTAAAATACTAGTATATCCATCAGTAATATTTAGGAAATACTGATGCAGAGAATCATGTAGTCAATCATGTGAAGGAGAAAAAGGTGAATGGGAGCAACTAACATAGATTTATCATGGGTAAATCCTCTCTGACAACCTGATTGTCTTCTCGCATGAAATGACTGGATCTGTGGGAAAGAGGAATGCAGTGAATATTGTCAACTTTGTCTTTAACAAGGCTTTCAACATGACCTCCGACAACATATTTGTATGGGATGTTATAATCTACATTTATATAATCTAGTTGGGATGTTATAATCTAGATGGCTACTACTAGATCAGTGAAAAACTGGCTGGATTATCTATCCAATCACTGCTGTCTGGGTAGTGGTTAAATGTACATATGCTACCTGGAGGCCAGTTTCAAGTACCTCAGGAGCCTATCCTGGGATCTCCTTTGCTTCATATCTTTACCAGTGGCCTGGAAGAGGACAGGGAGTGGACCCTTATCAAGTTTAGGAGGGGGGGACTAGTCAATACACTTGAGGCCAGGGCCACTATTCATAGTGATCCTGACAGGCTGGAGGGATGTGGCAAAAGGAATTTCATGACAATCAAGGAAAGTTGCAAAGTCCTGCACATGGGAAAGACTAGCCCCCTGCAGTGGTGCAGGCTAGTGTTGGAGGGGCAGGGGAGCAGCTCTGTAGGAAAGACCCGGGGGGGTGGCAGGTAGCAAGTTGAATGGGAGCCCATGGTGTGCCTTGGCAGTGATGAAGGTGAACAGTATCATGGATATCCTGGGCTTAGGAACAGGAACACAGCCAGTAGATGGAGGAAAGTGACTATTCCTTTTCTCAGCACTCATTAGACCACATTTGAAATATCACATCCAGCTTTGGGTTCTCTAGATTCAGGTTATTCAGTCACTTACAAATGACATTCAATGCAACCTGCAGTCTTTGGATGAATCTACCAGTCTTTTGTACTAAGTAGGATCTCAATGGCACTGTGTGCCTATGTCTAGGTAGCTGAGGTGAGCCTTTGGCCTGCATGGGCTATAATAAGAGGTTAGACAGCTATCGCATAGACACTATGCTTAGATGTCTTAATCTGGAGCTGAGTCCCATTCTAGATGCCTTCTGAATAGGTGGCATCAGACTGGGAGTTTTAAAGGCTGAAGAACCTAAGGGAGAAGACAGGCAAAACCCATGTTCATATTGTGGAAGCAGTCACACATGGGGTGGGGGTGTATATGTGTGTGAAAACTCCTCATGGGAAGCCTACACAAAGAACTGAGAACACTGAAATATCAGCCCACTTGGTCTTGCCATACTGAGGAGTAAAAGTTAAATGATTTTGCCAATCTGGACTGTGCCACTGACAGAAGGATTGACATTTAATCTGAATTTGTTTAATAGGTTTGTGAATATGTAGAAGAGAAGGTGGTTAGCCATATGCACCTGACACTAAACTGCAATAAAGTGAAAAGATTAATGTTGTTTGAGAAAGCCTGGAGAGGTAAAACAAATGAGTAAGTTAATATTAAGGTTCATCTGGTAAAACAGATGTGATTTTTCTTCTGAGAAAATATTCAAAAATGCATTAATGCAATTACTTCTGTGTGGGAGTAATTATAAATGACTCCTAATGGGCACACTGACATAGTGTTAAAATGGACATATAACAGTTAAAAGCATCCTTTCCAATGATGATAAGTATATGCAAAAGCATATAGTCATAGGGAGATAATAGACAGGAAGATAATTATGACTCATATGAACATGGCATATCACTGTAATTGCATATTACATGTTGCTGAAAGATAATTAGTCCAGCGAGAAATTTTAATATGGATTAGATGTGCTGGAAGAATTGCCTCAAAAGTAGAGAACGAAGACTGGATGCTTTCTTCCCAAATCCCATTAATCTTTTGAGGATCAGTGGATATGGACATCTATCTTTCAAGAGCTCCTCTAAGAAACTCAGCCTAAATATGTCTTGGGTGTTTAAGTAAAGGCAAAAGAGGAACATAGTTATAATCTGACACCCAGGAGAGAGAAAAAAATTATTAACATCCACAAGTATAAAGAAGTAGTAGAGGATAAAGTTAAGGAAAAAAATGTTTAATCTGAAAAACAAATGCTATTTCCAGATAGTGCTTGCTGGTATGTGGAAGAGAAGGAAGACTTTTAATCCTGCACCCTATTAAACATTAAAAATAGAATTCCAGTAGGTTAAAAAAAAAAAAAAAAAATAAAAAAAAATCCTGCTGTAGCAATAAAATGTCTTAAATACTGTAATAGTTCTTTCCTACCTCTAATCTTACATTCCTATGAAATATTATTTTAGGAATAACATTTTAGTTGTATTCATATGGTAGTTACTCAGATGGATAAGTGAATGAAAAGCTTTTTAACTGTTTAAATGTGATAGTATCAGATCACATCTACAGTTACAATATTACTAACCGAAAAGTGTCCATATTCCAATATTTTTCATCCAAAAGTTAAAAACTATATTTTATTACTGATACTCTTATGGTCTGTGTTTCTGCTATTTTTGAGGTTAAAAGCTACAGTTTTCATCATATATTCTGGTCATTTGCATGATTAAGGCCATGGAATAAGCTTTCTGTCCCAGCCTCTAAGCATTGCTGCATTTTTAAGCAGCATAGTCTCATGAACAGCTATGAACTGCAGCTAGTCAGGAATATGCAAAGGACTGGCTGTTTTAAGCATCACAGTAGTCAAGTTTGCAGTCTAGGAGTAGGGAAATTCAGACTCATTAGGTCAATTCATAGTCGATTGCTTCCCTCTTCCCTTCTCCTTTTGAAGAACTGTGAGCCTTAAGGAATACAAGAGATAGCTGTCTTTGTACTTTTCTAAGTACCTAGTGTGTGTCAGTATGGGTATTCTTTCTTTTTCCGTAGGAATAGCTTCCAGAGGTTTTACACCCAATAAACGTATTTTATGTGAGAACTTTTTGCTGGCTCAGTGGACTGAGAATATGTGATTGCTGTAAGAAGGTGTAACACTATGGCTGGTGGTAAACGTAGTAACTTGTACAGTTGCACCAGTAATTTGTTAACACAAAAATGAGGTCTTTGGCCATACTTACATCCAGAATATACGAGCCTATACTTTTTCAGTGGAACCATCATGAAGAATCTGTTTGGATAAAGATTTTCCATATCCTTCCTGATTGTGCTAAAAAAACTTTTAGGAAGTTTTTTATTGACATTGCATTGCATTGTATTGTATTAACAATATATTGATATGACTCTGTAGAAACCTTAAAATGAAAGCAGTTTTCTTTGTTTCTATTTTCCTTTGAAATGAATCTCATTTACCAACTGCATGAGATGCAGGCACCTCTGGTGAGACAAATTTGTTACAAATAAACCTAGCCAGGCAACTAAGTCATAATTGCAGTTACTTTCTATCATTCACAGAGGGTATAAAGCATTACAGGTCAAGCCATTTGTTGCCCAGCCCTACCACTGCTAAGAGCAACATAGAAACACAACAAGCAATTTTCAGCCAAGTTGAATGACATGTGGAAGAGTTTGAGAAGGGCCCGCACTGCATGTCCCATGGCTCAAACATTAAATTTTACAAAGGATGTCAAGCAGAAGACTCTGTGTCTCAGAAACGTAAGCAGTTCCTCCTAGAGTACATTGATTCATAGAGTCAAAGGACAAAAGGGAACCACAGTTTCCATCCAATCTCATCATCTGTATACTGTAGGCTGTTAGACATGCCTTAGTTCTTCCTAGAAATAGAGCAGTTCTTAAAAACATGTAAAGTCCAAGATTTGTAAAAGATACAACAATACAATTATCAAAATCTGTTCTAGCTTTGAATTAAAAAAAAAAAAACAACAAAACAAATCCATCAATCAGAACTCATTTCTCTTCTCTTGTAAATTTTCCAGTTAAAGTAAATTTTGTGAACATTTATGTCCATGTCAAATCAGCAGAAAGACAAAGGATTAAATACCTTATCAGCTTGAAAAACACTGTGTGGTAATGGCATTCCTAGACAAAAAGTCAGTTTTGTTTTGTTTTATGTTTTTTTCTGAGGAAATAATGTTTCCATGCTCTGGAAAGGAGAGTTGTGTAACACAGGAGAGAAAGCTTTGGTGCTGCTGTCAACTCTGATGAAGGAGAATAAAGGATTTCACCTTCAAAGCCAAGAGGGAGATGAATAGGTAGTGATAGCACGGATAAATGAGAAGCTGATGCAGTCATACAAACACTTGTCCTAAGAGGCCTGACAGGAGCTATTAGGATTCACCCCACAGTTCTCATTTTCACACTAGCAGGGTGAGCGAGCACCGAAGGCTCATATAACAAGCTATCGATGCAGCCTCCAGGCCTGGGCTTCACCAGCAGCACATTGTGTGTTATGGATTGCCATTGTGATATCTCTGATGTGAATTCCAATAAAATGTATCATGGAAAATAACTCGGGGGGGGGGGGGGGGCAGGGATGTGTGTGCATCTCCTCCCTATATTAATCACATATATTCATAGAATCACAGATTCATAGAATCATAGAATCATAAAATCGTAGAATCATAGAATGGTTTGGGTTGGATGGGACCTTAAAGATCATCTAGTCCAACCCCCCTGCCATGGTCAGGGACACCTTCCACTAGACCAGGTTGCTCAAAGCCCCATCCAACCTGGCCTTGAACACTTCCAGGGATGGGGCATCCACAACTTCTCTGGGCAACCTCTTCCAGTGTCTCACCATGCTCATAGTGAAGAATTTCTTCCTCATATCTAATCTAAATCCACCCTCTTTCAGTTTAAAGCCATTACCCCTTGTCCTATCACTACACGCCCTTGTAAAAAGTCCCTCTCCAGCTTTCTTGTAGGCCCCCTTCAGGTACTGGAAGGCTGCTATAATGTCTCCCTTGAGCCTTCTCTTCTCCAGGCTGAACAACCCCAACTCTCTCAGCCTGCCTTCATAGGAGAGGTGCTCCAGCCTTCTGATCATCTTCATGGCCCTCCTCTGGACTCCCTCCAACAGGTCCGTGTCCTTCTTATGTTGGTGGCTCCAGAGCTGAACGCATTACTCCAGGTTGGGTCTCACGAGAGCGGAGTAGAGGGGCAGAACCACCTTCCTTGACCTGCTGGTCATGCTTCTCTTGATGCAGCCCAGCATACGGTTAGCTTTCTGGGCTGCAAGCGCACGTTGCCGGCTCATGTTGAGCTTCTCATCAACCAACACCCCCAAGTCCTTCTCCTCAGGACTGCTCTCGATCCATTCTCCACCCAGCCTGTATTTGTGCTTGGGATTGCCCCAACTCATGTGCAGGACCTTGCACTTGGCCTTGTTGAACTTCATGAGGTTTGCACAGGCCCACCTCCCAAGCCTGACAAGGTCCCTCTGGATGGCATCCCTTCCCTCCAGTGTGTTGACTGCACCACACAGCTTCGTGTCGTCAGCAAACCTGCTGAGGGTGCACTCAATCCCACTGTCCATGTCACCGACAAAGATGTTAAACAGTGCCGGTCCCAATACCGACCCCTGAGGTACGCCACTTGTCACTGATCTCCACTTGGACATCGAGCCGATGACTGCAAGTCTTTGAGTACAACCATCCAGCCAATTCCTTATCCACCGAGTGGTCCATCCATCAAATCCATGTCTCTCCAATTTAGAGGCAAAGATGGTGTGCAGGACAGTGTCAAATGCTTTGCACAAGTCCAGGTGGACGACATCAGTTACTCTTCCCTTATCCACCAACCCTGTAACCCTGTCATAGAAGGCCACCAAACTTGTTAGGCACAATTTGCTCTTAGTGAAGCCATGTTGGCTGTCACCAATCACCTCCTTATTTTCCATGTGCCTTAGCCTCCTTCCAGGAGGATCTGCTCCATGATCTTGCCAGGCACAGACGTGAGACTGGCTGGCCTGTAGTTCCCTGGGTCTTCCTTTTTTTCCCTTTTTAAAAATGGGGGTTATGTTTCCCCTTTTCCAGTCAGTGGGAACTTCACCAGACTGCCACAACTTCTCAAATATGATGGATAGTGGCTTAGCAACTTCATCTTCCAGTTCCCTCAGGACCTGCGGATGCATCTCATCAGATCTCAGGACTTGTGCACCTTCAAGTTCCCTAGATGGTCTCGAACTTGATCTTCTCCTGCAGTGGGCCGTTCTTCATTCTCCCAGTCCTCGCCTTTGCCTTTTGTGACTTGGGCAGAAGTCTGCTGTCAAGAATATTCCACAGCTATAAATAATTGACAAATTATGTCATTTGATATTGCTTCTCCTCAATGTTACATCACAATCCATTACCAATATTGCAAGAAAATGCATTGGGATATGCATTTTGGAGGCCAACTCTCAGCACTCAGTCATGCTAATCAGCAGAAAACTTGACCCTTTGTCTTTATCAATATTCTAGCTGGTTAGCTTGGCCTTCCCATGGTGATGAGGGTCTTAAGTAGTGATTCTCTTATTTGGCAAGATAGGAATCCAGAAAGGTGAAGCAAAACTCCACATAATAAAGTTATAGTAGGGACAAGATCTCAACCCCAGTGCCATCCTACCTGGCCTTTTTTTTAATTTTTTTTTTCCTTACTATCAGGGTTATTTAATGAAAAAAAACCCACAAATTAAGTTCCGGCTTTGATTTTATTTCCTCTAGCACAGTAACAGTACTTCTTATACTGTAATTACTGTGAGGTCTATTTCATGAAAAGTTTGGCACACCATAGCTTTTGCACACATGTAAGATACTTTTGGAACCTGATTAACATTAAGTCACTGCCCTTGAAGCTCCATTTGATACTAATGCAATGACAGTTATTGAATAAGCAGTGTGGGGTTGGTTGCAATGGAGGGATGAAATGCAAGAAGTTGTACACTAGTAAGAGTTTCCCTCCAAGTGCCTCAACCCACTTGTCTCTGTGTCTTGCTGACTTTTCAAATGAGGTTGTTGCTGCATGATTGGACTCTTAACACTTCCTTTCTATTTGTGTTTCTCCAAAGCCTGAGACTGAGTCCTAAGCAGTCTTTCTTCTTCCAGGAGGACATTTGAACAAGGTGATACTGGGACTGGAGTAAAAGAAACAGAGAACTGAGACCTCACCCTAAAGGAGTTACACTAGAAGAAAAGAAGCACACCAGGATTACTGGAACCACAGGCACTGCTGAACAACTCGAACAGCCTTTTCTAGAATAAGGTCGTTACTGCTACTCTGCATATGTCTTTCTCCCAGATTTTTGGGTCTGCTCATACAGGCTCATGCAAAGACACCTCAAAATTAGTCAGCTTCACGGGTATCCTCTTTGAGTTTTTCTCTGCAAATATGTGAGGTATTTATTTATTTATTTATTTATATGAAAGTTGAGTTCTAAGCTACAGTGGTTAACAACATTTCCACAGAACTTCCTATTTTCTTTGACAAAAATTGTTATGTTGATTAAAAAAGAAAATTCAGACATCAATGAATTCCAAGACTCCTTTTTTCAGGAAAAATTCTTATTTCAAGTGTGGAATTTTTGACTAGCAAATAAAATGAAGGTATCTTAGTCTCCTAATTACCAGACATACGGACTCAAGTCCTTCTTGCCAGTGAGGTAGAACCTCACTAAAACTAACTAGCTAAAGGTGACAGCACTTCATTTTGATAATTTTCAGTGTTGCTCCAACACATAGCAAAATAATAGTAGCAACAACAACAACAACAACAACAACAACAACAACAACAATAATAATAATAATAATAATAATAATAATAATAATAATAATAATAATAATAATAAAGTTATTTTGTGAGTAGAGTTTCAGCCAGCTTGTTTGGTAACCATAACCTATTCACTTAGGCTGACGATGACCTTTTCTGCTAAACAGTCCCCACTCAAACTTCCAACTCAGTGTTTTGTCCACATTACCCCAGTGCATACCAATAGCCCCATTAATGAAAATACATGGATGTTTTCTCACAGCTGAATTCAAGATAACACACATAAATATCCACTGCCAAACTAGTAGAAAAGTTATGTGTTGAAACTGTGAATAAGGTGACTAGCAGACTGTTTTTTCTTGTCTGTCCTGCTTTTTTTTTTTTCCACTAATTGCGTTTCAGAATTTTTTTAAGCATTAGGAAATTATGCAGTTGGATCTCATTTTGATCTTTTCAATTTTCAGAGTTTAAAAGTGCTTTCTCACACTATTCTACTGCCTGGAGGCTTTAAACTGACAAGATTTTTTTCATTGTGAGACACTGGCATTAACATAAAGGATCAATTTACAGCCCTTTTTGCAATTGAAAACAATTCATACACAGAATAAATTTAAAAGGTGTAAATATCCTCTCTTAGACAAGTTTACATAAGCGTAAAAAAAATTGTCCAATGGTCAGTGAAGTTGTAGTACTCTAAAGGCAAATTAAATGCAACAAGATTTTCACCCTCAGATACTGGAACCTTGATAAGTACTAGCAGTTTCATCTTAGTGATTTTTTTTTTTTTCATATATTTAAGAAATTGGTGTTTATTTCTGTATGATCTGGATTATCCAACAGGCCATGAACAATGCAATATACACTTCTGCTTTTATACCAAGTGATATATTTTATTAGTGAAATGTAATTATTTGCAGAACCAACCAGATATAATTGGGTGAGTTTTTAAAGCAAGCTATCAGCTGTTTCAGGATTTTCACACTTCAGTCTCTTGAAAATCACACCTGCAGGATAAAAAGGCTATGAGAGTCACATGCTTATAACTGATTCAGTTTCTTTTATATTTACATGTAGGAACAATTATATAATGCAATTACATTTTAATAATTTAACCATTAAGAGTGATGAAGACTGTGATTTAAATATCTAATATATTTCCAGTATTCTTGGAAATAGACTTTGACTTAAAGCTCTAAGGTAATGTTTTATTGCTGGAAAATGAAAGCGAGAAAATATTTTTATTTCTTGTCAAAAAGAGGTCAGGTTTGTCTTGTCCAGTATGGAATGTGCTAGACACCGCATGAAATGAAGCTCATCTTGGACTTCAGTCATTAATTCTCAAGAATATTATTATGGTATAAACCAAGAATGGATCATTTCTTTAAGATTCAGCTTTTACTCCCACTGTTCCCAGGCCAACGTGTTTATATTTCCAGAGTATTATTCTAGACCTAAAAGGCCTTGCCACATCCAGATTTGATACACGTCTCCATAATGCATTAACAACAATAGCTACAGCTTGGCTGGCATTTGGATCACTCAGCAATTCTTATAGTTTTATAAAAACTTAGGTTGTCCACTGTACCTGAAATGTCCCACCCCTTATCTTAGAGGGAAATGTTCAACCATATCCTAGAGTTGCCCAATCAGTGGACATGGAGAGAAAATAACTTCTTGTTTATTTATGGTTTTCCACACAGGTCTTTTAAAGAAAGATGCCTGAAACACTTTCAGTCCAGGGTATCAGAAAAGCAGCCAACATTAATTTCTGCCCTCAGGAATACACTGTAAGAATAGTTTGCTTTCACTGAGCTTTTAGCTTCATTGCTGCCTACAGTTGCTTACTGTTGTCAGCAGCCCTTTTTAATTAGACGTTTAAGTGCACTTCCACCTCATTTTTCACACAATGTCAGATATTTTCCCCTTAGTTACAACTATTTATCACTCACATTTCTTCCAACACTTCAAGAGCTAGTGCAAAAGAATCTATTAAATAAAGCATGACAGTAACCCCACGTTTTCCAAGTCTTTTCTTTCTATGGTGGGTGCTTTAGTGAAGTGGGAAATTCAGAATTCCTCACAACACAGAGGATGACAGATGCAGTCTTCTAACTGTTTAAAACTATTATTTGAAGTAAAATTTAGGTGAAAACTATTTTATTCTTTTATGTGAGAACATCCCATTTTTATTCACTTACTCATTCACCCACTTTCATGCACATAACACACAACACACAGAGTACAGTAAAAAGGAAAACAATCCAGTTTTTGCCTATCTATAGAGGGAGTGTAGAACTTTTTGGACAAGGAGGTTGGCACAGAAGTGTGCATGCATCAGGGGAATGGATAAGATTCTCATACTCCCTGTAAGAAGGATGGATACCTGGGGACCTAGGTAAACTACTGATACAAAAGCACGTAGAACCTAGGAAATAAATGAGAGGAATGGGAGCAGGAGACTGTAAGTCTACATGAAGTCTCAGAGCCATGCATCATTGGAATTAGAGATGTGATGGGGTAGCTTGCATGACTGGAGGGCTGCAACAGAGGGTTACAGATTCTTAAGGAAAGAATGGCAAGGAAGATGAGGAGTAGGAATGCACTAAACACAAACATGAAGCTAAAATTCATGGAGATCTGCTATGGAATGGGCAACAGTCCTTTGGAGAGTTTATTTGTCAGGATCAGCTAAGAAACCAATAACACAGGGAGGGTGTCTGTCATGCATGGTGGGCATCTGCTATAGACAGCCCAATCAAGAAGAGGAAGTAAACAAAGCCTTTTTAAAGCAACTGGAAAGAACCTTACAATTACAGTCCTTGGATCTCATAGAGGACTTTAGCAACCATGACATCTGCTGGGAGGGCAAGATAGAATGGCACAAACAATCCAGAAGATTTCTGAAATGTTGTTCTGTTTTGATGCAGATTTTTCATGAACAGATTAAAGGACGAGCTCTTCCTGACCTGGTACCCAGAATAAAAGGAGAACTGGTTGAGAATGTGATAGTCAATGGCAGCTGGGTCCAAAGCAGATGATGGACAGGATATTAAGATCCTGTGAAGAGTGAGGAAAACAACTAGCAGACCAGAATCCTCAGCTTTCAGAAGACCCCAGCTTTTTCAAGAAACTTACGATCCTGTACATAGAGCCCTAAGTGCACCAATAGGCTTTGCCTGTCCATCCCCCTTGGGATCTGGCTGCCCATGCTCAGGACAGCTCTGTGACAGCCCAGCTGAGAGTCATGGGATCACACAGCTTGGAAAGAGCTGGGGCGGAAAGAGCTGGGGCAGAAAGAGCTGGGAGATAGCCCATGAGGTGATGCCTTCTACTTAACTTTGGAGCTGTACTTAAAGCTTAGGTCCCCTCCTTTGTTCCTTCCCTGAGCTACATTGCAGGTATACATTTTCCCACCAGCTACCTCACTGATCCTTACCCTGACCTGCTTACTTGACTCCTTAGCTGGATCTCAGACCTCCCTTGTCAGTGCAGCCTTGCCAGGTGATCTCTGAGCTCTGGACCTGACTCCTCACTTTGCCTGGTTTGATAATTGCTGGGTAATGACAGGGTCCTGTCCCTGTCCTGTCCCCACTGGCATACTGTGGGAGGGTGCTCTGTCAGTGGTGACACTGCCTTGCCAGCACGGTGGGTGTCTGTGGCTCCCACCTCATCCTCCTCTGTTAGGCAGCCCTACTCTGGCTACTCCTTAACAGTTGAAGTAACTGGCTGTGTGGGTGAGAGGAGAGCAGTGGATTTTTTTTTACTTTGCCTTTAGCTGAGCTTTTGACGTGATCTACCCATAATATCTTTATTGTGAATTTAGAGACATGTGGACTGGTTGAGTGGAAAACTGACCAGATCATCAGGCTGAAAAGGTAGGGGTCAACAGTGAAAAGTCCAGCCAGCCACTTGTTACAAGAAGAGTTCCTCAAGTGACAATAAAGGACTGATGCTGTTTAAAGGCATCATCAATGATCAGGGTGATGGACCAGAATGCACCCTCTGCAAGCTGGAGAAAAAACGTATGTGGATATGCTGAGGACAGGACTGCCATTCAGAGATACTTCGATGGACTGCCCAAATGAGCCTACAAAACCCTCATGAAGCTCAGCAAAGACAAATTCAAAGTTCTGCACCTGAGACATCGGAAACCATGCTTCAGTATAAGCTAGGGACTGCCTAGATAAGAAAGCAGCTCTGTAGAAAAGGACCTGAGGTTCCCAGGGGACAGCATGTTGAAAATGATCCAACAGTGATGAGGGCTGGCTGCGTACCAGTCTGTATATTGGGCTGCAAGGGTGAAGCCAGAATATTGAGGAAAATTATTATCCTCCCTTCTCAGCACTGGTAAGGCTGCACTGGGAACACTGGGCTCCTCTGGTTTTGAGTCCACGGTACAAAAGAGATTTTGACAGAATGGACATAGTCTGGCAGAGGGCTGCTAAGTTGGTTGGGGGGCTGAAGCATATGACATACACAGGCTGAGGAAGTAGGATTTGTTTAGGCTGAAGAAGAGAAAGCCCCAGGGGAGTCTAACTGCAGTTTCCCACCACACCCAAGGGTTTTATATAGAAGAGACTTCTGAGAAATGCCCTTTCTCGCAGAAAGAGCGAGAGGTGAGATCCAACTTGCAAAAAAGGAAATTCATATTGGATATAGAGAAGAGAACCACTCTTCCCAGTGAGGGTGGTTAAACACTGGAACAGGTTGCCCAGAGAAGATGTTAAACACTTGGAGCTTTTCAGAACTGAACTGAACTGATTGAACTTTGAAGTTAAGTCCTGTTTTGAACAGGACCTTGGACTAGATGACCTCCAGACATCTCCTCCAACCCACATTTTTCTTTGATCATATGATCAAGGTCAAATTGTCTTAACTGTAAGTACTCTTCTTTCACTTAATAGGGAAGATAATATTCCTGAGAGCTAATGAGCTTGTTGCCATCTAGATCTCTTCAAGTAAGAGATCTGGGTGCTTGGGTGACTGCTATAAATGTCTGACAGCTTCAGTCTAACACTGTAGAAGGGAGACAAACTTTTGCATTTAATTTTGTAGATATACAGCTCAGTAGCAGAAGTCATTGGGTTTGATCAATGAGGAAGACTCTGATATTTGTCTGAGCATTAGTGAGTAATAAAACAAAATCCTGTAAGCACTTTCTATACTGGAAAAACATGCCTGACTGCTTACATGCAGACAAGCAGCTATTTCAAGAAATTTATCAGCAACAGACAAGGTGTAGATGCAATTTAGAACTGTACAAAACAGGTTTTTACAGTTAAAGCTTCAGCAAGTAACCCTTTTAATTTAGAGGCAGATCCTGAATCTTCTTTATATGTAAAAGACAACGAGTATTTTTGTAAAGACATAAGCAACTATTAATGAATATGTTTAAATTACAGGAAAACTCAAGCAATTCAGCAGGGTTGGTGCCAACGTTAGGCACTTGTGAAGAATCAGCAAGAAATAAAATTTCTTTTTATTTGTCTTTTTTATTGTCGGTTACTTTTTCTTCCTTCCTTTCTACAGCAAATACATAAATAGTAGCAAAAAAGTGCCAACAGATACAGTCTGAAGTCAAATGACATTTCTTTCAATCTATTTATTCTTCATCATCCACTTAACACAGCCAGATTGTGATAGGTGGTCCCAGAACTGGTTCACACCCCAGTAAGCAGCAAATGCATGATGAATGAGATTTAAAGCCATGAAATAAACAGCTGCCAAAATCAAAATAAGCAGAAGAAAAAACTTAAATCCAACAAGGAAATAGCAAAACTATGTATCTCAGTTTCATTATCCTGCAGCAATAATCAATTTGATAGATGAGAAATATTTCAAAGATCATGCAGTGACAGTTTCTCAGTGGCAGCTTTAAAGGAAAATTTAGAATTAAGAATGACTTTATGATTATAAACTGCAGCAATAATCTTAATGAGATGATCACTCGGGAAGGAACATGGCAAGAAATCAAACAATAAGTTGCATGGTTTTATGAGCCTTTAACTATGGAAAATTGACTTACATTTCTTAACATTGTAATGGCAAGAGTATGAAGTGGCAAGCACCCTAAATCAAAAAGCTACCGCATTGCACAGTTAATATACGTAAAGGCATTATCTCTCACATTTTATCAAAACATTTATTTAATACATTCAGCTGTGTCATCTCTTGTCATCATTCAGAAATGTATATGGCATTTACTGATTCCCAAGGAAATCAGTAGGAAACGCGTTCATTTTGCTCTGTGATTTTCCAATAAGGCTCTGGATTACATAGGCACAAGACGACAAGAATAGTTTTTAATAACATAACTGCACATTTGAAGATGCAAAACATTTTAAGTACAAGATAAATACCTAGTAGACATAGGAGACCGTGCTGTAAATGCTTACAGCCTTAGAATCGCAAACTGATAATGCTCAATTTAATGTTTTCGTAGGGCTGATTAATTTCTTCTATTGAAGAAGGAAGGAACAAAGGAAGACTCCAAGAAGGAACAAAGAAAAGTACACATTATACATACTTAGTAATAATTACAATATTGAATTCAATTTATTTAAAAAAAATTATCAGCAGACTAGTAAGTACAGCCATATCCAGACTGTCTTGTTATGAAGTCTTTGAGACGCTGTTCATTTACTTTTCATGATATCTTGGTTCCACAGAATAAATATGGTATCATGAATCTGCCCCAGTTAAAATGCCAAAGGAAAAAAAGCACTCTGTATGACCCAATAGCTGAGGGTTTCCTACTCAGAATAGATCAAGTCTGTCAGCACATAGATGTGTTGGGAAGACAGTAGGGTGGAAGACTCAACTTCTACATCTTTTACCCGTGACATGACTCTTCACAAGCTGTATGGCTTAGGCTGAATACTTAGCCTGATACACTTAAAATATTCATAAGGACAAAAGGGACACACCTTAAATGTAAAGCCAAGAATTTATTATTAGTATAATTGAAATCTCAGGAGTCTAGTCAAAGAATGATTATTAGTCTGGATTTAATTATTAGAATAAATAAATAAATAAATAAATAACCTAAAGAAGAGTATACTATTAAAGAAAAAAATCAATAATAATAATAATAATAGTAATGCAGTTAAGATTGTTATACACACATCCTTAGTATCTACCCCTTTTTCTGGTGTTATGCTCACCCGTCTGATGTCCCTTTCAATCCTGAGGCTGAGAGTGACAGTCTTCCCCGGCAAGCATAGGGATGGTTAAAGCAGGTGGTGTTTTCTAGGTTCTTCACTGGTTTCTTCTTCCTCTTCTCCTTCCTCCTTTTTGGGGGGGATTCATCAGGGTCTATTTGTATACGTTTTCTAAAGTGCTTTTAAACCTTGTTCTTCCTTCATTGATTTGCAATTCCATGCTACATTTAAATTTACTAGACATGATATTTTACATATGTTAGATATGTTCTTTGTTTTTTTTTTTTTTTTTTTTTGACTCTTAAAACTGTTTTTGTGCAGCTTCTGGTCTGCATTTCTATAACTGACTGTTGGTGAGCTGTTGATAAACTTGGAGTCTTTAGTTTCATCCTGTGCTTTGTTCCTTACCTTCTCATTGCTGTACTTCTGTACACCACAGACTTGTGTCCTGACTTCTCAAGGTCTCTGCTGTCAAATAGGCCTGTATTTCTGTACACTGAGTCATTATCTTGCAGTCATAAATACCTAATTTACATAGAATAGCTACTTGACTGCTGTATGTGTAAAAACTATGGTTGTACCATAAAAAAGATGGGGAGAAAAAAGGTAAAAACTAAAAAAACCCGTGGTCCTTATAGCAACCTAGTCATTAAAAAAAAACAACCAACCAACCAAAAACCAACAGAAAGCAAAGTTCCAGGCAGATAAAGAAAAGTTTACACAAAGTAAGCCTGAGAAGCTTCAGTCCTGAGGCCTTGCAGACTCACTCGTGTCCTGGTAGTAGCAATGGCAATGTATCACTGGGCTACAGAGGCACAAACTTCAGTGAGACATACTGTCTTAACCACCCTCCTGTTCTCTTCTGCAGGCTGCATGACCCGCTTGCCCTGACCCATGTAAAGTCCAGTTCCCAGGAATAATTATGCTGTTTAGCTGACTTTTTTTTTGCTGCAAGCATATTTCTTGGAGAATGTCCATTCTGCTTTCAAGTGAACTGGTCAGGACGGGCAGAAGGTATTACTACTTGAATATTAAGCAAATTTCACACTAGAAATTCTTCTCTGATTGTGTTATAACCAACACTGACTGCCTTATTTTTTTCTGTAGTAGGTTTTTTGGGTTTTTTTGCTTTGTTTCTCTTTTAATAATTTGACACCCTGCCTCCTGATACCCTGCCCTTTGACCAATATTGGCAGCATAGACAGACTGCCAACACCCTGCCCCCTTACCAACATTGGCAGCATGGGCAGGATGCCGCCCATATTCATGTAAGGTATGATCATCTCAAATCACACTGCCGTCGCTGAAGCCAAGGGGTGCCATGACTTTTACCCACATTCAAAAGGCATTTGCATGGCTGGTTGTTGCTGACAGATGCCCTGGACACCAAGTGTCCCTGGCTGTCCACTGGAGCTATGGCATTGCTTACGATGCCATGTTTGCTCTCAGTGATCGGGTGAGTCGCCATACGGGTGCGTTGTTGCTCATCTTTGCTTCTGCCTCCATGAAGCTTTGTTTTATGATGTGTTGTCAGACTCCATTACTGTTTAGACCACATAATTACATCTGAATTAATAATGATTCTTTGATTAGACTATTAGGATTTCAGTTATACTAACAGTAATGTCTGTAAGATGTGTTTGTTTTTTGCCCATAAGAACATGTTGATCATAACAGACTATGGAACCCATGTCTCCTTTAAGCTCTGAATGGGTCTTACCACGGAATTGTTACTTAAAAGATGATTATCACATCACCATGGGAGCCATCATACCCTAATAATACTTATGTGCTGATATCTAAGGATGCATTTGAATTGGTACATTCTGGCTTAATACACATGCCTTAGAAGGTGGAGCAGAATATGAAGGACATAGATTCTTCTCTGGCATGTTTCCTCTTCACCTCCTATGTCACATCAGACTTGTGAAAAATTGGTTCTGAGATACCAGCTTTGCCCTTGCTGAGAAAAGGGAACTTTGGTTCCAAAGCATTGTTTTGAGTATAAAATATTAAAGGACAGGTTGATAGAGGCTGGACTTTGCAATGATCAAGTTCCTTTACCTTACATTCTTGTGTTTGTGGGTATACAGACCATGATAGCCTAAGGGAGTGCTTGCTTGCCAGCCAAATTATTCCTAGTTTTGCAGGTTTATTTCCCCATCTAATAGAAAAATGTAGTGAAAATGAATACTGAGTGGCAGTGTTGAGAGTGAACAGAACACGAAGTAGTGGCATTCTTGGGCTAATGTGATATGAAAGTCCTATCATAACAGTAACTTTCTATCATGTCTTATTAGTCTTGCACCATGTTGAGTTAGCTGGTATTCTTTAATATGATTTGAAAGTCAGCAATGGGATAAGACTTCTCTTTTACCATAACAAATACCAATGTAACACAATGGTGATATGACATGATGTAAAATTACTAATAATAAACTTTACAGCCCCTTTTCCTAACTGAAGACATTTTTGGTACAATTAAACCTTTACTTTTCCAAAATCATACTTGTATGTTTCTCAATGGCAAGAAGAGAAATTATTCCCAGGGAGACAGAATTGTTTTTCCCCTTCTGACTACTTTTGAAACCTGTTTTTTTTTAAGATTTTTTTGAGAGGAAGGATGTGAGAAAAAACAATTTAGACATATGTAAAAAAAAGAAAAGTCTTAAAGATAACTTCTCTCACATAAACTGTATTTATTAATGGCATTTTTCAACCTCAAATGAAGCCTGAATTTTTAACTGAACAATTCTTTAATATTTGGTTTTGTTAAGCTATTAAATTTCAGAACAAAATTTTATTGGGGTGGGGAACAAACATTAAAAAAAGTAAACAAAAAAACAAGCAGATGGCCACAAAGACATAATTCTTTACAGCAGAATTTTTGCTAGAATTGTATAATTTCTTACTATTTTAATATTTTATTATTATTATTATTATTATTATTATTATTATTATTACCCAACTGCAAAAAGTTAAGAGTTATCATGGAATGGAATTGTCTAATGAGTACCAATATACCTACATTATTAAAAAAAATGTTGCACAGCAAGCTTGATTAAAGCTTTTCCCTAACTTTGAACATTTGATTTTGCACCTGTATTAGAGTTTCTGTAAGACCATTTTTTGTATGTATAATCCATAATTAGCAATAAATTTTCTCTCAGTGTGAAAACCTTTTATGGGATGTGTATGTATCCAAGTAATCCTGCATAAAGAAGTGAATACTTTTCATTTTATTTCCATTACTTTTGATTCCAGAAATAATTATTAACTTTTATAGTATAATACTTGTAATATTAGTTTTGTATAGGTTTTTCTTAGAGAATTGTCAGCCAGACATACTGGTTAATCAGCACCTTACCCATGGGATTTAAGACTGCATTTAAACGTTCAGAACCTGTCTTTAATTTTCTTAAATTAAAACTAATTTCATGACTGTGATCACTTATGTGATTCACAAGCACCATGAGCTGATCAGAGAATTCACAATGGCATTACCGATTTGGTTATCACCTAAATTAAGCCATTATCAAACACCATCTACTTCCAAGCAGCAAGACAAGAATAAAAAAAAAGATATTTTAATTTCAACTAAGCAGGGAAAGAAGAAAAATGGATAGAACAGGGAAAACCAGGTGATAGAAATATTACAATGAAACAGGTTAAATAATCCACAAGATACATTCTCATGCCTTGACATTGTTTAAATATTTGCATTATTTTTACTTTTTATTTTTAGCTGTGAGATTATGCACAACAGCATTTCCCTGAAGCAAATATACAACCATAAATGGAAAATATAACTAAAAAGTTGAATGAACTAACCAAAGCTCAGACAATTTGAGGAATCCTACTGGTGCCTCACACCAAATACTTAACATGTGAAACCTCAGGAGGTTTAAGAATGACATTGTTCTCAGCCACCCAGTATTGGGTCTAGCTCAGGTTTATGCAGGGTAAGCAACTTGCGTAAGGTATAGAGTCAGCACCACAGCTATAGCCCTCATGTTTATTTAACCCAGGGAAGAGCGCTGGAAAGTCAAATTATTGAACTGTTGCTGCTGAGGAGCAAGTGGTTGGGCTTTTCTATATGAAGCAATGGCTAGAGTAGGAAACAGGGAGAGGAGCAATGAGACTACTTCTGGAAGGGAAGGCAAGGCAAGGAAAGGCAAAGTGAGGCAAAAGAGGAGGAGAGCAGAGAAAGAGAAGAAAAGAAATAGTATCCACTTTAAAAAACTTGAAAAAAAAAAAGAGTGCTTTCAAGTTGCTTTTGGCTAGCAGTACCTAAAATAACAGCTAGACATCTAGTCTCTCAGACACAAAGTCCTTCTGTAATTCTAACCCATAAGTGGTTTTCAAAATCCCACTAGGCACTTACCTTCATCTTTAGCTGCCTACATACCTTTAACACAGCACTCTAAGCCTCCTTTAATTGCTCCTCTGAGTTTCCTACCTCACAACCATGCTGACTGCATAAACGTATGGAGGATTTGAAGCAGTCTGATACCTTGGTAATGAGAGAAGAAGGAGCATAGAAATATCACAAATGGACAGACTAAAGAAAGCACTCAACTGCTTAAACGAAGCTTCCTGCTTTAGACCACCAACAGCTTTAATCTCTCAGTGCTGTCAGAAAGACCAATAGCCCTTTTGATCTTCTAGTGTATTCTTGAGTGCAGTTACTACCTAATTAATACTGATGAAGGATAGTTTAATTTGGAACAGAAGGTTTTGTGCGAATGATATAGCCCAAGGAATTAGTTGTCCAGGATTTATCTTATAAAAGGTTTATTTTATTTAGCTTCTAAATGTTTCCTGAAGGGTTTAATTATACTCTATTACTATATAAAATATACTAAAATACGTTTTCCCACTGAAAATACAGTTTTGATATGAATCATAATAGAAAAAAAAAAAAAGAAAAAAAAAGGAAATGGGCTTTCAGTAGGCTCTGACCAGCTTTAATAATACTGACAAACGCTGTAGAACTAGAACACAAAGCCAGCAGTTCACAAAAGGCTTAAAAAGTATGATGTAGCTCAAGTAAAATTTGACATATCTTAAAAGCCAGCCACAGCAACAGGAAAATGTTAGGGTCTACAGGATCCATCCGTCTAAATCTTAGCTAGTCACTCTAGGCTCCCTTTGCTATCTGTAGTAAGAAATGAGCATTCTTAAATAATATTTTTATCAAAACTATTTTTCTGGTTTATATGAGAATAAGATAAACTGCACTTTGGAAAGTCTCTTTCTCACCATGACCTATTAAGGAGTCTAGGTGAAATGTCAAAACTCGGAGAAATGAAACCGTCTACTCTTCTCAGGCTTGAGCTCCCACTCTTGATCCCCACCAGAATCTTGAACTTGCGGTAAACACCAAGGCATCCTAGGTTGTGTGCACAGTGTGTCTCTTTAGCTGAGTCTGAAAACCAAAACTGGTGAAAAGATGCCTCTCTCAGTCTTTCCCAAAGAAAAGCAGAGTAGACAGAGTGAGGGAAGTGTTTTTATTCACCCTGAAATCTCCTCCTGAAGAAAGGCATGGTACTGACTTGGTGGGCAGACTGCTGTTCTTCCTAGAATATAACAATCTTCTTAATTGGAGTAGCTGAAGACACAGAAGATATGAGAACCCAAGCCTCATTCACCCTCAGAACATCCAAATACTTCTTTTCTACCTTCTAAGAGTCTTTCCAAGACACCCATCTACAGAATAATCTGGGTGAGGGTCCAGGAGGAGAGTGTGTACCTTGTATCCTTCAGACTGACCTGGGGTCACTTTGCAGCCAAGAATCTGAGACTAATAGACCCAGATAGAAAACAAATAGAGAGGAATGAGACTAATTCTCACTGGATATCCCCCATCTTGAATTTATTTGCTTTCTCAATCACCTCAATGCATGAACAGTCCAAGAAGCAGAGATTGGCACCCAGAACTCCTGCTATTAGCTTTGTGTTCTAGCCTGCAAGCTACAAAAACACAGCTTCTTGTAGGCCCACAAATACTTCTTTCAATGCTAAAAAAAAAAAAAATTGTTCAATATTTCATTCCAGTCTCAATAACAAATAATTTCCTTTCCCTTTTCTCTTTCATCATGTCCCCTTTTTCCTTTTTGTTTTTTCCTTTCTTCTTTTTTTTTTTTTTTGGTGTTGATATTTCCTCAGTAGTTCCACTAAACAGTAAAATACAGAGGTTGAAATACAATTATAGAAGTAATGTACATTGATAGCAAGACATATATCTGTTTCAAATAAAAGCTTTTCTTTTCCTTTTCTAGGAAAAAAAAAAAGCATGTTTAAAGAAAGGGTTCTATTCTTTTTTTGCCTGCAACACATAAATTTTTTGGCTACAAAAACTCCTGCAGGAAGGAAGTCAGCTTTCATCTTTAGAAAAGGCTTATGTAATGTTCTAAGACTATAAAGTAAATGAAGAAAGATTTCACACAGTATTCCAAGGTTAGTAATAAGATATAAGATCTTGTTGCTATGTTTGATGTTGGCTAGAAGACCCCATTACTTCTCACCTACTGCTTTACCACTAACATATCATCAAGCCATTCAAGTAAAACCTCAAGGAAAAAGAAAACACAATGTTATCTTATTTCTAATTTACTATATTGATGCCATGAATATGCAGTCTACAGCTTCCTTTGTAATTGGGAAGATTTTTACAAGTGATAGAATATGGTTTTGGGCAGAAAATGAAGACATGCCTTTGTGATTCTCCCCACCTCTGCAGCAGATCTAGATTGCCTCCATTAAAACATAGTTAATGTGATTTGCAAACACAATTTTCTAAAAGTACTTCTCAATCATCTTTGTACAGATATGAATCTCGGCAGGGTATAGGACAAAGCACTTTAACCCTTTTGGTGGACACTCAACTTTATGAAAAATATTTCTCAGAGCATGAGTACTCTTCTGAGGACAAAATTTTTAGAAAATATTTAACTTCTCTATTCTCTATATTATTTAAATCTCATTTATTACCTTGCAGGAACTGCTTATATTTTTATCTTTTGTTGATGCCATTCCCACTATTTTCATTCTTTCTTTCTTTCTCTCTTCTACATGCCTTTCCTTCACTCTGTTTTGTAAAAGCCTACCCCTGCCAAAAGATTAAGCATAAAGATGTGCTCTTAAAACCAAGAAGAGTATCTGGAAAGCTTGTGGATTTGGCCTTGGACATAATCTGAAAGATTGCTTAATAAAATAGAGCAACCAATATTTGGAAAATGGTGATAATTCTTCATGATTAAAGTTTTTTGAAATATCATTACAGATGAAGCACATCTTTAATTATTTTAATGAAAAACTTTTACCAAGTTAAACTGAAGCAGCTAAAACTAAACTAAACTAAACCGACTGCTTCAAACTAGTAAGCAAAACACTGGCTCTGTGTGTGTGCATACATGTATATGTGTATAAAAAAAAAATGAATAAATGTATATTTATACATAAAGCCCACAATAATACTTTGCTGATATATGAAGTACATTTATGATTCATTTTCCAGACCACAGGAAACAATGTAAATATATACATGTTATAAAAGTAATACCTCTATATCTTGCACAGTGATCAGCTATATCTAACAAGGCTGAGATTTAGTATCTTGTAGATTAGTTTTCCAAAGAAAGTGAGGAAATTCATCATTGAAATGTACAAAAGAACAAAGGAAACAGCATTTGAAAACAGACTATACAATCTGTCATGGGGATCAAGCAGGTGATCCATCTGCAGCTGATTATGAACTTTTCTATAATTTTCAGTCAAAAAGTGAGAAGTCCTTAAACATGAATATTTCTGTTAGAGTGCATTACTTTTAAAGTAATATGCATCTGTTCAAGCTGTGTACGTCCAAGAGGTCAAATATGTGATGACCCCAAGAAGGTACTTCTACCCTGTCTTATGTAGCCCTGTAAGTGCCCCTGCACTGTGGCACCTTTTAAATTATTTTTCTGTGGCTTCTTTTTCTTTAAAAATCTTCAGAAGTTCTTTGCTTCTTCTTGATGTGATATGAGAATTTTTTTTTTAAATCTCAGAGTGTTTCACTTGCTGGAACAGTCAACAATCACCTCCAGGTACACTTATTCTTTTCTATTCTTAACGTTTGTTCAATACCTTTATTCATCTATTTAATGACAGTGTGGCTGCAGTAGATCTCACGAAATATATTGTTCGCAGACTGCTAGAGCCTTCCAGTATATGTGGAGCACATTCAGCGCCTGCAGAAATCAAATACAACATCCAGCTCTCGTTTCTTATTTTTATCATTCCCAGGTCTCAGACTAGAAAAGTGTTTTCTGGCATACAGAGTATTTGAGATAATTAAATCTCAGAAAAGGCTTGTGAGGAGGTAAAAGGAATCTTTCCTGTAATTTAACATTACAATTCTGACTGTAAAAGAACAGTGCTAAAACATCTTCAGAAGAATGGTGTCATGATCTGAAATAGAAAAACCTGTGACTGTAATTACACTGTCATGGAGAAAACAATTTGTAAATACTGAAAGATAAGATCACATTTGAGGCTGCTGATAAATATTTTGTTCCAGCCTGAAGGAATAATAATGTTCTACTGTTCTTTAATAAGGTTAGACCTGCTGCATTTTTTTTTTCCCATGTGTGCTCCACTGAGGTTTTGCTGTGAGTTTATATACAGTCATTTTGAAGAGTTAAGCTTTGTTGTGTGACAGTGATGGAAAACTTGCATGAAGGTAATTGGAAAACAAGGGATTAACTCTGGGTAAATGAAATCTGAACACTGTTTAATTAATGATTAAATTTGTTTATTCTTTATCTTCATGTTCCCTTATTTTGGGGACCCTTAAAGCAAAAAATTAAGAAAAACTGAGTTTTTTAATACAAACTGTACTATAAATTCAGAATTGTCACATTTAGAAAGCAGGAAAATAGAAAAATATTTTGAAAGCTTTTTTCCCCTCTCTTTTCAATCGGATGGGATTCTGTTCATTTGGGGAATATTATGGAACACTCAGAAATCCCCTAGCACAGGTTTGAGACCTCAGTTTTTTAGAAAACATGTAACAATACCCATAGCCCTTATTCTGTTATCTATTGTAGTCTCTACAGCTAGTATTTAACAGAAAGTAGAAATGTTCTCTAAAAAAGAACTCTTAGCACTTGTGAAGTAGTGTTTCCTGAACTTTTGTTAAAAGGGTTTAAATTTCAAAGATTATTGAGTTTTATAGGCATGGAAAACAAAGTTACAAAAGCTTTCTCTGAAAGCTTACCTGCTTATACAAACACAGGAGAGGACTAGGAGAAGGCGGCCTATGTCCTAAATATGCAGGTTGAATGTGAAGGGTTCAAACATTCATTGCTCATGAAGAGGTGGGCCTGTTCCCATATATAGACTGTTTACCTCTCTTTCAATAGTGACCTTTTCCTGTGCAGCTTTCCGAATTTTCTGAAAAAGAAGAAACACAACCCAGATTACTGTCATATTCAAAATGCATGAAAATACATTTCAAGGAAACTGTGAAAAAGACTTTTCCTTTTTTTTTTTTATGTGTGTGTGTCCTCAAAGAGCCCTCTGGTTGAGAGCCAGAAAACTAAAGTTTTTCAAATAATGGCTTTGCACAATAGGCACTGAAGGAGCTACTTTCAAGTGGAATTGCTTCCCTAGAGGGCTAGGTGTGCCAGTGCACAATTCATTTTGATTTCTCTTTGGGACTAGTTCACACATACATGGTATAAGTACTTGGCGTCTGTTAGTTTGGGTGAAGTTATCCCTCTCCTGACAGGAAGGAATGATAGACATACACTGTAAGTGGTACAAGCTCGTCGCTTAAGATTCTGCAAAAGGAGAACTGAGCCACAGGGCCAGCAACATGTGCCTTAAGGCAGGATATTCATGGTAAAAAATAAGCATTTTTTTTTTTTTTTCCAGTGGATGAGACCAGGATGGTTTTCAGAAATGCACAATGTATATTTTTATATTCCAGTTATCCAGTAGTAGTGTGGATTCAAAGAATGCTGATGAAATGTATAAACAGCTTCCTCATATATTCCTGTGCAGATGTCAATCTGTATTACAGACAGTACGAGACAGAATGAGTCTTTCAGGCAGCCATAAGACATTGTCAATATATTCTAAATATATTTAATATATATGTATTTTTTATATATATATGTCAATAATTTTCAGGGATTATTTTTTAAAGCAATTCAAAGTTTTTCTAAAATTGTCTGACTACTGAGGGCAAAAGAAACAGAATCATTTGCATTCACATAGTGATGCCTTTCTTATGCAGGCACCATTTATGTCTTGCAATAAAGCATTACAGACTGACTACTGTGATTTTTTTTTCCAGAAACTTAAATCCAAAATTGTGGATCGAGCACTGCTGGGGATTATCAGTGGGATGGATGAGTCTGGCATGACTGTTATTCTTGGTTTGGCTTCATTAAATGAGTCATTACTAAGAAAGACAAGTTGTTGTATACTTTTATTGCCTTCCACAGTTTCCTCTATCAAATCAATAAGACTGTTTTGTAACTTTGGTTATAGCACTGGTTCTAATTCCATTTCATGACTATCAGAAATAGTTCATTAGCTTGTAAAATGACAAGGACAAAAAGCGCTCTTCAGCTGCAGAAGTGGACTGCACTAATTCTATTATATAGCATTGTTCAAAGCCCTCAGATTAAAAAAACAAAACAAAACAAATAAAAAAAACCCCAAACCAGCAAACCATGGGTAGGTTCTAAACAGTGACAAGATTACTTTCTACAGAGCGGTCTATACATTAAATTTTCAGGAATCTCTCATTTTCCTAGTGATTTCTTGTCATATTCATAATTATTATGCCGTAAGTCACTATCAAGTAATGTGAATCCATGGGAAGAGATGTTTCACTTCTATTAAATACCTCAGAAAAAATGGTTAAATGAGTATGATTTCCCATTTTCCTTAGCGCTTAAGCTGGAGGTTTTCAAAGATGTCCTTAATGAGTGGCTAAAGAGGAACCATGTCTCTCCTCTCCTGAGACATTAACACCATCTTGAAGAACTTATTCTCCCACAATGTGACAGAAGGGAGAACATGCTGTCCCTCAACCTCCTGCCGCAGCAGACATCTCTAATTGACTGACTGATAACATCAGTGGTACGTTAGCAGGATTTAGTTAATGAGTGAATAATTTGAGATACTGTTCAGTATTTTTTCCTCAAATCATGTCCTGAAATTTGGTTATGATAAAAGAATTGTTTTTCTGTAAGTCAACTGCAATTAACTAAAAGTGGTTCTTAGAACTTGGTAACAATTCTTAGAATTGTTACTTAGAATCACAGAATCATTCAGGTTGGAAAAGACCTCTAAGATCATCGAGTCCAACCGTCAACCGGTCTTCTTTCATTAGATCTTATTTAACCTAAGACTTCTTTTTTTGTTTGTTTGTTTCTTTTAAGACTTTCTTATCTTCTAACATCTTCAAACAATTGGAAAAAAAATATTTCACTAAAACACTAGAAAATGCCCACAATTTGGGAAAAAAGCCCACCTTTTTTTCCTGATCACTTGACAAAATAGTCTTACCATTTTCCAAGTCTAAAATATCTCAGTTAGACCTCATGTGCAGAACAATACAATAAAGTATCATTTTAACATTACAGGAATGGCATAGAAAAATTGATACCAGGCTTATTTAGACAAGATGTTTGAAATATTTTCTATTATCTCAGTATGACAGTGAGTTCTACTTTACTACCTCATAAACAATAAAACATCTCAATAAAATGTGAATAGATGTTTCCAAACGTCGTCTTCTTTGTGCTGAAGATTAAGTTTTGTTGCTACATTGTTTAAGCTGGCAGACAATAGATGGTTGCTTTGTCAGATTCTTTGGCTTTGATATTCTTTACCATTTAGTTTAAAGATGCATTTGTCATATCTGATAGTGGGGTGACTGTGAAACTTGTACTCCTAGTGTTTCACAGAATTCCTTACTCCTAAGTTTATCAGAATTCAGTCATCTGCAACAAAAAATTATTGTGCCTTAACAAAAATTTTTATAGTGTAGGTGCCATCTTAACAATAAATAAAACCATTAAAACTAAAAGATTCCTTATCTTTTAAAAGGTAAGGAACTTTTGCTGTAGGTAATAATACGAAGCAGGAATCTCAGCTATTCTGATTCATTCATTTGGCGATGCCACTGCAGAAATATCAGGAATGTAAACATTGACTTCTGACCAGAGGAAGACATGTTGGCTATCAGAGATATTTTTCTCTAAGCTTGCATTTTCTGCCTTCACACATTTTACAACATTGTTGCAATTTACTATTTTCACATTTTGTCTTAAATTTACGTACTATTAACTTCAGATTTCCCTTTGATATTTGTTATACTTTTTTCGTCCAGTCACTTAGCAATTAGAACAAATATATGAAAGATAGCAGCTTTTTTTTGTTGTTGTTGTTGTTCTTTGAAGCAACTCACTTGATTATGTCACTTCTGCCATAGTCTCTGCAGTAGTAAAGTCAGCTAAAACAGAAGAGGAATGTCTCACCTCACCATCTAAGAACTGGCTTTTAACTGAAGAACTGTTAGAGTGTGCTAGGCAAATAAAGATCTGTATACGAACTTGCTGCATTTATAACTACTTTATAGTTACGCAATATATGTTGATTAGCACTGTAGAAGCTAATGTTTTCTGTTTTTTTCATATGTCTATCTTCATCTTTCCACGATACATTTAAATCATATATGAAAGCTTGGCAATTGTTGGAAAAAGAGAAACACATCCCTCTGTCATGGGAAAGTTGATGGCATATTAAGAAAAAAGGTACATTCTGCATTAAAGCAGTACTTAAATAGAACCAGTGGGAAATCACAGTTTTTATACACTGACAAACATATATATATACACATTTAATTATGTCTTACGTTAGACCATGCAGAGCATTCACACACACACCCCATTCACCATGTTCAAAATAACACCAAAAAACTTCTAAGAACTGCTATTAGATGCCTTATGGTATTTATTGACTTTTGTTTAGACTGTTCTCAAGGTTTGGATGCAAAAGGAAAGTCCCCCTGAAGAAGAAACTCCTCTCAGCTAAGCATTTTTAACATAACTTTACCCTTGAACATGTGAGGTCAGGAGGCCAAGTGATCCCTAAGATTCATTATTTTCTGTTTAGTTGAATTAATTATTCCATTCAAATCAAATTATCTCCTTTATATTGCAATACAATTAAGATGAGATCTGTACCCTTATGAATAATTAGGATCATCAGAAACAGCATGGAAATGGTTTTGAGTGTAAAAAAACCACCACAGAAGCATTTTTGCTGAATGCAATGCTGATGAATGTCTGGTGAAAAATGAAGGGCTATTCCTTCCAGTATTTTGAGTTTATGCCAAGGTTTACCTACTTAAGAAGAGCTTTGAAATTACAGTCATTGTGTATCATCTTTTTCAAGTGAAGAAGTGAATTCTGTCAAGTACCTTGTTTACATTTGCCAGCTTTATATCATGCCATCTGATAAAGATGCTAAATTTAATGCAATTCAAAGGCCGTTTCCTTGGTCTTTGACACCTAGTGTCCAGTGAAATACAGTTGAAAAGGATAGAGAAGAGGAATTGTAGAGAGTGGAGAGCTTGACCTAGGCAGCAGTTCAGTGAAGAGAAAAGGAATACCTGCACTGGACATCATGGAGCATAAAAATTTTGTTACGATGTTCAGCTTTTCCAGCTGTTAGCACATATACTTCACTGTGACTTGTATGTATCCATCATTTTACCAAGGATCATACATTTTGATATCACAAAGTCATGCAAGCACAAGAACTCCCATTTTGATGGTAGTCAATGGAATATGTTATTTCAGAAGATATTCAGCTAAATAGTAACATGTTAGGCAAAGTTTCATGAAATATCCATTAGAGTACAGCATCCCAGAAGCAGTAACAGAAGACACAGGTATGTCTGACTTGAACAAGAAGGGAGGAAATGTATGGATTTCCCCAAACTGGTAAGAATATATCTGCTGTAGTACCAAAAAAGTCTGTAGCCGAGTCAGCCCAATGTTGTTGCTCAGAAGCTAGGCTTTGTAGCCTGGTTACAGCCCTGTGTTAGCATAGTTAACACAAGTCAGTGTTTCTGTCTAGCTGCGCCTCTCTTTGACATCACATGGCTTTGACTCTGATCAGTATTAGCTTAAGGATCTCAGTGTTGCATTACCCTAAAAGGACAGGGATTTTCAAAACATCAGCTGAAATTGGACTTGCTAAATACAGCACACACAAGGCAGTTGCTGCCTGAAAGTATTTATGGCCTAAAAGGCAGAGCTTTCTTCCTCAGCACTACAGCACAGTGCAGATGCGCTCCACTGTATCTCCCTAGGCTGGAAGTAGTAGTGTCTTGTGTGCCATCTTCTGCCTTCATTCTTGTGTTCACACCATGGTGTACCTTAACATAGCTAGTTGATAGAGGGGTTGAGGATACACTTAAACCTCTTAAGCAGTGTGAACAAATGACATACACAATATTTTTTTTCAAACTTACTGAGCAGGACATTAGGAAAGCAACAAATTTTGCTGATGAGACATCAATTTGACAGTTGGGCAATAATGACTACCACCAGCCACCTAAGAAATTGGTATACAAGAATTTCTATTGATAATAGTTGATAATATTGATAATATTGATAATAACTTAAACCTCTTAAGCCGTGTGAACAAATGACATAAATACACAATATTTTTTTTCAAACTTACTGAGCATGACATTAGGAAAGCAATAAATTTTGCTGATGAGACATCAATTTGACAGTTGGGTAATAATGACTACCGCCAGCCACCTAAGAAATTGGTATACAAGAATTTCTATTGATAATAATAATTAGATGATCACAAAGTGTATCTCTTACTAAGGATTTACAACCTAGCTTGTGAGTCAGTCAAACCTTCATCTTATATAATAATGTTTCAACCCACAGAAAGAAATAGTAACTCAGCAAAAAAAACCCCAACCAATCAAATAAAAACAAACAAACAAACAAAAACACTCTCCAAAGCACTCTTTCTATGTGTTGTCCAAATTCAATACCATAAACAGTTTTCAAATGTCATGTAATGTAGATTTTAGTAATGTATAATGCCAACTTAAATAAGTGTTGTATCACAGTTGAATAACACATCACATTTGTTTAAAAATGTATTGAACAATGATCTTTCACCTGATTCATTTATCATTTCTGAAACAGAATTTTTTTATTAATTTTTTTTAAGTAGAAAGAAGCAAACAAAAGAGCTCAGCTAACAGTCCTAAGTGTTTTCAGTCAATGAAAAATGGGGCCCTATAACAATAAAAGTCTTATTCAGGATGTGAACTCCTGGCTCTTGAATGAATTTAATTAGATTGCATTGCAGTGTCTGATTAGTCAGTTTTGTCACCAATTACTTTGATGAGACTTGAGTAGCCAATTCACCAGGCTCTTCAAGTAGGCAGACAAAAGTCAAAAGAGAATTTCTAGCAGATGCTAATCAAAAGATTACTCATATTTGAGCAGAATGACTGGCTAGATCATAAATATTAAAAGTAGCAGACCTCTGTCTTATAAGGATAACATTTTTGGTAACATTTGGTCCTTGAAATTGCGCTCACTCTTTTTGTGTAATTAAGAAAAGTCATAATGAGTGTAGGTAATGAAATGGAGTAAAGCAGCATAATTTTTTTTAGCATATACAGAAATATAATTTAATTATGATTTAAGCAACAGAGTTTTGATGTAAATATTATTATTACTGTTATTATATTTTAATTATTTTTGTTATCACAATCTGTATTTGCATTTCAGGAATGCTAAAGAGTTCCACTCATGGGACTGACTGTGTTGGTTGCTCTCCTAATACAACCAGAAATGATGGTAACTGCTCCAGGGAGCTTTAAACCTAGGTGTAAAACCAGAAGAATAGAAAGGGAGGAAAAGCAACGTGTAATATGTAGCAGCTTGATGGATAATATTTTCTGTAGGGTGTCAATTTAATTGTTTTCAAATATAAGTATGATGGACCGCATGAGCAAAGGCATGAAGATGTTGGGTTAGAAATATGCCGAGGAGGTGAAAGAAGACGGGAGTCTGGGCTGACTGAGGGGAAAGTTAATCTCTCAGTGATGAATGAAAGATGATGGAGTAAGAGTAGGCTATGAAACTGAAAACACATAAGTAATGGTTTATCTGAGAGACAGAGAGAGGTGAAACAATCAAAATGATAAGCCAAGACGAAGATCTGCAAAGCAATATTGTCAACGGAAATGAAAGGGACAAGGCTACATTTTTCAGAATGAGAATAGTAAAGTTGCATTGAATAAGTTAAGGCAAGATGATTCAAATTCTAGTGAACTTTCTGGGGATCTGAGCCCTTACCCAAGCTTTAAATGATCAGATCTGAATAGCATTTTAAGCTTCAGGGAGTACTCACACCATGTAACTTTAGTAATTTTTAGGACTTTTTAAGAATTTTTAGAATTCTTCTTTGAGGAACAATTTAGATGTGTAAGCAGTTGTTCATGTGTTTCTTAGACAGTCCAGATCAGCTGCCACAGGTTATTCAGAAGTTTTATAGTAAGCTTAGTTGCTATCTCAAGTGCTGTGACAGTGCCCTCGAACAGGCTCCTCTCTGTTCCTTGTTTAGGGAACCGAAGTTTCTGGATTGAGGAAGATAGGCGACAATACCTGGGTCTATTGGATTCCATCCATGTGGTCACTGATATGTGTTAAAAACATGAGACCTAAGAAAATAGTTTCAGAAGTTAAAAAAAAAAACATGGAAGAATTTTTTAGGATAATACAAGTACCTTCTAACTACCAGAACCCAGACCAATGAACTCACTGAAAACTCCTTCTGACTTCTCAGAACTGGGTAATAGTACTTTAAAGAGTCACAGGCTGGTGGAATAGCTTATGGTATGCTTTATTTTAACATAAATAATTCAGAAAGTCAATATGGGTAAAGTTAAGTTTTGAATGTTTGAGTTTTTCTGGGAAATTTTATTATTTGGCCCCCATCCGTGTCCATATGCTTCTTCACGGTATTGTGGAAATGCAACTTGCAAAAGAACAAAAAGCTTTAAATTGTATGGTTTTTGTAGTTTGGCAAGAAAATGGTGCTCCCCTGTAAATGCAGTGGTCTTCGTGCCAGAGTGCACAGAGTTTTGGCATTGGTATATCAATCACACAAATTACTGAGCTGCTGATGGCTTCACAAAGCAATGTTCTATTAATGATGATAAGTTGTCATCTGTTCATTAACATTAAATTTCCACTAGAGGGTAGAACCCAAAATGTTGTCAGGAGGCTATTGAAAGTTCTGTGATTACACTGATGTTCTCTAACATATTATTATTGGAATAAAATGATAAAATGTATTAAAAACATTGATAGTTTACAGTGCACTTATATTTGCATTTTCATATGACTACATAATTTAAATCCAGTACATGCTGAATAGGACAGTTGAATCTTTAATGCTAAATGACAGTAAGATAAAAGTATAAGCTAAATAAAATAAATAAACTACATAAGCATTTTGAAAAGAAATCTTCAAGTGGAGATGTAAGCCTGCTTGACTGAAAAGTCATCCATTTTATGTCCAGTAAAGGAATTTTCTGTAGGAAATCAGTTTTATCTTGGCTAAGAAATTAAAAAATGACACTATAAAATAGAATGGTTTTGCTCAATGTCATAGCTGTGGTGTTTGCTCATGATGTGAGTTTTAATGACATATTAGCATTTATTATCATACTTAGGTTCACATATAGCAGGCTTCAAGTTCCAGAACTTTGCTTTATTTTAAAGTACAAGGCTGCATTCAGTCAGAAATCTTGCTAAGTTTGAAAGAAAATAGCAATGATTTTGATTGCTAACTTAAACAGATAAAGAAAAAAATATTTAATCAGATCATGTGAGTTAAATATGGATTTCCAAGAAACATCTTAAAAAAAAAAAAAAGATAAAAAATCCAAAACTCTGAGAATTTCCCAAAGCAGACAGCTACGTTAACCCTGGAGGCTGCCTTTTTTTGCTAATAGCAACAAGAAATACTGTTTCATGGGATTATTGCCAGACAGGAAGCTATGATTTATTTAGTGCTCAAAAACATGTTGAGTGCTTCACAAACACTTTTTTTTTTTTTTTTTTAAAGATACTAATCTGGACTTGAAGAACTGATGGTGTACTACCTAAGAGAAGAAATCAACAAAACAATTCTCTGGGATATCCAGAGCTATAAGAAGAAGAAAATGGAGAACTAATAGTGCAAAATTACATTAAAACCTAATCAGATGATGTTTTCTTGTGCTTGAGATCTTAATGATTCTGCTGAATACATGAATGAATGGAAACAGACATGTAAGGATATATGGTGGAGGTTTGTGGTTATCCTCACAAAGCATTAAACAGGAATCTTAGTTCAAATATTTTTTCAGTTTGCATGTTCCTTAAGCATATGTAGAGATGGAATTAAATGCATATTTGAATGTATTCAAGATGAACAACTGCATAATGCTAATATTTCCCATCAGGAAACATGGACACACACGAAAAACCATACATACACACACAAAAACACACACATGTGCCCAGGGAACTGTCCTTGAAGTATTTGGTATTTCATAAATTCCTCCCTTTTCATCATCCTACTGGCAGTGTGGCTATGTCTTAAGTCATTATTTCTTCTTCTATATTGTCTTGTTAATGAGTATAAACATTTTGGATTAGCAGATTGGAAGTAGCTTAAAGGTATGAAGAAAGTGGTTCACAGTAATCAGATTACTTCCTTTCAGAGGAAAAGAAATCCCACATAAAATTAAATTCTATCCTTTCTGTCTAATTCCCAGATTTCTGAAAAGAAAAATGTTCTGAAATAGCCGTGAGCTCTGGAAGACTTGACCACATAGTTACTGTGGGCAAAACTGTCACCCACTGTTATGTGGACTACCAGGTTTTCCACCATGGCTGTAGAAAACCTCTAGCTTTCATCACTAACTCTTTTGTGAATCATAAACTAGTTATTTTGTTTATCCTTGGAAAACATGGTTAAACTGTTGGGGAGAGTGAAAAAGAGGGGAGAGAGAATGAGTGTGTAGGCAGGTGGTGTAGGCCACGAATATTAGGTTAGTACCGAGACTCCATGGGCTTAAATTTCCAAGGCTTGTCTCAATCAGACAGTCTGAAAGAGGAAAACCTCTTCCTCCCACTCAGTTTGTTAGTAACGTGTCTTCCCAACATGGTCTTAGAAGGGGAAGTCTAGCTCTGCCTAAAGATTCAAAGACCTTTCAGGAAGAGTTGATTCCAGTTGCCTTTGGCTAAACAGTTCTTTTTCCCACTGGCAGAAAGCCTTCATTTTCCATAAAACTACTCTCTCCTGGCATGCCAAGGGTGTGTGCATACATTGCTGTGATTAACTGGCCGTGATTAGCTTTCAAACAGACTGAATGCAGCATAGGAGAGTCCGTAATAAGTTTTTCCAGAAACATTTTTACAGAAATGTTCTGGAGAACATGAAAAAAAGTAAATATTTCCAAGGCTACATCTATACTGATGTCTTTTGTCATCTTTTACAATGTATGGTACCACAAGAATATTATTTCAGAAGATCACCATGCAGCAAATGAAAGCCAACCCACTCCTATGTAAAGGGCGCTTCTTTTACAAGAATTGTTCTACATGTTTTCAAGTATTCAGAAGTTAAATTTCTTGTATCTGTTGTATTGCAGTCATGGTATTGGAGAAAAATAATTGCCTGTTTAATTTTTATCAGTTCCTTATTACTGTTGTTCTCTATGGAAATGTAGGAACAGCATATATCAGATAATTCCTGTTCTTCTCTTCAGTTCAGAACACAAAAGGTTGTGTGTATACTCTCTCTGAAATCTTTGATCTGTCACAAGAACTAAGCAAGATTCATTTGAAAAGCTCCGGTGCCAATGATCTAATGTAAAGCATTTACTTTTGTCGCTCTTTCACTCACCGGTCCAGACCTTCAGCTGATGTAATCTGGCAATAGCTCCATTAAAGTCAGTGGAGCTCTGCCAATTCATGCTGCTGGGGATAAGTCCTATTAAGTGCTACTCCGCGCCTTGAATTGTCCTCATCGATTTCAGCAACTCTGCATGCTGAATATGGGTCAGACTGTGAGTATTTTATTCCCACGTCAAGCAATTATATTTTTTTTACACAGATAATCGCATACTGACGTGAGATAAGTCTCTTCTACAGCTGGCTCCCCAGTGTGGGTTGGAAGACCACAAGTATGGCCCAAACTAATACTTACAATAGATAATAACTAAAGTAGAACGCAGATGTAATTAAATTTTTCACTTATAGTGAGATCAGAATCTGTCTAAGACTGTTAAATATTGAAGACCTGATGTGTAAATTAAGATTCAACAACAATGAAAAAGTACATAATAATCTTTCTTTATAAACAGTATAGCAAGGTAGTTAAATAAATAAAAAAACCCACAATGTTAATCAATAAAAAAACTGTAGGTAGGTAAAAAGATAGAAGGTAAAATAGAAAGTAAAATGAAAGATTAATCTGCTAAATAAAAAAATATATTATCTTAAAAAAATCCTTGCAAAGGAGGAATACAGTACCTGACAAAGTTTGCTGAAAGTATATTTAAACCATTTCAGGTTTGCTAAAGTTAATAAATGAGCTACCAAGTAGGTTAATGATTTACAAATCGTTGACAGAAAATTGTCCTAAATTACGGACTTGTCAAGAGTGTTTTATGGGTGTGAGTATGTGGTAGTATAATGGATTGTCTTGTTTATGCCTATGTTTCTGCATTAGGGCTCTGATTTAATAGAATTTTAATTAAATTTGTTCCTAATAAGATATATTTATCACTAGCTATCACTGCTTGTAAGAAAGACCTTAGTGCCCATATCAAAGCTCACACACTGAAAAACATTGGACAAAAGGTGATTTGTGTGTCTTATAATACTACCTTTCAAACAAGCATGTAGACAATAGCCTCTTTGCAGGAAAGGGAGATAAGATTTTGCTTGTACAATATACTAGTTGTGTAAATTTTTAATGTAATACAAAAGACTGAGTGCATTGTCTAGTATTAATAATTTATAAAGAATCCTTTTAGCCATCCACAAATTGGCTGCAGAGAGCAACACAGGAATGGTCTCTCATATACCTGTGTGGATAAACATTTCTAATTCTAGCTTCTTAGGAGATCTCTTCTCTGTAGTTAGTAGACTTTTTGTTGGATGTCACATATGTCTTTCCTTTGATTTATAGGCAGTTATTCTGTTCTGAGTTAAACCATGGACCTACTGCTCTGGGTTCAGCCAAAGCAGAAGGCAGTTTACTACAGCATGAAGAGGCATGAGATGTGTCCCCAGAGACAGGAGATATTTCAGTCTACTTGAACTAGACAGTAAACTGTTCAATCTTGTGGAAGTAGAATGGTTCAAAAAATTGCTACCAGCAGCTTCAGTCTTCCCATGATTGCTGTCAGCTCATGTTAAGGTGTGTGACTGAACAAAGGACAGCTCCTCTTCCCCACACCCCTCTCAGGCTTGGACTTGGAAGTCCTTGCTCTCCCCTGTTCATGTGATCCCTATACCCAGAAAACCCCATTGAGTTTGCTGTTTGAAGCATCCTTGTCCTTCACCCTATACTGGTGAATGGTTCAATACTGTTCTGATGGCACACTCATGCTCACAAATCTTGGGATATCTTATGGGAATTTCAGTGCTCCTCTAGGCACAATAAGTTAGAAAAATAATTTTTGTGTTCTGCCCACTTATGTCAGGGCTTTGGCTAGCACTGGAAACCAGACAAATTAATTCTTCTGTGAGAGGCCACTCTTAAAACCAGACTGACTCCTCCATACTTTTCTCAAGCTTTAGAGTTTCCTTGTCTTATACTTAATCATGGATCTTTTCCGGTTTCTGTTTTTCTCTGTTAGAGTTGTTGAGCTTTTCCTCTATTGTTAGCAATAATCTTCAAAGAGCAGGTGAGCCAGGAATAGCTTCCATTATGTCTAATTTTGCCTTTTCTATGTTGAACTTTCAGTACCATGTGCTAATGATCTATTTGCCCCTTCCAGAGGTATGCTTACCAATTCTGAGGACAGTGTCATGTTATGAAGTGAAAAGATTGTGGAAAGAGTTGAAGTGGCCTGGCATGAAGCTGCAAATATGACAGAAGGTGGAAGAAAATAGTAAAAGTAGGTTGGAACAGGAACACTATTTCATTCCTTGTACCAAAAGCCATACTAGCCCTGCTATACTACTAGTCCAGGCATCTTGCTTTCAGCTACCTGGCTCTGGGTTTCAACTACCTGGCCCTGGACCTGCTCAGCTCTGACATGTAAGGTGTGTTTTTCTTGCAGCCACTGAAGAACACACAAGCAGCAGCGACCAGATGTATAAGCACGTCCAAAGCTTTCACTCACAGGGCAGCTTGAAAGACTGGAGACCAGGCAGGAGATAAAAGTAATCTGAAATATCGTTGTAGTCTCTACATGTCATATGACATTCTTGACATCTACAAGAGTAATATGGGGAAAATTCATTGGTTCTTTAGTTATTTCTTCTTCCCAGGGAACAACTGAAATACAGAAAATACGTGTGAGCCCTCGTCTGGCTCTGTCTGGCTGACAGCTTTGTAGGTTGTAAGACTGCTCATGGGCCTTGTAAAGGAGAGCTGCTCCTCTCCTCTTCTGTGAATCCAGACCCACTCACCCAGTCCCAGAACATCTGGAGAAGACTTGTGGGTGTCACTGTCTCAGGTATCAACTTGTTCACTCAAGTGGAGCCTCGCTTAGAAAGTTTTCTTATGTGATTCATATATAAAGTCTACAGGGTCTGAAAGTAAGAGTACTTTCCTGTGGCACTATTGGAGTCCATCTGACTTAGGGCTGAATAATAGAAATAGTTACTGGTTTAGATTTGGATCTTTTATTATTTAGTGGAAGCAGAAAATATGCAGAAAACTGTTTGGCCCTTTTCAGGATGACAGAGGAGTGACAGAATCATGCTGTCTTCTTTAGCCTTTTATTTTAATTCTGTTTAGCAGCTGTACATCTCCGTTATTTATCCAAATGAAGAAGAATTAAGGAGAAAGACAAACTTTTATGGTAAACTGCTCAGTCTTTCAGAGGTATTAATGAGGTCCATATTAGCTCATGTCAACTTCAAGGCAGAAGACTTGTTTATTTGCTCATCTTCAGATGGCTGGCTACCTGTACAAGTACAAGCATTTTTCAGGTCACTGACTGAGCATTTCTGGTTATCTTGGACTGGTGGCAAATCAAGACCTTGTGACGATACTGGCTCAGCAGCTCTATTTTTCTTTAGAGATTTTTTGCTCAGCACTTCTAATTAGCAGTCTTGATGTTAAAGAATAGAGCTATTGGCAAGATATTGGATGAGCATATAAAGTGTATTCAAATGATGTCAGAGCTCAGGCAACTAGGGGGTTTCTGGTTTAGCACATCCTCTCACTCGAGAGAAAGCATAGTATAAAATGTGAATAGCATTTGCTACGTGATATTTGTGCCCAGAATTGGCCTTGCTCACAAGTTTATATTCTGCTGCACGTCATATAAAGACTTACAGAACCAAAGCCTAATTTGCATTTTAATGACCGAGAGTGAGAACAAGTCTGCTCAGTCTCATACAAGCTGAAAAACTCACTTTTTTCAGCAAGAAGTAGACTGTGAATGCCCTGGGGCAAGAACGCCTCTCTGGTCTATTCTGCACACTGCCTAGGGAAATGGGATGCTGATCCAGGACACTGGTTTTCAATGTATGGGACTCAGACAATGCAATTAAGAGGTCCACAGAAGGTGACCAGAATGGGAAGCACTCTTTATACCAGCTGATGAACACCAAATTCATAAAGAAATCCCTGGTGGATATTTATTTCATACATCCAAAAGTGAAGTAAGCTTTAAAACCACTGATTCAGTCTTGGCATGTGTGAATGTGATCTCAACACTGAAAAATAACATCTCAGAGAAAATTCATTTTGTGTTTTGTAAAGTAGATTTCTCTAGAAATTCAGCAGTCAGATAAATTCACTATCTGATCAACAGTTAAAGTGGACAGATTTTAGAGTCTTTTAGTACTTCACAAGACTGTAAGAAAAACAGAGGAAAATTACCAACATACTAAAGAGGAATCTGTATTGTCCATTGTGACAAAGGCACTGCAAATTAATGAGCTGAAATGCCTGGTATATCAACTTTCCTCAAATAACTTTGTAAGGATGACTTTACAGATTAATTCTAGCACTGACTTCTTAGGTAAATTTCACTGCTTACAGTAGCCCTTCAGGGCTATTTAGTGAGTCACTGCTACAGAGGTACTATTTTTTTTCTTTTTCTTCTTCGAATAAACACTCAAACACTTTATTGAACTACTGCAGAAAAGCTACTGTAACACTTTTTAATGAACAGAGATTGTGCAGCCCACTAATTGGTGAAAATGCTTCTGCAGTTATATATAAAAGTTTCTTGGCTTTGAAATTACCTAAAATATATGGACACTAAAGCATTTACAGTATATTCATACCTACAGCATTCAGCATAAATGAAGACATGCAATAAGAGCCTTCTTGTTGTCAAAATGAATCCTTAAAAAACATTTAAATAATTCCTTGAAATAGAAATTAATTGTTCTTATTCTTTGTGCATAATAATTTAATTCTTATATATTGATCATCTTATATATTGATCATGATACAGAAACTAATGAAAGACCATCATAGTTATAATATATTTATTCACTTGATAGATACTATACATCCATCTGCACTCATATTCTAGACTTTTGACTTCATAGTGACTGTTATAGATATGCTATATAACTGTTAATTTAGGATATATCCTTTCTACTTGTACGACTTTGCTCACTCTTTAATTGTCTTATCTTCCTTACAAGGACAAGCTAAAAGATTTCAAGGGAGACTTTTGTTTGGAAACATTTCGGTTTTCCACTTACAGAGCAGTGTTCTGCAAGTTGTCTTTTACAGTTCCTGCAATATCACATGAGGTCTTTATGTTTGGAGGTTATCTGAAGTGCAAAATGTCCAAGATGATGAGGTAGCACCAACAGTGAGATTATTCAAAGATAGCAAACAGGAATTACATATGAAAACTCAGCCAACTTCCCTAATCTACCCCAGCTGATTAACAGGAGAATCTGTTTCCCATCCTTCTCCTCCAGAGAAAACCATATACTCAGAGAATTTCTTTGCCTAGAGACAAAACTGAAAAAAATATTTTCAGGATTTTTTTTTTAAGAAAAAAAACCAGGAGTATTTTAAAAATATGACTTAGAATGTCTCTTTCTTTTTCCTACTGTCCTTGAAACTACACATTGGCTATTTGCTGTCTGAAAGAAAATAAACTGCACCTAGCTTAATTCTGAGTTATCATGTCTGGGTATCTCATATTACCCCATGTAGTTTAGTCAAATTTTGTCCTAACTGTTATGGTAGAAAAGGTCAGTCAGTTCCTTATATGACCTCATTTTGTGAAATGAAGCCTGAAATGATAATTAATGAACAACAGAAATGTACTTGCGTGTAGTAAACATGGTGCCTGAAAGTGGTTTATAATGTTACAATGTCTGGTCATTTTTTGTATATATTACACACAAATTAAAATAGTGCAGACCTCGAGAGTTGCTTTGTCATAATTTTGGCATTCAGCATTTTCCTTTAGTAATGCTGCTGTGTTGTCTTCACCTTAAACAGCACAACAGTGTATAAACTCACCTGAGAATACAGATCCCAGTTTTTATCCTGTGCTGTGCATTCCCTGCCCATGACTAGTGACTCTGTTTTTCCCTTGCTAGCATATTCTCATTACTGGAATGAATGACTTTTGGTAACAGTATTTCAAAATCCTCTCAAAAATTGTTAGCCCAAATACACTTAAGTGTTTTACAATTCCTTTTTAATAACTGAGAAACATCAATACTTGCAAAGCAGTTGTGTCAAGAACCATTTGGGATGAAGGAATATAACTCAAGGGCATTCATACATTTCAAGTAAACCTAGGAACAGATGAGAAGAAAGGGAAGAATGTGGACACTAATTAAAGATTAATTTAAATGTGAAATGCTTTGACAAGCTCTTTTGTGGAAGAAAAGAGATGTTGGCATGAAAGAAAGGGAGGCTGCCTGAGGTAGAAGGCTACATTATGAAACTGCAACTGATAGCAGCTTCTAATGCTTAACATCATTCGCAGCATCACCCCCACCTGCTTCAAAATGAGCAGATGCTTCTCTGCAGAAGAGTAATTATCCTCAAGCTCATGTTATGTTTGTGGTGAGCCGACTGTTCAATTCACATGAGCCCAAGGTTTTGTATTTTGCACAGCTTTATTTAATCACATCCTGTGTTCACATTCAGTGCTAAATTAAGGCTGCAGAAAAGACTTTTCTTTCCTCTCTGAGAGTCTGATCATTTTTACTAGTACCGGGGAGAATAAACGAACTTAAGCATACTTCTGACACCAAGAAATCTGTCTGTCTCTCTAATCCACCTAATCTCTTTTATATCTCTATACTTTTATCGTCATGGTATCCAAAGAATATCACAAAAAATAACAAAAGATTCTTCAACCACATAAATAACAAAGAGAAAAAGGACGGAGAATGGAATACAGATAAAAGATGCGGGTGGCTCCCAAACGGAATTAATACTTTGCCTCATTTTCTGATAAAGGTGATGATATTGAACCTGGGAGAAAGGCAGGAAGGCTCATGAGAACAGGGGCAAGGAAACAGAAATAACAACAGAGATGGAAAGGAAGCTTACGTTGCATGGTACAGGGCAGGGAGCCCTAATAAGCTCTGCATCAGGGCCAACAAATGAAAGCGCAGGCCTGATAGCAGTTATTTTTAATAAATCTATCAACTGCAGGGTGATACTTCGCAACTGAAGTAGAGAATGTAGCATTTTTTTTGAGTAAAGAGGGAGGGGAAGGAGAGGGAAGGGAAAGACTGAGACAAAACACAGTAACATGATCTCAAGGCTATGCAAATATGAAATAGGAGGTTGGAATGAGAGAAAAGTAAAAAACAGCGAAAGACATTTCTGTAAATGGAAAAGGAGCTTAAATACAGCATAGATTTACATAGATTACACTGAAATAAACTGATGTTTTCCTTTGATAAAGTGAATGATTTTCTAGAAATGGGAAATATAAACATAATCTGCCTGGAGTTCACTAAAATATTTCATTAAGGTATTTGATATGGTGTTATTAGAGAAACTTCTTTAGGATGCAGAAAAGGGAATTAGCACAAAAATAATAACTACTTTAGGAATTGGTCAAAGGGGAAGGACTAGCAAGTAACATTGAAAGGGGAAAGATCTATGAAAGGATAGGTTACTCAAGTAACCTTACTCAAGGATCATTCTGTTTTCTTTTCATATTATATTTTCAAAAATGACTGTGACTTGAAAAGTGCATGCTAATAAAATGTACTCATGAGAAAGTCAAGGAGGATTATTAACTCAGGAAGACCAGAAAGAACTGGGTGACCTTGAGGACTGGAATTCTAAAACTGGGAATAAATGCAGCCATTAAAAGTACAAGATTGTACATCTGTAATACAATTTTATGTTATAACCTGAGAGTTTATCTACTGAAAATGACTGAGGAAGAGAAAGGCCAAACTGGACAAATCCGTCACACAAAAAACCCCACATGAGACATCAATGTAATACAGCTACAAAAAACTCACTTTTGATCCCAGAGCAAAGGGTTTCTGGAAGAGACTGAAAAGTACTACCCAGTGTTCAAAGCACTGATTTTGTCACATCTGGACTGTCCATAATCAAGAAAAAAAGAACTCTAAGTAAAAAGGATGAAGAAAATCTCCACTAAGATGATTAAGGAATGGTATGTTTACGTAGCTGCATACTAGGTCTGCGTATAGCCAGAGCTGAGAGGATATTCACCAGTTTCAGTGAGAAGACATATACCTGTATTTATTTTTGCTTCTGTGCCTGAGAGACAGCCTGGGACTGGCTTATACCCATTGTCTCAGTGTTGGTGGAGCTAGCATACAATTGCAAAGATCTATTTTTGTAGATGTGCTTTAAAAGTTCTTGGCATCAAAAGAGGAAACCCTTCTGCCTGCTAGCCTCCTCCCAACTCAGAAATCACAACATAGAGCCAAGGGAAAGAAAACTGGCAAGAGCAAACAGGAAGAAGTGACAGAAGAGTAGTGGTCATTTGACAGCAGCAGGAAAGAGGGGAGGAAGAGGTTTTGATGCTATTTGCAATAAATATTATTGTTTGTGGTCTTTACTGAAGAAGCACCTTTCAGTCCATCCTTCCATCCACCCCTACAACATGGTAGAATAAAAGCAAACACTCCGTGTGCCCCACAGAAACACTTGGAGAAATAAGATTAAACTAATTTAGGTATGTACTGTCATTCCAGCAGTGTAATAAGTCTCTTGCTGTCATGAGCAGAGAGTTCAGAAAAAGGTTAGGAATGGAAATAAACTGCATGCATGCAGTTTTAAAAAAAAAAAAGGCTTTGCTGATAGCCCATTTCTGGGAAACACCAAACTATTTGCATGTTTTTTCTCATATTGTAACTGGCTATACTTCTTCCATATCATAATATCTCCTGCTGTTGTTTGAATGCATTTTATTTCAAACCTGACATTTCTTCCTTGCAAAGAGTTATGAAATATTTATGGGATTATACCTGTATGTTTCAGCTGTGATACAGGGATTTAAGAACAGGTTGGCAGATGGATGCTTACGTTGTCCAGTGAAAGGCCAGTGTCAAGCAAAATGCATCTCATATATGCTGTTTCCCTGCAACAACAAGAAAAAATAGGAATTACAATTTCACCTGTTAAAGAAATTGAAGTGCTGCAAAAATACTGTTTGCCAGTGTAATTTCCTCAGAAGATTATATCTCTGAAAGAATATATTTTTTTGTTATTTAATTCTGATTTCTTACCATCACTGTCTAGCTTTCCACAGAGTGAGATTTGGCATGACAGCCTGAAGAAAACAAAAAAATAATTTACTTTTATCTGTTGTCATGCAACCTCATTTGGACTTTAAAATCTTCCCAAGACTTAACCTTCAATTTTCTTGTACAGTTCAATCCATCACTTCAACTACTACATTATAGTCTTTACATTTGGAAAGATGGGGACATGACTGCACTGGTGAGTTCCCTTGGTCTGTAGAAAGGAAACTTCAGTTTCACACAAATAGTTGTGTGAAATGTGCACAATCATGTTTTTGTTAACTTTTTTAGAGCTGATCATTTCAGTAAAATAATAATAATTAAAAAAATTCAAACCAAAACAAAAAACAACAACAACCAGTTCTCTGGCCAATGTGCTTCTATACAGCCCTAGAGTGAAGTGGGGACTTATTTCTAATGACTAAGTGGACTTCATCAGTTTTGTCTTTCTTTTTTCTGTGGCTTTTGTGACTCTACTCCTTTTTTGGGAAAAGAAGAATGAACTACTATTGTGTTATTCACCCATACCAGAAACAGCTGAAATGGGAAAGAAAAATTTGATGCCACAGGCCAAAACTATTTCCAGTAAAAGATAAGTTTAGGTGGTGGGAGGGGAAACCTTTCCTTCCTTTAAAGTTATGTTGTGACCTGTTGAATTTCTTCTAGTTGTGGCTAAGAAATAAGTAAAAACCATCCTTTTTTCTCCTTTCCACTCATCAGCCAGTAGAGGGGAAGCAAAAAGATACTCTTATGGTAAAACTTCCTGATTTAGCTCCTGGGACAGTAAGAGACATAACCAAGAGGAAAGAATACTCTTTGGATTCTGTGAGGGTTGAATAGTCATTTCGATGTTTCTATCTGGACATGCAGAATATGATACTGAGTTGAACAGCAAGGGTACTGCCAAGATGGATTACAAAGACTGAGCTATTTTTTATGAATTTTGTCTGTGAGACTAATACCAAACCTTTGGATAATCTTGATAATATATGAGGTGAGAAGCTACAACCTAGCAAGGAGGAAAGGGTGAGTGAAAGGCAGAAAATATCTGAGCACTAGCACAGAAGGTGGCAGCTTTGATTATAAGACAAGAGACGTCTGTTTAGCTTTTAAAGTGAGCTTTTTTATACTTGGTCCTTTCACCTTCCTAGCCAAAAGTGGAAGATGAGGTCTTCCCAACCCAACCCCAGATGAGGTTATTCCCAATCCAACCAGATTGGGTTGGAAATAACCTGATAGTTAAGGCCTTAGGCAAGGAAGTGTTGATGTAAATTAAGAGTTTATGGAGGGATATAATTTTAAACTTCCAGTCACCACACACAGATTTGTAATCAATTTTGTCAATTGTTTCAATTAATAACAAAAAAAAAAAAGCAACAATGCACAAAAACTACCATAATTAATAGCTCTTCCATTTACAAGTAATTGGATACTTTCAGGTTTTAAAAAAAAGTTTGTTATATGCTCTAAAAACTGGTTTTCTGAAGAAAGATATTGTATATACTGCACACCACTGGAATTTCTTAAGTGCTCTTACTGGCTTTCATCCTCATTAAACTACTCAGTGTGTGCTCTCAGTTGGACTGCAACTTTACAACTTTGAAGTAAGTCAAGTGGAGCTCACACTAGGCATAAAATGCCGTGATTTCAATGAGAAAAAAAAAAAAAAAAAGGGTCCAAGGAAATACAGTCACAGTTGCTCAAAATCATGACACTGAGTATCATTTGTTTCAATTTTCATTTCAGCTTGGTTGGAAAGTCTTTGCATTCTTTCAGAATATGTTGTTTTGGGGCACAAGCTTGTTGTTCCCTTCTTGGCAGGGCAACAACTTGTTAGGAAGCAGTTACGCAATGTGCAGTACTACTAACAAATTGTGCAAATAAAGGAAAAACAGTTGAGCACTGGAGACACTGTTATATATTTTCAATGCTTAAAGCACATCAGCATCATTGGAATTATAAGGAAGATTATCGAGGGATGACTACCTGAGACATGCAAATGAAACTAGCCATATAGATGTTAATATATCTTCAGTTTAAAACTATATCCTGAAAGCATTTAGTATGCTGTGCACCAGGCAGATTTTTGTCGCAGTGGGGTACAGGAGTTCTGAGGGACTCCATGCTTTTCAACAGGAAAAGGAACTTCTTGCATTCATTATAGTACTGTGGTTGTTTCCTTGTCTACTGCAAGGAAAAAGTCAGCAATGTGCACTTTATATCTTTGTAAACAGAGAGATTTGGGATATTTATGAAATAGAAGTGCTCCGGCACTTTTAAAGCACTGTTTGATGTTACCTGACTGGCATTCATCAACACAGAGCTCAAGATCAAACCATGTTTTAACCGTGTTGGAGCTATAGCTCTGCTGCTTTCTACCTCTAACATGGTCATTTTGTATAATGTAGATGGGATTTAAAGGAATGTCAAAATGTCACTAATCACAGAGGATAAAGAAAGGAGGTCAGAAGCAGAAAGAGAACAGAAAGAAAGCAGAATGATTAATAGAAAAGAGGGAAATTTTATGCTACAAAATTGTAAGGCACCCACTTGTTTTTTGTCTTTTTTTTTCTGAACAAAATGCCTAATTTTGCTTTAAGCACAAACTTTATATTCCAAGGAACTGGGTGTCAGAAAGAAAAAAGATAAATGGAAACCCAACATATTTTTCCAAAAGCTCCCCTGCAAATCTTTCCTCGCATGTATAGCCCAAAACTTTAATTATATTAATGTGCACCAACTGATGGCCATGGGTGTGAGTTTCTATCAAGCTGAGATTCACTGATCGCTTCTGTCATAACCCTGAAGCTTAAACTTGTAATCTACTTGCTGTTGTACCCTCTCAAGATTCACATTATGACAGATCCCCAACAATCATTCTGGGCACACGGGGAACTGGAAATCTACTAACTGCCGTCATCCCCTAACACATTTTTTTTGGCCTTTGATACCTTTGTTTTCCTCCGTGTCTCCTGGCTAGCATCTAGATTGTGACACTTCAGTTCAGTTTGGCCCTTCACTTCTCTTGTGTTTGATGAGACCTGTAGCATCATCTGGCAAGTGGAAAACATGGAAGAAGAAATCTTGGACTGTGATTCCCATTATTTTTATATTCTTTGTGCATGGCTTTTCAGTGTAAAATGAATAGGTGGTCCCTTGAACACATGTCCCTCCTCCAAAACATCCCTCCTACTAAATACAATTGTCTGACTTCCTTTTTTTTTTTTTTTTTTATAGTTACAATGATGACAAGAAGTATAGAGAAAAATGTTCCCTTATTGCCTTGTGTCCTGGTTTCAGCAGGGACAGTTAGTTTCCTTCCCAGCAGATGGTACAGTGCTGTGTTTTGGATTTAGGGTGAGAACAAAGTTGATAACGCACCGATGTTTTAGTTGTTGCTAAGCAGTGCTTACACTAGCCAAGGACTTTTCAGCTTCCCATGCTCTACCGACTGAGAAGGCTGGAGGTACACGAGAAGCTGGGAGGGGGCACAGCCAGGACAGCTGACCCAAACTGGCCAAAGGGACATTCCATACCATGTGACGTCATGCTCAGCACATAAGCTGGGGGGAGTTGGCCGGGGCGTGGCCACTGCTTGGGGACTGGCTGGGCATTGGTCGGCAGGTGGTGAGCAATTGCACTGTGCATCACTTGCTTTATGTATTATTATTATTATTATTATTATTATTATTATTACAGTATTATTATTGTTATTATTATTTTATTTCAATTATTAAACTGTTTTTATCTCAACCCACAAGTTTTTCTCACTTCTACTCTTCCAATTCTCTCCCCCATCCCACCGGGGGGGCGGGGAGTGAACAAGTGGCTGTGTGGTGCTCAGTTGCTGACAGGTTAAACCACAACACCTTGCACTTAGGACATTCTCTTGGAAAGTGGGAGTTTTAGGTTTTAACTCCTATTAGTGGAAGATGAAGAACATATTTTAGCATACAGAGACTGGGTCTCTTTAGGTATTTCCCTCCTGCCTCTACATCACAGCTTGTTAAATACTTCTTACCTCAGGCTGGGGAAAATCTGTGTCTTGCAAGGTAGCATTCAGACATCTAAGAAACATTTCAGTCTGCCTAGGCTTAGACTTCTGATGATCAGATAATTGAATGGTAAGTAGGGTGAAGTAGGGCCTTAAATTTCACCTCAGATTGATCTAGGCAGCCTCTTTATATTTCTTAGGTATTGTAGACACTTGCTGTGACAACCTGGCAAAAAGAATATAAAACACTATTTCTATATAATAAAATAAATTAGTTTCAGAAAAAAAAAAATCAGAGACTGGAAAATAATTTTAGGCACTTAATAAATATTTCAGAAAAAACTGAAGAGTTAGGAAAGAGTAAAGATAGCATTTTTTTTTTTCACATTTAAGCTTTAATTATTCAATATGTCATATTCTGTTCTTTCAGATATTGTAATATCTCAAAGACATTTGCTTCCAGTGAGGATGTTCAGCATCCTCAGAATCCAGAAGTTGCCTTATATCAAGCAGGACTAGGTATCAAAGTGTTTTTAACTGGCATTCTTTTAATTCCTCCATCCTCTGAAAGAAAGCCTACATTTAGAAATAAAACATCAATTAATGTTGATGTTGACATTGATTGAAACAATGCTGTTTCAATGTCTGAATTAGAAGAATTCCTAATAATAAGAATAATAAAATAAATTTGAGAAAGGCAAACGGATATTACTTATTTGTTTCACAACACAGAAAAAAACATGATTTAACAATACAGAAAAAAAAGCACAATATGGAATCTGGAAAATAAGAATTACTGGATATCTTATGTAATCATACTCACATCACATGCTCTTTCTTCCCCTGTTTTCCCTTCTGCATCAATGTCCTGAGCCATGACAGTGAATTCACTTATGATTTAAATTTTAAATCATATTACAGGAGGTAGAAGTCTTTGCTTATCAGTATTAGTTTAGAACAAAATAGCTTTTTCCTACTGTTCAAACATCAAATATACTAGTGTTTGAAACATAGTTTAGCCCTTCTCTCACCTAATCTTTTATGCTTTCCTTCTAGAAGATCATTTCAATTAGAGAAGATCAACTATTTTTTTCTGGAGAATATTATCTATACCCAACAATAACAATCCCATACCGGTGACCAAAATGTCCCTGTAATTACAGTGCCAGGACTTTAAGGTCTTGTTGCAAATTTTTACTGTTATAATTAATGAATCAAATTAAGTACTTTGTTTCTGAGATATTAATTATATGCACCTTGTTGGCACACTCGGAAGGTTAGGAAATTTTGAATTTCCTAACAGAATTTCAATACTTATTAATGGATCATAGACTTCTAACTATACTGCCTCTAAAATTAAAACTTAATATCACATACTTTTTACATAATACTGGCTAAAAATAAGGAAATACTATATGAAACATCAAACAGTGCAAAGAAAGAATGAGTAGATAAAGTTATTTCCTTCCACACAAGCATTATGTCAAAAATCTACTTGATATAACTTGATTATTCTTCCACAACAAAAACACTTCCTGTAGGCAATGGAACATACAGAAGTTATGGAACATTATCACATCTGGTCACCACATATAGGTATACATTTATAAATTAATAGGTACTCAAAGGTCACAGGAAATAGTCCTTGTCATAAGTTTAGATGTCAGGCTCCAATTTGACCATGGTGTGTCATCCTCCGCTCTCTACCCATTATGCAAACCTTAAACCATTACTAAACCATTAATCCGTGTATCTATTATATCATCATGATTTCACTAATTTCAGTGGTTTATTTTTGTTTGTTTTGTTGTTGGTTTTTTTGTGTTTTTTTGTTTATTTGTTTTGCTTTATGTATGCATGTTTAATGGATTAATGTAAACACAGGTGAGCTTTCAGTGCCTATGTATTGCATGGTGCCACCAGTCGCTGAAGACAAAGAAGTAAACAAGGCCATGCATGACTCTAGTTAAAAGAGCCTTGAAGCAGCAAAGACTTCATTTTGTCACTTCATTAATGTGTACAAACTTATGAAATGAGAAAAATTATACAAGTTCCAGCTCTGTCATGCACAGAAATGTCTGCAGGCTTACGAAGACCCATTTCATAATGGGTAATAAGTAGCATCAGAATTTGTTAAAATGCCACTGAAGAGCAGGCACCTTAAGAGACTCATGCGTTTATGAGTGACGCATTCTGATCTGTAATTCCAGAACCAACCAGTGTTAAACAGTTGTGTTCCTTACACAATGTGTGAAGACATGTAAGAAATGTCTTGAGGTAAACTGAAACATGATGACACCCCTTTGCAAGCTACCACCTCAGTACTGTTGATTTCAACATCACTGAGAATTGCCAGCAGCATGATTAAGTTACTTATTTTTGCAATTAATTAAAAATGTGTGAGGCACATGATAGTAGATTAAGGAAATGTGCTGTTCTTGTTTACCTAGTGATAACTTATTCATGTAGTCTTACCCTCAGTGTCTTGGGAATTCAAAAGCATGGTGTGCTGGAATCAGGTTGACCCAATGCGGCAAAGGAGCTTATTTGAAACCTCACTTCAGGTTTGATTCTGGAGTCAGAGCTATTTTCATTCATAAGCCACAGCTTAGATTCTTCCCTGAGTATGCATGCTACCTTAACTGAATTTTTAAAATCCTACAGAATATAAGAAGTGAATTAAAGGACAACAAAATCAAATGCTACTCCTTCGGCATTAAGGAATCAAAGTGAGAAGGGTGGGAGAAAACCTTCAAGAACAACAGCACTCCTTTGTCTTAGCTGCACAGAGAAGGTTTAGCAAGGGCAAACACAGGGTAAATGATTTTTAAAAAGTAGATCACAGGGGGATGGCAGACATAACTGAACCATGAGCTAAGTCCCACAAAACATCTTATTTCACAGCCAACTCATTTCACAATCAGATATTTTGACCTAAAATATCTTTAGGGGAGTTGAAAGCCACAATGAGTAAGAAAATTAAAAGACAATGGTTTTCTAACCAAGTAGAAGAAGTCAAAAGAACCAATTCTTTTATCACAGAGCTTATTTTCCTACTTTAAGCACATAAGTAGTCCCCTTTACTTTTTATGTATTTTATTACTAAAGTGTGTTTTTAGGGGGAATTTAAGTGAATAAAGAGAAGTTCATGAGCACATGGGCTTGAGGAAACTATTCCAAACTTAAAGGAAGTACCGAGTAAAAGAAAAAATCAAGAAGGAAATGAAATGAATGCTGAGCTTCATTTCACTTATGGAACAGAAGTGCCTGTAATGGTTACTCAGAGAAGATTTTAGCCAGGTGTATTTTGACAAAAGGTCTAGATGATAAGGACAAAATTTTACTCTGGCATTTTTGAACGAATGAGTAGTAAAAGCAAATCAAATGGCATGGAAAATGTTCTCAGAATTTGTTTTATCGTTATGAATCTCACTGAAAATATTTTTTTTTTAAACTAATATGGACTGAGGATATAGTTTTCTCTTCAGTTTTAAATAATTTGAACCATATAGCTCCCACAAGAGGACATCCAAATAATTAGACTAGGAAGCAAGGAAACTTTATTTCTTTGGAGCTGTTGACTCTGCAGAAGAGAATTTAAGATTCACGGAACAGGAGGAGAACTTTCTGGTCTAAAGGGGGGAATAAAGGTAGTTCTTCAAGAAGTTTTACTAAAATGCACTGAACACTTAAACTTAGTAATTTTATCTGGCTTTCATAAGGAAATGAGGTTTTACCGTGTTATCTGTTAGTGTCTGTAAATAATTTTTGAACTTATTGGAAAATTTAAACCCTATATGTCAAAGGAACTGAGGTGTGAAGGATAGAATATTTCTATTACTGGCTGTGTAGAGGAAGGAAACTGAAATTAGTACCCTTACTGAGGAAAAGGTTGTAATATGAGCTCAACAACCACCTGTTTTCTTGGACTATAGGTTAATCAATAAGCATACATCTATTGACAAGGGAGTGCAGTAACTCCAAATCAGTCCCTGCACAGGTTTATTGTCTGCCCGGAAGACATGGGATCAAAGTGGGGGTACTGTGAGGGCTGAAAATCATGGAATTTGAGAGAGAATGAGAAGTATCATAATAAGAAATGAGCCAGAAGAAGAAAGCCAGCATTATTGTGCTAGAAAGTGTAGAGGTAAAGGATGCCATTCCACAGGAAACTAGGCTTCATTAATTCCACTGTACGTAGAAGCTCTTTTTTAAGACATAGCATTAAGGATTTCTAAGGATTAATATGTTTAAGGAAAATGAAAATTTTTCTACTTTTCTGAAATGAAATAGGATAGTATCTTATGAAGTCCTGTAATTTTCATTGTGCAGATTCAGCAGAAATGTGTCTTTCCAAATAAGCAGAAATTGCAGAAATGATTCTTGTTTTCTGAAAATGGAATCAGTTTGAAATGGCAATTAAATTTGCTGCTGAAGCCTATTTCTCACCAAGCACTTACAACACATAAGTTCAGAATATGAAAAGTACATTGCTGTCTATTAATTTAATGGAAAATATAAAAGCTGTAGGTGTATATTACTCTGTCTCTGTTTTGTGGGACTTTGTTTCTAATTCTTTAAAGTAGGTTTTACTGATCTGTAGTATTCCTAGTACATTTCATGGGAGTAACAGATCTGCATACATGACAGTTAATCAGTCTGTTAATGTTTCCAACTATCTCCTGCATGGCAAATTAGTTGTTATTTTCACAAGGTAAGGAAGCAATGATTTCATCAGGTGCTGGAATTAAGAGTATGTAATTAATTTGGCAAGTGTGGCACAGAGATTAAGTTGTTGTGCTTCATTAATTAATAGTAAAATAAAGCGCCAGCTTCATACTAGACTGATATAGTACTGATGTTCAGGGCATTGGGACTTCCCTCTTTGGTCATTGTAGAATTTCTCTGGAAGCGGCTTTAGGATAGCTGTGTACAAACGGAGTGAAATTGATCTTATATAAAATCTAGGATGCTTAAAATAAACCCTGAAGTGTTTAGAGACTTGGAGGATATTCCCTGACAGAAGAATTAATTCATTCCTTTGTTGAAAACCTCACCCTAATTATTGATTGAAGGGATATTTAACGTCACATCATCTGTCAGGCAGATGGAATAAGTTTTGGCCTGGGCTGGTTTACTCTTCATGTATTAGGAGTTGTGGTCTTAATACATACAGCCACAAATGGTAGCAAAGGGAGTGTTTTTTCTCGCATCCCCCTGCACTGGGTGGAGGAAATATCAGCAGTGACTTCCAAGTAGTGCCTGGTTATTCAAAGCAGAGTTAATTGCACAGTGTTTTTCCTATTCTTCTTCTGCAGGTGAAGAAGAGACAGGAGTTGCTGGCACCATTGCACATGAGACTAATTTCATAGCACTAAGAGTAAACAAAGCACAGCTTGGCACCCTAATCAATATAGCCACACATTGAATTTTTTCTGGGTATGCATCATATTTAGACTCACAACACGCAAACATATTCTGAATCCTGGAAACTAACAACTAACAACTGAACAGAAATAATATACCAATTCTTGCTAAATCAAAGTTAGCCATCAAATTAGGGTGCATTTTACCTTCTTCTCCACAGGGTTGTAGAAAATTTATAGAAGTACCTGTTTGATTAACTCTAGCTTTATGTATATATAGGCTATCCCTCTTTATTGCATAGCATGTCATATTGTCCTGGTTTTGGCAGGGACAGAGTTAATTTCCTTCCTAGTAGCTGGTACAGCGCTGTGTTTTGGATTTAGGGTGAGAATAATGTTGATAACACACCAATGTTTAAGTTGTTGCGAGGTAATGCTTACACTAGTCAAGGACTTTTCAGCTTCCCATGCTCTACCGACTGAGAAGGCTGGAGGTGCACAAGAAGCCAGGAGGGGGCACAGCCAGGACAGCTGACCCAAACTGGTCAAAGGGACATTCCATACCATGTGACTTCATGCTCAGTACATAAACTGAGGAAAGCTGGCTGGGGGGCCGCTGCTTGGGGACTGGCTGGGCATCGGTCGGCGGGTGGTGAGCAATTGCATTGTGCATCACTTGCTTTGTATATTATTATTAGTTATTATTATTATTATTATTATTATTATTATTATTATTATTATTATTTTGTTGTTGTTGTTGTTGTTGTTGTTACTGTTATTGTTATTGTTATTATTATTTTATTTCAATTATTAAACTGTTTTTATCTCAACCTACGAGTTTTTCTAACTTCTGCTCTTCCAATTCTCTCCCCCATCCCACCGCGGGCGGGGAAGGGGAGTGAGCGAGCAGCTGTGTGGTACTCAGTTGCTGACTGAGGTTAAACCACAACAGTCCTTTTTGGCACCCAACGTGGGGCTCGAAGGGTTTCACATAATACCAGATTAACTGGAGCATATTAAGGAACTTATACCTGTTAATAGTTGTGGGTCACAATGTTGGTTCCTCTGTTCTCGATATTGATTTGTATAATCTGCATTGTGCTTGTTTTTTTGCTGTACATGTTAGAGATTGGTGTTGGGTTTTGCAGTTTGCTGTGGTCTGCAGTGATTGGTGATATTCCACTTGGGAGGTTTATTTTTAAAACATTGACCTTGGTCTTAATTTGGTATCTGAATTTCGCAATGAAGCCATTACTGTACTATGGATACCACTTCGTGAAGATGACTAGCAATTACAGTAACTTTCCTGAGAGTTTTTTTTACGGAGGAAATACAGAATGGCAGTGTCACTACCTTCTTCTATGATGTTTCCTCCTTCATTACAGTAACTTTTCAGTATTTTGAACATCCTTGGGTAGTTAAGATACTTCTATTGGTATTTCTTTGGAATATTGTTTCGGTTTTGTTTAAAGTTAATAAGCAATTTAAGAATATCATCCAGAGATCTGCCCCAAGGCTGGATAGTTATCAGTGGCAGGGTGTGTGGGACAAGATGGGCAAGTACCTAGGCCAATGGGCACCCCCAGTGTTTTGGAACTTCACCCCTGAGCAAGTGCATAATCCTGAAAAGTTAGTAGAATATTTGGACAAAGTATGCTGTCACCCTGGCAACTCCAGAGAGATGCGGATCATTGCAACGTGCTGGGGCCTGGCCCATGCCTACCGAGCCCTGTTCAACACCATTCAGTACCCTCAAGGGGAAGAGAAGGTCTCTGGATCAGACGGTAAAATGACACGCACTGTGGCCACTCAGACCCCAGCAACACACCTTGTGGTCACTCAGACCCCAGTGACAGGCCCTACGGCCACTCAGACCCTGGTGACAGGAACTGTGGCTGAACCAAAGAACCAGCCTGTGCCAGTATCAGTCGTCCCTGTACACAAGAAGAAATCTTGGAAGTGGAAGTCGGCTCGTTTAGTAAGGGAGGAAGAAACTTCTTCTAAAAGGGGGCTGGAGGAAGAAGTGTACGAGACAGACTACCCTGGAGAAGGGCCATCACAAGAACAGGAGGAGACCGGCCAGCTGCTGCATGGGGAGGAAGAAGAGGAAGAACTCATAAATGAGGCAGTGACCACCCGATCTCTATCCCTGAGTGAGCTGTGAGATATATGAAAAGATTTCAGCCGTCGTCCAGGTGAGCATATTGTCACCTGGCTGCTCCGATGCTGGGATAATGGGGCCAGTAACCTGGAATTAGAGGGTAGGGAAGCCAAGCAGCTGGGATCCCTTTCTAGGGAAGGGGGCATTGACAAAGCAATTGGAAAAGGGACACGAGTCCTCAGCCTTTGGAAGCGACTCTTGTCAAGCATAAAGGAAAAGCATCCCTTCAAGGAAGATGTTATATGTCCACCCAGGCAAGTGGATCACCATGGAGAAGGGTATCCAGTTCCTGAGGGAATTAGCTGTGCTGGAGGTGATTTATGGTGACCTAAACAATGAACAGCTATCCAAAGATCCAGATGAACTCAAATGCACACGACCCATGTGGCGGAAGTCTGTACAGAGCGCATCATCGTCATATGCCAACTCATTGGCAGTGATGACCTGTAAAGATGGAGAGGAACAAACGGTGGATGAATTGGCTGGTTAACTCTGGCAATACAAAGGAAGTATCTCATCTTCCCTCATCTCAGCTGTGGAGAAACTGTCCCAAGAGTTCCAGCAACTCAAAGAGGATAGGTCCTACTCCCCACCTGTACGGGCCAGTATCTCGTCTATAAGGAATTACCGTTCTTTTGCTAAAGAGAGAGAGAATAAAGGGTACACACCACGGGGCACCCTATGGTTTTACCTGCATGACCACGGGGAGGACATGAGGAAGTGGGATGGAGAACCTACCTCAGCCCTAGGGGCACGGGTATGTGAGTTGCAAGGGAAAACAATCACAAAAGGGGGTTCTTCCAGGACAATTGCTGCTCCAGTTTCCAGCGGGCAGTTCCCCAGGCAGAGTAGAAGGGCTGATCTTACTCCTGATCTTAATGAAGAAACTTCTGACTTGTACGTACAAGAAGTGAGAAATTAATACTGTGATGAGGACTAGAGGGGCCCTGCCTCCAGCCAGGTGGAGGAAAGGGACAATCGGGTTTACTGGACTGTGTGGATTCAATGGCCTGGCACATCAGACCCACAGCAGTATAAGGCTCTAGTAGACACCAGTGCACAGTGTACCCTAATGCCATCAAGCTATATAGGGGCAGAACCCATCTGTATTTCTGGGGTGACAGGGGGATCCCAACAGCTAACTGTATTGGAAGCCGAAGTGAGTCTAACTGGGAATGGGTGGCAGAAGCACCCCATTGTGACTGGCCCAGATGCTCCGTGCATCCTTGGCATAGACTACCTCAGGAGAGGGTATTTCAAAGACCCAAAAGGGTACCGGTGGGCTTTTGGTATAGCTGCCTTGGAGATGGAGGAAATTAAACAGCTGTCCACCTTGCCTGGTCTCTCGGAGGACCCCTCTGTTGTGGGGTTGCTGAAGGTCGAAGACCAACAAGTGCCAATCGCTACCACCACAGTGCACCGGCGGCAATATCTCACCAACCGAGACTCCCTGATTCCCATTCATGAGCTGATTCGTCGACTGGAGAGCCAAGGAGTGATCAGCAAGACCCGCTCACCCTTTAACAGTCCCATATGGCCAGTGCGGAAGTCTAATGGAGAGTGGAGACTAACAGTAGACCATCGTGGCCTGAATGAAGCCACGCCACTGCTGAGTGCTGCCATGCTGGACGTGCTAGAACTTCAATACGAACTGGAGTCAAAGGCAGCCAAGTGGTATGCCACAATTGATATCGCTAATGTGTTTTTCTCCATTCCTTTGGCAGCAGAGTGCAGGCCACAGTTTGCTTTCACTTGGAGTGGCGTCCAGTACACCTGGAACCGACTGCCCCAGGGGTGGAAACACAGCCATGATCCAGACTGCACTGGAGCAGGGTGGAGCTCCAGATCACCTGCAATACATTGATGATATCATTGTGTGGGGCAACACAACAGGAGAAGTTTTTGAGAAAGGGAAGGAAATAGTCCAAATCCTGCTGAAAGCCGGATTTGCCATAAAACAAAATAAAGTCAAGGGACCTGCACAGGAGATCCAGTTTTTAGGAAGAAAATGGCAAGATGGACGTTGTCAAATCCCAGTGGATGTGATCAACAAAATAACAGCCATGTCTCCACCAACCAGTAAAAAGGAAACACAAGCTTTCTTAGGCATCGTGGGTTTTTGGAGAATGCATATTCCAAACTACAGTCTGATTGTAAACCCTCTCTATCAAGTGACCCGGAAGAAGAACGATTTCAAATGGGACCCTGAGCAACAACAAACTTTTGAACAAATTAAAGAAGAGATGATTCCTGCAGTAGCCCTGGGGCCAGTCTGGGCTGGACAAGAAGTAAAAACTGTGCTCTACACCACAGCCGGGGAGAATGGCCCTACCTGGGGCCTCTGGCAGAAAGCACCAGGGGAGACTCAAGGTCGAACCCTGGGGTTTTGGAGTCAGGGATACAGAGGATCCGAGGCCCGTTATACTCCAACTGAAAAAGAGATATTGGCAGCATATGAAGGGGTTCGAGCTGCTTCAGAAGTGATCGGCACTGAAGCACAGCTCCTCCTGGCACCCCGACTGCCAGTGCTGGGCTGGATGTTCAGAGGGAGGATCCCCTGTACACATCATGCAACTGATGCTATGTGGAGTAAGTGGGTCACACTGATCACACAACGGGCTCAAATAGGAAACCCCAGTCGCCCAGGAATCCTGGAAGTGATCGTGGATTGGCCAGAGGGCAAAGATTTTGGAATATTGCCAGAGGAGGAGGTGACGCGTGCTGAGGAGGCCCCAATGTATAATGAACTACCAGAAAATGAGAAGCAATATGCCCTGTTCACTGATGGGTCCTGTCGCATTGTGGGAAAGCATCGGAGGTGGAAAGCTGCTGTATGGAGTCCTATGCAACAAGTTGTAGAAACGGCTGAAGGAGAAGGTGAATCGAGCCAATTTGCAGAAGTAAAGGCCATCCAGCTGGCTTTAGACATTGCTGACCGAGAAAAGTGGCCAGTGCTCTATCTCTATACTGACTCATGGATGGTGGCAAATGCCCTGTGGGGGTGGTTGCAGCAATGGAAGCAGAGCAACTGGCAGCGCAGAGGCAAACCCATCTGGGCTGCCGCATTGTGGCAAGATATTGCTGCCCAGGTGGAGAACCTGGTTGTAAAAGTCCGTCACGTAGATGCTCACATACCCAAGAGTCGGGCTACTGAAGAACATCAAAACAACCAGCAGGTGGATCAGGCTGCTAAGATGGAAGTGGCTCAGGTGGATCTGGACTGGCAACATCAGGGGTGAATTATTTACAGCTTGGTGGGCCCATGACACCTCAGGTCACCAAGGAAGAGATGCAACATACCGATGGGCTCGTGATCGAGGGGTGGACTTGACCATGGACACTATTGCACAGGTTATCCATGAATGTGAAACATGCGCTGCGATCAAACAAGCCAAGTGGTTAAAGCCTCTCTGGTATGGAGGATGATGGCTGAAATACAAATATGGGGAGGCCTGGCAGATCGATTATATCACACTCCCACAAACCCGTCAAAGCAAGTGCCACGTGCTTACAATGGTGGAGGCAACCACCGGATGGCTGGAAACATATCCCGTGCCCCATGCCACCGCCCGGAACACTATCCTGGGCCTTGAAAAGCAAGTCCTATGGCGACATGGCACCCCAGAAAGAATTGAGTCAGACAATGGGACTAATTTCTGAAACAACCTCATAGACACCTGGGCCAAAGCGCACGGCATTGAGTGGGTGTATCACATCCCCTACCATGCACCAGCCTCCGGGAAAATTGAAGGATACAATGGACTGTTAAAGACTACGCTGAGAGCAATGGGTGCTGGGACGTTCAACCATTGGGACACACATTTAGCAAAGGCCACCTGGTTAGTCAACACTCGGGGATCTGCCAGTCGAGCTGGCCCTGCCCAGTCAGAACTTTTACGTACTGTAGATGGGGATAAAGTCCCTGTAGTGCACATAAAAAATATGTTGGGGAAAACAGTTTGGGTTATTCCTGCCTCAGGCAAAGGCAAACCCATCCGTGGGATTGGTTTTCTCAAGGATCTGGGTGCACTTGGTGGATAATGCGGAAGGATGGGGAAGTCCAATGTGTACCTCAAGGGGATGTGATTTTGGGTGAGAATAACCAATGATCTGAACTATATGATGTTAAGTGCTACATGATATTATGTGCCATGCAAATGATATTCCAATAAGAATCACCCAGATTAATGAAGAATAACTTCAGTGAAACCAAGCAAAGCACAGTGATGATGGTACCAGAACTGACTTCAACATGAAACAATCCAACACCACATACCATCTCCATCTTTCCTGCCCTGGAAGATTACTACGACAGTTGGAGCCCGAAGTCATGGACTAAATGAACTCAATGAACATTTTAGAGGGATGGCCCATAGACTAAGGGAATGATATCTGTGTGTATACATATATATATAAAAAAAACCCCAAAAAACCAAAAGAGAAACCCAGGAAAAGGGGTGGTGATTAATGGAAATGTACTGGAAAATATGGGACTTGAGCATGATGCAGATGGTATAGAATAATATATACTGTCCTGGTTTCGGCTGGGATAGAGTTAATTTTCTTCCTAGTAACTGGTACAATGCTGTGTTTTGGATTTAGGGTGAGAACAATGATGACATAAACTGGGGAAAGCTGGCTGGGGGGGCCGCTGCTCGGGGACTGGTTGGGCATTGGTCGGTGGGTGGTGAGCAATTGTACTGTGCATCACTTGTTTTGTGTATTATTATTATTACATTATTATTATTATTATTATTATTATTATTATTGTTGTTGTTGTTGTTGTTGTTATTATTTTATTTCAATTATTAAACTGTTTTTATCTCAACCCACGACTTTTTCTCACTTCTCCTCTTCCAATTCTCTCCCCCATCCCACGGGGGTGGGGGGGTGGGGGAGTGAGCGAGCGGCTGCGTGGTACTCGGTTGCCGACTGAGGTTAAACCACGATACATATTGTACATCATACGAAAATCACTAACAGTTCTGAGCGAGAAAAGTCAGAGAAGGTCAAAAACATTAACTGTAGGAATCTTACACACTCAGCCCAGCTCTCTGTGTAGAGCTGTTTTGAGGATGCTGTAGTCAGTGATTTTATTCTTTACTCTTGAACACTGAAAGTTGGGATGTCAGTTTTTGGTGGTGAAAAACTTTCTATGTCAATCAGCATTATCTGTCAGTATATCACCGACAGTTTTGGTTTATGGGTTAGTAATTCCTCTGTCATGAGGTAGGTGGCTTAGATTTTGATATTCTAAGATAGCATTATCCTTAACATAAAGAAAACACATAATTTCCCTCTAAATTGAAATTGTCTCCTTCATATGTCAAATTTGCCATTCATTACTGAAATGGTATCTATAGAGATTAATGAATAACATCATTGCAGACAGTGTAGTCAAGGTTTCTTTTCTCTAAATACGAGTATGCCACTATAGATCGTTTGCCCTTCAGTAATATTCCTCTGAATAAGACCTCTTATTCTCATGTTCACATTTTTAATTTCAGTAGAAAAGTCAAACACAACTTAGCTTAATGTGAATAAAAAGGTGAAACTTTAGTTTACTACTGTCTATCAGTAGAGTATGTATCAAATCTTGAAATATTTTCAGAAGGAAGTATTGCTGAAACATGATTAGGAAATTAATCCTTAATTAATTCTGCACTTGCATGTGTTTCTGTTGTGTTTCAGTTACAAGCAAGAGGTATAGGTATATACCTTTTTTCCAAGAGAGCATGTAGGGTTCTAAGGTCACAATCTGTGGGGTTAGGAAAATGTATAAGACAGTGATGGAAATGTATTTGTATTCTCATAGAGTTATAAATGATCTGTCATCATTAATAGCCACAGGAAAGGGCTGGCAACTCAACCAGAATAAGTAAGAAAAGAGCATGACAGCCTGTCATTGCCTAATGAAGCTGAGACATTAACGGTATTCAATCATAGTATTTTACCAGTACACCTGGGTTCTCTTTATTAAAAAGGTATTTATCTAATGATGCATAGCAAGGTATTTCCAGTAATTGAAGACAGTTTTCCTGATGGAAAGTGGGTTGCAAAGGACCAGAGGAAAAATAATGCTGTATTACAGTGTTGCAAGGCCCAGACTGTGAGTGCTGGTCCTGCACATTTTTGTGCACACACTCAACTTTGTGCATATGAGTAGTTCAGTTGTATGTTACATATGACTATTCACGTACATAAAATTACTAGTAAACTTAAAATAATGGAGATTGAATTTTGGCTGTGTGTGATCAATCCATATAGGTTTGAAACCCTGGGGGAAATATTTCTCAGGTACAGTTCCACTGACAGAAAGTTTGTTGTCTTCACACTTTCATCTGCTTCAGAGGGATTCTGTTCTAGACAGAAAAAAATTCAAATAAATTAGGAATGTCTCATGGATTTTCCATAAGTAAAGAAGGAGTCAAATTAATCCCATGAATGATTCACTGCAAATTACTCACTCAGTTCAACCACACTCAAGGAAATTGGTAGTCAAAATAATTGATTATAATTCCATGATTTTTTTCTTGCTTATTCAATGTGAGAAAAATATATACCCTAGAGTAGTGCTGTTCAGAATCTCTTTATTTGGATGCAGCAGGAAATTCTGGTGTTGCATGCTCCCAAAGGGATAATAGAGAAACCTGACAAGTAGCAATAATGGGATTTTTCTGATGCTTGCACATGCACCATGCTGAAAGGGGTGAAGAAATTCATCTTCATATAAAAAAGGAACTTCTATTCAGAGAAAATGATAACTTTGGAATTCCTGTATAGAAACCTTTCTCTTTTTTTTTTTTGCAATTTAATACATAGGTGAAAAAGAATAATTTTGTAATTATTATAAATTTGCTTTAATCACACTTCAGTTGTTTGAGTTATTTACCAGGAAATAGAGTACAACTGTGTTTAAAATTGAGATAGTGACTGCACAAGAGAGAAAGCTGCAAAAGCCATCTTGAAATTACATGGTTTTTTGCATACAATAAATGAATGAAACATTCAGAAGAATTCTTCTAAATGCTATATAAAATGACTTGTTTGCACATTCAAGGTCAAAAGATGGTGATATAGCATCATCCTCTTGTCCCATTTCACTAGGACATCTTAGTGCTCAGACCTAAGATGAGAGGTAAAAACTGATGTGTGTCTTAGTTTTTGGACTTTTGTGGCTTGTAATGTCTCTGGGCTTGTCTTGTCATTTTATCAGCAAAAGACAGACAATTCCTGATCACAAAACTCATTTCCAAACAGAAAAGGTTGATGGGAAAAAAGAAGAAAAAAAGAACACTTCCAGCTTGATTTATACAAATTCACTCTCCTTTCCCAAAGCAAAAATATTTGACAATAACCAATGATATAAAGAGTATGCTAATATCACCTTAATTTGAAAGTGAGTTTTGCTAATAAAGAATTTTAAAACAAGTAACAAGCAGCCTGAGGAATTTACACAAGAATAAAATAAACACAAATCCTTTTAATCTTTATCAGACATTGCTGAAGTACAAGATAAAATGAAATATTTTGTTGTACCTCTAGCCTATGCATTATCATATATTGCATCACTAATAAAGCTGTCATTTTTCTCAAGCCTCTCTTTTTTCTTTAGGACAGCATTCTTGCATGAGCTGTTTGCCGTTGTCTGCCAAATTTTATTAATTTGCAGCAATTATTGAAGGAAGGTCAAGCTGTTGCTTTTAATCCCACTAAGACCTTGATAATAATGTAATATGTTAAAAAAAATTACCTTAGTAAAGTAAATATTAGATGTGAGAAAATGTAGAGGACCTCTATATTAACCAGGTAGATTGCTAACAGGAACTCATACTGCTGGCAGCTGACCTTACCCAGGATGCTTGTGAGAAGAGAGAAATACCTCATTTCATCCTAAATACCCTGCAGGGTTAGCTCACCTTATAAGTGGTAGCTTATTATGCCTGCTACACCAACTAAGTATAGTTTCATGAAACACCACTCTTCTAATCCAAACCTTCTGAAACTGTAATTATTAGCATAATCTAGTAGGTAATAGTTACTTTAAAAATCTTCATACATGTTAAATTTTCAGTTCATGAACACAATAGAGTCTTAGTTGCTTCATAGCAATGTATACTACTTAGTTCAAAGTACAGAATAATTTACAGCTACAGAGTACATATATATTTCTTTAAACTGACTAGTAAAGTTTGGGAGAAAACGTGCTTTCAAACTGAAGAAAAATTTAAAATATATTTGAAGAAGAAAATGTATACTATTACCACTTTCTGCTTTGTTCTTCTGGAATGTTTGCCTTCTAAGATTTACTAGATACTGAATTTGGAGTAATAATATCACATCTCAAGTGGGTCTTTATGTCCTGCTATAGTACTACTATGAATAGTCCTAATAATTTAATCATATTTAATATGATGTAGGTTCTTAATAATTAATATATTACATTTGTGACTCCAGAATATCCATATCACTGGTGTTAATGTATAAGCCAAAATTCATTATTGTATTCAGAAGTAGGCTAATTAAGAATCTAGCTGTAAGGAAAAGAAATCTCTTATTAAATTAGAAAATTAAATGAGAAATTCAATCAATTAATAAGGAATAGAGAATACCTTTGATTTTCTTTTAATGTTGCTATTTCTACTTTTATTCATGGGTGGAACAGTTGGTTTTGTAAATGAGTTATCAGTTACGAGTTAATGAGGTTCTTTGTAGATTGGTTTAATTCTGTGCATACTGCATTGATTTTGGAAATCTTTGTTGGGGAATATGATTTCATGTCATATTACCTGTTGTGTATGCAAACAAGTCCTCATTCATCTACCAACTGTGGATTTCAGAGTTCAAGAAATGCATTTGACATGCTGAAAGTCCAACAACATTTCTGGAGTGCCTGACGTACAAGGAGAAGCTGAGAGACTTGGGACTGTTCAGCCCTACAAAAAGATGTTGAAGGCAAGACCTTACTGCTATCTACAATGACCTAACAAGAAAGTGTAGTGGAGATGGAGACAGAGTCTTTTTGGAGGTGCACATGAAAGGACAATAGGCAATGGACACATGTTGAAACAAAGGAAATTCTAAATGGATAGTAAGGAAAAATTTAACAAAGAGGATAATCAAATATTGGAACCAGTTGCCTAGAGACACTGTGGAATCTGCATCTTTTACCACATTTAAAACCCAACTATATAAGACCCTGAGCAACCTGATGTAAAATGACCAGGTTTTGAGAGGAGAGTTGGACCACATAACATTTAAAATCCCCTCCAGCCTAGATTATTCCACTACTCTATTTTATAATTCCATGAAATGAAAAAAAAAAAAAAAAAAAAAAATTGATACTATTTTTCTTATCTTTACACTTCAGAAAAGGAGCTAACAAGGAAGAGGGAAATTGTTCATTCATGCAGTAGTGTACGGAAATATCTGCCAGTGTTTTTTCTGTTGTTCATCTGTTCTATTTCTTCTGCTCAAAGTTCAATGAGACAAAGGGTGGAGCGGCTTTCCCTGCATTTTTTTTCCAATGTTTATAATCCTTTATGTGCCTCAGCACTGAATACATCATGTCTGTACTCAAACAAATAAAAATCTCAGAAGTATCAAGGACAGTCTTTTCATTTACCTACTCTGCGCTGGCTCTGAAATGCCCTTTAGCGTGATATTTAAAGTCTATCATTATCTCCTGTTTCAGTGCAATTCATCCTCTCTTTCTATCCAGTCTGTTTTATCTTCCTTCCATTTTCTTCTATATTTCAACCTGTTCCTCTTTCCATCCTAGCTAACGGCTCTTCCTCTTCTCAATTTTATCATTCCTTGATTTTAAAGTAGTTGTTATTTCATGTTCTTATAGTGGTTTTGTCTTAGTTTCTTACAGCTTAGCTACATTTTATTATCTTCTTTTACAGTTAGTATGATCTCATCCATTTATAACTACTGAAGAGATATGGTGTGTAGAACCTCAGCCAAGTTGCAGAACCTTCACATTTCATGCTTCCCCCCCACCTTTTTATAGAGCTATTTTAATACCACAACAGAGGGGGAATGTATAAGTTTTTTAATTTACTAATGACCATTTCAAGTAGACTGGAAAGTTCTATACACTTATTCTTCACCTTAGTGCAGGTGTTTATCTGATATGCTCTGCACGTAATTATTGTTTTTATCATACAACAAACTGATGTTGATGCCATATTGTGTTCAACACAAAATAGAAACTTGGTGCATTTTTTGCAGTTGAATGTCTGTCTGTTACATTTATCGGAGCATTCTTGATGTTCCACATAGTCCTTGTAAAGCAGAAAGAAATAGGGTAAGAATAAACAGCTTTATCTGCAGAGCCACTCCCAGAGTTTTTTTATTACAAAAAGAGAAAAAGGTGGTCTTATATAATGCAATAAAGAACAAAAATTAACGCATCAAGAGAAAAAGCAACTTCATGAAATATGTAATCAACAATGTATAATAATAAATCATTGTGTCTGGGTAATAAGATTCCCCTATTGTGACAATAAGGACATCCCACTGTTGTGACTTCCCAAGACAACTTCAACTAGATGAATTATCAGCTGTATTTAAGATAGTTTTCTCAAGTTTGTAGTAATAAAAATATACCTATTTTTAGGTTTGTTTGCATACAGTTTTAGGCAGTTCATCAAAGGATAGGAGTAAAGCTGTTGAAAAATAGTACTCATTTATATATATTTACTTTTCCTTTTTTATTTAGGAATTTTTTTTGGAATTTTAAAATATAAACTAGACAATCATACAGAATAATAAAGCTAATTCTTCCATCTTAACATTTTTGTCAGGATCCCAAGGGGGCCTCATGCAGGAACGCAGCGTGGAAGATGCAGTTCAGACTGAGAGCCAGGACAATTACGAGGAGGAGCCATGAAGCACACGTTACATTTGTCATAAGACAGAACTGTGATTTATGTTTGAGGAATGAAAGGAATTATTTCAGGATGAAATAAGCAGTCATACAGTACAGATTTAGGAACATCTGAATCGTGTCTTCATTCAAATACTCTTGACAAGTCTGTATAGCTGAATTTCTTGCTGCTGGGTAATCTGATACACAGATATGTTTAGAAGTGTATTAGATTTAAACTAATCATAATTGAGAATGAAGGAGATTTCAAAGTGTTTCTGTTTTCATGGGAGCAAACTGGTAAGCTGTGCTGAAGATTATGGCAATGATGAAATCACTTCTGGCAAAGACACATGGGAATATTTTTAATATACATTAATATACATTAAAAACTCCCCTGCCTCCTTTAAACCAAATGGTCGTTCACCTGAGCTATTAGCTCTGTAAATATATTCCACTACACAGACTTACCTTGTCTGGGTATTTGATGAGGGGGGCTGATGGGTCTCAGCATAGGTTACTGTGTTCAGCGATTTGCATGTCGTAAGCTCTCATCTCAACATGGAAATCAAGCCCATTTTTCACTGTCATTCTTTCCACTCTGTGCTCTATAGCTCTCTGAAAGCATCTCCCCCCAGTGCAACTCATACCAGCCACTCACACTGTAATTATCTGAACAGCCAAAAGCCTAGTGATTTATTGGCTTTATTCTAGCTGGGATAAAATGTAAATCTGGATAATAGCTGTCATTTTCAGGTTCAGGGCTGGGAATGTGAGATAGAGATTGATTTTTAACTGTCCATTTCCTTAGCTCAGAACATTATGCAATGTTTCATTTTGGCTTGTGCTGAATGTCTGTCACTGCAGACACAACAACATCTGACCACATCAGGGTGTCTAACCCCTTTTAAAATTGTTTTGTTCTGGCACGTCCCAGAAATTCTTCAACAAAACCAATTTTCATTTGGGACTGAATGTTGTCAAGACTAGACAATATTTAATAGGCTGTGGGTTTTTTTCTTTTTATTTTTTTTCCTCCTCCTCTCCCTCTACTCCCCCCTGCCCCAAGACACTGAAAATTTGAAAGGGCAACCAGTAGATCATAGCATTGGTCCATGAAGTTATTATCCACAAAAACTAGAAAGCTGAGGAATATTAACACAGCTGATGACATCTTGTCTTCAT